>NC_040887.2:14439292-15639292 GCF_900634795.4 Betta splendens | reverse complement strand
CATAATTGCTGGCAAAAGAAATATGTGCTTGCAGTAGTAGATGGCCAGTATGGGGGTTGAACCCATGGCCTTGTTGCTATTAGCACCACGCTCTAACCAGCTGAGCTACCCGGCCACATTTCCATGTACAGTTGTTGTTTTTACAATCAATATATAGTGTCTAAATGCATAAAAAAGGCTTTCTGTCAAGAGTACCATGAGAGATCTAGTCCCCCACTTCATCGAAAAGCATGCTTTTTGTGACCACGTGGCCTAATGGATAAGGCGTCTGACTTCGGATCAGGAGATTGAGGGTTCAAGTCCCTTCGTGGTTACCAGTCTTAGTGAACCTGACAGAGTTTTGTTCCTCCTCTTTGAAGTTACTGTGTTCAGCCATGGCTATTTATCTAAGTATCATTCACTATCAGGGTGTTGCCATTATTATGACTCAATTGTTGGACAAGCTTTTTGTAGGGGATTCTTTTCAAAACCGTTTCTCAAGCTTAAATGAGACGCCTTTTAACAATTTCAGCCTCACAACATCAGATTTAAGCATATATATTACCTATAGCTGTTGTGATACACTTTCTGCCTGATTCCAGCTGATCTATAATCAAGAAATGCCATCAGCATATGTCTTTATTCTAATGATCTAAAGCAGACCTATCTTACACCCCGAGCACTGACGAACAACAGATTTCATAATTGCTGGCAAAAGTAATATATGATTGCAATAGTAGATGGCCAGTATGGGGGTTGAACCCATGGCCTTGGCGTTATTAGCACCACACTCTAACCAGCTGAGCTAACCGGCCACATTTCCATGTAAATTTGTTGTTTTTACAAACAATATATACTGTCTAAATGCATGAAAAGGCTTTTCTGTCAAGAGTACCATGAGAGATCTTGTCCCCCAGTTCACCGAGAAGGGTGCTTTTTTCTGACCACATGGCCAAATGGATAAGGCATCTGACTTCGGATCAGAAGATTGAGTGTTCAAGTCCTTTGTGGTTAGCAGTCCCAGTGAACTTAACAGGTTTTTGTTCCTCTTCCATGAAGCTACTGTGTTCAGCCATGGCTATTTATCTAAGTATCATTCACTATCAGGGTGTTGCCATTATTATGACTCAATTGTTGGACAAGCTTTTTGTAGGGGATTCTTTTCAAAACCGTTTCTCAAGCTTAAATGAGATGCCTTTCAACAATTTCAGCCTCGCAACATCAGATTTAAGCATATATATTACCTATAGCTGTTGTGAAACACTTTCTGCCTGATTCCAGCTGATCTGTAATCAAGAAATGCCACAAGCATATGTCTTTATTCTAATGATCTAAAGCAGACCTATCTTACACCCCGAGCACTGACGAACAACAGATCTCATAATTGCTGGCAAAAGAAATATATGATTGCAATAGTAGATGGCCAGTATGGGGGTTGAACCCATGGCCTTGGCGTTATTATCACCACGCTCTAACCAGCTGAGCTAACCGGCCACATTTCCATGTACAGTTGTTGTTTTTACAATCAATATATAGTGTCTAAATGCATAAAAAGGCTTTCTGTCAAGAGTACCATGAGAGATCTAGTCCCCCACTTCATCGAAAAGCATGCTTTTTGTGACCACGTGGCCTAATGGATAAGGCGTCTGACTTCGGATCAGGAGATTGAGTGTTCAAGTCCTTTGTGGTTAGCAGTCCCAGTGAACTTAACAGGTTTTTGTTCCTCTTCCATGAAGCTACGGTGTTCAGCCATGGCTATTTATCTAAGTATCATTCACTATCAGGGTGTTGCCATTATTATGACTCAATTGTTGGACAAGCTTTTTGTAGGGGATTCTTTTCAAAACCGTTTCTCAAGCTTAAATTAGACGCCTTTCAACAATTTCAGCCTCGCAACATCAGATTTAAGCATATATATTACCTATAGCTGTTGTGAAACACTTTCTGCCTGATTCCAGCTGATCTGTAATCAAGAAATGCCACAAGCATATGTCTTTATTCTAATGATCTAAAGCAGACCTATCTTACACCCCGAGCACTGACGAACAACAGATCTCATAATTGCTGGCAAAAGAAATATATGATTGCAATAGTAGATGGCCAGTATGTGGGTTGAACCCATGGCCTTGGCGTTATTAGCACCACGCTCTAACCAGCTGAGCTAACCGGCCACATTTCCATGTACAGTTGTTGTTTTTACAATCAATATATAGTGTCTAAATGCATAAAAAGGCTTTCTGTCAAGAGTACCATGAGAGATCTAGTCCCCCACTTCATCGAAAAGCATGCTTTTTGTGACCACGTGGCCTAATGGATAAGGCGTCTGACTTCGGATCAGGAGATTGAGTGTTCAAGTCCTTTGTGGTTAGCAGTCCCAGTGAACTTAACAGGTTTTTGTTCCTCTTCCATGAAGCTACGGTGTTCAGCCATGGCTATTTATCTAAGTATCATTCACTATCAGGGTGTTGCCATTATTATGACTCAATTGTTGGACAAGCTTTTTGTAGGGGATTCTTTTCAAAACCGTTTCTCAAGCTTAAATTAGACGCCTTTCAACAATTTCAGCCTCGCAACATCAGATTTAAGCATATATATTACCTATAGCTGTTGTGAAACACTTTCTGCCTGATTCCAGCTGATCTGTAATCAAGAAATGCCACAAGCATATGTCTTTATTCTAATGATCTAAAGCAGACCTATCTTACACCCCGAGCACTGACGAACAACAGATCTCATAATTGCTGGCAAAAGAAATATATGATTGCAATAGTAGATGGCCAGTATGTGGGTTGAACCCATGGCCTTGGCGTTATTAGCACCACGCTCTAACCAGCTGAGCTAACCGGCCACATTTCCATGTACAGTTGTTGTTTTTACAATCAATATATAGTGTCTAAATGCATAAAAAGGCTTTCTGTCAAGAGTACCATGAGAGATCTAGTCCCCCACTTCATCGAGAAGGGTGCTTTTTGTGACCACGTGGCCTAATGGATAAGGCATCTGACTTCGGATCAGGAGATTGAGTGTTCAAGTCCTTTGTGGTTAGCAGTCCCAGTGAACTTAACAGGTTTTTGTTCCTCTTCCATGAAGATACTGTGTTCAGCCATGGCTATTTATCTAAGTATCATTCACTATCAGGGTGTTGCCATTATTATGACTCAATTGGTGGGCAAGCTTTTTGTAGGGGATTTTTTTCAAAACCGTTTCTCAAGCTTAAATGAGACGCCTTTCAACAATTTCAGCCTCGCAACATCAGATTTAAGCATATATATTACCTATAGCTGTTGTGATACACTTTCTGCCTGATTCCAGCTGATCTATAATCAAGAAATGCCATCAGCATATGTCTTTATTCTAATGATCTAAAGCAGACCTATCTTACACCCCGAACACTGACGAACAACAGATTTCATAATTGCTGGCAAAAGTAATATATGATTGCAATAGTAGATGGCCAGTATGGGGGTTGAACCCATGGCCTTGGCGTTATTAGCACCACGCTCTAACCAGCTGAGCTAACCGGCCACATTTCCATGTAAATTTGTTGTTTTTACAAACAATATATACTGTCTAAATGCATAAAAAGGCTTTTCTGTCAAGAGTACCATGAGAGATCTTGTCCCCCACTTCACAGAGAAGGGTGCTTTTTTTCTGACCACGTGGCCAAATGGATAAGGCATCTGACTTCGGATCAGGAGATTGAGTGTTCAAGTCCTTTGTGGTTAGCAGTCCCAGTGAACTTAACAGGTTTTTGTTCCTCTTCCATGAAGCTACTGTGTTCAGCCATGGCTATTTATCTAAGTATCATTCACTATCAGGGTGTTGCCATTATTATCACTCAATTGTTGGACAAGCTTTTTGTAGGGGATTCTTTTCAAAACCGTTTCTCAAGCTTAAATGAGACGCCTTTCAACAATTTCAGCCTCGCAACATCAGATTTAAGCATATATATTACCTATAGCTGTTGTGAAACACTTTCTGCCTGATTCCAGCTGATCTATAATCAAGAAATGCCACAAGCATATGTCTTTATTCTAATGATCTAAAGCAGACCTATCTTACACCCCGAGCACTGACGAACAACAGATTTCATAATTGCTGGCAAAAGTAATATATGATTGCAATAGTAGATGGCCAGTATGGGGGTTGAACCCATGGCCTTGGCGTTATTAGCACCACGCTCTAACCAGCTGAGCTAACCGGCCACATTTCCATGAAAATTTGTCGTTTTCACAAACAATATATACTGTCTAAATGCATGAAAAGGCTTTTCTGTCAAGAGTACCATGAGAGATCTTGTCCCCCACTTCACCGAGAAGGCTGCTTTTTGCTCACCACGTGGCCAAATGGATAAGGCATCTGACTTCGGATCAGGAGATTGAGTGTTCAAGTCCTTTGTGGTTAGCAGTCCCAGTGAACTTAACAGGTTTTTGTTCCTCTTCCATGAAGCTACTGTGTTCAGCCATGGCTATTTATCTAAGTATCATTCACTATCAGGGTGTTGCCATTATTATGACTCAATTGTTGGACAAGCTTTTTGTAGGGGATTCTTTTCAAAACCGTTTCTCAAGCTTAAATTAGACGCCTTTCAACAATTTCAGCCTCGCAACATCAGATTTAAGCATAAATATTACCTATAGCTGTTGTGAAACACTTTCTGCCTGATTCCAGCTGATCTGTAATCAAGAAATGCCACAAGCATATGTCTTTATTCTAATGATCTAAAGCAGACCTATCTTACACCCCGAGCACTGACGAACAACAGATCTCATAATTGCTGGCAAAAGAAATATATGATTGCAATAGTAGATGGCCAGTATGGGGGTTGAACCCATGGCCTTGGCGTTATTAGCACCACGCTCTAACCAGCTGAGCTAACCGGCCACATTTCCATGAAAATTTGTCGTTTTCACAAACAATATATACTGTCTAAATGCATGAAAAGGCTTTTCTGTCAAGAGTACCATGAGAGATCTTGTCCCCCACTTCACCGAGAAGGGTGCTTTTTGCTCACCACGTGGCCAAATGGATAAGGCATCTGACTTCGGATCAGGAGATTGAGTGTTCAAGTCCTTTGTGGTTAGCAGTCCCAGTGAACTTAACAGGTTTTTGTTCCTCTTCCATGAAGCTACTGTGTTCAGCCATGGCTATTTATCTAAGTATCATTCACTATCAGGGTGTTGCCATTATTATGACTCAATTGTTGGACAAGCTTTTTGTAGGGGATTCTTTTCAAAACCGTTTCTCAAGCTTAAATTAGACGCCTTTCAACAATTTCAGCCTCGCAACATCAGATTTAAGCATATATATTACCTATAGCTGTTGTGAAACACTTTCTGCCTGATTCCAGCTGATCTGTAATCAAGAAATGCCACAAGCATATGTCTTTATTCTAATGATCTAAAGCAGACCTATCTTACACCCCGAGCACTGACGAACAACAGATCTCATAATTGCTGGCAAAAGAAATATATGATTGCAATAGTAGATGGCCAGTATGGGGGTTGAACCCATGGCCTTGGCGTTATTAGCACCACGCTCTAACCAGCTGAGCTAACCGGCCACATTTCCATGTACAGTTGTTGTTTTTACAATCAATATATAGTGTCTAAATGCATAAAAAGGCTTTCTGTCAAGAGTACCATGAGAGATCTAGTCCCCCACTTCACCGAGAAGGGTGCTTTTTGTGACCACGTGGCCTAATGGATAAGGCGTCTGACTTCGTATCAGGAGTTTGAGGGTTCAAGTCCTTTGTGGTTAGCAGTCCCAGTAAACTTAACAGGTTTTTGTTCCTGTTCCATGAAGCTACTGTGTTCAGCCATGGCTATTTATCTAAGTATCATTCACTATTAGGGTGTTGCCATTATTATGACTCAATTGTTGGACAAGCTTTTTCGGCCACATTTCCATGTACAGTTGTTGTTTTTACAATCAATATATAGTGTCTCAAGCTTAAATGAGACGCCTTTCAACAATTTCAGCCTCGCAACATCAGATTTAAGCATATATATTACCTATAGCTGTTGTGATACACTTTCTGCCTGATTCCAGCTGATCTATAATCAAGAAATGCTATCAGCATCACCTATCTTACACCCTGAGCACTGACGAACAACAGATCTCATAATTGCTGGCAAAAGAAATATGTGCTTGCAGTAGTAGATGGCCACTATGGGGGTTTATAAGCACCACGCTCTAACCAGCTGAGCTAACCGGCCACATTTCCATGTACAGTTGTTGTTTTTACAATCAATATATAGTGTCTAAATGCATAAAAAGGCTTTCTGTCAAGAGTACCATGAGAGATCTAGTCCCCCACTTCATCGAAAAGCATGCTTTTTGTTACCACGTGGCCTAATGGATAAGGCGTCTGACTTCGTATCAGGAGATTGAGGGTTCAAGTCCTTTGTGGTTAGCAGTCCCAGTGTACTTAACAGGTTTTTGTTCCTCTTCCATGAAGCTACTGTGTTCAGCCATGGCTATTTATCTAAGTATCATTCACTATCAGGGTGTTGCCATTATTATGACTCAATTGTTGGACAAGCTTTTTGTAGGGGATTCTTTTCAAAACTAGTTCTCGAGCTTAAATGAGACGCCTTTCAACAATTTCAGCCTCGCAACAACAGCAGTAGTAGATGGCCAGTATGGGGGTTTATTAGCACCACGCTCTAACCAGCTGAGCTAACCGGCCACATTTCCATGTACAGTTGTTGTTTTTACAATCAATATATAGTGTCTAAATGCATAAAAAGGCTTTCTGTCAAGAGTACCATGAGAGATCTAGTCCCCCACTTAACCGAGAAGGGTGCTTTTTGTGACCACGTGGCCTAATGGATAAGGCGTCTGACTTAGGGTCAGGAGATTGAGGGTTCAAGTCCCTTCGTGGTTACCAGTCTTACTGAACCTGACAGAGTTTTGTTCCTCCTCTTTGAAGTTACTGTGTTCAGCCATGGCTATTTATCTAAGTATCATTCACTATCATTTACAAGGGTGTTGCCATTATTATGACTCAATTGGTGGACAAGCTTTTTGTAGGGGATTTTTTTCAAAACCGTTTCTCAAGCTTAAATGAGACGCCTTTCAACAATTTCAGCCTCGCAACATCAGATTTAAGCATATATATTACCTATAGCTGTTGTGATACACTTTCTGCCTGATTCCAGCTGATCTATAATCAAGAAATGCCATCAGTATATGTCGTTATTCTAATGATCTAAAGCAGACCTATCTTACACGCCGAGCACTGACGAACAACAGATCTCATAATTGCTGGCAAAAAAAAATATGTGCTTGCAGTAGTAGATGGCCAGTATGGGGTTTGAACCCATGGCCTTGACGTTATTAGCACCACACTCTAACCAGCTGAGCTAACCGGCCACATTTCCATGTACAGTTGTTGTTTTTACAATCAATATATAGTGTCTAAATGCATAAAAAGGCTTTCTGTCAAGAGTACCATGAGAGATCTAGTCCCCCACTTCATCGAAAAGCATGCTTTTTGTGACTACGTGGCCTAATGGATAAGGCGTCTGACTTCGGATCAGGAGATTGAGTGTTCAAGTCCTTTGTGGTTAGCAGTCCCAGTGAACTTAACAGGTTTTTGTTCCTCTTCCATGAAGCTACTGTGTTCAGCCATGGCTATTTATCTAAGTATCATTCACTATCAGGGTGTTGCCATTATTATGACTCAATTGTTGGACAAGCTTTTTGTAGGGGATTCTTTTCAAAACCAGTTCTCAAGCTTAAATGAGACGCCTTTCAACAATTTCAGCCTCGCAACAACAGCAGTAGTAGATGGCCAGTATGGGGGTTTATTAGCACCACGCTGTAACCAGCTGAGCTAACCGGCCACATTTCCATGTACAGTTGTTGTTTTTACAATCAATATATAGCGTCTAAATGCATAAAAAGGCTTTCTGTCAAGAGTACCATGAGAGATCTAGTCCCCCACTTCACCGAGAAGGGTGCTTTTCGTGACCACGTGGCCTAATGGATAAGGCGTCTGACTTAGGGTCAGGAGATTGAGGGTTCAAGTCCCTTCGTGGTTACCAGTCTTACTGAACCTGACAGAGTTTTGTTCCTCCTCTTTGAAGTTACTGTGTTCAGCCATGGCTATTTATCTAAGTATCATTCACTATCATTTACAAGGGTGTTGCCATTATTATGACTCAATTGGTGGACAAGCTTTTTGTAGGGGATTTTTTTCAAAACCGTTTCTCAAGCTTAAATGAGACGCCTTTCAACAATTTCAGCCTCGCAACATCAGATTTAAGCATATATATTACCTATAGCTGTTGTGATACACTTTCTGCCTGATTCCAGCTGATCTATAATCAAGAAATGCCATCAGTATATGTCGTTATTCTAATGATCTAAAGCAGACCTATCTTACACGCCGAGCACTGACGAACAACAGATCTCATAATTGCTGGCAAAAAAAATATGTGCTTGCAGTAGTAGATGGCCAGTATGGGGATTGAACCCATGGCCTTGGCGTTATTAGCACCACACTCTAACCAGCTGAGCTAACCGGCCACATTTCCATGTACAGTTGTTGTTTTTACAATCAATATATAGTGTCTAAATGCATAAAAAGGCTTTCTGTCAAGAGTACCATGAGAGATCTAGTCCCCCACTTCATCGAAAAGCATGCTTTTTGTGACTACGTGGCCTAATGGATAAGGCGTCTGACTTCGGATCAGGAGTTTGAGGGTTCAAGTCCCTTCGTGGTTACCAGTCTTACTGAACCTGACAGAGTTTTGTTCCTCCTCTTTGAAGTTACTGTGTTCAGCCATGGCTATTTATCTAAGTATCATTCACTATCAGGGTGTTGCCATTATTATGACTCAATTGTTGGACAAGCTTTTTGTAGGGGATTCTTTTCAAAACCGTTTCTCAAGCTTAAATTAGACGCCTTTCAACAATTTCAGCCTCGCAACATCAGATTTAAGCATATATATTACCTATAGCTGTTGTGAAACACTTTCTGCCTGATTCCAGCTGATCTGTAATCAAGAAATGCCACAAGCATATGTCTTTATTCTAATGATCTAAAGCAGACCTATCTTACACCCCGAACACTGACGAACAACAGATTTCATAATTGCTGGCAAAAGTAATATATGATTGCAATAGTAGATGGCCAGTATGGGGGTTGAACCCATGGCCTTGGCATTATTAGCACCACGCTCTAACCAGCTGAGCTAACCGGCCACATTTCCATGTAAATTTGTTGTTTTTACAAACAATATATACTGTCTAAATGCATAAAAAGGCTTTTCTGTCAAGAGTACCATGAGAGATCTTGTCCCCCACTTCACCGAGAAGGGTGCTTTTTTCTTACCACGTGGCCAAATGGATAAGGCATCTGACTTCGGATCAGGAGATTGAGTGTTCAAGTCCTTTGTGGTTAGCAGTCCCAGTGAACTTAACAGGTTTTTGTTCCTCTTCCATGAAGCTACGGTGTTCAGCCATGGCTATTTATCTAAGTATCATTCACTATCATTTACAAGGGTGTTGCCATTATTATGACTCAATTGTTGGACAAGCTTTTTGTAGGGGATTTTTTTCAAAACCGTTTCTCAAGCTTAAATGAGACGCCTTTCATCAATTTCAGCCTCGCAACATCAGATTTAAGCATATATATTACCTGTAGCTGTTGTGATACACTTTCTGCCTGATTCCAGCTGATCTATAATCAAGAAATGCCATCAGCATATGTCTTTATTCTAATGATCTAAAGCAGACCTATCTTACACCCCGAGCACTGACGAACAACAGATTTCATAATTGCTGGCAAAAGTAATATATGATTGCAATAGTAGATGGCCAGTATGGGGGTTGAACCCATGGCCTTGGCGTTATTAGCACCACGCTCTAACCAGCTGAGCTAACCGGCCACATTTCCATGTAAATTTGTTGTTTTTACAAACAATATATACTGTCTAAATGCATAAAAAGGCTTTTCTGTCAAGAGTACCATGAGAGATCTTGTCCCCCACTTCACCGAGAAGGGTGCTTTTTTCTGACCACGTGGCCAAATGGATAAGGCATCTGACTTCGGATCAGGAGATTGAGGGTTCAAGTCCCTTCGTGGTTACCAGTCTTAGTGAACCTGACAGAGTTTTGTTCCTCCTCTTTGAAGTTACTGTGTTCAGCCATGGCTATTTATCTAAGTATCATTCACTATCAGGGTGTTGCCATTATTATGACTCAATTGTTGGACAAGCTTTTTGTAGGGGATTCTTTTCAAAACCGTTTCTCAAGCTTAAATGAGACGCCTTTCAACAATTTCAGCCTCGCAACATCAGATTTAAGCATATATATTACCTATAGCTGTTGTGAAACACTTTCTGCCTGATTCCAGCTGATCTGTAATCAAGAAATGCCACAAGCATATGTCTTTATTCTAATGATCTAAAGCAGACCTATCTTACACCCCGAGCACTGACGAACAACAGATTTCATAATTGCTGGCAAAAGTAATATATGATTGCAATAGTAGATGGCCAGTATGGGGGTTGAACCCATGGCCTTGGCATTATTAGCACCACGCTCTAACCAGCTGAGCTAACCGGCCACATTTCCATGTAAATTTGTTGTTTTTACAAACAATATATACTGTCTAAATGCATAAAAAGGCTTTTCTGTCAAGAGTACCATGAGAGATCTAGTCCCCCACTTCATCGAGAAGGGTGCTTTTTGTGACCACGTGGCCTAATGGATAAGGCGTCTGACTTCGTATCAGGAGATTGAGGGTTCAAGTCCTTTGTGGTTAGCAGTCCCAGTGTACTTAACAGGTTTTTGTTCCTCTTCCATGAAGCTACTGTGTTCAGCCATGGCTATTTATCTAAGTATCATTCACTATCAGGGTGTTGCCATTATTATGACTCAATTGTTGGACAAGCTTTTTGTAGGGGATTCTTTTCAAAACCGTTTCTCAAGGTTAAATTATACGCCTTTCAACAATTTCAGCCTCACAACATCAGATTTAAGCATATATATTACCTATAGCTGTTGTGAAACACTTTCTGCCTGATTCCAGCTGATCTGTAATCAAGAAATGCCACAAGCATATGTCTTTATTCTAATGATCTAAAGCAGACCTATCTTACACCCCGAGCACTGACGAACAACAGATCTCATAATTGCTGGCAAAAGAAATATATGATTGCAATAGTAGATGGCCAGTATGGGGGTTGAACCCATGGCCTTGGCCTTATTAGCACCACGCTCTAACCAGCTGAGCTAACCGGCCACATTTCCATGTACAGTTGTTGTTTTTACAATCAATATATAGTGTCTAAATGCATAAAAAGGCTTTCTGTCAAGCGTACCATGAGAGATCTAGTCCACCACTTCACCGAGTAGGGTGCTTTTTGTGACCACGTGGCCTAATGGATAAGGCGTCTGACTTCGTATCAGGAGATTGAGGGTTCAAGTCCTTTGTGGTTAGCAGTCCCAGTGAACTTAACAGGTTTTTGTTCCTGTTCCATGAAGCTACTGTGTTCAGCCATGGCTATTTATCTAAGTATCATTCACTATCAGGGTGTTGCCATTATTATGACTCAATTGTTGGACAAGCTTTTTCGGCCACATTTCCATGTACAGTTGTTGTTTTTACAATCAATATATAGTGTCTCAAGCTTAAATGAGACGCCTTTCAACAATTTCAGCCTCGCAACATCAGATTTAAGCATATATATTACCTATAGCTGTTGTGATACACTTTCTGCCTGATTCCAGCTGATCTATAATCAAGAAATGCTATCAGCATCACCTATCTTACACCCTGAGCACTGACGAACAACAGATCTCATAATTGCTGGCAAAAGAAATATGTGCTTGCAGTAGTAGATGGCCAGTATGGGGGTTTTATAAGCACCACGCTCTAACCAGCTGAGCTAACCGGCCACATTTCCATGTACAGTTGTTGTTTTTACAATCAATATATAGTGTCTAAATGCATAAAAAGGCTTTCTGTCAAGAGTACCATGAGAGATCTAGTCCCCCACTTCATCGAAAAGCATGCTTTTTGTGACCACGTGGCCTAATGGATAAGGCGTCTGACTTCGTATCAGGAGATTGAGGGTTCAAGTCCTTTGTGGTTAGCAGTCCCAGTGTACTTAACAGGTTTTTGTTCCTCTTCCATGAAGCTACTGTGTTCAGCCATGGCTATTTATCTAAGTATCATTCACTATCAGGGTGTTGCCATTATTATGACTCAATTGTTGGACAAGCTTTTTGTAGGGGATTCTTTTCAAAACCAGTTCTCAAGCTTAAATGAGACGCCTTTCAACAATTTCAGCCTCGCAACAACAGCAGTAGTAGATGGCCAGTATGGGGGTTTATTAGCACCACGCTGTAACCAGCTGAGCTAACCGGCCACATTTCCATGTACAGTTGTTGTTTTTACAATCAATATATAGCGTCTAAATGCATAAAAAGGCTTTCTGTCAAGAGTACCATGAGAGATCTAGTCCCCCACTTCACCGAGAAGGGTGCTTTTTGTGACCACGTGGCCTAATGGATAAGGCGTCTGACTTAGGGTCAGGAGATTGAGGGTTCAAGTCCCTTCGTGGTTACCAGTCTTACTGAACCTGACAGAGTTTTGTTCCTCCTCTTTGAAGTTACTGTGTTCAGCCATGGCTATTTATCTAAGTATCATTCACTATCATTTACAAGGGTGTTGCCATTATTATGACTCAATTGGTGGGCAAGCTTTTTGTAGGGGATTTTTTTCAAAACCGTTTCTCAAGCTTAAATGAGACGCCTTTCAACAATTTCAGCCTCGCAACATCAGATTTAAGCATATATATTACCTATAGCTGTTGTGATACACTTTCTGCCTGATTCCAGCTGATCTATAATCAAGAAATGCCATCAGTATATGTCGTTATTCTAATGATCTAAAGCAGACCTATCTTACACGCCGAGCACTGACGAACAACAGATCTCATAATTGCTGGCAAAAAAATATGTGCTTGCAGTAGTAGATGGCCAGTATGGGGATTGAACCCATGGCCTTGGCGTTATTAGCACCACACTCTAACCAGCTGAGCTAACCGGCCACATTTCCATGTACAGTTGTTGTTTTTACAATCAATATATAGTGTCTAAATGCATAAAAAGGCTTTCTGTCAAGAGAACCAAGAGAGATCTAGTCCCCCACTTCATCGAAAAGCATGCTTTTTGTGACTACGTGGCCTAATGGATAAGGCGTCTGACTTCGGATCAGGAGATTGAGGGTTCAAGTCCCTTCGTGGTTACCAGTCTTACTGAACCTGACAGAGTTTTGTTCCTCCTCTTTGAAGTTACTGTGTTCAGGCATGGCTATTTATCTAAGTATCATTCACTATCAGGGTGTTGCCATTATTATGACTCAATTGTTGGACAAGCTTTTTGTAGGAGATTCTTTTCAAAACCGTTTCTCAAGCTTAAATGAGACGCCTTTTAACCATTTCAGCCTCCCAACATCAGATTTAAGCATATATATTACCTATAGCTGTTGTGATACACTTTCTGCCTGATTCCAGCTGATCTATAATCAAGAAATGCCATCAGCATATGTCTTTATTCTAATGATCTAAAGCAGACCTATCTTACACCCCGAACACTGACGAACAACAGATTTCATAATTGCTGGCAAAAGTAATATATGATTGCAATAGTAGATGGCCAGTATGGGGGTTGAACCCATGGCCTTGGCGTTATTAGCACCACGCTCTAACCAGCTGAGCTAACTGGCCACATTTCCATGTAAATTTGTTGTTTTTACAAACAATATATACTGTCTAAATGCATAAAAAGGCTTTTCTGTCAAGAGTACCATGAGAGATCTTGTCCCCCACTTCACCGAGAAGGGTGCTTTTTTCTTACCACGTGGCCAAATGGATAAGGCATCTGACTTCGGATCAGGAGATTGAGTGTTCAAGTCCTTTGTGGTTAGCAGTCCCAGTGAACTTAACAGGTTTTTGTTCCTCTTCCATGAAGCTACGGTGTTCAGCCATGGCTATTTATCTAAGTATCATTCACTATCAGGGTGTTGCCATTATTATGACTCAATTGTTGGACAAGCTTTTTGTAGGGGATTCTTTTCAAAACCGTTTCTCAAGCTTAAATGAGACGCCTTTCAACAATTTCAGCCTCGCAACATCAGATTTAAGCATATATATTACCTATAGCTGTTGTGATAACACTTTCTGCCTGATTCCAGCTGATCTGTAATCAAGAAATGCCACAAGCATATGTCTTTATTCTAATGATCTAAAGCAGACCTATCTTACACCCCGAGCACTGACGAACAACAGATCTCATAATTGCTGGCAAAAGAAATATATGATTGCAATAGTAGATGGCCAGTATGTGGGTTGAACCCATGGCCTTGGCGTTATTAGCACCACGCTCTAACCAGCTGAGCTAACCGGCCACATTTCCATGTACAGTTGTTGTTTTTACAATCAATATATAGTGTCTAAATGCATAAAAAGGCTTTCTGTCAAGAGTACCATGAGAGATCTAGTCCCCCACTTAATCGAGAAGGGTGCTTTTTGTGACCACGTGGCCTAATGCATAAGGCGTCTGACTTCGTATCAGGAGATTGAGGGTTCAAGTCCTTTGTGGTTAGCAGTCCCAGTGTACTTAACAGAGTTTTGTTCCTCTTCCATGAAGCTACTGTGTTCAGACATGGCTATTTATCTAAGTATCATTCACTATCAGGGTGTTGCCATTATTATGACTCAATTGTTGGACAAGCTTTTTGTAGGGGATTCTTTTCAAAACCGTTTCTCAAGCTTAAATGAGACGCCTTTTAACAATTTCAGCCTCGCAACATCAGATTTAAGCATATATATTACCTATAGCTGTTGTGATACACTTTCTGCCTGATTCCAGCTGATCTATAATCAAGAAATGCCATCAGTATATGTCGTTATTCTAATGATCTAAAGCAGACCTATCTTACACGCCGAGCACTGACGAACAACAGATCTCATAATTGCTGGCAAAAAAAATATGTGCTTGCAGTAGTAGATGGCCAGTATGGGGATTGAACCCATGGCCTTGGCGTTATTAGCACCACAGTCTAACCAGCTGAGCTAACCGGCCACATTTCCATGTACAGTTGTTGTTTTTACAATCAATATATAGTGTCTAAATGCATAAAAAGGCTTTCTGTCAAGAGTACCATGAGAGATCTAGTCCCCCACTTCATCGAAAAGCATGCTTTTTTGTGACTACGTGGCCTAATGGATAAGGCGTCTGACTTCGGATCAGGAGTTTGAGGGTTCAAGTCCCTTCGTGGTTACCAGTCTTACTGAACCTGACAGAGTTTTGTTCCTCCTCTTTGAAGTTACTGTGTTCAGCCATGGCTATTTATCTAAGTATCATTCACTATCAGGGTGTTGCCATTATTATGACTCAATTGTTGGACAAGCTTTTTGTAGGGGATTCTTTTCAAAACCGTTTCTCAAGCTTAAATTAGACGCCTTTCAACAATTTCAGCCTCGCAACATCAGATTTAAGCATATATATTACCTATAGCTGTTGTGAAACACTTTCTGCCTGATTCCAGCTGATCTGTAATCAAGAAATGCCACAAGCATATGTCTTTATTCTAATGATCTAAAGCAGACCTATCTTACACCCCGAGCACTGACGAACAACAGATCTCATAATTGCTGGCAAAAGAAATATATGATTGCAATAGTAGATGGCCAGTATGGGGGTTGAACCCATGGCCTTGGCGTTATTAGCACCACGCTCTAACCAGCTGAGCTAACCGGCCACATTTCCATGTACAGTTGTTGTTTTTACAATCAATATATAGTGTCTAAATGCATAAAAAGGCTTTCTGTCAAGCGTACCATGAGAGATCTAGTCCCCCACTTCACCGAGAAGGGTGCTTTTTGTGACCATGTGGCCTAATGGATAAGGCGTCTGACTTCGTATCAGGAGATTGAGGGTTCAAGTCCTTTGTGGTTAGCAGTCCCAGTGAACTTAACAGGTTTTTGTTCCTGTTCCATGAAGCTACTGTGTTCAGCCATGGCTATTTATCAAAGTATCATTCACTATCAGGGTGTTGCCATTATTATGACTCAATTGTTGGACAAGCTTTTTCGGCCACATTTCCATGTACAGTTGTTGTTTTTACAATCAATATATAGTGTCTCAAGCTTAAATGAGACGCCTTTCAACAATTTCAGCCTCGCAACATCAGATTTAAGCATATATATTACCTATAGCTGTTGTGATACACTTTCTGCCTGATTCCAGCTGATCTATAATCAAGAAATGCTATCAGCATCACCTATCTTACACCCTGAGCACTGACGAACAACAGATCTCAAAATTGCTGGCAAAAGAAATATGTGCTTGCAGTAGTAGATGGCCAGTATGGGGGTTTTTAAGCACCACGCTCTAACCAGCTGAGCTAACCGGCCACATTTCCATGTACAGTTGTTGTTTTTACAATCAATATATAGTGTCTAAATGCATAAAAGGCTTTCTGTCAAGAGTACCATGAGAGATCTAGTCCCCCACTTCATCGAAAAGCATGCTTTTTGTGACCACGTGGCCTAATGGATAAGGCGTCTGACTTCGTATCAGGAGATTGAGGGTTCAAGTCCTTTGTGGTTAGCAGTCCCAGTGTACTTAACAGGTTTTTGTTCCTCTTCCATGAAGCTACTGTGTTCAGCCATGGCTATTTATCTAAGTATCATTCACTATCAGGGTGTTGCCATTATTATGACTCAATTGTTGGACAAGCTTTTTGTAGGGGATTCTTTTCAAAACCAGTTCTCAAGCTTAAATGAGACGCCTTTCAACAATTTCAGCCTCGCAACAACAGCAGTAGTAGATGGCCAGTATGGGGGTTTATTAGCACCACGCTCTAACCAGCTGAGCTAACCGGCCACATTTCCATGTACAGTTGTTGTTTTTACAATCAATATATAGTGTCTAAATGCATAAAAAGGCTTTCTGTCAAGAGTACCATGAGAGATCTAGTCCCCCACTTCACCGAGAAGGGTGCTTTTTGTGACCACGTGGCCTAATGGATAAGGCGTCTGACTTAGGGTCCGGAGATTGAGGGTTCAAGTCCCTTTGTGGTTACCAGTCTTACTGAACCTGACAGAGTTTTATTCCTCCTCTTTGAAGTTACTGTGTTCAGCCATGGCTATTTATCTAAGTATCATTCACTATCATTTACAAGGGTGTTGCCATTATTATGACTCAATTGTTGGACAAGCTTTTTGTAGGGGATTCTTTTCAAAACCGTTTCTCAAGGTTAAATTAGACGCCTTTCAACAATTTCAGCCTCACAACATTAGATTTAAGCATATATATTACCTATAGCTGTTGTGAAACACTTTCTGCCTGATTCCAGCTGATCTGTAATCAAGAAATGCCACAAGCATATGTCTTTATTCTAATGATCTAAAGCAGACCTATCTTACACCCCGAGCACTGACGAACAACAGATCTCATAACTGCAGGCAAAAGAAATATATGATTGCAATAGTAGATGGCCAGTATGGGGGTTGAACCCATGGCCTTGGCGTTATTAGCACCACGCTCGAACCAGCTGAGGTAACCGGCCACATTTCCATGTACAGTTGTTGTTTTTACAATCAAAATATAGTGTCTAAATGCATAAAAAGGCTTTCTGTCAAGAGTACCATGAGAGATCTAGTCCCCCACTTCATCGAAAAGCATGCTTTTTGTGACCACGTGGCCTAATGGATAAGGCGTCTGACTTCGGATCAGGAGATTGAGGGTTCAAGTCCTTTCGTGGTTACCAGTCTTAGTGAACCTGACACTGACCTGAGTTTTGTTCCTCCTCTATGAAATTACTGTGTTCAGCCATGGCTATTTATCTAAGTATCATTCACTATCATTTACAAGGGTGTTGCCATTATTATGACTCAATTGTTGGACAAGCTTTTTGTAGGGGATTCTTTTCAAAACCGTTTCTCAAGCTTAAATTAGACGCCTTTTAACAATTTCAGCCTCGCAACATCAGATTTAAGCATATATATTACCTGTAGCTGTTGTGATACACTTTTTGCCTGATTCCAACTGATCTATAATCAAGAAATGCCACAAGCATATGTCTTTATTCTAATGATCTAAAGCAGACCTATCTTACACCCCGAGCACTGACGAACAACAGATCTCATAATTGCTGGCAAAAGAAATATGTGCTTGCAGTAGTAGATGGCCAGTATGTGGGTTGAACCCATGGCCTTGGCGTTATTAGCACCACGCTCTAACCAGCTGAGCTAACCGGCCACATTTCCATGTACAGTTGTTGTTTTTACAATCAATATATAGTGTCTAAATGCATAAAAAGGCTTTCTGTCAAGAGTACCATGAGAGATCTTGTCCCCCACTTCATCGAAAAGCATGCTTTTTGTGACCACGTGGCCTAATGGATAAGGCGTCTGACTTCAGATCAGGAGATTGAGGGTTCAAGTCCCTTCGTGGTTACCAGTCCTAGTGAACCTGACACAGTTTTGTTCCTCCTCTTTGAAGTTACTGTGTTCAGCCATGGCTATTTATTTAAGTATCATTTACAAGGGTGTTGTCATTATTATGACTCAATTGTTGGACAAGCTTTTTGGAGGGGATTCTTTTCAAAACCGTTTCTCAAGCTTAAATTAGGCGCCTTTTAACAATTTCAGCCTCGCAACATCAGATTTAAGCATATATATTACCTATAGCTGTTGTGAAACACTTTCTGCCTGATTCCAGCTGATCTGTAATGAAGAAATGCCACAAGCATATGTCTTTATTCTAATGATCTAAAGCAGACCTATCTTACACCCCGAGCACTGACGAACAACAGATCTCATAATTGCTGGCAAAAGAAATATGTGCTTGCAGTAGTAGATGGCCAGTATGTGGGTTGAACCCATGGCCTTGGCGTTATTAGCACCACGCTCTAACCAGCTGAGCTAACCGGCCACATTTCTATGTAAATTTGTTGTTTTTACAAACAATATATACTGTCTAGATGCATTAAAAAGCTTTCTGTCAAGAGTACCATGAGAGATCTAGTCCCCCACTTCATCGAAAAGGGAGCTGTTTGTGACCACGTGGCCTAATGGATAAGGCGTCTGACTTCGGATCAGGAGATTGAGGGTTCAAATCCCTTCGTGGTTACCAGTCTTAGTGAACCTGACAGACCTTCTTTGAAGTTACTGTGTTCAGCCATGTCTATTTATTTAAGTATCATTCACTAGGGTGTTGCCATTATTATGACTCAATTGTTGGACAAGCTTTTTGTAGGGGATTCTTTTCAAAAACGTTTCTCAAGCTTAAATGAGACACCTTTCAATAATTTGTGCATCGCAACATCAGATTTAAGCAAATATATTACCTATAGCTGTTGTGAAACACTTTCTGCCTGATTCCAGCTGATTTATAATCAAGAAATGCCACAAGCAGATGTCTTTAATCTAATGATCTAAAGCAGCCCTATCTTACACCCCGAGCACTGACGAACAACAGATCTCATTATTGCTGGCGAAAGAAATATGTGCTTGCAGTAGTAGATGGCCAGTATGGGGGTTGAACCCATTGCCTTGGCGTTATTAGTACCACGTTCTAACCGGCTGAGCTAACCGGCCAGGTTTCTATGTACATTTGTTGTTTTTACAAACAATATATAGTGTCTAAATGCATAAAAAGGCTTTTCTGTCAAGACTACCACGAGAGATCTAGTCCCCCACTTCACCGAGAAGGGTACTTTTAGTGACCACGTGGCCTAATGGATAAGGCGTCTGACTTCGGATCAGTAGATTGAAGCTTTAAGTCCCTTCGTGGTTAGCAGTCTCAGTGAACTTACCAGGTTTTTGTTCCTCTTCCATTAAGTTACTGAGCACTGACGAACAACAGATCTCATAATTGCTGGCAAAAGAAATATGTGCTTGCAGTAGTAGATGGCCAGTATAAGGGTTGAACCCATGGCCTTGGCGTTATTAGCACCACGCTCTAACCAGCTGAGCTAACCGGCCACATTTCCATGTACAGTTGTTGTTTTTACAATCAATATATAGTGTCTAAATGCATAAAAAGGCTTTCTGTCAAGAGTACCATGAGAGATCTAGTCCCCCACTTCATCGAAAAGGGTGCTGTTTGTGACCACGTGGCCTAATGGATAAGGCGTCTGACTTCGGATCAGGAGATTGAGGGTTCAAGTCCCTTCGTGGTTACCAGTCTTAGTGAACCTGACAGAGTTTTGTTCCTCCTCTTTGAAGTTACTGTGTTCAGCCATGTCTATTTATTTAAGTATCATTCACTAGGGTGTTGCCATTATTATGACTCAATTGTTGGACAAGCTTTTTGTAGGGGATTCTTTTCAAAACCGTTTCTCAAGCTTAAATTAGACGCCTTTCAACAATTTCAGCCTTGCAACATCATATTTAAGCATAAATACTACCTATAGCAGTTGTGAAACACTTTCTGCCTGATTCCAGCTGATCTGTAATCAAGAAATGCCACAAGCATATGTCTTTATTCTAATGATCTAAAGCAGACCTATCTTACACCCCGAGCACTGACGAACAACAGATCTCATAATTGCTGGCAAAAGAAATATGTGCTTGCAGTAGTAGATGGCCAGTATGTGGGTTGAACCCATGGCCTTGGCGTTATTAGCACCACGCTCTAACCAGCTGAGCTAACCGGCCACATTTCTATGTAAATTTGTTGTTTTTACAAACAATATATACTGTCTAGATGCATTAAAAAGCTTTCTGTCAAGAGTACCATGAGAGATCTAGTCCCCCACTTCATCGAAAAGGGTGCTGTTTGTGACCACGTGGCCTAATGGATAAGGCGTCTGACTTCGGATCAGGAGATTGAGGGTTCAAGTCCCTTCGTGGTTACCAGTCTTAGTGAACCTGACAGAGTTTTGTTCCTCCTCTTTGAAGTTACTGTGTTAAGCCATGTCTATTTATTTAAGTATCATTCACTAGGGTGTTGCCATTATTATGACTCAATTGTTGGACAAGCTTTTTGTAGGGGATTCTTTTCAAAAACGTTTCTCAAGCTTAAATGAGACACCTTTCAATAATTTGTGCATCGCAACATCAGATTTAAGCAAATATATTACCTATAGCTGTTGTGAAACACTTTCTGCCTGATTCCAGCTGATTTATAATCAAGAAATGCCACAAGCAGATGTCTTTAATCTAATGATCTAAAGCAGCCCTATCTTACACCCCGAGCACTGACGAACAACAGATCTCATTATTGCTGGCGAAAGAAATATGTGCTTGCAGTAGTAGATGGCCAGTATGGGGGTTGAACCCATTGCCTTGGCGTTATTAGTACCACGTTCTAACCGGCTGAGCTAACCGGCCAGGTTTCTATGTACATTTGTTGTTTTTACAAACAATATATAGTGTCTAAATGCATAAAAAGGCTTTTCTGTCAAGACTACCACGAGAGATCTAGTCCCCCACTTCACCGAGAAGGGTACTTTTAGTGACCACGTGGCCTAATGGATAAGGCGTCTGACTTCGGATCAGTAGATTGAAGCTTTAAGTCCCTTCGTGGTTAGCAGTCTCAGTGAACTTACCAGGTTTTTGTTCCTCTTCCATGAAGTTACTGTGTTCAGCCATGGCTATTTATCTAAACATCATTCACTATCAGGGTGTTGCCATTATTATGAATCATTATGAATCATCATCATGCCATTATTATGAATTCGTTTTTACCAGTCTTAGTGAACTTAACAGAGTTTTGTTCCTCCTCTTTAAAGTTACTGTGTTCAGGCATGGCTATTTATCTAAGTATCATTCACTATCATTCACTAGGGTGTTGCCATTATTATGACTCAATTGTTGGACAAGCTTTTTGCAGTGGTTTCGTTTCAAAACCGTTTCTCAAGCTTAAACGAGACGCCTTTCAATAACTTCAGCATCGCAACATCAGATTTAAGCATATATATTACCTATAGCTGTTGTGAAACACTTTCTGCCTGATTCCAGCTGATCTATAATCAAGAAATGCCACAAGCAAATGTCTTTAATCTAATGATCTAAAGCAGACCTATCTTACACCCCGAGCACTGACGAACAACAGATCTCATAATTGCTGGCAAAAGAATTACGTGCTTGCAGTAGATGATGGCCAGTATGGGGGTTGAACCCATGGCCTTGGCGTTATTAGCACCACACTCTAAACAGCTGAGCTAACCGGCCACATTTCTATGTACATTTGTTGTTTTTACAAACAATATATAGTGTCGAAATGCACAAAAAGGCTTTTCTGTCAAGAGTACAATGAGAGATCTAGCCCCCCACTTCATCGAAAAGCATGCTTTTCGTGACCACGTGGCCTAATGGATAAGGCGTCTGACTTCGGATCAGGAGATTGAGGGTTCAAGTCCCTTCGTGGTTACCAGTCTTACTGAACCTGACAGAGTTTTGTTCCTCCTCTTTGAAGTTACTGTGTTCAGCCATGGCTATTTATCTAAGTATCATTCACTATCAGGGTGTTGCCATTATTATGACTCAATTGTTGGACAAGCTTTTTGTAGGGGATTCTTTTCAAAACCGTTTCTCAAGCTTAAATTAGACGCCTTTCAACAATTTCAGCCTCGCAACATCAGATTTAAGCATATATATTACCTATAGCTGTTGTGAAACACTTTCTGCCTGATTCCAGCTGATCTGTAATCAAGAAATGCCACAAGCATATGTCTTTATTCTAATGATCTAAAGCAGACCTATCTTACACCCCGAGCACTGACGAACAACAGATCTCATAATTGCTGGCAAAAGAAATATATGATTGCAATAGTAGATGGCCAGTATGGGGGTTGAACCCATGGCCTTGGCGTTATTAGCACCACGCTCTAACCAGCTGAGCTAACCGGCCACATTTCCATGTACAGTTGTTGTTTTTACAATCAATATATAGTGTCTAAATGCATAAAAAGGCTTTCTGTCAAGAGTACCAAGAGAGATCTAGTCCCCCACTTCATCGAGAAGGGTGCTTTTTGTGACCACGTGGCCTAATGGATAAGGCGTCTGACTTCGTATCAGGAGATTGAGGGTTCAAGTCCTTTGTGGTTAGCAGTCCCAGTGTACTTAACAGGTTTTTGTTCCACTTCCATGAAGCTACTGTGTTCAGCCATGGCTATTTATCTAAGTATCATTCACTATCAGGGTGTTGCCATTATTATGACTCAATTGTTGGACAAGCTTTTTGTAGGGGATTCTTTTCAAAACCGTTTCTCAAGGTTAAATTATACGCCTTTCAACAATTTCAGCCTCACAACATCAGATTTAAGCATATATATTACCTATAGCTGTTGTGAAACACTTTCTGCCTGATTCCAGCTGATCTGTAATCAAGAAATGCCACAAGCATATGTCTTTATTCTAATGATCTAAAGCAGACCTATCTTACACCCCGAGCACTGACGAACAACAGATCTCATAATTGCAGGCAAAAGAAATATATGATTGCAATAGTAGATGGCCAGTATGGGGGTTGAACCCATGGCCTTGGCGTTATTAGCACCACGCTCAAACCAGCTGAGGTAACCGGCCACATTTCCATGTACAGTTGTTGTTTTTACAATCAATATATAGTGTCTAAATGCATAAAAAGGCTTTCTGTCAAGAGTACCATGAGAGATCTAGTCCCCCACTTCATCGAAAAGCATGCTTTTTGTGACCACGTGGCCTAATGGATAAGGCGTCTGACTTTGGATCAGGAGATTGAGGATTCAAGTCCCTTCGTGGTTACCAGTCTTAGTGAACCTGACACTGACCTGAGTTTTGTTCCTCCTCTATGAAGTTACTGTGTTCAGCCATGGCTATTTATCTAAGTATCATTCACTATCATTTACAAGGGTGTTGCCATTATTATGACTCAATTGTTGGACAAGCTTTTTGTAGGGGATTTTTTTCAAAACCGTTTCTCAAGCTTAAATGAGACGCCTTTCATCAATTTCAGCCTCGCAACATCAGATTTAAGCATATATATTACCTGTAGCTGTTGTGATACACTTTCTGCCTGATTCCAACTGATCTATAATCAAGAAATGCCATCAGCATATGTCTTTATTCTAATGATCTAAAGCAGACCTATCTTACACCCTGAGCACTGACGAACAACAGATCTCATAATTGCTGGCAAAAGAAATATGTGCTTGCAGTAGTAGATGGCCAGTATAAGGGTTGAACCCATGGCCTTGGCGTTATTAGCACCACGCTCTAACCAGCTGAGCTAACCGGCCACATTTCCATGTACAGTTGTTGTTTTACAATCAATATATAGTGTCTAAATGCATAAAAAGGCTTTCTGTCAAGAGTACCATGAGAGATCTAGTCCCCCACTTCATCGAAAAGCATGCTTTTTGTGACCACGTGGCCTAATGGATAAGGCGTCTGACTTCAGATCAGGAGATTGAGGGTTCAAGTCCCTTTGTGGTTACCAGTCTTAGTGAACTTAACAGGTTTTTGTTCCTCTTCCATGAAGCTACTGTGTTCAGCCATGGCTATTTATCTAAGTATGATTCACTATCAGGGTGTTGCCATTATTATGACTCAATTGTTGGACAAGCTTTTTGTAGGGGATTCTTTTCAAAACCGTTTCTCAAGCTTAAATGAGACGCCTTTTAACAATTTCAGCCTCGCAACATCAGATTTAAGCATATATATTACCTATAGCTGTTGTGATACACTTTCTGCCTGATTCCAGCTGATCTATAATCAAGAAATGCCATCAGCATATGTCTTTATTCTAATGATCTAAAGCAGACCTATCTTACACCCCGAGCACTGACGAACAACAGATTTCATAATTGCTGGCAAAAGTAATATATGATTGCAATAGTAGATGGCCAGTATGGGGGTTGAACCCATGGCCTTGGCGTTATTAGCACCACGCTCTAACCAGCTGAGCTAACGGGCCACATTTCCATGTAAATTTGTTGTTTTTACAAACAATATATAGTGTCTAGATGCATAAAAAAGCTTTCTGTCAAGAGTACCATGAGAGATCTTGTCCCCCACTTCACCGAGAAGGGTGCTTTTTTCTGACCACGTTGCCAAATGGATAAGGCATCTGACTTCGGATCAGGAGATTGAGTGTTCAAGTCCTTTGTGGTTAGCAGTCCCAGTGAACTTAACAGGTTTTTGTTCCTCTTCCATGAAGCTACTGTGTTCAGCCATGGCTATTTATCTAAGTATGATTCACTATCAGGGTGTTGCCATTATTATGACTCAATTGTTGGACAAGCTTTTTGTAGGGGATTCTTTTCAAAACCGTTTCTCAAGCTTAAATTAGACGCCTTTCAACAATTTCAGCCTCGCAACATCAGATTTAAGCATATATATTACCTATAGCTGTTGTGAAACACTTTCTGCCTGATTCCAGCTGATCTGTAATCAAGAAATGCCACAAGCATATGTCTTTACTCTAATGATCTAAAGCAGACCTATCTTACACCTCGAGCACTGACGAACAACAGATCTCATAATTGCTGGCAAAAGAAATATGTGCTTGCAGTAGTAGATGGCCAGTATGGGGGTTGAACCCATGGCCTTGGCGTTATTAGCACCACACTCTAACCAGCTGAGCTAACCGGCCACATTTCCATGTACAGTTGTTGTTTTTACAAACAATATATACTGTCTAGATGCATTAAAAAGCTTTCTGTCAAGAGTACCATGAGAGATCTAGTCCACCACTTCATCGAAAAGGTTGCTGTTTGTGACCACGTGGCCTAATGGATAAGGCGTCTGACTTCGTATCAGGAGATTGAGGGTTCAAGTCCCTTCGTGGTTACCAGTCTTAGTGAACCTGACAGAGTTTTGTTCTTCCTCTTTGAAGTTACTGTGTTCAGCCATGTCTATTTATTTAAGTATCATTCACTAGGGTGTTGCCATTATTATGACTCAATTGTTGGACAAGCTTTTTGTAGGGGATTCTTTTCAAAAACGTTTCTCAAGCTTAAATGAGACACCTTTCAATAATTTGTGCATCGCAACATCAGATTTAAGCAAATATATTACCTATAGCTGTTGTGAAACACTTTCTGCCTGATTCCAGCTGATTTATAATCAAGAAATGCCACAAGCAGATGTCTTTAATCTAATGATCTAAAGCAGCCCTATCTTACACCCCGAGCACTGACGAACAACAGATCTCATTATTGCTGGCGAAAGAAATATGTGCTTGCAGTAGTAGATGGCCAGTATGGGGGTTGAACCCATTGCCTTGGCGTTATTAGTACCACGTTCTAACCGGCTGAGCTAACCGGCCAGATTTCTATGTACATTTGTTGTTTTTACAAACAATAAATAGTGTCTAAATGCATAAAAAGGCTTTTCTGTCAAGACTACCACGAGAGATCTAGTCCCCCACTTCACCGAGAAGGGTACTTTTAGTGACCACGTGGCCTAATGGATAAGGCGTCTGACTTCGGATCAGTAGATTGAAGTTTTAAGTCCCTTCGTGGTTAGCAGTCTCAGTGAACTTACCAGGTTTTTGTTCCTCTTCCATGAAGTTACTGTGTTCAGCCATGGCTATTTATCTAAACATCATTCACTATCAGGGTGTTGCCATTATTATGAATCATTATGAATCATCATCATGCCATTATTATGAATTCGTTTTTACCAGTCTTAGTGAACTTAACAGAGTTTTGTTCCTCCTCTTTAAAGTTACTGTGTTCAGGCATGGCTATTTATCTAAGTATCATTCACTATCATTCACTAGGGTGTTGCCATTATTATGACTCAATTGTTGGACAAGCTTTTTGCAGTGGTTTCGTTTCAAAACCGTTTCTCAAGCTTAAACGAGACGCCTTTCAATAACTTCAGCATCGCAACATCAGATTTAAGCATATATATTACCTATAGCTGTTGTGAAACACTTCCTGCCTGATTCCAGCTGATCTATAATCAAGAAATGCCACAAGCAGATGTCTTTAATCTAATGATCTAAAGCAGACCTATCTTACACCCCGAGCACTGACGAACAACAGATCTCATAATTGCTGGCAAAAGAATTATGTGCTTGCAGTAGATGATGGCCAGTATGGGGGTTGAACCCATGGCCTTGGCGTTATTAGCACCACACTCTAACCAGCTGAGCTAACCGGCCACATTTCTATGTACATTTGTTGTTTTTACAAACAATATAGATATGCACAAAAAGGCTTTTCTGTCAAGAGTACCATGAGAGATCTTGTCCCCCACTTCATCGAAAAGCATGCTTTTCGTGACCACGTGGCCTAATGGATAAGGCGTCTGACTTCGGATCAGGAGATTGAGGGTTCAAGTCCCTTCGTGGTTACCAGTCTTAGTGAACCTGACACTGACCTGAGTTTTGTTCCTCCTCTATGAAGTTACTGTGTTCAGCCATGGCTATTTATCTAAGTATCATTCACTATCATTTACAAGGGTGTTGCCATTATTATGACTCAATTGTTGGACAAGCTTTTTGTAGGGGATTTTTTTCAAAACCGTTTCTCAAGCTTAAATGAGACGCCTTTCATCAATTTCAGCCTCGCAACATCAGATTTAAGCATATATATTACCTGTAGCTGTTGTGATACACTTTCTGCCTGATTCCAACTGATCTATCATCAAGAAATGCCATCAGCATATGTCTTTATTCTAATGATCTAAAGCAGACCTATCTTACACCCTGAGCACTGACGAACAACAGATCTCATAATTGCTGGCAAAAGAAATATGTGCTTGCAGTAGTAGATGGCCAGTATAAGGGTTGAACCCATGGCCTTGGCGTTATTAGCACCACGCTCTAACCAGCTGAGCTAACCGGCCACATTTCCATGTACAGTTGTTGTTTTTACAATCAATATATAGTGTCTAAATGCATAAAAAGGCTTTCTGTCAAGAGTACCATGAGAGATCTAGTCCCACACTTCATCGAAAAGCATGCTTTTTGTGACCACGTGGCCTAATGGATAAGGCGTCTGACTTCGTATCAGGAGATTGAGGGTTCAAGTCCCTTCGTGGTTACCAGTCTTAGTGAACCTGACAGAGTTTTGTTCCTCCTCTTTGAAGTTACTGTGTTCAGCCATGGCTATTTATCTAAGTATCATTCACTATCAGGGTGTTGCCATTATTATGACTCAATTGTTGGACAAGCTTTTTGTAGGGGATTCTTTTCAAAACCGTTTCTCAAGCTTAAATGAGACGCCTTTTAACATTTTCAGCCTCGCAACATCAGATTTAAGCATATATATTACCTATAGCTGTTGTGATACACTTTCTGCCTGATTCCAGCTGATCTATAATCAAGAAATGCCATCAGCATATGTCTTTATTCTAATGATCTAAAGCAGACCTATCTTACACCCCGAGCACTGACGAACAACAGATTTCATAATTGCTGGCAAAAGTAATATATGATTGCAATAGTAGATGGCCAGTATGGGGGTTGAACCCATGGCCTTGGCGTTATTAGCACCACGCTCTAACCAGCTGAGCTAACCGGCCACATTTCCATGTAAATTTGTTGTTTTTACAAACAATATATAGTGTCTAGATGCATAAAAAAGCTTTCTGTCAAGAGTACCATGAGAGATCTTGTCCCCCACTTCACCCGGAAGGGTGCTTTTTTCTGACCACGTTGCCAAATGGATAAGGCATCTGACTTCAGATCAGGAGATTGAGTGTTCAAGTCCTTTGTGGTTAGCAGTCCCAGTGAACTTAACAGGTTTTTGTTCCTCTTCCATGAAGCTACTGTGTTCAGCCATGGCTATTTATCTAAGTATCATTCACTATCAGGGTTTTGCCATTATTATGAATCAATTGTTGGACAAGCCTTTTGTAGGGGTTTCGTTTGGCAAAAGTAATATATGATAGCAATAGTAGATGGCCAGTATGGGGGTTGAACCCATGGCCTTGGCGTTATTAGCACCACGCTCTAACCAGCTGAGCTAACCGGCCAAATTTCTATGTAAATTTGTTGTTTTTACAAACAATATATACTGTCTAGATGCATTAAAAAGCTTTCTGTCAAGAGTACCATGAGAGATCTAGTCCCCCACTTCATCGAAAAAGGTGCTTTTTGTGACCACGTGGCCTAATGGATAAGGCGTCTGACTTTGGATCAGGATATTGAGGGTTCAAGTCCCTTCGTGGTTACCAGTCTTAGTGAACCTGACAGAGTTTTGTTCCTCCTCTTTGAAGTTACTGTGTTCAGCCATGTCTATTTATTTAAGTATCATTCACTAGGGTGTTGCCATTATTATGACTCAATTGTTGGACAAGCTTTTTGTAGGGGATTCTTTTCAAATATATATTAATCACTATCAGGGTTTTGCCATTATTATGAATCAATTGTTGGACAAGCTTTTTGTAGGGGATTCTTTTTAAACTCGTTTCTCAAGCTTAAATGAGACGCCTTTCAATAACTTCAGCATCGTAAAATCAGATTTAAGCAAATATATTACCTATAGATGTTTTGAAACACTTTCTGCGTGATTCAAGCTGATCTATAATCAAGAAATGCCACAAGCAGATGTCTTTATTCTTATGATCTGAAGCAGCCCTATCTTACACCCAAGCACTGACGAACAACAGATCTCATAATTGCTGGCAAAAGTAATATATGATTGCAATAGTAGATGGCCAGTATGGGGGTTGAACCCATGGCCTTGGCGTTATTAGCACCACGCTCTAACCAGCTGAGCTAACCGGCCACATTTCCATGTAAATTTGTTGTTTTTACAAACAATATATAGTGTCTAGATGCATAAAAAAGCTTTCAGTCAAGAGTACCATGAGAGATCTAGTCCCCCACTTCATCGAAAAGGGTGCTGTTTGTGACCACGTGGCCTAATGGATAAGGCGTCTGACTTCGGATCAGGAGATTGAGGGTGCATGTCCTTTGTGGTTAGCAGTCCCAGTGAACTTAGTAGATGGCCAGTATGGGGGTTGAACCCATGGCCTTGGCTTTATTAGCAGCACGCTCTAACCAGCTGAGCTAACCGGCCACATTTTGATGTACATTTGTTGTTTTTACAAACAATATATAGTGTCTAAATGCATAAAAAAGCTTTTCTGTCAAGAGTACCATGAGAGATCTAGTCCCCCACTTCACCGAGAAGGGTGCTTTTTGTGACCACGTAGCCTAATGTATAAGACGTCTGACTTCGGATTAAGAGGTTGAGGGTTCTAGTCCCTTCGTTTTTACCAATCTTAGTGAACTTAAAAGAGTTTTGTTCCTCTTCTTTGAAGTTACTGTGTTCAGGCATGACTATTTATCTAAGTATCATTCAATATCATTCACTAGGGTGTTGCCATTATTATGACTCAATTGTTGGACAAGCTTTTTGTAGGGGTTTCGTTTCAAAACCGTTTCTCAAGCTTAAACGAGACGCCTTTCAATAACTTCAGCATCGCAACATCAGATTTAAGCATATATATTACCTATAGCTGTTGTGAAACACTTTCTGCCTGATTCCAGCTGATCTATAATCAAGAAATGCCACAAGCAGATGTCTTTAATCTAATGATCTAAAGCAGACCTATCTTACACCCCGAGCACTGACGAACAACAGATCTCATAATTGCTGGCAAAAGAATTATGTGCTTGCAGTAGATGATGGCCAGTATGGGGGTTGAACCCATGGCCTTGGCGTTATTAGCACCACACTCTAACCAGCTGAGCTAACTGGCCACATTTCTATGTACATTTGTTGTTTTTACAAACAATATATAGTGTCGAAATGCACAAAAAGGCTTTTCTGTCAAGAGTACCATGAGAGATCTTGTCCCCCACTTCACTGAGAAGTGTGCTTTTTTTTCTCACCATGTGGCCAAATGGATAAGGCATCTGACTTCGAATCAGGAGATTGAGGGTTCACGTCCCTTTGTGGTGTGCAGTCTCAGTGAACTTAACAGGTTTTTGTTCCTCTTCCATGAAGCTACTGTGTTCAGCCATGGCTATTTATCTAAGTATCATTCACTATCAGGGTTTTGCCATTATTATGAATCAATTGTTGGACAAGCTTTTTGTAGGGGTTTCGTTTGGCAAAAGTAATATATGATAGCAATAGTAGATGGCCAGTATGGGGGTGAACCCATGGCCTTGGCGTTATTAGCACCACGCTCTAACCAGCTGAGCTAACCGGCCACATTTCTATGTAAATTTGTTGTTTTTACAAACAGTATATACTGTCTAGATGCATTAAAAAGCTTTCTGTCAAGAGTACCATGAGAGATCTAGTCCCCCACTTCATCGAAAAGGGTGCTTTTTGTGACCACGTGGCCTAACGGATAAGGCGTCTGACTTCGGATCAGGAGATTGAGGGTTCAAGTCCCTTCGTGGTTACCAGTCTTAGTGAACCTGACAGAGCTTTGTTCCTCCTCTTCAAAGTTACTATGTTCAGCCATGTCTATTTATTTAAGTATCATTCACTAGGGTGTTGCCATTATTATGACTCAATTGTTGGACAAGCTTTTTGTAGGGGATTCTTTTCAAATATATATATATCACTATCAGGGTTTTGCCATTATTATGAATCAATTGTTGGACAAGCTTTTTGTAGGGGATTCTTTTCAAACCCGTTTCTCAAGCTTAAATGAGACGCCTTTCAATAACTTCAGCATCGCAAAATCAGATTTAAGCAAATATATTACCTATAGACGTTTTGAAACACTTTCTGCGTGATTCAAGCTGATCTATAATCAAGAAATGCCACAAGCAGATGTCTTTATTCTAATGATCTAAAGCAGCCCTATCTTACACCCCGAGCACTGACAAACAACAGATCTCATAATTGCTGGCAAAAGAATTATGTGCTTGTAGTAGTAGATGGCCAGTATGGGGGTTGAACCCATGGCCTTGGCGTTATTAGCACCACGCTCTAAACAGCTGAGCTAACCGGCCACATTTCCATGTACAGTTGTTGTTTTTAAAATCAATATATAGTGTCTAAATGCATAAAAAGGCTTTCTGTCAAGAGTACCATGAGAGATCTAGTCCCCTACTTCATCAAAAAGCATGCATATTGGGATCACGTGGCCTAATGGATAAGGCGTCTGACTTCGGATCAGGGGATTGAGGCTTCAAGTCCCTTCGTGGTTACCAGTCTTAGTGAACCTGACAGAATTTTGTTCCTCCTCTTTAAAGTTACTGTGTTCAGCCATGGCTATTTATCTAAGTATCATTCACTATCATTTACAAGGGTGTTGCCATTATTATGACTCAATTGTTGGACAAGCTTTTTGTAGGGGATTCTTTTCAAAACCGTTTCTCAAGCTTAAATGAGACGCCTTTTAACAATTTCAGCCTCGCAACATCAGATTTAAGCATATATATTACCTATAGCTGTTGTGATACACTTTCTGCCTGATTCCAGCTGATCTATAATCAAGAAATGCCATCAGCATATGTCTTTATTCTAATGATCTAAAGCAGGCCTATCTTACACCCCGAGCACTGACGAACAACAGATCTCATAATTGCTGGCAAAAGTAATATATGATAGCAATAGTAGATGGCCAGTATGGGGGTTGAACCCATGGCCTTGGCATTATTAGCACCACGCTCTAACCAGCTGAGCTAACCGGCCACATTTCTATGTAAATTTGTTGTTTTTACAAACAATATATACTGTCTAGATGCATTAAAAAGCTTTCTGTCAAGAGTACCATGAGAGATCTAGTCCCCCACTTCATCGAAAAGGGTGCTTTTTGTGACCACGTGGCCTAATGGATAAGGCGTCTGACTTCGGATCAGGAGATTGAGGGTTCAAGTCCCTTCGTGGTTACAGTCTTAGTGAACCTGACAGAGTTTTGTTCCTCCTCTTTAAAGTTACTGTGTTCAGCCATGTCTATTTATTTAAGTATCATTCACTAGGGTGTTGCCATTATTATGACTCAATTGTTGGACAAGCTTTTTGTAGGGGATTCTTTTCAAATATATATATATCACTATCAGGATTTTGCCATTATTATGAATCAATTGTTGGACAAGCTTTTTGTAGGGGATTCTTTTCAAACCCGTTTCTCAAGCTTAAATGAGACGCCTTTCAATAACTTCAGCATCGCAAAATCAGATTTAAGCAAATATATTACCTATAGATGTTTTGAAATACTTTCTGCGTGATTCAAGCTGACCTATAATCAAGAAATGCCACAAGCAGATGTCTTTATTCTAATGATCTAAAGCAGCCCTATCTTACACCCCGAGCACTGACAAACAACAGATCTCATAATTGCTGGCAAAAGAATTATGTGCTTGTAGTAGTAGATGGCCAGTATGGGGGTTGAACCCATGGCCTTGGCGTTATTAGCACCACGCTCTAACCAGCTGAGCTAACCGGCCACATTTCCATGTACTGTTGTTGTTTTTACAATCAATATATAGTGTCTAAATGCATAAAAAGGCTTTCTGTCAAGAGTACCATGAGAGATCTAGTCCCCCACTTCATCAAAAAGCATGCATATTGGGATCATGTGGCCTAATGGATAAGGCGTCTGACTTCGGATCAGGAGATTCAGGCTTCAAGTCCCTTCGTGGTTACCAGTCTTAGTGAACCTGACAGAATTTTGTTCCTCCTCTTTGAAGTTACTGTGTTCAGCCATGGCTATTTATCTAAGTATCATTCACTATCATTTACAAGGGTGTTGCCATTATTATGACTCAATTGTTGTACAAGCTTTTTGTAGGGGATTCTTTTCAAAACCGTTTCTCAAGCTTAAATGAGACGCCTTTTAACAATTTCAGCCTCGCAACATCAGATTTAAGCATATATATTACCTATAGCTGTTGTGATACACTTTCTGCCTGATTCCAGCTGATCTATAATCAAGAAATGCCATCAGCATATGTCTTTATTCTAATGATCTAAAGCAGGCCTATCTTACACCCCGAGCACTGACGAACAACAGATCTCATAATTGCTGGCAAAAGTAATATATGATTGAAAAAGTAGATGGCCAGTATGGGGGTTGAACCCATGGCCTTGGCATTATTAGCACCACGCTCTAACCAGCTGAGCTAACCGGCCACATTTCCATGTAAATTTGTTGTTTTTACAAACAATATATACTGTCTAAATGCATAAAAAGCCTCTTCTGTCAAGAGTACCATGTGAGATCTTGTCCCCCACTTCACCGAGAAGGGTGCTTTTTTCTGACCACGTGGCCAAATGGATAAGGCATCTGACTTCGGATCAGGAGATTGAGTGTTCAAGGCCTTTGTGGTTAGCAGTCCCAGTGAACTTAACTGGTTTTTGTTCCTCTTCCATGAAGCTACTGTGTTCAGCCATGGCTATTTATCTAAGTATCATTCACTATCAGGGTTTTGCCATTATTATGAATAAATTGTTGGACAAGCTTTTTGTAGGGGTTTCGTTTCAAAACCGTTTCTCAAGCTTAAATGAGACGCCTTTCAATACTTTCAGCATGGCAACATCAGATTTAAGCATATACATTACTTATAGCTGTTGTGAAACACTTTCTGCCTGATTCCAGCTGATCTATAATCAAGAAATGCCACAAGCAGATGTCTTTATTCTAATGATCTAAAGCAGCCCTATCTTAGGGGATTCTTTTCAAAACCGTTTCTCAAGCTTAAATGAGACGCCTTTCAACAATTTCAGCCTCGCAACATCAGATTTAAGCATATATATTACCTATAGCTGTTGTGATACACTTTCTGCCTGATTCCAACTGATCTATAATCAAGTATCATTCACTATCATTCACTAGGGTGTTGCCATTATTATGACTCAATTGTTGGACAAGCTTAAACGAGACGCCTTTCAATAACTTCAGCATCGAAAAATTAGATTTAAGCAAATATATTACCTATAGATGTTTTGAAACACTTTCTGCGTGATTCCAGCTGATCTATAATCAAGAAATGCCACAAGCAGATGTCTTTATTCTGATGATCTAAAGCAGACCTATCTTACACCCGAGCACTGACAAACAACAGATCTCATAATTGCTGGCAAAAGAAATTTTTGCTTGCAGTAGTAGATGGCCAGTATGGGGGTTGAACCCATGGCCTTGGCATTATTAGCACAACGTTCTAACCAGCTGAGCTAACCGGCCACATTTTTATGTACATTTGTTGTATTTACAAACAATATATAGTGTCCAAATGCATAAAAAGGCTTTTCTGTCAAGAGTACCATGAGAGATCTACTCCCCCACTTCACTGAGAAGGGTGCTTTTTATGACTAAGTGGCCTAATGGATAAGGCGTCTGACTTAGGATCAGGAGATTGAGGGTTCAAGTCTCTTCGTGGTTAGCAGTCTCAGTGAACTTAACAGTTTTTTATTCCTCTTCCATGAAATTACTGTGTTCAGCCATGGCTATTTATCTAAGTATCATTCACTATCAGGGTGTTGCCATTATTATGAATCAATTGTTGGACAAGCTTTTTGTAGGGGTTTCGTTTCAAAATCGTTTCTCAAGCTTAAATGAGACACCTTTCAATAACTTCATCATCGCAAAATCAGATTTAAGCAAATATATTAACTATAGATGTTGTGAAAAACTTTCTGCCTGATTCCAGCTGATCTATAATCAAGAAATGCCACAAGGAGATGTCTTTATTCTAATGATCTAAAGCAGACCTATCTTACACCCCGAGCACTGACAAACAACAGATCTCATAATTGCTGGCAAAAAAATATGTGCTTGCATGAGAATATGGCCAGTATGGGGGTTGAACCCATGGCCTTGGCATTATTAGCACTACGCTCCACACAGCTGAGCTAACCGGCCAAATTTTTTACTTCACTGAGAAGGGTATATTTTATGACCACGTGGCCTAATGGATAAGGCGTCTTACTTCGGTTCAGAAGATTCAGGGTTGAAGTCCCTTCGTAGTTAGCAGTCTTAGTTAACTTAACAGTATGTTGTTACTCTTTCTATGAAATTACTGTGTTCAGCCATGGCAATATTTCCATTTTTTTCAGTATCATTGACTATCAGGGTGTTGCCATTATTATGAATCAATTGCTGTACAAGCCTTTTGTAGAGGTTTACAAAGTGTACAGGAAGGGTCATAGCAGACTCAAACCGCTGAGGAGACTGCGGTATTTTGGAGTGAGGGGGCCACTCCTGAGGACCTTCTAAGACTCTGTGGTGGCATCAGCAATCCTGTATGGTGTAGTCTGCTGGAGCAGCAGCATCACAGTGAGGGACAGGAAGAGACTGGACAGGATCATCAAGAAGTACAGCTCTACCCTGGGCTGCACTCTGGAAACGGTGCAGGAGATGGTTGAGAGAAGGGTCCTGGCTAAACTGACATCCATCATGGACTCACGCCAACCGTACTGTACTGCTTTGTACTGTGCCAACACAAACTGTTCTGTAGCTGTATTCTCGATTATCTGTACTGCTGTTGTGAGAAGTATTTTCCCCACTGCTGGACTATTAAAGGTTTTCTTATCTTATCTTATCTTATCTTATCTTATCTTATCTTATCTTATCTTATCTTATCTTATCTTATCTTATCTTATCGTAAAAAGCTGTACACTATTGACTGCACCTCAGGAGACCCATCTGTGAAACTCCTGAAGTATGCAGATGACATGACTGTCATTGGGCTGATCCAGGACGGTGATGAATCTGCATACAGAGGGGAAGTGGAGCAGCTGGTCCAGTGGTGCAGTCAGAACCAGCTGGAGCTCAACACGCTCAAGAATGTAGAGGTGACAGTGGACTTTAGGAAAAAACGCCCCCCCCCCCCACCATCCACAATACCACAGTGTCTACCGTGGACTCATTCAGGCTCCTAGGGTCTACAATCTCCCAGGACCTGAAGTCGCCCCCCCTCATAGACACTGTCGGCAAAAAGTCCCACCAGAAGTTGTACTTCCCGAGAAAGCTCAGGAAGTTTAATCTGCCCAAGGAGCTGCTGACCTACTTCTACATGTCCATTATCCAGTCGGTCTTCTGCACCTCCATCACTTTGTGGTTTGGTTCAGCCACCAAGCAGGACAGACACAGATTGCAGCGGGTGGTCCGGTCAGCAGAGAAGATCATTAGCACTGAGCTTTCATCCATTAAGCATCTGTTCCGGGCCAGACTCAGATAAAAGGCTGTCAGTATCACTGCTGACCCCACAATCCCCACACACAAACTGTTCAAACTCCTCCCATCTGGGAGGTGTCACAGAGCCATAGCCACCAGAACCACCAGGCACAGAGTCAGCTTCTTCCCCAGGCTGTGTCTGAGCTGAACTCTACCGGATACACACAACAATGACTCAGTGTAATTTAACAATATATGTGTAATAACCACTTTCAAACCACATTTGAATGTCACATAGCAAACCACAGTTTTTTATTGTTTATTATTTGTTTGAAGGCTTTATTTAAAATTGTATATAATTGTGTTTTTTCTGTGAGCGATCAAAGATGGAGTCAGACCATATACAGTTCCTTGGTTGTCTTGTGCAAACTTGGCCATTAAAGCTGATTCTGAACATGATTAGGAGGATGTGTAACTCTGTTGCTACATAAAAAATACAAAATCTGTGTAGATAACAGATAATGGATCTTCTTTTATCGCATAGGATCAGGCTGTGTTGTTTCAGGGTTTGATGTTTGTTTAAAGGACAGAATTAAAAGTCTCATTGTTTATTTATGTTACTGTTGAAAATAAATATTGTTATAAAACAACAAAATTCCTCATCATTATGAATTCTAGATTTCCTTTGGCAAGTACATTTGTTTTTTGGATTGATGCCCAAGTACTGTGTCATGGAAAGTTTATTATTCAAAACTGCAGCAAAAAAAACGGGGAGCTCCTTTTGGAGCCTGTGGGAGAGAACCAACGCTGAAAGGTTTTAGAAAGCTCTTTCATGTCCAGTTTATGTTAAGTTTTTTTTTTTTTCTATTACATTTGGAGTACAAGAAAATGTATTTTGCCAGTTTAATCAGTTGACACAAATGTTAAAACGTGTCCCTTCAAGTCTTTGGTGTTTGTTGATCCTAACATGCTCTGCATTGCTGATAATGTTTCAAAGGTAGTGATTGAACTCACGATTCTCATCTTGACTAATTGTTAGGCTGGGTAGCTGTTGTTAGTGTCTCTCATCGACAGCTGCTCTGCTACCTTTGATGGCACTTGTTTTAATCTTTATGATGCATCCCTAAAACTTGGATGAGGCAAGACAAGGGGTATTTTTTGTTGTATTATTTTGAGTGCAATAAAGTTTTAGATTGTAAATTGTTCTGTGGTTGAGCTGAGATGATCTTCACAATCTTTACCGCACAGTTCTTGTTAAAGTTAAATTGTGATTTGTGTATGCAGGTAATTCTGTAGAGTTAAACTAAGTCAAATGTCCCCTGACACCTAAATATCCTTTTTTGTTATTTGAGACAGCTGGTTTCAGCATTATGCTGACCACATGATGGGCAGTGATATTTAAACCCAAGAAAAAAAATATCACTGGAACACAGGTTACAGCCTGCTGATGGCATGTGTTCATCCAGGTAATAGAAAATAGTTTAATTTGATGAATAAAAAGTAGAAGGCTTCATGAGAATATTGTGTCTTTCCATTACAGCTGACTTCTCCTGTTTACATAGGTTCAGCATCATGTTCATTACCACCTGTTTACCCAGCTGGACAAACAAAGCCAAAGAGATATTTACAGATGGGTAAGATAGAAATAAAACACTCATCATGCTGCGCCACATGCAGAAGAAAAAAAACATTGCTGCACAAATGGCTGAAACTGTGATATGCTGGCTAACTCTAAAACAATACCAACCTAAATAGAATTTTTTTCACCATGAAATTTCTCAAAAAAGAGACCCAGGAGGCTGAAGTTTGTATTTCTGCTAGAGCGAAAAGCAAAACTAGTCTGAGGATAAATATAATTAGGAATAAAATGTTAAGATAAGATTCACTCTTTCAGAAAATACCACATTACAGTTCTATATATACTATATCAGTAAAGGAAAACAAACAGATAATAAAAAACATATTACACTGTACATAACACATTTCCCTGCAAATTTGCCACAAAGTATCTGATTTTATTCACAAATACCAAACCTTATCAGAATTGTCCCTTTAAATAACATGAGGCATTGTAAATGTATTTTACTTAGATTGTATTGTATAGCCATATTCTTTGTGTAGCATGACTATGTTTTGAACATGACAGACACAAAAAATGCTTATATTATCAATAACAGGGGGACCCAAATGCAGCGCCCCATATAATAATATAAATAAATATTTTAATTAAATTATATAAAAATTAAAAAAACAAGTTGAGCGACAAAGACAAGCAGGAAATATTAGCTAAACATAACCAACCAAAAACTATAACAGCTCAACCACTGCTAAAATGCAGGACTACAAACTAACTAGTATGAATTACAAATTTGGAAAACACAGAACACATAGGGCAAAGCCAACCAAAAATCTCATCACAAATGCAATCAAACAAATTAACTGGTCTAAACCAAGAAATCAAACAACATGGAACATATACTGACAAACACAAGACAACACAAACAGGAAAACAGTACATGGACCTAACTAGGCACAAAGGAACATACCAACATCAACGGACATCACAAGACCTTAAATACAAGACAAGATAAGACAAGACAAGACAGGTAAAACCGATGACTACTAGACACATGTACCAGGAAACAAACAGAAACTGATGTTATATAACAAAGCAGATAGGACAGAAACTCTAACAGAGATGTTGTGACAAAAAACTGCATAGAAAGATTTTGAATGTAGTATATGCATTCATGCATTTCATTGGGTGATCATCAGTGTCCATGAGTGCTGTGTTCAGGCATTCATTGTTGGTTAGAGTTGTCATTTTTTGGTAAATGATGCATTAAAGTGACCATCTTTCTCAGGTGATCAAAAGCCTTGTGCTTATGTGCAGTATGTGTCAGCCGATCAGGGTGCGATTGCAAGGTAGCAAGGTGAAGGACTCAAACGCGCAACGCAGACACGCATGAAGTTTTAGAGGGTTTAATAAGGCTCGTAGTCCGACAGGCAGAAATCGATAACCAAAGACTTGATGCAGGCAACAGTACAGACAGGGATCAGGCAATGGCGGTCAATCTTCATGCAAGGTTCTGTCCAAAAGGTTACAGACAGGGATCATGCAAGACACGGTCAAACAAGAGACAGAACTGATAAATGGGATGACTTACTGGCTGAATGCTGGCGAGTTGTGGTGAGAACTGGGGTTTAAATGCATGACCTGATTATGGATTGACTACAGCAGATGAGTAATGAGAAAGCAAGACTGAATGCATATGGCTGCTCAGGAAGTCACAAAAGTAAAACAGGAACTGATGATATATGACGAAGTAAAGCTAGAACTAAGACTGACAGAAACAACACAGGAAAGACCAAAAACTGAGCACCAAAATAACACAGGAAGTAGAGAAAAAGGCCAGAGTAATGACAGTATGACACAAACATTCTAAACAACTTGTCTGCACGTGGGAGTAAAAATACCTCTTAGACTGTGTATCCAAATCATCAGTTCCCCACCACAAACACCAATGCCTTTTTCTAACAAAGTCTTAAAGAAACTGTGTTTCAAACCCAGGTCTCATTCTTAAGCCCTGCACATGTAATTAATGAAAGCCAGGAAGTGGAAAGAAAAAAAACCCTCTTAAACATTTGTTCACATTAACAGTTTGATCCAAGAATAAATAGCCTGCTGTGTAAGGCTAGGGGCGCATTATGTGATGTAACAAGCTTATTTGTGAAATTGCAAGTGGAGAAGTGAGAGGGAGTCAGAAGAGGGGCTGCAGCATTAAAGTGCACAGCAAGAAATCACTCAACCTACGTGAAAAAGTCTCTAGGCGGCCAACTCAGCTGACTGGGGAGAAATACCACCTCCATTAAAACCTTCTGAACACCTGTGTGAATTTCTTAAATTGAAATTGTCCAGCTCCAGAGAGTGAAACAGCAGCAGAGGGAGGGGTAGAGTCACATACTGTAGACAGATGCCAGGTAAAAGCTAGGAAAGAAAAGAGAGAAAGATGGACAGCACAGCAAATGAGAAGTGAGACCAAAACGGAGAAATGTCTACTCCTGCTTCCTGTGATTACAGTGCTATTATTTAAATGTCAGTGTATGTCCATCCACCTGTCAGTCTTTAAAAGGGGTAGACTCATGAACATTGAGCAATGCGCTAATGTTGTCTTTATTCCTGTTATCACATAAAAAAACCTGGATTCTGAATGTGTAATCACTTTTTTCCATTTATCTGTCTATTCATGTATAACCTTTATTAGAGTGTTTAATATCGATGCAAGTCTGTGTGCAAATGTATATTAGAAAGTGAAAGAGCGAGAGAGAGAGAGAGAGAGAGAGAGAGAGAGAGAGAGAGACAGAGTGTGATCGCTCTTGTTTCAGTTCCTCTGTTGATGCACACAGACCAAGGTTAATTACTTTTCTGACCTTCTTCAGAAGCTTAAAGAAATATTCCAATCCAAGCTTGAATAGATAGCACAACCATAAATGCTGAGTCAATGACCGAACCATGGAAAATTAAACACCACAGAGTCTTTTAAGTGAAACCGTACCTTCAGCATTACTTATCAGATGTTTCAATAAAAATGCCTGCATCACTGATTTAATGTCATGGAGGTAAATTGATTGCATTTCCCCAGCCTGCAGCTGCTTGATTACTTAAGTGCATATGCAAAGCATCTCATTACAGGTCCTAAAAAATTCTGTACTATTAGGACGCAATCATTAAATGGAATATTAGACTTACTCTCCGCTTTATTAGCCCTACCTGCAGCAGCTCTGCAATGATTTGAGAAACTGAAAGTTTGTGAAAGTAGAATTCATAGCAGAGCTGCATCATATATTTTAGATGTACAGTACCTAATAAAGTGGCTGATTGTGTATGCCTCTAAAAACATCCTGTTTCTTACATTATCACATGTTTAAAACTTCAACCTATCCCTAGATTATTTATTCAAAAGCACAAAACATCAAAGACAGATTCTACGCTATATATTATGTCTCCTGAACATGGATCATCAAGCTGTAACATTCAAAAGCAACTACAAGTCACTGGAGAATGAACTTGAACTGCCAATGGGGAAATGCAAGTGCGAATGCAATTGCTTTTTCTTTTCATTTACACAAGCGAGATCATAAGCAGAACAAAAAGCTTAGTTTGTGTCAATGCTGCAATAGTTACGCAATCACATATTTTTGTAAGCATTTTAACAATATTAATCTTTTCGGATTAAAAATGCATAATTTAAATATGTAAATATTCCAATTTTAAGACAGAACTTATTTGAATGCTGGATGTTGTGCACAGAGCAAATCTAAGCTTCTTGTGAATAGTACTGTGTCAGTTCATATTTGAACTGGTTGGTGCTTTGGTTAAACATGTGGTCCTCCAGGCTGTTAGGCAGCAGAGAATTATTATGTACACAGCTAATTTCACTCACCGTTGTTACAGAAATAACGGTCTCATAGCCAATAGCACTTTAAGCTGTTAAATGCAATGCAAGGGAGATAGTGGTGTTGCTTCATGAGCTGTGTTATCGTTCCCACATGTCCGAAGCTTGCATGAAAATGGATGACGAACACACGAGCCACAATACACCCTCTGCAGGTCTGTAATGCAGCAAGTGTGTCTTAACATGGGTGCCCTTGTTGTCAGACTATTTGAGACGTGTTTGTCTTCCTCGCTGATCTGGGATGGCAGCCGTCCTCAGACTCAACAAGCTCAATTTGATCTCCAGGATAAACAATTCCACCATAATTAAAAGGGATCAGAGCATTGACAAAAAACGTCAAAGAAACAATGTGACTCTGGTGGGTGGAAGTGGAAGGGGGTGTGTTTGTGCAGTCAAAAAAAGTGCATTTGCAAATTGTCACTTGGTTGGTGGAGTAACAAACATTAATTGCATGCACAGCACAAAACGTTAACGACATTAATCCTCACAGAGACAGGCAGCTTCATATTTCCTGCTCCCTACACACAATATTGTAAGTAAACAATGATCCTCAACCCAGTTATTAACTTTTCTCTGATGATAAAACAAAGTAGTAGACAATATTCTAGTGAAAGCAGGAGTCTAGTCTTTAGTTCAGAGCATGTGGAGATTATCTCTGCTGAAGGTGCCTCATGATTTAGAAGTCAAGCCCAAGGCTACAGTCACCTCAAGTGAAGGCAGTAGGCGCCGACTTTGAAACGCTACTGATCAGCCTCAAATTGCTTCAGGCTTTGAATAATAATGATAATACTCACTAATACAGTTTTTCTTATTCAAACTGACAAATCTTCAGTGGTTAATTATAATAGTCATAAGTGTAGTCATAAGGTCAGGTTAATATGCTAATGCATGCCTTTATGCTAATATATATGCATATCTGAATTAGATTTCAGTCTAAAGGAGATCATTGTTTGCTGTACACAAACATGCACAGCCACTCTGTTGTTGCCTACAGAGACTAAAGCTAGATATTTATCTGTGTTACCCAGAGGTGAGAGTCAATGGGGGGCAGCTTTTAGCAGCTGCATGTGTAAGTGCCATGCAGTCCCTCTGCTGTTCCTCTGAGTAAAAGCACTGTAGAAAAATCGAGGGTGCAACCACTTTGGCTATTATGGAGGAGACGTGCTGCTGGCTATCACGATGAGGTCAAAAGAATAACTCCCAGACCCTCAGACAAATTTCATATATACAACAATGATAATAAGGCATGCGCGCACTGTAACAGAAACGTGTTTTACATCTAGAGTAATATATATTTTTACCACAGTTAACGCAAACCCTATTGCAAGGAGCCCACAGAGAACTGACATTCCACTCTGCAGTTTCCCTGCATTTGTCACTTCTGCCACCAGCAGCAGAAAGCACATTGTTTTAGCAATGAGCTACCTGTCACCTGCCCATCACCATCCAGGCAGGAGAAAACAGTGTAAAACTAACTGATGAAGAAGGTCAAATCCCAATTTGTACCTTTGACTTTTCTAAGGTAATAGTTGAGACTGAAATGAAACCATAAGGAGAGGAAGCCTGCTGGCACACACAAAGCACAGACAACCACTTACTCACCAAGAGAGACACCAACACGATAGCAACACAGCCTTCGAGATAAGGCTTGAATAGCTTTCCTTGTGTTGATAAAGAGAAAATGCAGGGCTGATTATGATTACCAGAGATTATCCTCCGTATATAAAAAAAACATCAATCCCTTAGGCAGAGAACGCAGAGCTCCATATCACAATCAACAGATTAAACTCCAAAGTGCCCAATACTTCCTGACACTTTTATTTTCAAAGTTCATAACAGAGGGAGCAGTGGATCCCATGTTTCCCTTTAAATTCGTAGGTTGGGATCTTAGTTTAGGACATTGTTTTTGCCCTGCTATCTCTTTGTTAACTAGACAGTGTGTGGGAGCAGCAGTGCAGAGTACAAATTAATTTTGAATCTAAATAAAAGAGGTGAATACAATGCAGTCATTAGCTACCTGTAGGAGGCTAAAATGGTGGCCAAAAAATGCGTTCAATACTCCCACACAAACACATACTCAGTCAAAATAACTAACCACTAACCCTAGGACACGGCTCCTTTATAACTCTTTGTTTTCATTTAATTAGCAGGAAAGCTTTTGATAAGGAGGTTGCCATTTTTTGAAACTATGTGACCTTGATTTTTATGCAAACAAGTGTTTCCATATCAATTTAAGTGCCCTGTGCATGTTTCCATTTACACTTTTATCTAAGTGCATGAATGTGGATGCGTGGCAGTAAGCGTGGTTGTGACACGTGCACTAGTGTGTACACAGCGCCCAGGTCCTCGGGTCGCCTTGTCGGAGTCTGGAGCTTTTCACACCCCGTTGTTTTCTTGAAGGAGAGCTCCCACCCCTTCTACATCCTCCACTTTGCCTCTCTTCCCCCCTGAGGGTGTCAGGCCCAGCTGGAGAGCAGGAGATCAGACTGGGCTATGTGAAATGCCCCCTGAGGAGCTGTGAAGTGGACCAGGGCTCAGCTGGGGCAAACACTGCTAAATGCCGAGATGGCTCAGACCCGACAGGTTGAGTTAAAGAAGGTGGAGGATGTGTGTTTGTGTGAAGACGCAGGGAGCCTTGCATTATATCATAAGAATATAGGTCACTTCTGACTGACCAGATGGAAGCAGACTGTTTGGTATATGTCTGCAGTTTCATCTGTCATATCCTACGTATTTTAATCTGAATGTGTATGTCACCAATCCCAGTCTCATAGTTCAATACTTTAGGCAGTATTTGCACAGATAAGTGAACAAGTTAGTGTAAGAAAGAGGAATATTATGCAAGCACTCAATCAAGACTGTGGTATAGTGCAAGTCGCATATCAGCGTTATCTAAATACATAAGTAGTAGAAAAGTGAAAATGAGGTGACAGGACAGATATGAGCAGGATATTTCAAAATCTGCCTGTGAAGCAATGCAGCATGGAATGAATTTCAGCAAATGGAATTAAAATGTGATCCTGGAAAAAAAAATTCAAAGGTTGAATATTTTCATATCATGTTATTTCCTGAAGGTAATGTAAGTACAGGTGAAAACTACCATCAGTACAGATTTCATTTCCCCAAATTTATACTTTGATCTCCAAATACTCCACTCGCACAAATGAGATGAAACTATTCAATTTCACACATTTTAACTGCTCAATACCGACTTGCTCATGAAGAAACCCTATTTGTGGGAGCAGGCCAAGTAGGAAAACTTGAGCGTGCTGTGTAATTGAAAACATGACAGGATTAATTTAAATCACTACATCAGTCGATATTTTGTAAGCAAGAGTTTGTTTGGGGCTACAATTATCAGTGAATCGTTTTAATTCGTCCTGCAAACTACAATTTGTCTTTAGAAAACATTTGCATCGAGGCTATTGGGTTTCCCTATAAAAAGCTGTTATCATTACCAGACATTAGGATTTATAACATATGCTATAATAAAATAACAAGAAAATACAACAATTCAGATTGTGCTAAACTGCCACCTTAGTTACTGTTTCTATGTACATGTCTTCCAATCAAAGTGAGGGGCCGCCTCAACACTCAAGTCTCTCTAAGTATCAAAAAAACTATTCCTCAATTTCAAAGTCAGACAAGATTCAAGATTCACATCTCACTTTATCAGCTTTAGTCAACAACAGGAACTCTATGAAATTGTATGCGATATGTGGTGGATGTCTGCATATGACATTTAGCGAAAAAGCTGAAGCTGAAGATCCATGACCCTCAAACTTCACATAGACTGAATGTTATCAATTGTCCTGATAGTGAGTTATCATTCTCGTGAATGTTCCGTTTTGTAAACATAGCCACAAATATACAAAAACACAATTTGAGGTCAAAACACAATTTGTTTATGTAGTTTTGAAATAGGTTTTTGCTGCAATGAGATTTTGTAAAATTTGTGCTCATTCCACTGTCACACTTTCGAAACAAGCATTGACTATTTGGCATGGTATTTAGTTTTATATTGCATATGAGCTCATCTACCCATCTTAGTTCTGACTGTGGCAGATGTACAGCTGGGGGGGAATTACATTGCTGGAACATCACGATTGCACCCCAGTCACCTGTGTGGGCCCCCTAACTCTAGGAAGGCGCTATTTGTGTAAAGTATAACACTTGTAAATTTGTTTTTATTTCTTGACATTTGATCCAAGTGTGCAATTTGTCTACTGACAGGAAAAAGCATAAATTTAGGTTAAAACTGCTGGAATAAAACAATTTTTAAGAGACCTGCCAACAAACACATTTGTAAAAATAAATGCAGTTATCAAAACCTCAAAGAAAGGTTTACACTGCAGTTTCCAGCAGGAACAACTGTGCCGTCTACCTCAGCCTCCTGTCTCTATAAATCACTCGCTTACTTTTCATTCGCTGCACAGAGAGGCGGACAAAGACCGACTGATTAAAACATGCAGCCGGATTTCTACCCTCCTTGTGAATGTAATGTATTGGTGGAGAGCAGGTGAACACAAAGCTCCTGACAACGGTTTTACATTTTGGGCTGTAATTGTGAATGTAATTATTTCAAAACAAGTTCAATCACTTTGCGCATCGTCTTTTCCAAAACAACAATGCACCACATCATTTCTGATTTCTCTTTAAGGCATACGATTTACTTTGTTCTCCTTTTGTCATTTGAAATCACGGCAAAGCTGTTCGACACGGGAGCCCTAACCTAGCAAGCTGTCGAAAACAAAACGGAGATAGGATGAAAGCGATTTCCCCCTCACCTTGAGGCAGTTTACTGCTGCATAAAATTGCTGAAATTTATAAATGCAAAATCAATAAAACACAGAGTGGGTTCTCAGCTGTTAGCAGGTCTTTCAAACAGACAAACAGATCAGGTGGTAAGTGTGTATTAGTGATAAATTTGTTTTGCAACAAATAAAGAAAGTGGAATGGAAAATGACACATTGAGCATCATATTCACGTAAACATAAACAATAATAATACCCAAGGGCACACTGTGAAAGGGCACTGTCAACTAAAAAAGCAATGGATATGACCAACGTCTTGCACGGACGCGTTTTAAAGCATGCAGTCTATAGAATGTAGCTTAATATTGACATCATCAGCTTTATCATCAGCTTTATTATCAGCTTCATCATCAGCTGGCTCCTGGCACAACAGTGCTACACACAGATCAATGCCAATGTCCTGTCTCAGACTTGACTCGTTTAGACTTTGCATTTGCCTGTCTTGTCTTTTTGCATTGTGTTCTAATCTCTTTCCAACTATCAGAAAGGATCCATATCCCCTCAATTTTATACTGTGATCTTTCTGTAGCCTTCATCAGAAGAATGATGCTTTCAAACTTGAACCAGACTTTCACCTCAACCTTCCACAGCGACACGGAACAAAGCATTTAGCCCAGGGATGTGCAGTCATCAGCAGGCTGACATTGTAGCGGCCCCTGCTGACACCTCCAGGGGACAGTCCTTGGAAGGCAGACAGACCTGCTCTAACCTCACACCCTGGGACACTCTTGCAGGCCTCAGACTCACAAGGCTGTTCCCCTCACAGAAACATGTGACACTGCTAAAAGCCAGGCCTGACTGGAGGTCAGTGTAAATGGAAGTCTAAAGAAAGAGAAAAATGATGTCTGAGTAGAGGGAAAAGAGCAAACAGATCCAACTGGTCAAGACTTGTAAGATAAATTGTATTACTTTTAGCCTAGATTTAAATATTGTATTACATAATTTCCATTTCAATTGCTTGTCTCAAAACCTCATAGGCCATATCAGATTATTTGATAGTGGATGTTCTTAAAGCTATGATTGATTGACCTGATTACTGTTGGACATTAAGGATGGTACTGGAGGGTTTTTAGAAACATACCTGGATCACAGTGGAAATGTTCCAGACAGTCATATCCTCATGTCCTTCTATCATCAGTACGCACTTTTTAACCAGATCATAGGAATATACTGTAGATGCTTTGACTTCTGTGTTACACTGTGACTTCCTGCAAACAAATAAATGACAGAGAAGAACAAACTATTGGGGGTAAAATTAAGGTTAATTTACCTTCTAATCATTTGTTGGTGGACCCAGAAACACAGCAGAAGCCCAGGTATGTTTCAAGTTTAATTAAGCTGTAGATCGTGAAGGTGTAAAGAAAGTACACAGCAGTGAGAGAGAGATTGGCATGTGATATGAACTGAGGGCAACCTGTACTAACACGTAATAACAGTAAAAGGTATTTACTGTAATGTACTTTTGTTGCATTCCTGTATTTCACATTGTTATAGGGGTGTAATAAAAGGTCACATCATGAATACAATGTTTAACAACAAAGTTAAAATTTACACAACAATACAAATAAGAAGTGTTTACAGCCAAACAGATTCAACATCACAGCAGGCATTTTCAACATTAAATCATAGTAGATTTTGTTTTGATTTCGAAAGGTGAATCAATGTTAAGGGGGCAATTTCAATGCCTTGTTGTCAACATTACATTAACCTGCTGGTTGGAAGACAAAGTGTAACAAAAACAAGTTACATCTTTCTTCCACCACCACCAAACCTCTCTGGGGCGTGCTTGCTGTTGCTGTGCCAGCTAACTGATTACCTTGACCAGGTGTGTTTATCCAATCAGCAGTTAGCTGACACATCTGATCAAGGCAATTAGCAGGTTGAGTTGGAAAAGCTCAACCTGCTAATTGCTCTCGAGGACCAAGGTTAAGTTGACAACAAAAATGTACAAACACCATTAATTTAAACATGTTGTAAAATCCACATGACAGCCATATGAAACTGTGCTTGCTAAGAAGGCGTTTATGTATATTAACCCTGTAAAGCAGTCTCTTTAAATTCATGAGAATCAGCACGACCCCCCCCCCCCCCCCTCCCCTCTTCACCCAATCCAAACTCTGTGCTCAACAAATAATTTCAACCCATCCTTCAGCGCCTCTACAGGTTCACTTATCTTCAGTACTTCAAGTGGAAAAGTTTCCCACTTCTCTTTTTCCCAACTTTTTTGCTCATGTGCCCTTGTTATAGATAATGTTTGGAAAGACAGGATATCACTCCTCTTATAAGTGGATGTTTTACAATCTACAAGTGCTTCGAACATCATCAGATTTCACAGGTATTTGCATGTAATTCACGTCGCGGTCCTAATGCCACAATGCTTCTCCGTTGGCCTTGTTTGCATGGTTCCAACACTCGTCCGACTATTTCTTGTTACCCAGCTGGTGTGTGATACAGTGTGTTCAGTAATTGTGATGATGGCGAAATTGTCGTGAAGGTCAATTTTGTTTGTGGACAAGAAATAATGAGATACAACAGCAACAACAAAAAGCAAACAGACATATTGTTCGAGCTCCTCCAGTGACTTTAACTGCGAGCGGTGCCCGAGGCCTCTCCTCTCGCTGGTAATTACAGTGGCGTGACATTCGCGTGGGCAGAAGGGTCGCTAATAAAAGGGACCTGGGGTGCTGTTTTCTCTCCCAGCAGAGTGATGTGTTAATGATACATGTAAACAAATACTGGAGCAAAGGACAACTCCTCATAAGCGTTAGAGGTTGCATGTATGAATAATGCATGACAGCCGTCAGTCAAGGGATTCAAAGCACACGATAAACGTAGAGCGTATGGGAGAGAGTGAGCTCTGTACATTTTCACAATGTACTCAAAAAAATGGGCCGCATCAAAATGTTACTGAAAAAGGTGGAAGAGTTTATGTGTTGTTTAGCTTCTACGCAGAGGAGTGTTTGTGTTGTAAAGCGAGGTTTGGGTGACCTTCAGGGAACAGGTGTTGGTGTCAGCATTTACTCTGTCACGGCACATTGAGCAGCGGCATACAAACAGGCATGAGGAAAAGGGAGAGCCGCAATGAGAGCGAGAGAGATGCAGAATGTGTGAGCGAGAGAAAGTCAATACTTGATCGTGTATCAAGAGGATTTATGGGGGTAGATGCATATTTGATAGGAAGAAAAAGATGTTTCAGATGTAGAATACGAGGTGCGAGGAAAGACACAACCTCAACAGATCATCAAATGAAAAAATAGCCTAAAAATGGCAAATGATGAGTCATTTGAGCTCTTTCTTTTTTTCAGAATTTAGATTAAAAACATCCCTAATAAGAGTCAAGTCCTTTAGTTACACAGATTCACTGAATAGCCCTGCCAGGCATGCTCAGATATTAATCTGTATAGTTTCTTGGCTTGGTTCACCCTTACAGCCAATGAGATAACTGACTGGCTAATCAATCAGAGAACTTCACTTAATACCTCATTAGGAGGGCTTTTTCAGAACTGCAGGGCAGAATGAAGTCATGCTTAGCAGATCAGACAGGGCTGCAAAGCAAAGCGGAAAAGCTGTACTACAAACTAGTGTTTGGCAGATGTATAACTACAAAGTTTAGGATAAAGTCCTAAGGATACATTGTAAGCCCGGAGAGTTGAGTTTTCTTAAACATTCTGAGTAAACCGGTTAGTTGAGTAAACTCAACTTAAATAATTAGTAGACTGAAATGTTTATTTTCAGTTCAATACACTAAATGCAAAGTTCTTTTAACTCAAAATCTTTAATAGTATCAACTTATCTTCTAGTCTACTCCGCCTAAAACGGCACGTTCAGTGAACTAACTACCGAATTGATTTAATTTGCCAACATTTATTGTATCAACTATGTTATCCTTTGACTTCACATTAGCAGCTACTGCAGGCAGAATATTTCAGGGGAGCACAGATATGAGCGCCTCTGCCTCATTCACCACAGGAGCTAAGGCTAGAATATTTCTCAAGTCCTTTTTGTCAGCAATCAGCCATTGCTGCCTGTGAATGAACTGCTACATGGGTCACTCCCCTGCACACCAGTATCACTTATGGTGCCCTCCAACTGTGCAAACATTTACCAACAGTAAACTAAATCAACCAACAAGAGTACATTCTTACACAATTGCACACTAAATCGCAACAGTTAATCAATTAAACCATGAAATATTTGAAAAAATGATCACTCATGATCATTACCCAAAAGGCCAAGCGCACCTGATGCACCTGATTGGTTAAACTTAAATCAAATTTGAAATCAACATTTAGCATTGAATCATCAAACCAATCAGCATTGCTGCTGATGTGATTGACAGGGACTAAGATCCAACCAGCTACAAGTAAAAACAGTTTCTGTTAATTTGGATCAACATGATGAACGACGGTATCGAATCTATCATATATTGTCTTTAGGAAATTGTATATTGTACAGACCCCAAAACTATCATATAAAAAAAAAATAATTATCACCTGGAAACCCTGACTGTGGCTCAAGCTGTTCTCTGGTGCTGTTCTCAAGTAAATCTGTCTGTGGTGCTTTGTCCGTTATTTTGCCAGACGGTATTGTGTGACAGTTCAGTGTTTGTAGTTTGCGTTAGAGTATTGTTTGTGTGTGTCTCTAATGAGACAAAGAACTATTAAAACGGAAAAAGCTACAGTCAGCTAGCAGTCACTAATGTGGCTGAGTGATATTGCGTTAATAATGTAATGTCTCCATGGAAATACAAACACGTGATCACCACCAAAACTTTTTTTAAGTACATCTAACTTAAACTTGCCCGGGTTTTGAACTGCCCCTCAGTTTTAAATAGATTCTACTCCAAATTAGTACAATGAACTTGAATTTAATAGTAATGGCACAAAACCTATACTGTACAACTTGAGTACGCTGTACTTGTTTTTTTTAAGTACACATGATGTACCGGGTTACAGTGTAAAGTCCTCAGGACACTGATGCCTTCCAATGCAGACTTCCTTACTACGGTGACCCAGTCTGACGTCTGACTGACTGATCACACCTGATCTACAGTAGATAAAAATATTTTCATAGTTAATATTATTTTTTCAAGTCTCTTTGGGCCACTTGCATACCTCTACAAGTGTTCTGCTACAGACTTTACTTGAGATCTACATTGGTATGTGTTGACACTCAGGATCACTTGTTAACCTTCCTTAATGAAACTACAGTACCACAACTCCTGGTACGCCTGAAACGCCTGAGTGCCTGAGTAGATGAGATTCTCAAATCAATCAAGTTTTGTTTTTATTTACTTTTTAGAGATGTTGGCAACTTTTAAAAAGATTTGGTAATATTATTTTATTAAACATATTTCAGATTATGAAATAACATAAGCCCACTACTGTTTTTCAGATGCAATATAGTACGATGTATGATGCATGTAGGAACAGAAATAATGAACTCTGGGTTTCAAATTTGTGGCAATCTTTATACCAGTTTGTACAGTTCATACTGTGACACTTTGTTCTATTACACAGAAGATGTTTTCATTCACTAACTGTATACTTATTTTATTCTGCCTGACTTTTACAATTTGTCTGTTGATGAGATTTGCCTCTGTCAGTCCACATCATATTGTCACAATTAATTTCAGGTCTTCCAGTCCCAGATGAAATTTGAGCACTTGGCTAAAGTGCCAAGGGATGTTCGTACTGTATATAACCTGTATATAAAAAGTGAACCAGAAGGCAACAACTCACAACTTGACTTTAAAAAAATCTGCCTTTGAGGTAACAAAATAATCATAGATGACCACTGACGTCTGTGTTGCTGTGATTTCTCCCCTATTCAGTTCTTCTTCCCCCTCCGGTAAACAGGCACCAACTCAAGCTGCACTGGGCTTCGTGACTGCCAACTGGCCTACGGGGGGACCACGAACATATTGTTCTCCACGCCTAACACGTCCAGGATTAAACATTAATTCACAACGCTCTGAAACTTTAATATCTAAGCTTGTGTGAGTTATGTGAACTCAGATCCTTTTTGTCATGTAGGTTGGGAGATAAAACTGCTGATTTCTCATACTTCTGCTCAGTTATATTGCGCAAACATTCTTACGGTGTCGTTTTGTCACACAACAACCTAACATAAATGCTATAAATGGCAGAATTTTGTCTGTTGTATCTGTTAAACTTGGACTAATAACTTTGATACATAGTCTGTTCTCTTTTCTTTTACATATTTAAGTAAGTTGCAGCTGCACCATTATTGTAAGTGCCATTTTTGTTTTTGAATGAATTAGGAACGTGAGAAAACGAATGTGTGAGAGAGATCGTGTGAGCTAGAGCGAAAGAGGAGAAAGACTGATTAGCAAAACACGGTCACTCATTACAAACAGCAAGACATTGTTACCAAGTGATTATTTATCACCATGTACAGGTGTAACAAAGAAACAGGTTAGTCCAATTAATTCAGTGTTTCTGAACTTAGGATTACAACTACATGAATGATGCTTTATTGTTTAGAACTATTTTAAGGCATTTAAACATAGAGCAGAATGTCAGTAGTTAGGATGAATGACTGGATAAAAGTTCCTGAATGTATGACTGAAGAGGTATTTGCAGGTTCCCCAATATTAAGGTTCTCTAAAGAAACATTTATTTTCTACATTCCTTGTTTGCTGTTAGCAGAGCTTTATTATTAGAGACCTACTTACTGTGCCTGGGCTCTTATTTGCCATGTTCTCTGCGCCTCCTCTTGCCACTGCAGCCTCTATGGCTTATCCTGTACTGGCCAGCCAACCTCTACAATGTCCCCTTTAACTCAATCAGATGCTTTAACAATAAATCATCAAACCCGACCTCAAAAACAATTTCTCCTGTGTTTAAATAATGTTAGCAAACCGGTTCTTTGGTTTCATGTGGAGATATGAGAGTAATGCCTCGATCTACTATGCATGTTTTATTTTACAAAACTTAATCCATATGAGGCTCTTGTTCCAACCTTCCTATTTACTTGTTTTTTTCCTTTTATAAATGCTAGAAAGCCTGAGTACAGTCTAATCTTTTGTCTAAGTAATAGTGATCTCAAAAGTAAAGTTGTACAACTCAAATATTTTATTCATGTGTAATTTTGTTAATAATTAAGTAGAATAAACCTTAAAAGTGTTATAAGTAGAATAAAACCTTAAATGTGCTATAAAATTGCTTCCGATTGAAAAAATGTTATATTTCTCAAAACAAAAGTATTAGTTGTTCGTTTTTTGGGACTTTTATTTTCTCATGCATAATTAATACTGCTTTTTAATAATTAAGATCATATAAACCTATTTGCTTGATTAACCTCTGAACTAATTTAAAGAGTCCTTGATTACTAAAATGCTGGATAATTGCAACCCTACTGCAGTACTCTATAACAAATGTTTGTCTATTAAACCAAGACATTTGTAGCAGCATATGTTACCATAAGGAGATTGTGACTCTAAGTCAAACTGTGACATTTTTAGCACCTAACTATGTTTATTTTCAGCCAGACAATTGTGTTTATCTTATGTAATATCGTTACAACTGTACGGATTGAAACTGAATTGATGCTTTTTTTTATTAATACATGTTCATCTGTACCTCAGTAATCAGGAACTTTTTTTGATTGACTTTCGCCACTTTCATTTACAGTATATATCAAAATGTCCACAACTAACAATGTTCTCTGCTCTTTGTGCGAGACATGGTTAGAAATAATAGAATGTTTTGTGAATGCTGTAATAGGATGGTGGACACTGTAATTGTTAAGGTGACACCTTGCGGAGCCAATAGAGAGGTTGTAGTAGAAAGCTTAGCCAAGAGTATTTATTATCCTGAGTAATTACCCAAGATGGATTATCTGACCTTGCTGTGGAGTGCTTCATAATGAGAGGATGGCAGCCTATGTGCGTCACACAGCAAATATGTAAACACAAATTTTAGTTGCCTAAGAATGAACAGTTATTGTTGGAATATAATGGATTTCACTAGTGTGCAGCACCACATTTGCAAAGCCGGTGGTGAATCCAACTGATGACATTTCTCTGACTTTAACACAGACATTCGCTCTTTCTCCTTCCCTCATACTTTCTTTGTGAAAACATGACACTGCCGCGCAAACAAGTCTAAATAATGAAAATATGCTCTCAGGGTCAAGCGCCTCTTGAGCTCGACCTGCTTCCTGCCAAACAGTCAGTGCTGTGTTGGAGTGAAGAGGGAAAGTGGGAGAAAACTCCCTCTTCATCCTTGCAGCTTCAACACAAGCAAGCCTGTAGGGGAGGAGCTGAGCACATCCTGCAGGTCCCTTTGCGCTGTAGCCTTGTACAGTAGCCTAATAATTTATCTTGCCTCCCTAATTTTTATTGCATGCTATGGGCCTCAGCTGCAACAGCCCCTCCTCACTTTACCTGTCCTTTCTTTTCTTGTGTTAAGTCTTTTTGTTTGGTGTCGATCTTCCTGACAGCTACAGTCTAAAAACTGCTGGGTTAGTTCTGTAACCATATTTATGGGTTATTTGTGCTGGTCATAATTCTGGGTTATTTAATAAAGTTTAAACATATTGTTGGGTTGTTCATGCTGGGTCAAATGCCTTCAGGCAATCTGAACTCCTATTCGCGTTAATGTGACCCAGCATATGGGTTAAATATTTTATCCCAGCTCCCGTGTCAGGTGACACCAATCAAAACTAATAACAGGGCATGACATCACATCAAATGAAAAGACAATGAACCAACCAAAAGGGTATTAATACAAAGTGAGCTGGCGTGCCCCCTGGCGGCATGGAGGTTGAGTCACAACAAAAAGTGGTTTCCCGAACGGGCTAAAACAACCCACAAGTCACAGATCGACAATTGCTGTCAAAGTCTCTCAAAATACATGGTCAAACTTGACAGGAAGCAGCACTGCTGATCCTAATACTTAGACAAGCCTGTCCTTGAAAGGGTTTCATTCATTCTTGTTCTGGTTCTGTTCACTGGCAACTGATTTGCTGTTTCTTGTTGAAAACTGGTTAATAATGAACCTAACGGTTGGGTTACTTTCACTGCTTAGGTTGGGTCACAAAAACATAGTTGAAAATAGTGTAACCCAGAACTTGGGTCAAAACAACCTACATGTGTTCTGTCCCATTGTGACCCCACAGCTGGGTTATGGTTGGTTTAATTTTGAACCCAGCCTTTTTTGTTATGTAAACTTTGGTTATGAACAATTTGCAACATTTCTGTGTATACAGCGTTTAAATTTGTGGGGAATGAGAATAATCAGCTTCGAGAGACTATTCACATCTAGGCAATTGGGCTCTGCAATTATCTCAGATCATCGATTGTAGACAGTTAAGGAATCTTGTATATTCAGAAACAGTTGTACAAAAACTGGTCACACTCACACACAAACAAACACACACACACACACGCCGGCGTGCAATCAGGATTTTGTTTATTTGAGAGACTTGGAAGGATAACCATCGATCAAGATCGTGATATTGCACCCTTCTCTCCCTTCCACGTAAACGCATTTTTTCTGAAGGCTTGGAAGTCTCCCAACATAGTTTGGTTTATATTTTATATATCACATTTTTCTATTTTACCTTTTTTTGTTTTTTAATATGTTTAAAGACGGGTGGTTCAGTGGGTAGCACTGTTGCCTCACAGCGAGAAGAACCTGGGTTCAATTCCTGGGGTGGCCCGGGTGTGTTTCTCTCCGGCTTCCTCCCATGATTCAAAAATATGCATTAGGTTGATTGCTCACTCTGAATTGTCTGTAGGTGCAACTGTGCTGTGTGTGTGCGAATTGAACACTTTCTGTGTGTTGCCCTGCGATGGACTGGTGACCTGTCCAGGGTGTACCCACACAGACAGCAACACCACCCATGACCCCGCATGGGAATAAGTGGTAGATAATGGATGGACGGATGTTTAAAGATATGTCACAGAATAGAAGACCGAATGTTTTATTCTTCTGTTTTATGTTGTGTATTTTGAAGCATTTTGTTGATTCAAGTCTTAGGAGCCCATGGCTCATTCCTGTTACCTGTACCCTTTCGTACACGCATTTTGTTTAGGAGATTTTCCCACCGTTTTGGAATTTAGGCTTCCTTTTTCATTTGTTTAGCATGTAATTGAATTGAATTGTATTCTGTTTGCTTTTCATGAACTATTAGATCCTGATGTGTGTTTGTGTGAGACTTTATTTTGGTTAAGCCCGCACAGACTGACTAGCACACTCCCCCGCCGTCTCGGCATAGAGGGATTCAGGGACGTGCTATCCAGCAGGCCCCTTCTTTCACAGCAGGCCTGTGCCAAAACATCAGTTCCAGCACTGTGAGGAGACCCGACTATCTATTCTATCCTGAATTCACCCAACCAGCTCCCTGCCTCGACCACATGCTCCGCTTTCGTCTGGAATACTCCCCAACACTAGATGTACCTTCTGTCCACCGTCCTCTCCAGCTGCCAGGTCCTTTTTCAGTCCAGCTCATCCACTACATGTCTTCTTCGGTCCCGCTCACTGTTCTATATGGTAGCTTATATTCATTCTCACCCTGTGTTTTTTTTGTGTTCTCAGAGTGCATCTTTGGTGGAGACTGATGGATAATCCCTAACTTCATTTTGTTATCAATAAAACTGATTATATCTTAGTTTCAGTTTTGTTTGTCCACTCTTTGGGGGTTCTCACTCACCCTCTAGTGTGAGGTTTCTGCTTTCGTTACAGATGCAGTAAACACATGAATCTTTTCAGGCTTCAGCCACTTTTCCTTTAGCTTCGATTAGCAGTCAGCAAACAAGGTCATGCACAGAGTTTGAGAGTGGATTATCATGCAGAGACACCCAGAAGTTTACCTCACCTACTCCATTAAAACATCAACCCCCAGGTGTTGGATATACCAGGACACTCAGGGAACAAGAAGTGCCCCCCCGCAGGGGGTCAACACATGGGCTCAAACAGTCCAACCATTCACTGAACAGTGAAGTTAGTGTGTTTACCTTATTTTCACAAAAGAATATTTGTAGTGTTGTATTAGTGTATTGTGGGTGCATTCTGAAGCCCTCTGGGGTGGATTTCTCATCTTAACCCATGACTTAACTAAGGTGTCATTTTAACCCAACAATACGACAGCATAAACACATTTATGTCCCCACAACACAAGTAATACAACTACACACACAAACACGAGGCTGTGCACTTGTTTTCCTGTTTGTATGAATACTATGACAAGTAAGTACATGACAGCGCTCTGATGTCCTGAGGTGGAAACTGGTGTGATTTAATTTCAAACAGCATTTAAATATATTACAAAAATGATTATTTCATCCAGACCTTTTTTTCTCCTGGCAGCGCTTCCGAATGATTTAATGAGAACATTTGGTCTTTTTTCAGTCTTTTGACAAACAACTTTTTTTTCCAGTACCTTTGTTTATATCATTTTTTAAGAGACAGATGAAAACTACTTTACAAATATCTTAAGTTAACATGACAATAATCTCATTAGCTCTTTTTTTTCCCTCTGGTAGCAGTGGTGGTGGGATTATTTTTGGAGTTGACCTTACATCAGTGAACACATACATCTGGGGCTGGATGCTACTGGTTCTTCACATTTTGGGGGTATTGCTGTACAACTCCTTTGCCTGTCCTTCAGCCACACTGGGAGAATGTAGGTGCATAATACAAGTAAAATGTCACCATGATAAATCTAACCTTTCTGGGGGCACCCTCACTTGCTGCATACCTGTGTGCTTGCATTAATAACCAGATCTATCAAAGTGGAGTTTTCAGTTGCATAAGTGTTATGAGAGTAATTGCTGTCAGTGGGTCTGGTCATAAATCCTCAATCACAGTGGCTCCATAAATTACACTTAAAAAGTTCACATCTGATACTTCCCTTTTAGCCTGGCTACCTGAAAACTTAGTGAGAACTTAGTGAAGGTTGGCTCTTTCATTTTTCATACTGCTATAGGCGCACTCCTAGGTAGCACCGAACCTGTAGGTGTGTTCAGAGTTTATATGAGGTAAGCTGTTCTGCACTCGTTGGCTTTCTGCTTGTGTACTTTAAAAATCCGTCTGGATGTCACTTTAGCAGATCACCAGGCGCATCCCTCAGGGACACAGCTCTCTAAACTCCCAGTTCCCTCTTAAAACGTTGAACTGTCTGATTGACATCGCCCTATCCCCACAGCCACGCCATTAGTGAAAGTAAAATGTCATCCGAATATGAATATCACAAAAAAATTACCCCCAGATAGCCGTGTGTTCAGCTGTTTATCATTTTTTAACACCAATGTTCCCAGCTGATTTATGTCAAATGTGAAGCAGCTAAGTGGCTCTGGTACTCCAGATGTGTTCTTCTTTTATTTTTATTATACTTCCGAGGTGAATGATAGATGGAGCCTGTCCGCCTGCAGGTAATCCGATTATGGGACCATTAATAAAACATCATTCATTAAGAGCCTGTATCAATCCACTGTCAACATCAAGTGGTTCACTGATGTAATAATGACAGAAAGAGGAGGTGGTGGAGGAGAAATACAAGTTCAGCATTGCAGTGTCCTTGTTATGTATTTTACGAAAGCACTTTTTCTATTGATTATGTTTGTCTTGACTCCTGTGCTCCCTGGGACAGGGAGTATTAAAATGTTAGTCACTGCTTCTGGCTTATTTAATGAAGCTCTCAATTAATGTTAATGAGTTTTACTATTTTTATTTTGTGTTGTGTACCTATAGATCTTTATGCACCTCTGCCCTGTCACCTTCCCTATTTACTGTTTTTTCCCTCCTAGTCTTCTTATGAATGCTTCTCCAATGGCTAAGTGACAATAGCCATCCAGCCTCTGGATCCCACAGGGCCTTCATTATGACTGACTGTATTATGTAAAGCACTTAAAATGCCTAATTATGCTCTCTGCCTGCCTCTATTTTAGTTCCTAAGTGTTTCTGTCTTCTGACTGATGGTCCTCAGGGACTTTTCAGTCTGTTTTTGAAATATTTCTCTCAAATCCTCTCTTCACTTAACAGTGCATCTTCAGACACAAACACCTTCTGTCAATATGGGCGACAGTTTTGTGTCAGCGAAAATGCAGGGACTTGGACTCCCAAGTTGGAAAAGGGGAAAAATGTACCTATGGAAATTGAATTGATGTAATTTTCTTGGTCATTTTTATATGTAAATTGCAAAACCATAACATGAAATGCTCGCTTGCAAAACTTAATTGAAATTCCATAAAATGTGTCCTTTTCTTTCATTTGCTTCATCTTAAACTAAACGGATTCCTCGGTGCGCGCACGAGTCAAAGGAAGTGCTTACATAATTAAAACATAGCCAGAAGTTAGAAAAATAATTTATACTCAACATTTCTGGAAAATCGAAGCTGTTGTGAAGCTGTTTTCAGTGTGATTCATGGTTAGTGACAACATAATGGAATCTGAACAGAGAGGGTTACATTGTGTGTATGGCATTTTTGCTGCAGAGACACATTTAATTGAATCTCCTCTGTGTTTCCACTCATTGCACTATATCTCCTTTTCAACCTGAACTGTTTCTGTTTTTCTCAACTTGCACTCTACACGGGGCTATGCATACAGTAAGTGCGTATTTAGATCAGTGTGGGTGTGTAGATGATGGTGAGAAAGATAGATACTCAGAGAGCTACTCCATGTGGTATTGGCTGTTTGCATTGTAGGAGAAAGTTGTTAGGGTGTTTGACAGATTTATGTCTGATTGGAGAACAAATTCCTAATTGTTTTGCCTCAGTATTTACAACAGGAAAGCTTGCAGTTTATTGCAGTCTCCCTTATAATACCACAAAGTACTCATGATTCTCTCCTCTTCAGAGAGATGGGTTAAAATCGGTTCAACCCCAGGTTACACTCAGGTCAGAGCCAAAGAAAAAGCAATACATCATTTCCCATTTATAAAACTGAGGCAGTGTCTCACAGGTGACTGAGCTCAAATTATTCGACCATCATTGAGCTTTCGACCATCTTGTTTATACCGTGACCATTCACATAAGGCCTCCTATGGGTGGAAATCTCTTATGGGCCCTTGTCTGCTACAGCATTAAGAGCAGATGGTTGACTACTGACATGCAAGCAAGCCTGCAGTCTTACTGCCAACAGGGGGAATGGGTTGATGGAGTTTAAAGCAAATTAGCTTTATGTTTTGTTAGAGTTCATTGCTACTATGTGCATCAGCAACCTGTGTGTTCTGGCAAAAGTCTGGCTAGTACAGATGAGATAGGAGACAGCTGGAACTAATAATGTTTCCCAACAATTTGCAGCTCCAAAGTTATAGTCCTGAAGATGCTCCTGTCAACCTATTGTTAAGACATAAAGATATATTGGCAGTATGGAATTCTCTCTATACAATATATTTTGTATTTTGTATACAACAATTCAGCCTGATTCTTCTGTCCACCAGTAGTTCTATTTTCCCACTGTGATAAAAACACTTAAAAACACACAAAAATATGTGGTCACCTTTCTGTGTATTGTATTTATTAAAAATAGTGAAGTATTAATCGTAGACTGATTCTAACGGATTCTAGTATTTTTGTTTTTATTTCAGGTTTGTAGTATGTAGTAAGTCTTTACATTGTTTCAAGGCCTTTTAATTCAAACCTTTCTTGAATGAGAAAAACAATTGAGGAAACAATCTCTGACTTGCAACAGTACAACTTTAACCCTGTTTTCTGTGTTATGGTAAGAAAAGTAGATGAAAATATTATATATTTTATGTATTTGCAAAAGATCCCCTCATTCCTGAATTATAAACATACTGTATAATAGAAATACTATACTGTGCTACATTACAGTGTTCTAATTTCTGGGGACATGAGATCCTCAAAGAATTGTCACAGTAACATAAGGTTACAAAAGGTGTTGTATCCAAGCATAGTCTCCAAATCACAGCCCTTGCTCTGAAGCCTCAGAAATGTTAACTAAGTTGGGCCTTTTTTGGCATTTTTCGGATATGAGATGATAGTTCATGTGATTACACTGGAGAATAATGCATACAGCTGCTCACTGCTGGAGAAAATCAGTCGGATTGTTCCCTCTTTCTGTGGAGAAAAGAGCTCTGTCCATCTTAACTCAGCAAGCCTTATCAGGTAATTAACGTCATGAATGGAGGTTTAATGACCCTCACATCCACCTTGTTTAAAGGAAGTAGAATTAAAGATGCTATCTGGACATGTAATAATGCAGGAGGAGTCAGTGTAGGAGGGATGGCGAGCCCGAGCATCAATGTCATCGTTCTGTTGATCAGGCACTGAGAGTCCTGCTCATGCATTATGAGACACTGCTTACGCTCATACATTAAGACGAAGAAGGCTTCCTGACACCTAACAAATTGTCTTTGTGGCTCTACAGTAGACCAAGAAGCATTCACACCTAATAACTAGGCTGTGACCTGACATGAATTTGCTGAGTTACACAGCATGGAAGTAAGGGGTCCTAAAATGAATTCACACATTAACCAGGGGCTAAAAGAATATGAATGAAACATTAGGAATAATAACAGGAGAGAAATTGACAATCTGTAAATCCATATAGGAGATGTTTGAATTGGGCAGTTAAATTACTCCTTTTTTTACCTTAAGCTGTGATTTCTGTAAACACTTGTGATGGAAAGAAAGGTTTAGGGTGTGTTCAAGACTTCACCAAATCTCGTCTGGTCTTCAGAAGTTTAACATCTTCTCGTTGAAGATGAGCTGTAAAAACGTGATATCCTTAATAGTAGTGCGAATAAAACCAAGTAGAAGAAAATGAAACCATATCAGCTTCAAAGGCCAAGTACAATGGCATAAATACAATGCAAGGTCCAAGTGTGGGAGGCAGCACAAATCACATGTTTTCATACTTGAATATGGTTTTGACAGTCCAAATAACATGCTCACTCACTCACTTTAATTTTTGTTGTTTTCAGACTGTTCTTAATTTCATCCTTGTTACTGTACCCTAATATAAAGTTTCTCCAAATTAACATAATAAGACTCATTTCAAACCGCCTATTCTTTACTTTCATACCTACTAAAATAAATAGTTTTCTCGTCCAACGTCTTTGTTATGCAATATTAATATCACAAACAGTACAGGAAATTAAATGACTTAAAAATGAGTAAAACATTTTTTAACCTCTATCTTCCCTGATTCATGGCAATTAGTAATCATTGACAGGTCACCTTAACACAGGTCGGCTGTGGACACCACATATATTTCATAGTTTGATAGCACTCATTGTTAAAGCATCACATTAAAAGGGACTTTAAGATGTTGACTGTGAATTTCTGGAAATAATATGCTGACATTTGCAGTTATGCTTCACACTTACAGCTTTTTTTTTTACCAGCCCATTCATCTGCTTGGCTTTACACTTAGTTGAGAAGGGATACGTGTACAGATGAGTACATATGTAGCAGCTGTGTAAAGTGTGTATATAAAGGCTTGTGATCTATGTCTATCTCTGTGATTTCTTCACACTAACAGCCAAACTGATACCTGTTCTCGCCTCCCCAGTGCCTACTTTATCTCCTTTGCATTACTCAGATAATTTACAACGCCTGTGGTGTGATGGTTCTTTAGTATCCCTCCCAACTGATCATCAAACAAGCCTCCAGCTGTGGCCTCTGAATCCTGCCTATACCACCTCGCTATCATCTTTCTCACACTAAAGCACAAAATAGAGAGGAAGGAAGATTGTATATATAGAAAAAGAGAGAAGGAGTGATCAAAAGGAACAGAGGGAGAGAGTTATCGGTTCGATTGAGCGCTGTTTCATTTCTCCAGTAGCACAGGGGGAGATTTCATTGAAAGGCTGTTGCAGTCTATCGATTGGCCCTAAGGGATGGATGCTGTGAAGCCAAGGATGGAGAGCGAGAAAGAGTGAGAGAAAGAGCGAGAGAGAGAGCGAAAGAGAGAGAGAAAGGGGTGGAGGGGTTCATGCAGAGAGAGGAGCATAGAGGCTGGATAGCATTCAGCTGTTACAGGAGAATATGAGCGAGGTAAAAAACTGAGGTACAACAGCAGTGAGACACACACACAAACACTCACAAAGCGCAGAGAGAGCTCACTGATGTTCTTTGTGGTACAGTTTTTGGAGTTTTTTCTCTCTGCTGGCCAACCGGTTCAGTAGCCATGAGCTGCGCTTGTAGATTCTCAGTCTGGAAGGAAGGAATCACAGAGGACATAAAAGTAGAGTGATCTGATAATGCCATTCACCACCTGAAGCATACAGTGAGGAACAGAAGTATTTGAACACCCTGTGATTTTCCCCTTTTTTTTGGACTTGGGAGTAAAGTCCTTGCATTCTCCCACTAAGAAATCATTGAGGGGTCTGAAATTCACATTGTATGTGCATTTCCACTCTGAGATACAGGATGAAAAAATCAGGAAATTAAATTGTATGATTTTTAAACAATTTTCTTGTCTTGCACGGTGGAACGAGTATTTCAACACTTAAGAAATGGCAAGAATTCTGGCTCTCAGAGACCTGTTACTGTGCCTTTAAAAAATCCACCTCTACTCCACTCATTAACCTAAGTTAGTAGCTCTTTGAAGACACCGGTTCACTCCACAGTCAGTCAAAAAGCAACTACTACCATATGCAAGACCAAAGAGGTGTCAAAAGACACCAGAGACAAAATTGTGGACCTCCACAAGGCTGGAAAGGGCTATGGAGCAATGGCCAAGCAGCTTGGTGAAAACAGATTAACTGTTGGAGCAATTGTTAGGAAAAATGAAGAGGCTAAAGACGACTGTCAATCTCCTTCGGACTAGGGCAACATGCAAGATCTCACCTCTTGGGGTATCACTGATGATAAGAAAGGTGAAGAATCAGCCTAAAACTACAAGAAAGGAGCTGGTCAATGACATGAAGAAAACTGGGACGACTGTCCCAGTCAGTAGTCCCTGTCACTGTCAGTACAACACTACGCCGTCATGGCTTCAAATCATGCATGGCATTAAGGGTTCCCCTGCTCAAGTCATCACATGTCCAGGCCCATCCAAAGTTTGCCAAAGACAATCTAGATGATCCAACTTTTTGATAAGAGAGGGATGAGTTGCTTCCCAAGAACACCATTCCTACTGTGAAGCATGGGGGTGGTAACATCATGCTTTGGGGGTGCTCTTCTACCAAGGGTACAGGACGTCTGCACTTTGGGGGAGGATGAATGGGGCCATTTATTGTGAAATTCTGAACAACGACCTCCTGCCCTCAGTCAGAGCATTGAAGATGGGTCGTGGCTGGGTCTTCCAACATGACAATGACCTGCCAGGATTACCTTGGAGTGGCTCCGTAAGAAGCATATCAAGGTTCTAGAATGACCTAGTCTTCAGACCTCAATCCAATATCTTTGGAGTGGGCTTAAACAGCGGCAGCCCCGAAACCTGACTCATCTAAAGGAGATCTGTGTAGAGGAACGTGCCAAAATCCCTGTTGCAGTGTGTGCAAACCTGGTCAAGCACTACCGGAAACATCTGACCTCTGTAATTGCAAACAAAGGTTTCTGTACCAAATATTATCACAGATTTTCTCAAGGGTTCAAATAATTATGTTCTGCAGTGCTAGACAAAATAATACTTTAAAAATCATACAATTTTACTTTCTGAAATTGTCTTTTTTGTATCTCAGAGTGGGAATGCACCTACAACAAAATCATTTTCAGACCCCTCCATAATTTCTAAGTGGGAGAACTTGCAAAATCGCAGGGTGTTCAAATACATGTACCTCTGTTCCACACCGTAGTTCTCATGGAAAAAAGATCACACGAGGAAAGACAATGTTTTTAAACTTTAAGTTCTTAACATTTAAAAAAACTGGGCTGTACATAATAATAGATAAAAAATGCTTGTGTCTGACTAGTGTAGGTCTAGCATGACCAGCATGTTAGCTAAGTTATTACGCCTTGGTAACTTGGTAACAACCAAAACAAACATTTTTTAAAATATCACTCTACTATACTACTAATACTGTAGATATCACATCGATGTTCATATTATCATGTTATTAAAGAAAAGTGTAAAATCTGCATTTAGCAATAAGCACAATGATACTGTAATATGTTAAATATAAAAAGGGCACAGCATTTAATTGTCAGTAATTTTTTACAATGTGGTTTTGACCACCACTTCACCACTGGTCTGAAGCCTGCTGAGGAAATAATCTTACAAACATGTCAAGAGAGTTACAAAGACAGTGAGAGGCCACACGACACAAAGGAACTCACGAAAACTGATTCCTGCTCAAGGCTGGGGACAGAACTGGCTCCCTTGAGTCCCGCACCTGTCATCTTTACAGTATGCATAATTAGTCCAAGCACTTGTCTGGCTTCCTGAGCACAGCAGCACCTTGGATCTATCCAGGGTGAGTGTGATGGCACATCTGTTCTCCAGGGTCAGATCTGTTGCTGATAAATGACTCTTCAGGGGCAAAAGATGGTTGAGCTTCTTCGTCCCAATGTCTCGCTTTGTCTTTGGGGTGTATACTTTGGTACTACACACATACACACGCACGCATACACACACACACTCCATACATAGAGTACGGCTTTGACCTTGTCCATGACCACACACTTAAATGGCCATGTTTCTGGTGAGTGGTTTCCCAAGGGAGGAGGGAATTGGGAAAGGGCGTGGATGCGATGATGAAATACAACGATTGTCCCCTGATAGATTGGGGACAAGGCCCCTAATCGCTCTTGATGTCATGCGGATGACCTCCCAGGATACAGAGCACAGATTCATCACTCGGCCCAATGCAACTTTTCCTCTTATTCACCACCTAGTGAATCCCTGGTCATGATGTACTGTACAGGTGTGCCGTAAATAGCACCTTTCATCTGATGAAATCTTCCATCAGCCTCTATTCTCAGGCCACTGTAACCCGGAGCTCTGCTGAAGCGGTGACCCCATTATTGCTCTACGAATATAGAACTGCTTCAGCTTACTTTACAAAATGTAATATATCACATCACAACATACTAATCATACACCACATTTGAGGAAGAGACCCTAAAGAAGGCCACATATCAGAATAGGCTGGTTCTGAAACATAGCTCTTTATATAGTATGTCAGTATCATAATGTTTTTTTAATAATACAGAAACAACAAGCCAACATATTACATGGGTTTAAAATCAGCCATAGTGCAGCCATAGTGCAGCCATAGTTCATCAGTGCTCTCTGATTCAGCTGGGGCTGAATCCTGTGAATTCCCAACACCAACATACAGAGATACATTTTTATCCTTGTCTTTTTTCTTCTCCTTACCTGGTTTCTGTATATTCTATGATTTATATTACTACCATGGACATTTACAGTTCTTTGAAATGCTAGGGACCTGGATTACCTGAGTTTAGGGAGATAAACCCACCATTACATCCTTTGTTGTTGTGTTTATGTCCCAGTGATCCAATTCCCGTGCACTTCATCTGTATGCATCCTGTCAGTGTTGCGCATGGCCAACGATGTAGTGCATCCGTCGCAATGCTCTGCTTAGCGTGACTCTTCCCTGTGTATAATCTATCAGAGGCTAGCATAGCATATCTTTAAAATCATATTGCACTGAATCAGAATTCAATTTCAGATTCCACCAAGAGAATGTCACAATATTTCATCTCCCCTGGATTCTACTTGAGCTACTGTCATAGTGCTTCCTGACTCATTGCCTGCACCATAATTTCTCAATAACATATTTGGCTGGGACATGATGAAACATTCAGTGAGTGAATTTCATTGGCTACAGGAGAGGAAAATCCTTGGTAAGGTGTAATTTCAGATGCATGAAATCCAAAGGACCTTACATACATTGTTCAAGTTGTTATGAATATGAAACAGCTGGACTGTGTTTTTTATTACTGTATTATTCATGCATGAAAGAGATTTCACTGTGTGAAAAAAAAGGCAAGCAATGCAGTGTTAGGGTTTTCATGTTGCAGACTTCAAATGCTTTTTGATTGTCTGACCGCACCAGTCTTCATCACTGACGTACTTAAATGCTCAATAGAGGTAATGAGACTGGAGTTGAATTACAGTTACTGAACTCAACTATATAAATGTAGAATGGGAGGCAGAGCCTTTAGTTACCAAGCTCCTATCCTGAGGAACCAGCTCCCTGTTCAGGTTTGAGAAGCTGACACACTCTCCACCTTCAAGATCAGGCTTAAACCCTTCCTTTCTGATAAATCTCATAGTTAGAGATTGTTCAGGTCACTGGCAATGATTGTTAGTCACAGGAACCATCTCTTAGTTAAGCTGCAATTGACATAGACTGCTGAGGGACTTCATTTATATACAGAGTTTCTTGATTTCCATAATCACTTCTATTCAATAACCTCCCATTGTTCCATGTTTAACTAACCTTGTCTGTTTTTCTCCAATAGTTGTGCCCCCCACTCACCTACAGTACAGGTATCATTGGACTCAGAGCTTGTGTCTGTGATGGGCAGCTGCAGGTCCAACCATCCTGCCTGTGTTCTGTTGTTGCTTGTTGTTGTTGCTGTGCTTTTCTCTCTGTCTATCCTCTCAACTCAACCGGTCGAGGCAGATGACCGCCTACATCCAGCCTGGTTTTGCTGGAGGTTTCTTCTTCGTTGGGAGGGAGTTTTTCCTCGCGACTGTTGATGTCAAATTGTAATCAATTACAATTAAAGGCTTTCTGTACAGTATGTGGGACTTTTGGGGTTTACAGTAGTTGTGTACATTCTTAAACCTTACCTTGTTAAGTGCCTTGAGATAACTGTTGTGATTGGATGCTATACAAATTAAATTGAATTGAATTGAACTAAGTATTGAATTTCAGTTTGAGAAAAATATGGTCGTCAAAGCAATGAGATTCAGATGCTGCAATCAAGTGGACCATATGAAGGAACTAGCCCAGTTTTAAACTTTTTTATGGTGGACTGCATGTTATAGTCCGACTCCAGGTCATGCACTCCGTGCTTTTTTGGTCTAGCCTTTTTGCCGTTTAGTCCTGTAACCCCTGTTTTTGTCCTGTAAGAGCCATGATTCTGGTAGCCATGTTCAGCCGGATAATTGCGTCTGTATCTTTTTGGTTTGTTCCTGCACGTGCTGATCCAAGGAGTGATCCACTGCTCTTTAGCACGATCTGCTGCCATGTTATGTTATTATATTATTTACATCATGTGTCTATTTTGGTTATCACATACTGTACCACCTCTCTCCCAAGAAAATTTCACATGTTTTTCAATAGGGCTAGACCAAAACGATCTTGAGAAGTATTTAAGAATGAAGGGACAATCAGATTCCTCCATATTTTCTACTCTATGTGCTAATATTAAAGTTTTTCCTTTAAGATTAGCACCACAAAGTTGACTTGGGCACATACCATGAAAGCTTTTTTATAACTGACAACTAATGCATTCATATCTGAATCCAGCTTCAGATATTTTAGCTAATTTAGAACACATCTTTGCAAGCCATGACTTACTGTAGCAGAAAGTGTTTGATGATTTATGCTAGATGGTGTGAATCCTTCCAGTTTATGGACATAAAGGTTGAGCTTCTCATGCTGAGCCATCTCATGCTTCATACGGGTTGTCGACAGCAATGGTAGATCTGTTTTTTTTTTTTAAACCCACATTAGTTTCCACTGCTTGCTGTCCAGTCATGACCCTACTATGATGCAACTGTAATGATCCAAAACCAACTTACTCTTCAATCTCTCTAATGGCTCTCATCTTGCAGTAAGTGTAGTGTAGGAATTCAAGTGCCTGCATTTTGACCTTACTCAACTGACAATCCCTGGGTAATTTTCTCACAGTCGAACACTGCTATGCCAGCCGACTGCAATGCTACCTGACTGCCCTTAGATGGTTGTCAAACCACAAGTAAGTCAGAGAGTCACATAAGAGTTAGGTTTGAAATGACTGTATAATACTGTATAACAACCCCCCCCCCCCCCCAATTGCATTAATTCTATTATCGACCTAATGAATCCAAATTCAAATGGCAATTTGGCACATACACAACAATGCACAGTACGACATGCGGTGAAATCAAGTGTCCAACTATAGAAATAAAATAAGCTAAAAGTGGAGTAGAGAACGATAATATTTCTTTAAGAATAAATAAAGTATCAAGTAAGTTTAATGTAAACTTTATGGAATGTGTATGATGTAAAGTGAAATAGTATGCTGGTATTCTGTGTGCGCTGTTTGTGCAAAGAGCAAGTTCAGGGTCTTGTGTAGTTCCTTTAGTGAGCAAAAGCACTTTCCTGACTGCAGCAGAGAAAACAGTCTATTGTTGGGGTGGCTGTGATCCTTGTTGATTTTCCTGCCTTTGTTCCAGCAATCGTATAGATTGTGTTCAGGTCAGGTAGCTCTGTGCAGATGATGCGTTCAGCTGATTGCATCATGCTCTGAAGAGCTTTCCTGTCCCGTAAGGTGTTGTTCCCAAACCAGGTGATGATGTTTCCATACAAGATACCAGAGCAACCTAGTAGGCAGTTTGAAAAATTGAATGAGGTGGTGGAAACCCTGTCAGGCCTTTTTCACCATATTGATGTGGCCTGCGGTCCTGTGTGATGTTAGCGCTGAGGTATTTGAAGCTGTTTACTGACCTCTTGCTGATCAACAAGGTCTGATAGTTCCTCTCCTGCTTTGTGCTGAAATCCACTATCAACTCCTTTGTTTTGCTGATAGGTTTGCTTGAGGTTGTTCCTCTGGCACCAGTTTTCCAGATTCCCAATCTTTTCCAGGTAGGCTGTTACCTTGTTGTTAAAGATCAGTCCAACTACAACAATGTCGCTCCAGTGTTGAGGCTGAGGTAGACTGAGACATGTCTGCCCATCCTGTAGTGAGGTCAATTGTGTCTGGTAGTGATGAAACATTGAAGTCTCTGACCAGTCTCTTCAAGCATTTCATTCCTACAGGGCTACTGGACGGTAGTCATTGAGACAAGCGGGACGGGCTGTTTTTGGGACAGGAACAATAATGACATTTCCGAGGATTTCATGTTATGTTCTGGTACCTGACTTTGCCTGCCCTCACTTATTTACAGTCATTCAGTCCATACCCCTGATCGTGGCCACATCTCCTCCCTCATGGTCCCTACTTCTCCTCTTTCTTCACATACTTATTCCACTCACCTGTGCCATCCCCTCTGCATCTGCTCAAATACTCCACCTCATTCACTACTCGCTGCTAGTCCGTCACTGTTGCCAGCCAATTCACATCATTTGTTCACCCAGCTGAACTGTCTGGTACCCAGACTCCAGGTCATGCACTCCGTGCTTTTTGGGTCTAGACTTTTTGCCGTTTAGGCCCGTTTTTTCCCCTGTATAAGCCATGATCCTGGTAGCCATGTACATAGCATCAGCTTCAGCCTCAAAGTGAGCGTATTCAGCTCGTTTGCAATAGACAACTCCACACTCGTCATATCAGATGATGGCGTTTTTTACTTTGTTATTTTTCTTAGTCCTTGCCACAGGCCTATTGAGTCATTCTGTTGGTATTGCGACTTTAGCGATCTTCTGTAGCTCTTCTTTGCCTCCCTCGCCACTTTCTAGACGTTGTATGATGTGGGTTTGCGAGTTCACCCAATGCAAGTCCCATGTTATAGGCAGAAGAGCAAAGTCTCATTGCAGATGGTTCTTTCTAACCACACCTTCTAATTTGGAAACATTTTGATGATGATTTCCCAAACGGTGGGTGAGATTGTGCATTGTAGCCGTCCCTGATTGTTGTGTTACAGTGGTCCAGTGTCTTTTTGCCCCTGGTGGGGCAGCAGATGTGTTGATAAAGGTTTGGCGCTGCGTGTTTGATGCTGGTGCTACTAAATCCCCAGCTGGCTGTACAGTATAGCATAGTCCGGCGCCGCTGGGTTCAGCCATGTCTCAGTAAAGCAGAGGAGATTGCAGTGCTGAATGTTTCTCCGGAACCTCACCCTGGCCCTGAGGTCATTAAGCTTGTTTCCAGAGACTGGACATTGTCAAGCAGGATACTAGGCATACAGTAGGTGTGGGGTGTGTACGGGCTCTCAGTCTGTTCCTGATGCTGGCTTGTTTTCCTGTAGGACTGTCGCTTCAGCTTGTGCCCTTTGTTCTTTCTCAGGATCCCGCATGGCCAGCTTGGATCCGGTAAAAACTAAAAAAATAAGAGTGTCCCTGTCATACTTAATGTACTCAGTTGTGAGAATAATTTGCCCAGTTGTAGGGTTTTTAAGAAGAAAGTTATATGTGTTGTCGGCGCATTTGTGACGACAGTCAAACTCACCAGCGCCATCTTGTCATGATACACGAGATGCCACATGCAGGATATATAAATATGTAATTGTGTTAGTAAAAACAAATAAAGACAGATTTAAATATGAAATCTTGTAAATCGTAACGTAAACGTAAATCCAATTTAGAAACAAGGTGATTAAACAAAGGAATAAGCCTTCTAGCAGCTACAGACACTGCTGGGATAACTGCACAATGTGCAGGGGGAAAATTAAATGATTTAAAGTTCGACTTTATGGAGGCACAGATTTCAACAGGATTCTAATGTGAAAAAGGTGTGACAGTGGTGAGGACCACTTGATCTGAGCTGACTTCTATATAAATTACTATATTACTATATATATAACTGTCATTTATTTTTGAATCCATACACCTCTAAGCATGAGAACATTTCTTGGTAGATTTATGTAAAGCTACACTACATATTAGTAATAAAGCAAAGTGTGTAAAGCTGATCAATTGTCCCTACTTGTTGCATGGAACTGTTTTTGGAAGATAATAATTAAAGTTTGGGCTCCTTATTCCTAAAGTCGACCCATTTTTATTACTGTAGCTTTTAAAATTGTATTTTTTTACAGTTCTAACTGACACTTTTGCTATAAAAATGTCAAATGGTAAACTAAAAGACCGCTGCTGGGATATGAAACAGGAGGAGGCTTGTTTATGAGCATGGCTGTTTGTTATCTATCGTTGCTGTACAAACTGTGTTGTGATGGTGATGGAATCCTAACATTATGAAAATGTCGAAAAGCTTTCTTTTTGCATCTATTACGTTTTTAAGCAGTGATTATTGCTCCGCTGCAGACTTCAACTTCAGACTTCAACTTCTGACCTGAATTTCATTATTTTTCTATGACCATCTTTCTCTCCTCCAGCATTATTGCAAAGGGATTTTGTTGGGTCATTACAACATTAAAGGGCTGTTAAGATTCAAGACATGGCTTTAGGGATAAGATGAAATTACTGTAGGTTTAGGTGAGGCGCTGGGGCAAGAAGCTAGAAAACCATGCGCATTTGTGTGATTGTGCAGAGAGTTAAGTGAAATTCATATTCTTGTACTTTCTAAAGAACATGACCACGAACCTTTCTACACTCTCTTCTGCAAAGACATTTCCTGGAATTTGCATAAGAGTTGTGTACACGTTGAAAATCCTAAACAGAACCCAAAGAATTTAAACTTTCCTTTATGCTTGCAACTTACTGTATTAGCACAATGAACATCTCCAGCAACACGTTGGTAGCTTTAATGTGTTCGATCGGGTGGTGCTATACCCCCAAAGATAAGAGAGACTATTGACTGTTAATGTAATTTGCTATATACAAAATCAATAGCAGGAATCATTTTGTGCCTCTAATTGGCTTCCCATTAGTGTGATTATGTTTTATGAATGAGCTTTCTAGTGTCGTTTTAGATGATATGTCAAATTAAAATCTATCCAGCCAAGTTTAAGCATTAGTTAATCTGAGGCTCCTCAGTCCTACAAACCGACACGTCAATGTGGAAGCTGAGTTGAACTCAGAGTGGAAAAGTTGCTCCACTGAGGTACTTTAGCAGGGACTCCGCTTCAATTCTCCAGGGATGTGCTCCCTGGGAAATGTGTCTGTACAAAGAGGAAGTAAATAAATAATAAAGAGATGAATGGAGGGCTGTGCAGATAGCTGATGAGGCTGATCATAAGCAGAGGGTGAGACTTGTCCTCAGTGACGCTGTCAGCATCATGTGAGGGTTATTGGGAATTAGGACTGCTTCCCTTTTCCCCATCAGCAGACAAGAACTCACACACATACACACTCTGCTATCTCTGCAAACTGACTTACAAATAAACAGCTTAAACCCTTGTGATGTGCAAAGCAGATTAGTTTTAGCTCAACACAGACCCATTCGTTTAACTAGCTCTGCAGTTCTGTGTTTATATGCTCAAGCTGAGAGCTTGTACTGATGTCTGTATAATCGGGTTATAGACAAATACACTGCAGATAGTCTGTCAGTAGGTTAGTTAGCTGTTGGAATGCAGTATAAGTTTTAGGCTTCTATGACAGCACAACACACATCAAAAGCCCCCTGACTTTGACTCATCTTCCAACAGCTGCATTTAATACAAAACCTTTTGATTTCCAACTTTTGTTTATGTTCATTTATAGTTCAGCTACAGCTTTAACTAAATAATCTGAGTTTTTAGAAATATGACATACATGTACAGTACAGGTATCCAGTGTTACCTCCTACCTGATGCCCAGTCTTTGCATACAAACATGTGTTGTATCAGTTTAAAGGGTGGCATAACATTGAAGTAATGTTATGTTATAAAATGGGCCACTGTAGAAATATTATATTAGCTCTGCAAAAGTGATGTGTTAAAATAATCAGTTAAATTGCTGTTGGTAAACTGTCTCTGCCATAATCAGTTGTGCTCATACTGTATATAAATATAATAGTATATAAAACCATGACAAAATAATTTAGTTTCACTTAATAATGTTTATTTAAGCATTTTAGTTTCATAGGTCTGAGCTGCTGTTTAGCATTTTGCAAAAGCTAACTGGTTAACTGATACCACAGCCCTTTTCTGACAGGCTGATAATACAGTATATTAGTACAGTACATAGTACATATATTTCTGTGGGTGAGAATGTTTACATTGTTTCTCTGCTATTACACTTTGTTTTTATATCATGGTTCCACTTTTTACTCCTGATTCCACTCTCCTGATTTATTGTTGATACTTTGTATTTGTTTAAGACTGAGTGTATGATCTTTGCTTGTAAAGCAAGAAAAGCAATATGGGCTTAAGAGATTCACAGCTTAGCTTCTTAGTCATCACCCTTTGCATTCGCCTTTCAATGCTGACACCAGCTGTCGCTATATAGTGAAAGTTGAGTCATGGCAACTGGACTTTTGTCATTGAATTAAAAGGTTTCACTAGAAAAATAAAAGTCCATCACACATACAGCTACTCATATGGGAAAATATTGCAAGCGCATGATAGATACATCACATGGATTTGAGAGCCAAATTAAATATTCTGAACGTCGTTTCCTGTGACTTGTTATTTTATGTGTTAAATTTGTGTGCACTGCCCTGCGATGGACTGGCGACCCGTCCAGGGTGTACCCTGCCTCTCGCCCATAGCCAGCTGGGTTAGGCTCCAGCAGACCCGCGACCCCGCATACAGTATGGGAATAAGCGGCTTGGAAAATGGATGGATGGACGGATGGACGGATGGACGAATGGATGGATGGATGGATTTGTGTGCACAAGATGTAAAAAAAAGAAACAAGCAATACAAAACATGTTTTGCTTGTTTTTTTGTCAACTGACAATTCAGGCAGGTGTATTGTACAATTGTGGAAAAGTAATTCTCATTATCTGTGGATATGATCAGAAAGTAAATGTTGGGTGAAAAGGTGTGATACAGCCAAATTTGGAGAGCATCAAAGCCAAGTGATAAGGAACTCATAAATCAAATAGCAAGAGGAAATTAAAACTTTACAGTGTATATGAGAGTCTGCATAGTATCTTAAGATTAATACAGAAATTTCCAGTTTAGGAAATGACAAAATTCTATTGTTTTCCTGAAAAACAAACCATTTTATTACACACAGTAGCACTTTGTTAGAATACATTATTAGCATATAAGCTTTATATGTTGCTTCTAACTGAGATGACGTAAACATTTGAATATTTGAACGTGCATATTGTAAAATTGTAACCATACTCTACTGTTAATTACAACATTAAAATTGTCTTTTGAGTTGAGTCCCGCAAACACTAGCTTAATAGGGACAATATAAACCTGGCAGTGCCAATATATAATCATCTAAGTCATCATATACAGTACTGTGTTGAGCTTTTTAAACTCACCACGTCTTCTGTAGCCAGAGGTTTGCTTAAATTGACTTGCAGAAGACACTCCTCTGTATAAGGAAAGACACAATGCGATGCTTGAATGAGAGCGGACCGCGACAAAGCCACTGATATTGTGTTCAGTGTGAGCTATTGCAGAATGTAATGAAACTGTATTGCCTGCGGAAGATTAAAACGTAAATATGAATTATCACCCTGAGGGGAGAAAAAACATGGCATATTTGACAGAAGAAAAATAAAGTAGTACAATGCTTCCACATCGCGGCATTACATGTGTCGGCAGTAAATATTACAAAGCCATCTGTGTACTGTAAATGATTACAGACGGTGCACGGCTGAAACAGCATTGTTGATTCTCTATAAAGCAGAGCTTATTTTACAACGGATCCGCCTGAAAAAATCCCTCATATGGATGGATGAGGAGTTCTGGGGGAGGAGGAGGTAAAATGCCAGACAAAGAACGGAAAACACTTAAGAGGACAACGCAGAGAGTGAAAGGTGGCAAGACGGACAGATAATGACAGACAAAGAAGGCGAGAGATACCGCAGGGCTTAAAAGACCGATGTGTAAAGGGTTTGGAGCGAGAGAGAGAGAGAGAGAGTGAGAGAGAGAGAGAGAGAGAGCAGAAGACGGACGGCAGGTGGAAGCGAGAATAGAAAAACAATGATCAAGAGCTTTGATTAGGCTTCATTGCCCTCCCTCCGATCCTCGCATTCCGGTTCTTTGAACTGATGCCGAAGCGTGAGACAAAGACTGGAAAGCATTAATTGTCTGTCACTTGAGAAAAATGTGCCTTGGCAAAACTGCAATAAACCCCTTCCGCCATGACATCAGTTTCATTAAGAATCCAGCACACTTTTCATACTATAGCGCAGGTTAACCGCAAAGACTGATCACCTCTCACTGTAAGAAGACAAGATATCTGTAGTGATGTAGTGAGATTTGTTCATACTGAAATGTCACAGTTGTGTATAATCTTGGTCTTGTTTGTGAGCGACACACTTTCTGTCTTTGAACACAACACAGCATTAGTCCCAGTGTGTAGTTCAAGGAACCAAGAATATTACTGGACCAAACTTTTTCTATGTCTGGCGTCTGGTGTGGGAGACAGTAGGACACACATTTGCAAGACCCCACAGTTGTGTACATTTCAGCAGCTTATGTCCCGTTTACCACAATTAACCCTCTGCAGCAGCAGCAGCAGCAGGTGATGGCAAATCATTTATAAAAGTCATACTATAGCCAAAAAGCAGCACTGCCATACTGTAATTTACATGCACATATGGTAGCGCCTCACCTTCAGGGACATGGGTATGTTTTCATTTGGAAAGAATTATTTCAAGCCCTGATGAAATATTCACCAATCGATTCCCCGGCGGCTTTTGCAAGCTCGACATATGGTCATTGTTCCACTCCCTCCTCACTCATACGCCGGGCTTGCTTTCCTGAGCTTTAACTGCAATCATATGGTCAGAAGAGACAGTGAGGGCAGCAGTGGCTCCAGCCACACAGACAAATACCTGCACACCGTATTTATCTGTGCTCACTTACTGTAGCCATTTCTCGCTCATGTAAGCTCCACAGAGACCTCTTAGAGATCTCTTCCAGATGACAATGATCTAAGCTTGCCTTGAAAGCGTTTTTTTTTTTTTTTTTGCTCATTCAGAATTCATTTTTTCTCTTAAACAGAGTTAGATCGATCTTTTATATCCTTGAGATTTTTGGAATTGAAATCTTTTTTTTTCCTTCACAACATTAGGAAACCTCACAATGTACTCAGTCCAAATGGAAATGCATTAAAATATGACCCCATCATCTGCAGATAACTGACCTGCTGACAAATCTAACCTGATGACGCGCATAACCTGAGCTAAAACACATTTCCTCTACACTTTAATTATCCATTAAAGCAAAGTTCAGAGATATTGATCATATTTACAGTACATTGCTTAGTCGGTTACAATCGGACTGATGCACTGCAAAATATCTTATTGTCCCCACTGGTGCTCTTCACCCCCCTCCTCCCCTTTCCCTTGACTTCAGCACTACAATGTTTATAGCGCACTTTGTGTTACAGTGCACTGGCTTTCAGATATCAAATGATTTCCATAAACATTACACCCAGCAACACATTTTATTGTGCCATGCATACTCGGATATTGTTCATATTTGAAGGAGTCTGGTCACACCCCATTTACATAATGTCCTGAAGCTTGTGAAGCGAGGCCTTAGAAAGCAGGCTATTTATTCTAGCATCTATAAAAACAGCACTGTCATTCAGCAACACAAAAACATGGTAATTAGCTGGCCATGTTCCTCTTTATCCAGAGTGACAGGATACATCTGTGGATGGGGACTGAATAGCTTTGAGCAAGAGGGAACCAGGTGTGAAATTTGCAGCAGGTACTGTATGAGTGGACGGAACATTTGGTCAGTTGAGCACTGTGGGCTCATATCACATTCTGGACAACTGTGGAATGGCAGTTCTAGATTATCTGTGTGCATCATCGACAAAGACATGGCAAGACATCGACAAATGCCTGCGGGATATCCATCATTACAGCGCATTAACCTCATAATAGTACCTAGAACATTAAGTTTTGTTGCACAGTTTTAAATGCAGTATAAGGACCACTGGAGTCAGATTTGGAATTCTCTATGCTCAGATACACACAGCAGTTGCTTTCCCCAGCTTCATTAAGTTGCCCATCAGTGAGATGCTTTTGTGTAACAAATTACAAATAGTCTCACCGCATTTTTAAAATCTCCTCCTGTGTATATATATATATATATATATATATATATATATATATATATATATATATATATATATATATATATATATATATAAATAAAATATACGATGCAGCTTTCAGGTGACATCTAGGAGCCACTTTACCAGTTTCCATCATTTTTAAAACCTAAAGTGGGTGGTTTAGTTTTCAGAAAACAGAGGTTTATGGCACTGTCGAATGAACTGGAGGTGGTGAGACGCGACACCCCTTGAGCTGCAGCCAACAAATACTGTGGCTAAATTCCAGCTGGACCTCGTGTTTTTATTTATTGTATGTCTCATTTCCAGTTTCAAGCAGAAAAAAAACACTTTTCTAGTTTTTAGTTACGCCTGGATATCTGATTAAAAACACTGGGATGGGCTTTTTTCTGGAAACAACAATATGCATCTGCTCTGATGCTGCTGATTGCTGAATGATTGCCAAAGCCTCTTGCCACACCCAGTAAAATTTACTGTAGCTGTCACCAGGAGACGCAATAAATTGTTTAAGAGCATTGCTGACAATAATAGAAATATAAACCACCTTCTGTATCGCTCAGTGAGGTCAGTGTTAGCGCTGATATGCAATAAAGTCACTCTGCATCATCACATAAAACATGGTAAGAGTATTATTAAATTAAGTTATATGGTCCACTAAAGCTTTCTTTGATCTGTTATTTTTTATTCATGCCTACATACAAGTTGTTTGACCCATACTTGACGACACATGTAGTGTAGTATTAGTGATGAGTTATTTCACACGCTGCACATCACAGCAGGTGTTTGTTTACATTTGCGTGTGCATGCCTATGATTTTGTGATGAGTGGGTGCTTATGCATTCACTCAGTGTGCGAAAATAGTTATTGTGTTCCCCGTCATTGCCTCCAGCTGCTCCGGAACAACACAAACAAAATGCTGCGTGGCCCTCCCTGCCTCCCTCTTCAGACACAAACATAGGTCCCCTCAGGGCAATAGACCCTGTGCTCATTCATTAACAGAGATATCAAAGGGAAAACAAGCGTGACCCTCGAGGAATCATGGTAGGAGAGAAGAAGAGGATGGAGTGTTTAGCTGGATCCTTCTCCACCTCTTTTCTCGAGTGGTCCTAATTACCTAGCGTGTGATGTCTCTCTCATCTCGCTGTCGGATCCCAGCCGCGGTGGCTCTCTGCGGGATGACACAAGTCATAGTAGAGCCGGGCTGACCAGGATGCTGTGCCCGAGTCGTTGCGGTCCTCCTCAGCGGGCGTTGGGGATGCTCATTAAGGAGGAGACCAGAGGGACCGGTCCTCGTCTTCTGCCCTACATTTCCTCTCTCTTGACCCGGTGAGAAATGGCCTGTTGAAAATTCCACCTATTTCCCTCAAGCACCACCTGTCCACATGCCATTGCCTTAAACTCTCTGCTCTTAATAGGGTGCACAAGCCACTCGCTGATTCTATTTTGCAGCCTGCTGGGGCGTTAACATGCGCTGTGGTGATGCCTGTTGTTTAAATGATTTTTCCTTCGTTGGCAGCACATTTGTCTTCCCTCATTTTGGGGATTTTAATGCCCTTTATATTCTCGCTCCCTCTGTGAAGAATGGAGAGCTGCACATGTTCAAGACTGATCAGTCAGTCAGTCCTTTGATTAAAGTTTAAAAGTTGTTAGCAGTTTTTACTATTGATGTTGGCAGTTTTGAAGTGAGGCGCGAAGGCAAGTAATCCCTGGCAGACACAGGCAGGCTAGAGAGCGTGATTGGATAATGATCTGTGCGGACTGAGCTGTTAACCGAACTCAACAGCAGTCGCTCCCAAGGCCAGCCACTATTGTCAAGACAATATTTTCTCCCCAGTATAGATTTTCACCAAGACAGTGGCCTGATTTTGTCCTTCCAGAGCTATTCATCAAGATAATTCACCGCCACCTCCTGTGCTTATTTGACTTCATTCAACAGCTTATATGCCCTGACCTGTCTCTTCCAATTAACCTAATTGGAGGAATAATTCCCCAACTGTCAAACACAGCACTCTTCTCACCTGGGGAGTCACACTGATGTTAACCCCTCACCCCGGCATAATGACACAAGACACCACCCAGCAGAATATAAATGCTCAAAGTCCTCAGCACTGTATTGCTGTCTTTTATGTGTAATGGTACTACAGAGAAGTTTGTGTCACATGGATTGCCTCTGGGGGAAGATAACGTACCCTCTTGCCTTCTGAACTGTTTGGATGACACTCCATTGAATTCTTTCTCCTGTGTTGTATTTTCTAATACATGGGCCGCCAATAACGTGGGTGTGCTTGGCCATGAATTATAGATCTGTTGTTGGCACAGGGTGTGTGGATATGAACTGTGCATGCCGAGGCCAGATAAGGCCAGATTTATACCTCTAGCTGCCAGGCACAGACTCGTGGAGCCAACTCGCAAATTAAATGGAAATTGAGTTTGAGGGAGCTAATAAAACAGCCGTAGCCCCCTCACACAACATCATGTCCTATTAGCATACAATGCATGCGTGATGGGGGAACATGCTAAAGGATTGATGTGGTTCTGATCACCAACACCTCTCGTTCTTTTTTCTTCTTCTTCTTTTTTTTGGCGATTTCATCTATGCACACTACAGGCTGCATGTGGCTGGAGGCAGTGGCGGGGGGGAAACATTTCGTTTGGTTATTATGAAGACAAATTGTTTGCCTGGACTCTGGGGCCCATTATTTATAAGTTCTTTTTTTTTTTAAATCACCGGTTTGTGCTTATTACACAAAGGGCAGCATATATTAAAAGTTTTATTGAAATCCTAACTGAGAAGCAGTGTGCCGTTCTTATTGCTTTCTCCCACTGCCATTACTAATGCTGCTGCCACTGTTTTAGTGATCTGGTTGTCAATAGAGAGTCCCCAAGCGTTTCATCTTTTAAATGCATTATAAGACACCGTGAGACATGCAGCAGCTGACAGTTTTCTCAGGACACCACCTGAGACTGAAGGGAACTGCTATTTTACAGATGCTGGTCAGGCATTGAATGACACCACGAGCTAAGGCTTTATCTGTGATCTCGCTCTGTCTTCCTTTGTGTCAGCTGGAGCTCATCAGGCTTTCTCTTCTCTTCACTTCTTTCTCTATCACGTGTCACAAAAGTATTTTATCTGATTTATCGATGGCAGTTTTGCCGCGTGATGACACTAAGGTTGAAAAAGTCTCTTCAGCAGTTGCTCTTTTTCCGTTAATCTTGATGAAAAACTAATATGATCAATTTTAGTTTCATTTAAAATTAGTCGAACTCTTCAAACAGATACAATAAAGAACAGATACCATCTCACTATTACAAGTTTATTAATAAAATGCAGCCTTTTAAAGGGGCCGATCTACTGTATATTGTTAATTCAGTGACAAGGAGCAAGTCAATACAAAGACAGACGGGAGAAAATTATGAGGTGCCGTGTTATCCTCACACTGTAGTGAAAAGTTACAGTAGCTCTCATACATACTACTGAAATCCTCTCATATATACCACTAAAGAGTTAGCACTGACTTTTCAGTGGTATATATGAAAGCTAACGTTTCAGTATTGTGTATGAGAGCTAACTTTTCAGTGAAAACAGAGGGCATTTTATCGAAAAACGAAGATGATGAAAAAAACAACAAATTCCAAAACAAAAAAGCTAACAATAGTTAGCCACATGGATGTCTACTAGCTTGCAGGCTGAGTAGCAGACGTCTCTGTGTCTAACTGCTGTTACCCTCACTCACAAAGCATGCAAACCGTAAATGTAGTAAACATTGTTGAACAAAGTGGTGACTGGCTTGACCGCGACTCAGTATTTCTCATAGGAGTCGCAAGGTGCTGGAGCCGTCAGTCCGACCACAGGCAGGATTCACCGTGGATCGGTCGTCAGCCTATAACAGACAAACAAACCACTCATTCTGGCACCTACAGGCATTTTACTATGTTCAGTCAACCTGACTGCTCGTCTTTGGACTGTAACTGTCATCTGCGTGGTGATAAGGATATTAGCTGTCCACCTTCCTTTGATAAAATGCCTTCACTGAAAAGTTAGCTCTCATACACACTACTGAAATGCTAACTCCCATACTGTACATGTTACTGAAAAGATAGGGCTAACATTTTAGCAGTATGTACGAAGGGATTTCACTAGTACTGTATGTACAGTATGAGACGAACAGCTTTATCCTGCGGCTGCAAGGCCAAACTTGGGCAAAGTCCTGGTCTTCCATTGCTTCGTTAAATAATTCATCCAGGTCAAACGTCCCTGCCCTAGCTGCGCCCAGACCCTTGGGAAGGAGCTGAGTTAAAAAGGAGCAAGATTATTGGATTTAACCCATGAAGTGTTTTTTTTTCACATTGTCTAGTTGCTTGAAAAGGCGTCTTTGTGCATTCCGCTCCACATAAAACCCAACCCGATCCAGCCATCTCTTTTCTGGAGAGAGATCTGAGGAAACATAGGGTGCCCCTGGAGTTCTCAGCTTGGACATTTTTGTTGTTGTTGTTAATTAATTATCTCCCTGAAGTCTGACTGGGCATCCCAGGCTGAAATACCACCCAGTGCTGTGTTCCCATTTTTCCCTCATTCTGCTCAGTCTTTGCCCTTGTTTCCATGTCTCTGGATCCACGGAGCATGTCAAGCCTGGAGAAGAGCTTCAAGGGCCAGGCCTACACCCACTTACAGTAGGGGTCTCAAAGATGATGCTTCTGTATATATTTTATATATTGTCCACATACTTAACCTTGCTTATTTTTGAATCCCAATTCTAATATTTCGGCAAACGTAATGATGGAGTTTTAGCCTCTAGAGGTGCTATTGGGGTTTTGTTTTCCACGCTCCTTCTGTGTGTGTGTGTGTGTGTGTGTGTGTGTGTGTGTGTGTGTGTGTGTGTGTGTGTGTGTGTGTGTGTGTGTGTGTGCGCACGCGCGGAGTGGCTTTGGGTTTACATTTGTGTTTATTTTATATCTAATAAATATTGTTAAATATTAGAACTACTTTCTTTATCTTTATGGTTGTTGGTTCTTCCCTTTTCCTTTTCTTCTGAGTCCTCACCTCAGAGCTACGATTCCCCAGTTTAGGATTTTGTTGCTTGGGCATTGTCGTGTTGTCCATGACCAAGAGCTTGTTTCCTCCATCTTGTCCTTCCCAGTCCTCCCGCCCTGAGATTTGTAACATAACAATAGAAAACATTTACTACAACCATAAACATATCATGTAACTTGCACTAACAATATTTTTTTAAATATATCAACGTTATAAGTGACTGATACAGTACAATCTAAAATAAAACATTACATTTCAACAACTCACTGATATAAATGACATTAATTGTATTGCCTGAAGTCAAATGGAAAAGGGTCAGAAACCTGCTTTGTCTCATTATTGTATTGAAATTAATCACTTTGATGTACTGGTAACTTTAACTTGACATCATTCCTGTCTTGAGCTAATGAATCACTGGGGAAAATGGCTCTCAGGCCTATAGGTTTGCTTGTGACAATGCTATGCTATGGTCTGTCATACGTCATATTTTTCTTCTTCATCATAATCTCGGCTACAGGTAGAAAATCTGCTGCATGGCTGGCCATAACCGGATGAAGAAACACTTACAGACAGTAATGTGCATCAGGCCAATGAGCCATTCATGGGCCTGGTGCCATCTCATTAGTCTTCCAATGACACTGGCAGAAGCCTGCCTAACGCCCCATTGTCTGTACAGTAGCATTCAGAGACGGGAAGGCAGAAAAACCAGGTTAAAGTTACATTACACACAAAATCCAAACCTAACTCCTCTGCTTCTGCTCTTACTGTACCTTCTCCTACTCGTCTTTCTCACCCATCTTTTTCTCGTTTCATTTGATAGATTCCTGTGGGATGCAATTTTTTAAAAAGCTGCCTTTTAAGCTGCCGTTTTTGTGCCTTTTGAAAGCAGCGTGCTGATTTTTCCCCCTATTACCATGATAATAGCTTAAAGTTCAAATTCTGACAATGAACCTTTAGTCATCTTTAAATGGGGTCCCTAATGGTCGTGATTTTAAGTGAGCAGCGAGTCCACTAAATAGCAGTATATACAGTATACTCACTAGTCACTTATCCTAATTCTGTCTGGTCTACTTCAACAACCCCATCCTTTATAGCAAGTATAAGTGTCCCTCTAGGGCAGCATACATTAGTCCTTCTTGAAAAACAATAACTTACAATCTTAAGATGCAGTAAAATGTTAAGCACACAGCTTTCAGCGATCGCTCAGACAAGAGCATTAATGTTCATCAAGGTTGTAGAAAAGTTGTGTTTATGTTATGAATGTTACTATTTGCCTGTCAGGAGGCTTGTGTATCAGGCAAATGAAGTGGTTGGCCAACACAGATCTCTCCCGGAGCCTTACTCGCATTGAGATAACCACTAAAAAGAAGAAATTACTGCACAATGCTAAGATCATGTGTCAGTCAGAAAGTTACTAGATGATCCTTGATGGGCGAATGGATAAAACCACGCATGGGTTGTGGGTTAAATGATAAGCTTTCCATTCAATAGACACTGTTCAATGGCTTATAAATGCAATAAAATAAAGTGAAACAACAAGATACTCACACTGCCTATTTAGTCGTTAACACTATTTAAGTGTTAATGACTTAATGACTCCACAGAGTTTATAAGCTTGCTACTCCAGTCAGTCAGAACAGAAGCTATCGGAATGGAAGGTGAAAAAGAGAAAGCAGGTCTAGCTTCCACTGAAAACAACCTTTGGGATGATTAACATGACCTGGATGAATGAGAACCAAGACAAAAGCTGGTGGCTTGGTGGCTCAGTGGTAGAGCGTTGGTTTAGGTCCCAGGTTCAAACCTCCACCAGAGAACCAATTGTGTCCTTGATTAAGGTACTTCGCACTAGCTCCCCGGGCGCCTTGCATGGCAGCCCACTGCTCCCCCAGGGGATGGGTGAAATGCAAAAGACCAATTGCGTTGTTACACTGTATGTGATCATTGTATGCCTCTTTTGTTGAAATACAAAAGAGGCTTGTCCCATCTAGGACACACGGTGCAGTAATACTGTAGCAGTACCGTTAAGGTTTAAGCCCTAAAGCATAAATATGCACTATGTTATGTGCCTTTCTGTGTGGAGTTTGCATGTTCTCCCCGTGTTCATGTGGGTTCTCTTCGGGTTCTCCGGCGTCCTCCCACGGTCCAAAAACATGCATAAGGTTAATTGGTCTCTCTGAATTTTCCGTAGGTGTGAGTGTGTGTGTGTGTGTGTGTGTGTGTGTGTGTGTGTGTGTGTGTGTGTGTGTGTGTGTGTGTGTGTGTGTGTGAATGGTTGTCTGTCTGTGTGTTGCCCTGCGATGGACTGGTGACCTGTCCTGGGTTTACCCTGCCTCTCGCCTAAACACAGCTGGGATAGGCTCCAGCACCCCGCAACCCCGCATGAGTAGAAAATGGATGGATGGATGTAAGTCAAGGCACTAGAAGCAAAGTCAGCACACTCACATTTGGAGCAATTTGATTATTTTGGCACATCTTACTGTAGGCTGACATTCACCGATTGTAATGCTGGCAGTGTAAGCAAAGTTGAATTGCAGGTGAATCAGAAGAAGGAATGACAAGTCTGCTCAGCAAGGGGCTGAGGTGATTTAAAACAGATTGTTTTCTATTCATTCTGCCTAACGGTGCAAAGTGCATGCAGTTTATTACAGATGGGAGTTGATTATTTCACACAGCATGTCAGCCAGTCACACTACACATGTCATTGTTATGAAACTGCTGAGCCTATCGTGGAAGACTATAATTCAGTTACTCAGTAATATCCATTCCTTGCCCCTTAAGTAAATTGATACTACATACATACTATGAGAAAATAGTTCTAACATCTTGGTTGGGTTTGAACCGTAGTAGGAGTCTGGGGCAGCATGAGCACAGATTCACAGCGGGAATGGTTATTCACATAAAGCAATGCATACTGTAGCCAGTTTGTCAGTAGATGCTCCTTTGTACCAGAAAGATGGGAGCAAAGAACGTTTAGGCTGGAGGAAGGTTTGAAATATTGTCATAAAAGGCTTTTCTCTATCAGTTAACTCTGTGGGGGCCATACCATCTGTTAAAACACTCATTGTTCTTCTAAAAGCTGACAACAGCTCTTTATGACTGAGACTGTACAGAAGTTGGAGAATCTTCCCGAGATTAATCAATTGTCTCTGTGATGTCACTGCACAATTCATAATTGTCAAAATATTTCAACGGCCCAGCACTGTATTAACTGTATTAAATGCATATTTAAAATGTTTTCTACAAAAGTGAAATACCTGGAAGTATTGTTATTGTATTGTATTCTATAGGAAGTCTTTCCCCACCACTATTTTTAAAACATGATGTGCAAACGCAACTGTGTGTAATGTAATACAACATCTCGTTGTCTGTGTCGTACTAGAATACATACAAGAATCAAAGGCTCCAGCTTTCACTGATTCACACAATAATCATAATCATCATTGTGTTTGTCAAGCTCCCATTCCATGTTTGTTGGTGTTTCGGTGACTCAAAATACAGCTATAGTAGAGTCAATGGGAGTCAACCCAAGACATATAAAGTGCTTGCCACTTTAGTCACAGACTACCAACACACAGTGATATAGCTCCGATAAGGGCAGTACATTCAGTAATATTTCATAAATACATCACATATGAGATTAGTTCATTGCTAGGTTCAAAGGCAGGCCAGGCTAAGTGATTTAAAGGCTGGGTTGCCATTGGCTGCCGTCAGTAAGCACACAGTCGGTGATTGACACGGGGTCACCTGCAGACACAAGGTGAAGGGGAGGGTCCACGTGTTGATGAATGCATCCTGACGTTGTTATTGGGGACAAATCTGTACCGTTTCTCTCCCTGACGGGCAACGCGCCACAGCACTGTGCTAACTGTAGTGCCACAGAGGACGACAAGGGTGTGGGAGGAAAATAAATGTGGGTCATTCAAGCTCCCATGAAACACCCTGTGAGTGAGTTGTTTCTAGCTGCGCCTAACTTTAATCAGAAAATTTCAGCCATTAGATAATTATTTTGATAAAAGCTGTTCAGTGGGAGGATGATAACAGCACAAAGGCAATTAATTTGAGCCCAGCGTTCAGTTTTGTCAGTGCTCAAAGTCTGTGTAAAACATCCTGTGGAATCATTTCACTGATAATGAGTGAGGATCCTTACCTTTTCTGACATCTTTCTGTCCCACTTTCTTTTAGCCTTCAGTCATAAGAGTGTATCAGAACAATTTTGTATAAATATTTAACAGTATGTCTTCAAGCATGGAGTGTTTATATTTACACTAACATGAGCTCTAAACTGAAAAAAATGAAGCTTTGCATATGTGCAGTCTCTGCTTGCATCTATATGCAATTCCCCGTCTGGTTTCCATAAGAGCCCAGAGGACACTGAGGCACCGGTGATTTTGGCCATTGTGCCTTTGTTGTTTGTTACGCTGCTTTGTGTAGCCACTGTGATGCTAATAGCGCTGGTCTGTCGTTGAAGTAAGAAAGAGGAGGAAAATAAAAAACGCTATATATATTGTGACAAGTGCTGTATTTGTCTCTGTGGCAACCTTCTACAAAATGAACAGTAAAACTACAGTTACGTGCCTCACCAGTCCTTTTTAAACGATTGTAATTACATATTCTCTTTGCACTCAAGACTTGTATTTTCCAATTACTAAAAGCATTTTCCGCAACTCAAAAAAATGCTTAAAATCCAGCGTTGTTGTTTTAACCAAACATTACATAACCAACCCAAAGTCAGGTTTTATTAAACATTTGGCAATTCGTATGTGGGCTGAGCTGCAGATCTGATCACATAAAGAATCCTAATTCCTACCTAAAACTGTTTGTATGGCAGCCCACAATCCACTGATTCATTCCATGTGGGAAGGACAAACAACAAATAGCAGGGCGCATCAGAAGCAGCGAGCAACTGCTTCTTGCTTCCAACAGCACAGTGCTGAACAGTGTTTCAGACATGTTAGCTTCATCATTCGGCGTTATCACTCTAGACCACATGCATCTAAATAAACACACAAACACAGCAAATGTTAGTGGAAAGGAGCGCACAAAAGGGATTTTAATTGGAAAGCCTGGACAGTGTGGTTTGCGTTGATAATGGAGTATGAGCCTGAGCTGATCATCTTTATGTGTCCACGGCTGCAGACTTGTCGACTGCAGCTACATAATGATAAACCCCCATTGCTGTGTGTAAGTGTGCGCCATAAGGCAATTGTATCTTTATTTAATAAGGTGTGATTGGTAGACTGATTGATAACAGGCAGACATAGCTGGGCAATTAATATCATGATTGAGTGCCTATGGAGAGGGGTATCAGAGTGCCGTTATTGCTGCAGCCTCCAGCTGGCTTCAGAGTTTAAGGGAAATAAATGACTTCAGTGATTAACATCGCATTGATGTCCTTTTTTTCTCAGAGAGCTAAATTAATTGTCAGTCTCTGCACTTAGTGACATGGGGAAAATCTGAATCGCTACGGTGCCACAGATCACCGCGAGTGAAAGCGGTCACTACTAACCTGATTAATGTGCCCGATGATGAAAAAAGAGAGAGAAGAGACACAAATGATAAATTAAACACATGTTCTGATCGATAACTGCATCGGGCTAAGGTACCGTGTATTTCAATCTGCATTACTGCAGCGGCAATATTACTGTACACGTTCGTCTGCGGTGGGGAACCCTGCGAGGAAAAGTGGGAACTAAAGTGCACTAACGTTGTTTCAGATAAGAATCCAATCGGTGCCAGCTGCAAAAAGAAAAACACCAATTACAGAGTAATATCCAAGAAAAGACTTGGCCTCAGATGTTTGCTCCGATATGAGCTGACTTTGTTTTTAAGAGTCATTAACCCGAATAAAAAATTCATCAGCATGTCAACACCAGTATGATGCATTGTTAGCAGTAGACTAATAGGACATCCGGCGCTAGCAACAGGTGAAGCTCTGTCATGTAGCAATGATGTCTACACACTGTTTGAAACAGAGATGTTATCGACGAGTAGCATGTTCCATTAAGTAACTAATAAGTGACTAATGTGTCACTGTTCTGTTGTTTTGTACTAATGGCAAAAGACAAGCACAATATTATTCCGATGTACAAATCTTTGCTTGTTTGATAGAGAAATCTCAAAGTTGACGTGTTCAGGCATCCAAACCTCGAATGAAGGTTTCCCTGACAACGTTTAGTTGTGCTTTTAACCGCAAGGACAAAAATGACAGTTTGTGAAATGACGAAATGCCACGCGCCGGTTCACCTGCAACTGACATTTACAAAAAGTGGAGAACAACATAAATTAAGCCTATACTGTCACCATCAAAGCCTTTTTTTGACTTTGTCCAAATGCCTGCACGTTTGTCAGCTCAGCTCATGTGTGGTTTTTAACAGTTACTCTACAGCATGAACCACGTGCAACTAATCTTCGTTTGTGAATTCAAGTCATAATTATTTCAGTCACTTGCTGCAAATTTCCTGACTCCATCCGTTTAGTGAACATTTATTTCATTGTGTGCATCTATTTGCTGAAAACACACCAGACATCTACTGTAGGGAAGAAGGAGGATGTGACACTGTAAATGTAATGTGGTTCCTGCGAAGGTTTTACAAACCATAACCCTTTTATCCTACTGCATCATACAACCTACTGCAAATTGTCAGTAGGACTTCAGAGAATGTCTGACGCAAATAAACTGATGTGAGAGACTGAACAGTGCATGTGAATTATTGTGAGGTGTCACGACTTCAAACGATACCAAGTGTTTGTACAAACACACAAAATGGACTTTGGGAAATGGGTCAGACGTTTTACACCTGCAGCACCAGCGTGCTTTTGACAAGACAAATTATGAGCTCGCGAGTTTTACGAAGGCAACGACAGAAAGAACAACACGGGGATCCAGCTCCTCATATCGTACCCCACAGAGTGTTATAAGCGCAGAAATTAAGGTCAACCACTGTTTGCACAGTTGCAGTGGCGAACATCTCATAACTCACTCCTGTCAGCCTCAAATAAGCAGGTCCTCATTTAAAGAGGAATGAAGCGATTGCACCACAAAGTCATCACAAGACGAGGTGTTTATTTGCGCTTTAATGAGCAGAAAATCTTTCTTTTCTAAAAATCTTTCCCCCGCGTTTTATTAAATTACAAAATGTATTAGGCAGATTTAAAAACCATGCAGAACAGAAGCGAGCTGGATGGCTGTTCTACATGGCAGTCACATACACAACCTGCGGCTCGGTGAGTCCACCAGTGAGCATAAATCTCTTCACTGTATAGCGCTTGCAGTTTCTCAGGCTAACACGATAGAGTCTCGCACATCCTGACTGGCTTTGTCCATAGTGTTTGATGGATGATCCTCTCTCAGATACATTACCATGATGACACTGTAGTTATTTCAGTGCCCTCCTACTGGATGTGAGCGCCATTAATTATATTGCTGTGCACACATACTCATAAGCTCATTTTTTTTTTCTGCACCTACATCACGACTCTACAGCATTAATCCCTGGGCACAGGCAGACTTGCTGTACACGCTGAGCTAACACTGCCCCTGAGTGTAAACTAAACGTGATCAATTCTGAGCATGCGTTAATTAAAATGTTGCTATTGCGCAATATACTGATTTAGCTTGCACAAACGTATGCAGTCTGCATGCATACTGCTACATTTCGTTTTGTTCCTGCTCTCATGTTTATTTATGCGTCTTGTTTTAATTTTGGGCTCTGTGACTATTTGCATATTCAGCTTTTCTGTTGTCACCTCTGTATCTTTGAAGAAGCAAAGTAGCAATGCTAAATCTCGTGTTTAATGGCGGCTGCTGCTTTTCACTTCCCTTAATCTTGGGTGTAAATATTGACTTGAAATCAAAGCTGGCAGGAAGCTGTTGCATCCCTGATTCATTTGGCTGTAAAAGCTGTTTTATCCTCTAGGCTGGAGGAGGAGGAGGAATATACAGTAGGTGCGTGGCAAACAGCCAGCCATAGTTGGATAGATATACTGTAGGTGTTCACTGTGCTTAACACAACTTGAGATGAATGGCAAATAGTTGCTTTAGTCTAAAGTGCATTTGTGTCGGCATTAGAAATTCACAATAGGGGTTGTCTTTCTATAAAATCCTTCCAATTTGAGTTCCACCAACTATTAACAAACTTTATATCAAAACAATGGCAGGCTATTGAATGCACTGCTCATGAAGGTCACAATGTATGTTACAGTAAGATGACAGGCGGGAGAAGACGAAGGGTTAACAGGACACGCATTCAAAGGTTTTAGGGAGAAAGTTAAATGTCAGAAGTGTTGCAGCTTTTTGATGGGGCATGTCAAGCCAAGACTGTTTGAGTTATGAGCTATTAAAAATATGTAGATTTGACAGGGTTCCTCTTGAGGAAGGCTGATGTGAAGCCTCTGTTGGTTTCTTAGCCGGCTCCATAAATAAATGAACGCGTCAGTAAAGCAGTCAAAGGAATATTAGAGCAGACATGTGCTGTGGTTTGAGAGGGAAAAGTGACCTCAAACTGTAATTATTTTTTAATTTATTTTGGGCCTCAGTGAATGGACCACCTCTGTTGTTTCAGCAGACGTCCCTCAATGCAGGATGTGGATGTGAGGAGAATCAACTTGGCAGCACGCCGGCCCGCCGGAACGGGCTGATGTCATAGTGACAAGTAGCCAATCAGACAGCCGCTCCTCTGTGACTCGTCTGTTCAGTCCATGGGAACAGAATTAACACGAGAGAAGTCAAGATTCAAATTCATTCAAGATTCAAAAACGCTTTATTGATCCCAAAAATAAAATATTTGTGATTGTAACAATATGTTGACTAATTAATATTTGATGTCTAAACTAGGCTTATAAGTGGCATATGGTAAAACAGTAAGCTGTTTTAATAATGTTAAATGTGAGATGGAAACTAGTAAATCATCCCACTCGCTCGCACTTTCATTTTACTCTAATCACAGCTATTCGACCTTCTCGCTGCTTCCTCATAGTCCAGCTTGGCTGCTACATTAGCTTTTCAACCAAACGCAAACACCCTACGAGTACAAACGGGCGACGGCACCTACTGGAAGCCGCGCTTTTTCAAAGCCGTGCCAATATAATTAGTTTCACTCCCACATTAATAGTTTCTGACGAGCGACTACCTCACTTTTCATCTTGCAACCTCCACCAAATGTGTATGTGTTAGTCAGAAAGATTTCATGTTCAAAACACAGGAGTTTGGCTTCAAAGAATTTACTCGCAGTTTAGTTTAAATCTACTTTTGGCTACATCCAAATAAAAGCCCAACCTGCGCTTCTAATGAACGATAAGCTTAAGCTATTAACAGCTGACAGAACAAAAAGGAGCATAATTAGAGAGCAAGTACGTTGCGCTACAGTACGCTCAATTAAGCCCTTCTCAGATCTCCATATGGGTGTCACAGGATACATGTGAGTAGTCAGAAACGGCATATTTTATTTCTTCAGCTCCGCTTTGTGGTGCTCTCAACTGACTCAGAGGGAAAATCTGTTGATATTACTGACAAGTCCAACAATTGCACAACAGATCAGGTGAACGGAGGCCAAAAATGAAGCTGGGTTCAAAAACACTTCTCAGGCAGTTGTATTATTCACTCTGTGATTCGGCCTCACTCCTTCATTAAGAGAGATGTTCTTTGACACGGCTGGAGAATCTGTGGATAGATCTCAGGTCCGTGCTGTTAGCCCTCTGCTTTGAAGCACGGATATTGATAAGCCCCTCAGTGGGCTGCGATAAGATGATAAGATCAACTCTTTATCCCTGATTAGCATGACTCATTTTCATTAATACCGTTCTCATTGACAGCATCTTTTCTGAAAACACGCTCAAGAACCACTCCTTCTACGCTCACCGTGGGCTTCTGCTGTGTCTCCCACTCATTTTATCAAATGGCCCCTTTTTGTTTCAACTTATCAGAATGACATTTAGTCAACAGTACAGCAAATGCGCGGTGCACATTTCTTATTTCTGCTCTCAGATTGATATGAATGACACTCTTGGCCAAACAGAAAAGCTTCTCTCTCTCTCTTCCAATCTCTCCAGAGCCCAGTGCTGTACAAATCAGTTTGAACAAGCCTTAGGACAAGAGTTGTTCAAGTCGCACAGCACTTTGTAATCTCATCCCCGTTCCCCAGGCTTCAGCAGTGGCTTTCTCTCTCCTCAAATAATATCCAGTTTCCCTGAGACAGCACATCTCCCTCCATATTATTTCTGTAAGTAAGTAGTGAAACTGCCGCTAAACACTGAAGTCAATGAATGATTAAAGCAGCGTTAAAGCTAGGCCTCTTGTGTCTACTACAAGCTGGGCCTTTTATTAGAGATTATTTATGATGGCGGCCTCACAGAGTTTCAGCGTTAGGAGCCCCGTCCGTCCCATTTCCCCTCTTTTTTTGTGTTTTTTTTTCCAAAGTGGCTGCCAGACTGAGTGGAACTGTGAAATGCATGTCCACACTGGGGGTTTGAGGCTTGTAAAGTCAAATCAAGCCAGAGACAAGGGATGATCCTTTTTTTTATCCTCATGCTTTCAGATGGACTGCAACCATACTGTACAGTATGTACAACAAAATGTGTGTTTTGCGCTTCAGAAAGTGGCTGAGCCCTAGAAATGTAGAAAATGGGGCTGGGCACAGCCCCACAAGTCTAGTCCAGGCAAATCCTACACCCACGCATGCCGTAAACCAGCAGAAAGGGGCAACCAGCCATTGCTATTGTGAGACTGAGCCTTTCCCACATTATCCCATGTTGTTATTCGAATCGCAGAGTGATGTAACGTGTGCTGCGGTCTCAGCAGCACCTGGTGATGCTGAGACCTGAGAGTCTGGTAATGTGCCATCACTGCCTCTGGAGAGAGCCAAACAGCCCCCTCCACACACAGCCCTGCCTCCAGGAGCTGTCCCTGCCTCAGCTGGTGCTGAAATACGACGCTACGCGAAACAGGTAACATCAGGAAGTAGATGCCATTAATGTTTACTAGGAATGAACCAGTGTATTTCTAACCCTTAATTGAGAGTTTTTTCATTAATGAGGCACAGGCAGACGTGAATCTTAGCTGACAATTTAACGAGAGGCACAGGAGCTTCTCTTTCTTCTCTTCTTCCTCTGGATAGAAAAAACAGGTCTAGGTGCGGGCAACACAAACTATTCTCTCGCTCTCAGTTTCAGAAGAGTAATACCCTACATCAGTATTAATCTAGTTAGCAGACTAATGATTTAGGACTCCTTTGAATTCGCCTGCTGGGCTTAGAAATAAAATCTACCTGGTCTCAGCGTTGGTTTCAAGATTAAGGATTAAAGGCGCTGATTTACAGATTTACATTCTGAGAGGAGATGAGGGGTTTTAAAGATGGAAGGGATACATCTAATTGCTGATTTTCCAAGTTGCTACAGTTACATCAGCAGCCTTGGTGAAAAGACACATTCAGATGCACTGCGCATATGAGCTTATGCCATTATTATTGCAACAGTACCAACAATGTAACAAATGCATTGAGCTCCTGTGACCAGATTTGGTAGTTTCCTAGTTACCTAAGCTTCAACTAGTCTTTAAACTCATTTATTTGGTGTTGCAGTGTTCAAACGCATGGATTTGTTCACCGATTGTCCGATCTACAACTCTTCACAGCCGACATCTATTTTCAAGGAAAAAAATCTCTGATATATCACCGACTGCCAAAAAGACCAATTAAAAAAAAGCTTGCTAGTAAAAAATTGATCTATTAGTAGATAAAGAACCTGATATTTTCCTTCAGGAGAAATTGAGCAGAATAAATATTGTATTGTACATAAATTCAGCCTTCAAATAAAAGATGGATGTTTGGTGCATCTGCTGGATGTCTTAATAAATAACTGCTTGCTGGTGCTTTTATTTATCATGTGTTCATATATCATTGTTGGATTTAGGACTCATTGTACTGCTACGTACTGCCAGGTTTTAGTACTTCATGTAAAAAGTGGCCATATTATATTATATAATTTCATCTATTATTACTTGTTATATGTCATCATATTAAGTCATGATGGCATATTTAATTTGAATGTTCTCATTTTTCGAGAAACATCTGTTAAATCAGTGTTTTTAGTCTTTAACCAGATATTCACATTAGAAGACACTAAACGAACACACGGCTGCCTGGTACTGATGATGCCGGAGTGCAGCCCCATTGGCCTGACCCACAATCACGCTGGAGAGGCGCCTGTGGATGTGCAGACTTTCACAATGCAGCTAAACGGTTCTCAGCAGCCAATACACGTTTTACTTATTTATTTACTGCTCCACGGACAAGACTGTAACCTATGAACGCTGATTAAATTTCGTCTGTAAGACTTTACAATGTGACTGATGAGTCAAGTTGTTCTGGTAAACACAGTGAAGTGTTTACCGCCAAGTTGGATGGAAAGTTGGAGTAGGCGATTTAGTGAGTCTGCCTGAGGAGGTAGGTTTGAGTGACACTAACACTCGACCTCGTTGGTGCCACGTAACAAGGTGTTTCTTAGTTTGACCTGTTTTCTGGCTAGTTCTCATAAAACTGGAAAACGTAAAAGGAAGCAAACACTCTTCTACGGTATCTTACTTTGTGTGTCTACAAACTGTACTTTACACCTCATAGCCATGTAACCCTATTAAAATCCCCCAGAGGTTTATTGAGTTTCTTAAAATATTTAAGCTTTTTTCCAATTACTAAAACACACATTTTAAAGGTTTTACCCATTAACACAAATAGACTTTAAAAAATCCCAGACGTTTCCACAGTCAAAACCAAATTCTTACCTTCAAGGCAATGTGTTCAGATCAAACACACAGAAAGTAAAACCGTATTCAAACTGTATTCAATAAAACAAAAAATGCATCCAGAGCACACAACGTTTATTGAAAACTGCATTTACAAAGAACTACAGTATATATATTTCACAGAGTCTGTGGCGTTGCTGTATTTAAAAGCACCATGTCAGCAATGAGCTCTTCTTCATCCTCTTCTTGTTGCGTTCTGTCCAACTTGCTTGGCCTTTGAATTCCTCAAAGGATCAAATGCACTTACAAAGGTTTAGAGCCAGTAATGATACAGTAGCACTGCAATAAACATTACAATACCATATAGTCACATCGCTTACAGCAGAAAACACAGCCTGCTCTCAGAATGAAACCTTGCTACAAAGAAGCTGCTGCAGTTGGGCTGAACTCTTTGCGCTGCTTCCCTCATTATCATCCCAGGAGCACACATACAGTAGAGTAGCCGGCCGGATTTCATCAGTCATGCTTGTTTTAGCTCCTCCTCCTCCTCCACCTCCGCTTCTCTGTAAGTATGCACATGATCTGGCCTTTTTATATCATCGAAAAATTTGAATTTTTTTAAACATTTATGGTTCTTTTTTGGAGGAACAGTTGTCGTTTTTTAAGGTATTCAAACATCCCTCAACTTTCAGTATCCATCTAAAACAATGCCCCAAATGACATAATTGGAACTTTTCAGGGAGAAATTCTGTAGGAGTAAGTCGACCACAATGACAGCCTCTGTAATATGAGCAAACAAATGATAACAGTTGGACGGAAAAACTGCTCCAGGTGACTTCTCAGCTGCAGTAGTTTGTGCTGCATGTCCTCTTGTGTGAATTATTTTATGAGGAACTGACAACTTATGTAACTTGATTCTCCTTTAACACGGAGCAACTTGAGGTTCAGTGCCTTGCCCAAGGACATTTTGGGACCTATGATTGGTGGGCGACAGCTCTTCCTCCTGAGCCACTTGCCTTCATCTCTTATACTTGTGCACAGACGGGTGTCCTTTAAGTCAGTTTCTCAGTAAGACGTCCAGGACTGAACCAAGATGGAGAAGCGTTCGGAAAATCACAAGTGTCCTCGTTGAGTGCTCTACACATTAGATGCAGGATTAAGGGATTGCGCGTGGGGCCGCTGGAGAGAGTGACTACTCTTCAGAAATGGCAGCGAGACGGCGCGTTACCAACCAGAGGTAACAAAGGTTAGAAGAAACAATCGCTCCTGTTGTTGATCTCCGGGAAAACAGAGCGGGCATCGACAGGCCACCTCTTTGTCATGCATCTGCCGTGCATTCGGAAAAAACTATATATGCACAGAAAGTGCCTCATCACTCAGGTGTGTCAATCAAACAGACACTGATTTAAGTGAGATGTCAGCACATCTGCTTATTCATGCAGCGCCTCCTCCAGACACTATGTAATCCAATTGCCAAGCATCACTCACAAAGTGAACGCTACCGCCGTACTTTTCTTGTCTACATGATAGCAAGGAAGAAATTAATTTTGGGTAACGCCTCTTGGATGGATTTTTCTGCCCAGTACCATTTCCTGAATGCCCCGACTGTTGGACCGCTGCGATGCCGCTTCACTGTCTCCTCCCAGGTGAAAAAAAGCCACAAATTTGTAATAATTTGTTTAATCAATAGAAGGGAGGAGTGAAAAAAGGTCGACAGAAACAGATGGAGTAGGAGAATGCATGAGGTGGGTGTGTGTGTGTGGGGGGGGGGGGGGGGGGGGGGGGGGGGGGCACATTGTGCTATAAATAGCCCATAGACAACCTCTGCAAAGCCCAACAGGGTTTATATTGCCCTCTTCACAAAATAACTATAATTACTTCAAACAATTACAACAGTAGAAGCCTTTCCTTGTGTTTGGGTGTTTTTTCATCCTTTTGTGTGTGTGTGTGTGTGTTTAATTGATGCAATTCAAGTACAGTTCCAGTTAAGCCTCTCCGCGCAGCAGGAGCTCCTGGTACCGAGAAGCAGATGCATGCGGGCACTATGGCCGCTGCCGTTTTGTAAGGTGCCCGTTGATTCTGCTTTTGAGCTGACGTGTGTGGGGAAAAGAACAGACAGAATGCAGCCACGGTGCGACTGACACCAGATGACGGACGCACTGTAGCTAATACGGTCCGGTCGGAGCTGCGGAAATATGCGCCTTGCAAATGTTGGACTCTCGCTTCAGAACCCAAAGAAGGTATTTAAGGTGTTTGCAGAGACGAGGGACATTATGACTGTGCTTAAGTAGAACCACAGGCCTAACTGGCCGGTTTGTACTTTAACCACAGTATTAGGAGGCTGTGTGCTAACTCTCAACAGATTTGTATGTTGCCTTCATGTAGCTGTGTGCCCTATCATCAACGCGACATCTGCAGCCGGAGAGTCGGCAGCAGTCGCAGTAATCAGTGCACTTCCTTTCCCACCTCTCTCTGGGCAACCTTGATAAGGAGAAGGAAAAATACGGTGTCATATTTATTCATGACGAGCTTTTCAATACTGCATTCCTGCGCTGAGGAGCTGCGTGTACGGCTCTCTCTACGGCCGTTTTTACCGAAGCACATTGAAGTGTTTTTGTTATTTTTTAAAAAATATTGTTACAAAATCACAGTCCTAAATCTTCTTTTGTCTGTGGGTGACAGAACTTTACCTAATAAAGCAGGTGGGCACTGTGTTTGTGGAAAGGCCATCACATTACACCACATAACGAAGGCAGAACAGAGAAACAACGCTGAGAAACGCACAAAACTGAAGCAAAAATCTTAATTTTATCGTCTCAAATATTTCCAGCTGGTCCCGATGGCGTATTGGTTCAGTGCTGCAGTTGGGTTATGTTTGTGAAGCAGAGTGGGATTTGTCTTATTTTAAAGTAAAATCAGTAGAAATCCATATGACCAGCGAGAAAAGGTCTGGAGCAGACACCCACCACGTTGTGCGCCATAACTGACAGCAGGGGGCAAATCCTACAGTAGGTTTACTTTCCACCAGCGCGTGAGGGAATTCGCAGCCAATCTTCCATCTCAGACGCCCTCTTCACGATTCGCCCTCCACCGCTTACTTACTTTCCAGCCGAGTCTATTTATTGCATCCCGGACATTTGCGGAGAGCTTGGGGCTCGTGTGATAAAGTAATCAAAACTGCTGCGCTGTGTTGCCTGCTAAAGCAATCCACTCAGAATGATTAGTGCAGCTCACAGAAACGCGGCTACTTGTTTTCCTGTGCGATTGTACAGGAGAAACAACTTCATCTGCATTTGTAGTACAAACAGATTTGTCTGTGTATAAATTATGATAATATCAGGCGAGGTGCTTTATTTGTGTTTGTGTGCGGCTGCACATCTCGTTTCTCCTCCATAAGCTTCATGTAGTAATGTGTAGCTGGGTGCAGTATATCCATTCAGACACAAGTGTTTGTTCACCTGCACACACACACACACACACACACACACACACACACACACACACACACACACACACACACACACACACACACTGCTTGTTTACTGAACAGCTTCATCCTCACTGTCCCAAATCCAAACATGTCAGCAGCTGATGAAGCAGACGCGAGCTAACAGTGATAGAAGTCTGTTGTTCACCAAAACAAGTTTTGGACCTGGGCAGTGTTGATGTGACAGCATCCAGCTGCCTGCTTTTGTCTCGCATTGACTCACAGTCTCCTGCTCTGCTTCTCTGCCTGTTCTCACTCTGACTCCAACGTGACAGTGGATTTTCACTCATCCATTTGCTGAATTAGGAAATCTTTTGTTTAGCGTGTTTGGAGCTGCTCTTTAAATGTTCCTCTGTTGCTTCTCTGGTGGTTTACAACAAACACCTTCAGCAGATGAGGTGGGCTTCAGCCTGGTGGCTCAGTACCAGGTGGGTAGAGGGCCTGGGAGGCCAAGGGTCGCTGGTTTGATCCTCACTTCTGGCACCACCTTCACACTCGTTCCCTGGTCACCACACTGTGGGATCTAACCCCTGATGGGTCAAATGCAGAGAACAAATGTCTCCACTGTGGGACTAATAGGGGAATTTCCTAATGCACTTGCATTGGCTCCTCTGACCAGCTACTTTTTCCCCCCACTCACAATAAAGCATTTACTCGTGACACATATTCACAATTGCATTTACCTCGAAGCAAGGCACATTTCATCTGTGCGCTTTATTTGCCCGTGATGTATTTCAGAAATGTGAAATGATTTTTATGTGTGTGTTTGACAACAGGAAATTTAATTCTAGCATAGTAGCAGCCCAGTGGGTGCAATAGCGGGTGAGTTATGACCATAACAATGAGCATTGTTTGTTCTCCTTGACATGTTGTTCTCAAACGGAGCAGCTGACGTCCAGTGCAACATTGAGCGTAAGTGTTTCACTCGGCTCCTTTAAGTCATTAGTGGAGATCGGGCTCGAGCAGGAGAACACTGTTAATGAGGATTAAGATAAGAGACTCAACCAAATGAAAGGGAGCGGAGGCATTCGGCAAGACAAAGGCTTTTTTCCGAGGCGTCTCACTTTCCTTTGGAGTAATTGTGGAGTGACTTTATTGGGCCTTTAAACCTCTTCCTCTTGTCATGAGTTTAAATTGAACATGCAGCCTTTCCTGGGCCACTGTTTAATTTCCTGTAACGTAATAAACAGCCAATTTATTACAGCGGTGGAGAGCAGCGTTTCCTCACTGAAAGCTCTTCACCGAGCGCTGCCGCAGCCTTCTGCTCATTTCCCAGCAGCCAGTGGAAGCTGCTATTATCAGTACCCTCAGAGGATTCTTTTAATGCGTGTTTAGTTATCTACTAACAGTATTAATCAAATTGAAATGAGCAAAAACACATTTTTGGTTGGTATTAGAAGCTCGTCATGCTTGGTGAGAAAATGTAATAGACTTGATAAAGAGTAAAAAGTAAAAAAAAAACAAATGTTCTTTTTATTGTTGGCTTTCCTTTAGGGTTTTTAGCAGGAGACTGACATCATACTGAAATCAACATGAAATACTAAAACAATTATAAAAAAAACAAATAGTTTACCTTATATTAGTGAGAAAATACTATTTTGCTGTACATTGAGAAGTGGAAGCACACAGCCTGTGTTTATTCAAACACAAACGTTGCTCGCTCCCCTCCAAGGCTGGACTCTTTTAATTTGGAAATTGTATGAAAATAAGAGCAGATGGAATTTAAATATTGCAAAGCACGGTGAGTCCCGGGCTCCAGGTGTGGCTGCTGGGTGTCCTAATCTAGATGTGGCGTAGTCAGATTGAACATGGATTCAATTTGTCATCAGGGGCAGTGTTTGCTGATTTCAACTGGATTAACTAATTCAGGAAACTGTCATGTCAATGACTGCTTACAAAATGATTTACAAAGCTACACCCAAAAGCCACAGGGTACTCCACTACCTAAAATATGCAGAACAAATAAATAATTACACTTTCTATAACAGAAGAGCAGCAATATTGCCATTTTATATTACTCCCGTGTTCCAAACCAATACAAAATACATTTCAGCTTGAACTCCTCAAATGATCAGTCGCTGTCCTGTTGTTTAATGTGGTCCACAGAGGAAAAACCGCAGTACTAGTAGTGACTTTTTGCATGCGTGCTCAAAGACACAGCATATCAGCCGCATTGTCTGGCAGGTCTTTTTGCATACAGTATGTACACTGACAAAATAATTTCCTTATTTAAGGCCAAGCAGTAAAACCTGTACTGTAGCTACATGGATATTTTAGCCGTGAACTATTTGCTGCTTTTAGTTGTTTCATAGGGAATGTTGATCTTTGTACAAGGATGAATTAACATAAGGCTTAGCCTTTAAAACCCCAGTTGCATTTGTTGCCACAAATTTAAAGGCCAAAGAGAAGAGATAAGAGACAATGGGCATTATGCATTAGTGGCGTCCAGGACCTTCTCACCTCCATGCGGCTGGATTGTCTGTGTTGTAATAGTGATGAGGTCATGACCTCACGCACATGGAAACCTTAGTTGGTGCCTCTTAACTTGTATGTTATGTTTAAAATCTTTTTGATTGACTGCTCTTTTAGAAAGTGGTTGTACTGTATGCTTCTACAGTAAATAAACTGATTATGAAGCCAGGTCATTCCAGTAACTATTACAGTCTCTACAGTAATATTTGCACTGGTGTCAAGGTTGATATATGACACAGTGACTTTAAAATGATAGCATTCACTGAGATATTTAATATTCACTTGCTTCAAGCTCTAATCCAGCCCAGCTATCTTTCTAAGCGGGTTCTCTCACTAAGACTGTGTTTTAAGGTGTAATGAGAGCAGTCGAGTGGCCTTGGCCAAAGTAAAGCTTCTGACGATGAGCTGAACTACAGGCTGCATTCACGGTCTTAAAGGGGGTTTTCCCATTGGACGTGCACATGCAAGATTAACGACAAGATCCTCGTTAAAATATCCAGTGTGCTATCGAGTGTGTAACAGGGTGACCATAAATAATCATAATACATTTTATGGAAATATGGTGAGTGGTTGTAGTATTTTCCCCGTGAACCACAAATGGATGGAGCAACCAACCAAATTATCTTCCAGCCCCTTTTCACGGGCCCCACCACTAATGGGGCCTGAAACAACCCTGAAAATGATGGTAGGAGTCATAACCATGTTTTGCAATGTTATGTCAGAATGATGATATCAGGCAGCAGAACTGAAACAAATGATTGGATGTTTATTACTAACTCAGCAAAATTCAGCTGTCACTTTTATACACAACGTACCCCCCTGTGCTTTTCTTCACTGGGCTTCTTCAGTCTTTGGTGATGAATGTTTAAGTACAGCATGTAAACAAGCATGCCATTTACAGAGTTTGAATTATTGTTGATTTTGCGAAATAAAGCTACCAAACATTGTCTCAACGCTGACGCAATAAACCGCTAATAAAACACAATATTGCTCCCCCCACTTCAATAAATAAATACTATAAAACCAGCACACACCATGCAGTCGTCGCATGGATTACGCTCTAGGTGTTAGAGCCTGTCCTTTGAAGACACGCCGATGAAGCTGACTATATTGAATTGACCCATCTCTCATATTAAATCCACTGCCCGCTCCCAGATTTAACCCTAATGGCACCCGTGCTTTATAATGCTCACACTGAATCCTGTGGGATGGTCCTGATTTTCACTTCTCTCTCACGCTCCCTCCTTCCTTCCGCTTAGTCGAGCTGCATTAATGTTTTCCAACACCTTCCCTTCCCTGTCGTGTGTGTGTGTGTGTGTGTGTGTGTGTGTGTGTGTGTGTGTGTGTGTGTGTGTGTGTGTGTGTGTGTGTGTGTGTGTGTGTGTGTGTGTGTGCGTGTGTGTGTGTGTGTGTGTGCACCGCCGCAACAATCTGCTATCTATCTAACTATCTGCTCCCCTCTCCTACAGAGCCCAAATGTTAGTAATTAAGATTAAAGCACAATGAATGTATTTGGATATACAGTAGATTCTGCAGGTGTACAATTTTCAGTGCAACATGAAAATTGAAACGTCTAAATGTTGATGAAAGATGAGAGGAGCGGTGGACACAAGAGGAGAGCCTGCATTACCAGGCTCTGTGTGAACAGAGCTGCCACTCGAGGAGCAGAGTTGGAGCGGCTCCCAGTCGATGGGGGATGAATATTTAATAATCTCAACCGAGATACAGTAATTACAAGGAGAAGGGACCGTAATAGCGGAGCACTTTGCGCTCGACGCTGGCATCCGCCGACCACCGCTCTCCACGGACCCTGTGCCTCAGGTGTGACGCTGGGTCACGGGGAGCAAAGGGGAGAAGAGGTGACACGCGTGACATGCTGCTGCTGAAATGGGTCCTGAACCAAAGTGCTGTGGTTTTAGAGTCTGGTTTCATTTCACCCGGTGCTCCAAGATGAAGAGGTCCGGAAGGGATCGTCTACGGGTTTAATGACAAATCAACGTCCTCACAACGTCGGCGCAAGAGTTAAGAATTTTTGCCAGAGTGCTTTTCGGGTCTTAGGAAATCACAGCGACTTATGGGAATTTGTTCTTGACATCAGGTTTAGCATACGGTCGCAGCAAGACCATGAGAGGTAGAAATTCTCCTCAGGTTCGGAAACATTTAAAGCACATTACAAAGCTAACAGGCTTCAAAGACATCTTCCTGACTTCAAAGCAGCCTCAGTCACCCCCACCTCTCTCCTACGCTCACTTCTTCCTCACTCGCCTCCTCTTGAATCACAATCAACGGTACAAACCTGTAAACGTCTACTGACAAAACAAGACATTGAATGTATCAACACTGCATAGGTCACAAAAAAGCCCATTTAATTCCATGATGTGCCCTCCGTGTCCTAGTCCAGTTTCCCTGTGTGTCAGCTGAGCAGCCATCTCTTGTGTCACTAAAATAGATAAAATGGATACAAACGTTTCTTACACCTTGATTTTTTCAAATCGTTTTATTTCTCATGGTCACAGGTTTGATAGATGAATAAAGTTCATCCCTAATGACCTCACAGGACCTGCTGAAAGGGAAGCGAAGCCGTTCTCAGCTTAATAAAGACCTTGTATTTTCCTCCTTTCTGCTTTTGAGGGCGTCTAAAGCGTGCCATTTTTTTTAATCAAGTGCACCTGTAGTTCATCTGAATTTTACTCCTTGAGAAACTGATTGATTTCTTCTCTTAAATCTTTAGAAAAAGATTAGGCCCATGCGGTGCACACCACCCACCCGCAGAAATATATTTGTGAGATTTCTCTTGGCCTCAGTTTTATTTCCAAGCATCTGTCCCGAAGAGCATGACTTTATCGGAGAAACAACCATGAATTCATCCGCATCACATTTTGCTTACCGTAGTTTAGTTAACAGTTTAAAGTCACTAAGTTTATATTTGGCCACTGACCGCTAGCATGCTGCTCCCGTCGCGCGTTCAGGTGGCTTTATGCCGTCTTCTTCAGCAAAACAACACATATGTATTTAGAACTATTGAGGACTGAACAATTTTGTAAACATGTGGAGAAAAGAACACGAGCGCTAACCTTGGGAGGGCGGCTGAGGTGTGACGTGAGACGTGTGTGGCGTTGGTAAGTGTGGGCGAAGTCACAGACTCAGTGTTCTTTAGGTTTGCAGCTTTTGACATCAGCTGTAAAGAAAAACTTGAATAGGCTCGTAATAATAATGTGTTTTCAATCAGTGGAAGCAAGTGGTTTCACAAGAGTGTTTTGTTTGTAAATATGACTTGAACCTTATATATAAACACTGATTTACCGCAAAATAACCTGTACATATTGTAACAGGGTACATTTGAAGGACAGGCACATACTTTTTATAACAGAGGATACATAAAGCTCTGGGAGGAATTATGCTGTCTTTATAACTAGAAAGAACAGCAGAGGTTTTTAATATGGAACCATTCATAATATTTCGTCTTTTTCACAGAAACTGTTATTTTTGTAAAGCTGAACTGTTGATCTAAATTAAAGAATTCCAAGTGATTCAGGTTCCAATCAGCAAACAGCCTTTGCACAGTTTAGGATAAGGAAAATCTAATCACAGCTCATTCTCGAGAGAGCTACAGATTATATCCATTAATGTGCACATCAAAAATATTTTCTTTAACATGGGCTCAGAAATGTTCCTTTGATTCCTTTCAAAGTCACTCAGCAATTAAGGCCAAAGCAGAGACGATGACTAATTCAGTAGTTTTGAGTTCTTTCCTTAAACAAGTCTTTCATTATTCAGTCTTTATCATTCGCCCAGCAAATGCCCACCTGAATGTAGCAGACAGTAACAGCCAGGGCTAAATGATCAGGAGGGCTGGTTCTGTTCTGGGGGTGGAGCTGGACCCCGTGCATGCTGTAGCTGAGAGGTGGATGCTGGACAACACCTCCACCCCCTACACAGTGTGTGGCTGGACAGAGGAGCACCTTCAGCCACAGGCTGATCAGTATCAGGTGCTCCACAAACGCCACCGGAGATCCCTCCTGCCGTTGCCATCAAACTGCACAATTTATGTACAGCGTATATGTGTGTATATGTGTGTGTGCACGTTTTTTGAATCTTTGAATGTTTTCTTCCACATTCAACTTTGTTGTAATTAAAGAAACCTAGTGATGCTTTTCTCATGTCCAGTACAGCTTCGAATAGTGTAATGTCTTGTAATGTTGTTTTTTGAACTATATGCATAGTCAAGACATGCAAAGCAACGAGCTGAACTGTCTGAAGCTGCAGCCATACCTTGAAGTTGTAACAGCATGTGCCCTTGTTGTACAGTTGTGAGTGTGGTTTATACAATGTGCACAAACACATGCCATTACAGTACAGTATGTAGCCACCATGCTCATGTTTATGCATGGAGTACCCATGTACTAAAAATGAATGAGCTGCTAGGTTAGATGTGCTACTTAACATTTATGTCTTTATTATTAAAACAAATTGTGGTGAACTCCAAGGGAAGCGTTGGAAGGGACGCATTAATAAGAGCTTGAATTTACACAGAAGCAGAGCACATGGAGTTGATAAGGAGCCACTGGTGTTCTCACCTGTATACAGATGCTGAACTTAACGTGATGGATTGTTTTCCTCTGGGTAGTGTGTATTTATTGTGTTTTTGTTGATGATGAGCGAAGACCACTGTTTGCGCCTACAAATCAACGGAAACACAATGATTCATGGCTGTGTCCTTTACAATAATTCACCTGGCTATCAGACATCTCTCTACACCTCAGTGCAGCCTTTGAGCTGACTTGTGACAGCATAACAGTGTGTGTACAGTACAAAACATTGCGGTAAAGGTTCAACATGAACAGCCTGTTTTCATTAAACATTAAGTAACAGGACCCACAGAACTGTACGAGTTCAGACCACCTGTCAGGGCTACATGACAACACACGGAAGGAGCGAGGTCTTAGTCTTCTATTAACAGTCCAACTGACCTAAGTTCAGCCTCCCAGGTGGGCTGCCATGCACTAATAAGTCTAACCAATCTAAGTTCAGTTATTAAGTAGTTGGTGTCACAGACACCAGCTGGGTTAACAATCTCTGCCAGCAGTGTCGCTGACCTGAGTTCAGCCTGAGATCCAGGTGCCAGACAGGTTAATCACACCACAAGCACAACAAAGCGACACAGTGTTGACCTCATGCACACCTGGCCTGTCTGTTTTCACGCTACAAAAGTCATTGACCACAGCACTGAACCGGGCTTTTTGGCAACATCTGAGTATTTTTTACAGTTGCCATAAATACTGCTGACATTTTAACTTTACACCACTCTCCATTAAGGTGTAGCATCTTTGGCTATTATATTAATGATGTGTAAATGCATTCCAAAACGTATACATAGATATGTGCAGAGAGCGTTTTTAATATCACTGATATACCAAATCTATCCCAGAGCTGAGTCTAGGTTTGTTGGGGTTTCTCCTTAATTCCAGATTAGTGTATTAGCAGCCACAGGCTGCAGAGGAGAGAGTACATTGTCCAAAAAAACTCTAATCCTGCATTAAAGTAAGTCTTCAAAGATATTTGAAAAAAATAAAATCTTATTAAAAGTAAATTATTTCAGACACATCACATTACAGTGCTTTTTTGGATATTTGCATTTTCTCCTTTATAATTCATTGTTTCTTGTACTGTAGCAAGTATTGAAAGAATCATGAAGGGAAGATTATTAGTCAATAATACCTCTAAGACAAATATGAGATCATATACAGTATTAACGTAAGAATAAACCAGTCAAGCTTACTGTATTTTAAAGTATTAAGCTTTTAGGTTTGTTACTGTAAATCTATGAATAGAACTGCATGCAGAAAGGTTCACAGTTATAAACATGAAAAATAACAATTTTTATTTTCACATGTACTTTCACCAAACTGTCCATATGCACATATATTAGTACACCTCATGCTACAGTTTATTAGTTTTCCATTGCAAAGGTTTTAAAAAATTAACAGCTCTATGTCATGTGTATATTTCTACTGTGAGAATGACAAATGTGTCACAACCCCACCAGCATCAGCAGGAGACACAGGATAAAAGCAGCAAGTTGAGGCACATTTAGTCAGAGCTGGAGAGCTGTGCAAATGAAATTAGACACATGCTGTGATATTACTACCCATGATTCAGGTGGCCAGGAAAGTACAGGCTTCAGTGAACCGACTTTTTAATTTAGACATCTGGCAGAAAGTGAATAGTTGAAATATGTTGAGTCTAATGTGGAAGTGTTTCACGTTCAGTGTGCTTTAATGACCAAAGAAAATTACTATTATGAACTATGTTGAATTATTGGCCAATTCTTAAAGATGTGCATTTTATGGATATTTGCCAAATCACAACTTTGCTCAATCATATTTGTATTGATCTTCTAATTGGGATCCTGAACTTGGTAATAAACTGTAAGTTAGTATTAGTTTTGTCATATGGCATTTTTATAATTGCTACAGTTTTATGCTAAAACATGATTATTTTTTCATCAATGTAAATTTTTGAAGAATAAATTCTAGTAATTCTGAAGTAAAAGTGGAGTAGAAGCTTCCATATGTAACTGAGCTGACATGTCCATGCAGGGATCGTCTGCATGATTTACAGTATGATATACAGGGCATAGTTTGATAAATTAAATGTAACAGGAGGTGAAACCATTTGTTCTGTCAAAGTATGCCTCTTTATAACTGACTGGATGAAAAAAATATATATATTCAGTTAGTGATAAATCTAAAAACCCTTCTCTTCCCAGCAAAAGATGAGTCCTTTAAAATAACCTCATTCTTCCTGAGACCACTGACAGACAGTATCACGAAACTGGCCCTGCATTGATTTTCATATATTTCCTCCAGTGCAAACAAAGCAAGAACATGATGCATTAACGTCATATAATGGACAAGCGGCTGCTTTTATGTGACTTTGTGAAAAGGTCACCATTCTAAACATATGCAGATGTTCCGCAGCATGAAATGTTTGTAATCAATATGGTCTGAGTGTAATAGAATAATACAAACCTAAAAGAAATTGATCCTCTGCTTTAAAATTTGAGAAGATGAGGAACAATGGTGAACTAAAGAGACGACACAACATCAGAGATGGAAAGCGTTTTGAGCTGTGGCGCCTTCCTGTTCTGCTCTCTGAGCGGTAGACTTAGCGGCACCGTGGCTAACGCTACTGCATTACCATGCACAGCAGACGTGTCAACAACTTGAAGGGCTGTATCCCAGTGTTTACAACCCAACATTACGAAGTACAATGCCAGCCTTGCACTCACTTGCCCCAATTCTGCCCAAGGGTGACATTGCCTTTTCATCATTTCCATTATACGTGACCGTTTGAAAACGTCTTTTACTATCTGTGTTACGATGGAGAGGGTCATGCTTAGTTCAAAGGGTGTTTTGATGGTGTCTCGTTTGATGGAGTGACTTAGCCCTATTCTCCAAAGGACTGCTACGTACATAACAGTGCTCTTCATTTGTATGTATGCATTAGTACAGTATGAGATGAGAGTCTTATTGTGGACAGGCCTTGTTCTCAGGCTCATAAGTCCATGATATGCAAAAGGAACTTGATATGCAGAAGCACCAGCAAAACCTTTAGTATTCCAGAGCAGAAAATGTGCCAGTGCTTGTTAATGGTACCAGTCAACTTTGATGGAAACGAGGCAATTTGATAGCAGACATACTGTAGGGATGTAGAATAGCAGGGCCTTGCTACAGTAGTGTTAATCATTGTGTTACTAACTAAGCAGCTGTCTCACTTTTCATTGTCTTGCATTTAGTTGTTTGTCTCCCAATCAGCTCAACAGGTCTTTATCCTGTTCCACCTGTCGTTGTCATGGTTGCTATAATATGCAAAATGACCTGATTTCAGTATATTTAGACACAAACAGACTGGACATTGTCATTAACACTGAAGAACAAAGTTTTCCAGTATAAAGAAACCTTGAAACCTTGAATGTTGTACATGTCGTGGTTCCACCAATACTGTAGCATGTTAAAAGCCTTTAAAGGATAAGAGTCTAGCTGACTGAACCATTATTACAGCCTTGACACTCACGAGTCACCAATGCATGTGCTGATGTGGGTATTTAAAAATAGCTGCAGCTCCAGCTAACTCATTCTCCAGCCGCCTTCTTTCTATCACGCAAAATCAACTGTCTCCGCTACAGAAAACTCTCGCTACATGCACACAAGTGACTTAAAAAGATAAAGCTTCTTCTCCCGTCAGCCTCCGCGTCTGAAGCGTCCTAGTAGTCGATAAATGATTTGATCAGAGCTCCGGCCACTCTTCCAGCCCAGAGCGAGTACAAGATGGTCACCATGTGCAGTAATAAGTCTGCTTTTGCTAAAATGTGTAGAGGGAAATAGAAGAGGGCGGCTGCTGGGAGCTGATGTAAATGAATGAAATTCCCTGCAGTAACTCTAAACGAAAAATTACATCTGCTTAAAATCATGCACTTAAGTGGTGTTTACATTTCTGGGAATGTTGAAGAATCAATAATTATTACATACTAGCTGCACAAAAAACTTCTCTTCTGCAAAATCTTCTATTCATTCACCACTAGCGGCGACATGGATAAGATTTGGACCCTGCTGCAGCAAAGTCCCTGAAACTGACGCTTAAATGCTCTCCAACACAGTTGATGGCTTTGGGGGATGTCCGGCGTACTGTTTGTGCTCTGCTGTGCCTCCTGTCAAGGTGTTCAAGCCCCTGAAGTGCTCTGCTCAGGCCGTTTAGGGGATAGTAGCGTCTGTACATTGCGGTGCAGCCATATGTTCACATTTTGATTCAGACCTCTGGAGGGACTTGGGTGAATGAATGAGAAATACTTTGCTGTAGGTTTGTTGTTGCCTGACAGAGCTAGAACCGCGTGTGCGTGAGGAAATGAGAGATTGAGGTCGTGAGGAAGGGCGGTGGAGAGCTCACCCTGACAAATGCATTTTGGTCCGAAGTAACACAGCGAAATGAAAGATCTAATATTTCACTCTAGCCCAACTAACAGTACAGTAAGTGCGAGCATGTTGGCCTTTTTTCAGTATCTGTCCTCATGCTAGTTAAGCCAGGGCCTTTAGTCTGGGAAATGGGTTAACCGTTTGGGCAGAAAGAACCAAGGGTCAAGCGGTGGTGGACCCCGTTTTTTATGGTTCTACAGGGAATCCAGCCGCAGCGTTCCAGCCAGACGATGCCCGAGTGCTGAGCGGAGCGCGTCTGGCGGCCAGAGGCTCGGCATGAACCCCATAAGTCTGCTTAATTTAAAAGGGAACGAGGACTCGTTCACTGGGAATAGTTTAATAATTTAGTATGGCCTTAAACTAATCTATTTCAAGCACCCAGATGGTATTTATATTGAGCAAATGCTCGGATAATTGAATGGAATAATTTACTCACTACTGTTGCTCAGTGTCAGAGAATCCCTACACTGCACCAGCCCTGGAAAAGACATAAAGCGAACCACTAAACCAAATCACTAGGAAAGTGTTTTCAGAAATAAATATGCTGCTGTGAAATCAAAGCAATTGAAATATCATATTGAACAGCACAGAAATCTGGGTGCAATCAGTCTGTGCCTCTGCCTCGGTGCATTTACTGTATGTGGAGTGGATTTTTATGCTTTATTAATGCGTCCATACAGCTAGAGCTCACGCGTGTGCGCGTTCCTGTGTGCTTATCAACGCCGGCCGCCTTAAAGCTTCAGTCTGAGTGTCACGAACCATCTGTCCAGCGCCACCGCCTCCAGTGGCCTTGACTGAGGAACCACCTGGGGAACTGGCATGGGCCGGAGCATGGCGGGAAGCAAGGCGGCTCCTCTGAGCCCGGTATGTGTCTATTAGCATTTGGAGGAGGGGGGGATGTAAAGCGAGAGGGCTGGAGAGGAAGAACGAGGGATGGAGAAAAAGAGATATACAAAAAGATAGAGGGGAAACAGGCGGCTGGTGATTTTTAACAGGCTCTATCTTTGATCAAAGCGTGCTATCAGCCTTAGGGGCATCTCCACTGAGTGGATCCCAATGCTGCTAAAAATTCTCCCTGCCGAGGAATGGCGTGAACGCCTCTCCTCCCCAGTCATGACATGGCACATGCGTCATGCCTACTGCATATTGACAGCGCCTGTACATGTTTCCACACTCTCCGTGCAACAACATCTGAGGGAGGAATATGGAATGCGGTGTGCAGCTCGTGGACTGGTCTCATCTCTCGGTCTGAGGCTGCTACAGGTAAAAATGAGTGACAGCTGCAAATGGAAGCCAGCTATACTGTGCTGGGTAATACGTCCACACCATTCACATCAGACTCTGTCTCTTATACATTTTTTTGCATGCATTCGAGGTCCGGGTGTTTCAAACATCCTATGTTACATTTTCATATGGCAAAAGTACATATACTGTACACTAGTGCCTGTTGATTAGGCCTTTGAAGCTGCTCTTAAACTCACCACATGATCTGTATGAGTCATTGGACAGATGAATTCATTTGAATGGCCAGAGTCACACTGGCCTGAGCAGCCGTGTGACTCTCGCCGGCTGTGGGTGCTGCTGCTCCGCATTGTTCCAGTGACCACTTCGCAGCTGGTTTGGTGATGTCTGAATATCACAAAGCTTCACTCCACAGCCGCGCCACTGGGGTCATGCAGCTGCATTCGCTTTCCACCGCGTCTCCATCAAAGTTGGGAAATCAAACAATAGTTTTGCGTATTGCTCCGAGCTCCAAACGTCCCCGCTCTTTGCCCGGGTTATTGTCTCAGAGCTGTCAGCGGGTCATGAGTCTGTCATCAACTTTTTTGTGTGTAGAACCGCAGTTGAATCCACAGGATACTGGAGCCAGGACGAGGAAACCCCGGCAGCCACATAATCCGAAAGGAATGGGTGGGATCACAACACAGTCCAATCTTCCAAAAATCGTATCAGTTATATTTTCTTGCAAGGTATAGCGGGCGGAACATAAAAATCCCTGCGTGTGGAGTGACTCTTCAGACCCAGAGGAAGGTCCCCGGTGGCACATAAAAAGGGAATAATTTAATCGTTCTTGTAAAGACTGCTACCGTACTCAGTGGGTTTACTTTTTAGCCTTTGCACTTTTACTCACTTTCCTTTCTCAGTATAATTTGCATTAATTGGCTTAGAGTGAAGTGGGGACAGGAATACAAACGTGAAACCCGAACTGCGACCAAATTAGTTTGCCGAGAGAGAGCGAGAGAGAGAGAGAGAGGGAGTCAGAGACAGAGATCCCTAGTGATTTTAGTGTATAGGACATGCCTGGCATCCCAATGGGTAATGAAAGCATCATTATCAGGAGAGCAGGAGACAACTGGGCCCCTTAGAATATGCTTACAGACAACTTAGAGCGATGCCACCTGTCGTCCCTGCTTTCTTTTACTGCCATTAGACCCGGGCTGTCTGGCTTCTTACAACTCCCTGGGCTTGGGTGCATTTGAGAAGTTTGGATGCAGTAATATGAAATGACATAATGAAGTACCCTGCACACAATACGGCGGCAGGTCTCCATGGGTGGTTGACAGATATAGGCATTTTTTGTTGTTTTTGGAAATAGAGGCTTCCATTGCTCCCTCCAGCTCGTACAACCTCCGCTGAGAGGTTCTGGGGTTCTGTACGCTGCTTACTGTACGTTTGGTAGTTTCTGCTTGGAAATTGGTCGCTCACTCAAGAAATATGTGTGTTTGCGTGCGTGTGTGTGAACCCTATGCTGAATATGAACTGCTTTTGCAGCTGCTATATATAGGATTCATTCAGCGGCTCTTCAGAAATCCCATTCCCTTCTAACAAACAATACGTTTTTGGGCTAAATCTATACCCGCAAACTATAAATTCAAGTTTAGACTTTCTGTCATCACTGTCAAATGGAGGCCAGGTCTCTGAGCCGATGTGCTGCTGAGCACGCTGAGTCATTCAAAGGAAACCTGAGCTACAGTAGAAAGGATCCCTAGAATATATCAATAAAACAAAACCAGAAAAAGAGCACAAGATTTCTGAGCTGTTGTTGAACTACTGCAAAAAATATGCAGTATTAATGTGTATTAATACTATATAACAGTCTTTCAGCATTAGCAGTTTTTACAGTAGTTAATGACTTTTTTTAAATACTGCAGGAGGTTTTTTACACATTTTACAGAATTTTTCTGTCTTGTTTTTGCCAAACATCTTCTGTATCTGGGACAAGATTGATGCTACGTCATTTACACACTGAAAACTGAGAGCAGACTATACACACAGTAGTCTGTATAGTATATTAACTTCCAGTAAACCACTGTTACCCTAAATTAAACATAAGAAAGGAAAGAAGGGATTCAGCTGTTTGGCTGACTCTAAATCTTTTTTGAATTTTGACATAGTAGGAGATCTTATAAGTTAAATACAGTGCCTTGTGGCAGGCAGTGTTAGTGCTAAACAGAGCAAATTAAACTGAAAACAATAACGACTGGTGGTTTAAACTCAAGGGAATTAAATTAAGCAGACCCCCCGTTACTGTTTTTTGTTTCGTTATTGGTCCCACACAGCTTTACTTGCAACCTGAAGCTACAGTAAAAATGTCCTTCAGGTAAAAAAATGCCACAAGTACAGACGAACAAGCAACATATACAGTAGCTGACAGAGAGTCTAAATCCTGAACCGCATCATTGCTGTGTGATACTGTAGCAAACAGCCACACCGTCTGTGTATGCATCAAGAAACAGTGGCTTTGATCTCTGGAAAGACGCCACACTGCTAAAGGGCAAATCCCAAACTTTAACCGTCGACTGCGTCGCGCTTTGGCCTGTGCACACGATAAAGGCTCCTTTTTACAACAGCAACAAGTAAAATGCTCTGTTGCACCTTTTAAAAGAATGCTATGAAGTAAGACATACAACGTGTCAAAGCTTAACGAGTTTATGTTTGCACCGGGAGGGACGGTTGTGAAATCATCAGTCTGATCATGCTGTGGCGTTGTTACCAACACACAGCAGAGCCGAACTGGACTTTGTGCAAAGTCTGTGTGCAGTTGAATTTATCCCTAAGTTTATAGTGTCTAGAAAATGGACGAATGTTGTTATGATTTATGCCAGTACCTGTGAGGGAATAATTATGCTTTGGTTAAAAAAAAGTTCAGTTCACCTAACCACACATCAGCCACCATGGACAAGTAGAGTAAGTGATTTGAATATTGTACCACATGGTGAAGTCTATTCTGTGCAACACAAGCACTCGAGTCACCTGCCATTCACGGCGTTCAGCGGCACAAAGTGACAGCGTGTCACGGTGCCCATCCGGAATAAAAGCGGCGCTGGAGCTGATCTTCGGGACTGACGGAACTGAGAGAGGCGGTGCAGTCCAACGCTAGCATGTCACACAGTGGATCCTGGCTGAGCAGCCACCCACAAATGTGGAGTCATAGTGTTTCTGACAGGATTGGAGCACACTGGCTCAGATGCAGAGAACTTTAACCTCTATATGATGCTGTTTCGTGGTCGGAGAAGGATTTGATGGAACTACGAGGCACAGTAGAGACCTCAGATAGCACCGCATCAGCAGAAGTATTGAACCAATGCACGGACAATTCTTGGACATGGTCAACCAGTTTGCGTGTTTCTTAGAAAAGGGAAGTCGGGTTCAAGGAGTTCATTTAGTGTCAAACATTTAGATTAACACTTAAAAACCCTTTGACCTGACCTTTGTTCAACTTCTCTTTTGATGAAATTTCTCTTTTGCAGTCTCAGCCTCAGAGGCGGTTAGGAAAGGTCACGATGAGCATTCGCTGTACAGTAGCATGTGCTGTAATCACAGCCCAACACGTTAACTACATCTCTACAAAATGAAAACTTCTGCTCAACATTCTGCCACTCGCTGAATGAATAGACACACAAGCCGTGGTAAAAGACACAAAAAAGAAGGCACATGCAGTAGTTCTGCACGCCAAGAACACATTTGCGTGTCAGCCTTCAGTGTATCCCAGAGAAATGCAACAGCACACTCATGTACCTGCCACAAACGCACAATATAGTGTTTCATCATGCTGCCGGCTTTGAGTTAAACCAAACAAAAACGGTTAATGTGATGTGCTAATCACACATATTGTATTGTAGTTCTTCGCAATATCTCTTTTTTATTGCATTGGAAACATAAAAACACTCCCCAATCACAACATTTCTTACACATTTAGGAGTGGAGAGATTGAGTTTTGAAAGATCTTTGCAACATGCGGCGCAGCGGAACTCGAAAGTGAAATATAATATGAACAGTGGCGAGAAGTAGTGAAAATGGAGAAAACATTGCAAAGCTACTGACATTATCAGTGATGAATAAACTAAAAAAGGAGCTATTGCTCATCAAGTGGCCTTCCATTTGAAACCATACGGCTAGAGTTTCCTTTTGCCCCCTATAGGCTGCTACAAGGTCAAATCCTTCCAAACCTCTGTCCCAACGCTTGGAACAGATGTATCCGCCCCGTGTTTCAACGCCACGACTGAAAGGTGAGCTCTGTGCGGATTAACTTGCAAATCAACAAGATGGTCTGCGGCCAATGCAAATATGTCACAGATTTGTCACGAAACGTGTGGCATTACCGCGCCAGGCGAAGCTTAAGGACCCATCAGGCTGATGAGCTGATGAGATGATGATTCAGAAAATATATATAATAACTACAAACTGCGTTCGCGGTGATAAAGAGAATCACAGAGCACGGGATTAAAATATGCTTTTAGTAATTTCGTTTGACACTTGAGCGGATCACCTGCAGGTCACGTGGTGCCCACAATGCACGTGACACGCGTGCTACTTTGTCCAGACTGAATTTCAGGCTATTAGTGTTATATTCAGAACGACTGTGGGGAGACTGCCCACATGTGTGCAATTTATTCTAATGATGACTATTTCAGACGTTGAACTGCGTGCGGGTAAAGCGGTGCTGGAACTTTCATAGCTTTCATGGCCAATCGTGAATGAGTTTTCCATCCATCCCTTTCATTCGCACGCGTAAAGCTGCGCAGGACTTCGCGGCGATGCGCTGAACGCTCCGGGACCTCAAAAAGGCGCCTGCGGTGCCGGCCGCTGGCTCCGACGCGCCGGCGAGTGTCCCTTTAAATGTGTGTGCGGGCGCGGGTGCGCGTGTGAGCTTCCCCGCACCGGGTGAAAGGAGGGGTTGGGGAGTGACGCTGGCTGCGCCTTGATGCTGAGCGGAGCGCTCACCTGCGGATGAGAGAGCCAGGGAAAGTCGGGGCGCAGCTGCAGCACAGTGAACGGAGCACGAGGAGAGGAGGGGGGGGACGTGTCCAACTCTCTGCGCAGGAAAGGAGGAAATTAAACAATCGCCGCGGAAGAATTCCACGTCGCCACTCTCTCGGTGTCGTCCCTCGCTCAGGCAGCCCCGACTCGTTCGCTCGCTCGCCACGATGAGAGCTGACTTCGCGCTGTTGCTGACAGCAGCCCTTCTTCTTGACACATTCTGGGTAAGATCTCTCGCGCGTTTGTGGCACGGCTTGGCGCGTTTGGCGGAGTTGTTGGACCGTGAGACGCGGCGTATCGGGCGTGCGGGGTTTTTCTCGCAAAGCAGCGGGATGAGCATGAATTACACAAAAAAAGTCATGTACAGTAGCGGTCGGACGGAGTCCGGTGCAGTCCAGTGTTCTCTTGCGGCAGCGACGATCGTTATTTCCCCATAAGTGCGCTAATTGGTCCCTTATTAAACATCAACGTGTTGGAGGAAAGACACGGGAAAAAGTGAGAGTCAGCGATGCGGGCTCGTCTGCTCGGATCCGGCGGATTGGCTCTGGATCGCTGCGGGTTCGTCACTGAGCTGCAGAATCAACCACAAGTTAAAATTACTGCACAATTTAATCACCGCCTTGATGACTTTATTATTTAGCCATTCACTCCTGTAGTCATTTCGCCTTTTTTAGCGGTAGATCGATGTGTAGGCTCTGACTGTCCGAACCTAAAGTACTGCCACCACGAAGTAAACTTTATAAACGAAAGCGTTTTACGCATTTCCTCGCGTTTAAACCGGCGCTTGTTGAACTGAATCGGCGCTGTGTGGCAGCACGTATTTGCGCAGATTCTCCGTTATGGCGCAGCCTGTGATTGATGCGTCAGTCCCATGTTATGGAAATTAGGGAATCCACTAATGGTTATTTATTTCTGTGTCGTGCTTATACGCGAGGAGCGGAACCGCCGGCGTCGCTCCTCACCCATACTCCATCTCCACCCCAGCGCGTCTGTTCGCACGTTTCAAGTTCACTGGTGCGCGTCGTAGAGCCGATCAATGCGACCAGCAGCGACCACTAAACGGGTGTAAAGTTTTCTCCAGCTCTGAGTAGTTTTAACCCCTTCGCAGTCGCCCCCGTTGCCTTGACCCCGTTAGCGTGAGACGCAGTCAGGGATAGAAGATTCCGCTGCATTCACGCGGTTTCGCCGCACGCGCGTCTCCCAAAACCCCGAGCACCGTTCTTTAAAAAGGGCCCCTTTCTTCCCATATAATGTCACGTTCGTAAAACACGAGCGCGCAGGTAGCGTCTTCCTCGGAGCACGTTGCTGGTAAACTTGTTGAATATAGACGCTGCGCTGTGTGCAGTGTGTGCCGCGTTTCCCCGAGGCTGGCGACCGGAGAGAAGTGAGAAATCAATGGAATCCATGTTTATCGATGCGTTACACTGTATTGTGTTCCTTGCAGAGGAATAATGGGGAGCGCGCTTCCAAAGGTCCCTGCCGAGCTGGCTTCTCACAAAGCTTCTACTCTGTGCCCATTTCACGGGATGTACTGCAAGGCCGGGCCGTCGCGCGAGGTAAGGTCCTGACACGGCCACGAGCCGCTTTTACCTCCTGTCAAAACCATTCACGCTGTGGCCGGAGCGGCTCCATTTCCGGTCGAGAGCTCTGGAAAACGTGTGGTTCTCGCCTTTCCAGCCTCGGAACGTCACGTCCAGACAGTACAATTGCGAGATACACTGTGGTCGTCAGATGAACACGCTTATCATGACACACACCTGACACACATGAGGTGTGTATTTTGAGGCCTCGTCCTCTTTAGCCCCACGATTACTACCAGCGCGTTCATTAATAAAATCCTTCACCCTGTCACCTTTACACCTCCACGTCTCGTCCAGCTGTGTGCGTATTGCTCCAATTACACAGTGAGCCAACCAAGTTTGAGGGCTGATAGTGCAGGAAATGGAATCGACATCCTGTGTCTAATCTGGCACCGCTCCTGCCAATGTAGGCTAATTGCAATTCTCTATTGATCCCGATGTGTGTTTTTTTTTTTCTTCTTCTTCTCTTTTCTCGTGGCACAGCTAAGCCGTATTGTTTCGCTGTGGGCGCACAATGGCTCTTTTGTGGGTCGACTGCGTCTTCACCAGCTGCACAGTGTATATTTCTCAGTCGCGAGTGACCTGGCAGCGTTACAGTTGTCTAGACTGCCTTGAGTGTGCGTCAAGACGAACACTTGTGTAAAAAAAGGCATCTTCCACTAAATATACTAACTAATAGGGTCCAGTGCTTTACATCAGCGCTTTCTCTCGTGTGTTTTTATTTATATTTTCTTCTCTTGGGTCATATACATGTGCTCATAGACACTGGCTTGTAGTTTTTAGTGTGTCGTTAACTCCAGGATGTTGTAGCCTGGCTGGAGGTGGGAATGGAGAAGGGACGGTGTCAGTGTAAATGAGGGTACTTTCTAGTGGTAGTGATGTCTTCGGCCCAGCAGGGGGTGTCAACACAATCACAAACAATCAGGATGAGCCATCGCTGCTGCTCAGGTGAGCATTATTTACCTGGTTTGATCTCAGCAAGGTGACGTTGTCTCCGTTCAGGCATAATCTAACATTTGGTGGTTTAATGGGGGGTTTTGTCTTCAGTCTGGTCCCAGTGATCACATTTTTCAAGAAGAGTTGTCTCCAGCTTTAAATACTGCCTTGCTCCAAACATGTGTTTTAAATTAACGGCCATTGTTGCATGTGCATCATTTGAAAGGATCACGCTAACGTAATGTGTGCTCATCTTTCCTGTGACACGCTCACAGCTGCATCGCCGTCCTCATGTCCAACTGAAAACACAGCTGCAGTGGCCACACACGCGCGCGCGCACACACACACACACACACACACACACACACACACACACACACACACACACACACACACACACACACACACACACACACACACTTACAGGGTTCAGACAGTTGATTTATAGTTGGTAAGGGTGTCACTGAAGGGAGGCAGGAAGCCACTCTAAGAAAGGCTTTAATAATAATATTGTTTAACCTAAAACCGTCAGATGGGGGCAGGACCAGGACTAATGGCACCCGCTCGTGCACGCCCACACGCACGCGCGCACATACACATGCACACACACATGCTCACGTTAGCCACCGGGGGAATAATGGGAAGGACAGAACTAGGACCTTGGCCGTGACGGGGAGGATGCCTGGGTCTAGACAGGAGGTCAGCAGGGAGGAGGAGGGAGATACATTTCACTCTTTCTTTTCTTTTTTTAGTTTCATCGAAGAAGCACACAATGTAAAAGGATTCATTTACCACAGCAAATGTGACAATAAAGCCAAACTGTGAACAGGGCCAAGGCTAAGTCTTTGCCACATTGTATTGTTACAGAACCATCCTGTCCAAAGTGAAACACATGAAGCATTTTACTGCTTCAGGATTTCTGCTTTACATCTGTTCTCTATTGTTTTCCTGTTCATGAATCACATCCTGCATTTTTCACAGACTTTGTTTTGGTTCATTTTTCTGTGGGCTGAGATTCTCTTTCAGATCACACCCCAAAAACTCCCGGGTGTTCTGGCCAACTGACGGCTTTTTATTGATAAGCGCAGCACTTTTATTTTTAGTGTATATTCCTTATTCCGCTGAATGTTGCTGTCAAATAAATTGATTTTCCTCACTTATCCTCCTGCCAGTCACCCACACCTATGCTTGATTTGTGCGAGTAGCTTGTAGATGCTGGATTGTATACAGGTGTTTTGTGCAGCATTTATCATGTTTGTGTTGTTTTTTTCTTTTTATTTCTTTGCTTGATCAGCAGTGAAACAGCAGGAGTTTAAGACACGAGGTGATGACTTTAAAGGGTGAGAACCTTGCTCATCGTGCGTGTGTGTGGGAGAGAACATACATTTATATATGACACATTAGGAGCTGATTTCATTAGAGGCGGTGAGCGCCAGAGTCAGACTACTGTATCACAAGAGGAAAAGCTCCACCGGGTCCGGGCTTTAGTCTGAAAAATCGACATAGACAAAGTTTTCATTCAGACAAATGATGTTTCAGCTGTGGAGGAAAAACACAATCTGTCGTTAAAACAATTTGGAGGTTGGATATTTGTATCAAGAGCAGATGTTGTCGGGATGTTTGGAGTGTTTTTGTATCTCACAGGCGACAGACAGAGTGTGAGCTGGGCCCTGGCCAGCCGCGCACACATAAACAGAGGCAGGCGACGTAACCTCGGCCCGTGTGTCCCTGCGTCCCTCTGCTGACTCTGGCCGTGCTAATGAAAGCCAGGCCCGGTGGTTTCAGCTCAGTGAGCCCACTCTGCTGACCTTGGACTTTGTTTGGGTTACTGGTGCTTTTGCTTTCTGTATGCGCCGCCGCGCTCATTCGCGTGCGCGTGGGTGGAACAGAGCGCGAGCGAGGTGAAACCGGGATTGAAAGACAGATTCGGTAAATTTGGACTTTTTTTTTTAAGTGTCACTACCTCAGATGGGAGAACGCAGACGTCCGTGGTGCAGCTTTCAACAGTTTTGCTTCACAGTCATCATATTGTTTTTAGAAACTGTGTTTTGAAGGCGATCTCCTTCCGTCAACGCGTCAGGCCTGAACGTTCGTTAGCAGGGCGCATCTCCGCTTTGGCCTCATCCGCGATTCGTCAGAATGCAGTTTTGCAGAGTTTTCTCTTGGCAAACTCGCGTAAGCAAGCAGCTCTTGAATGCGTTGCAGCTGTAAATAACGTTTCCCACTGTAGATCGTTGAGCTCTAACAGTTGGAACTGGTTTTATGACTCTTGTCAGGGTGATGTGCTGTGTTGACCCAAACAAAATGTCAGCACTTGTCTGCACACCTGATAATGAAGAGCTAAAAGCGGGCGCTAAGCATTACTCAAGAGTTTTTCTGACTTTTTTCATATTAGAAAATCTAAATGATAGTTTATTTTTACCTAAGATGCCATGATAACATATTTTGATGCACATCACTGTAAAGTGCATTATGCAGTTTCTTGCAGTATCTGTTTATATCTCCATTGAAAGGAGATGAGGACATCTCCCACCCAGATGCCGCCTTTCCCCGTTCGGTGCCATCTTGTTGCTGTGACGTTCAGTGTGTTTTGGCTGCTGCTCATTTTGAGGATAACCAGAAACCAGGAGAAAGGGATGAGGAAGCTTTGCATTCTGAATAAAAGAGAGTGTTTAAAGCTGTCATTTTCTGCAGGATAATATTTTCAGAAACCTCTTCCGTCAAGAAACCGAAAGGGCCCAGATGCGCAGTTTCACCCGCCGTGGTTGGTGAAGCTTTGCTGCAAGGCTTTAGGTGATTTTTCAAAATCCAGTAGGCGCGATGTTACTTTGTCGCGTGTTCTGATGATTTAGCAACTTGAGGTTCGCAGGTTGCTGCTGCGTACAGTATTCGTACAGTAATCACTTTTACACCTTACTGTAAGGCGTCACAGCACATTGCTTTGTTCACGGTACAATAAAAATAAGACCAAGAACGAGACTTCTCCGAGAAGTTAGACTCTGGGCCTGGTAATGCGGTGACAGAAGTCTGGCTCACAGCAGTGACTCACAGGAGGCTGAATAAAAGATGCCGTTTCTTTTCATGCGCTCTTTTGGGATGGTCATCAGTTTTCTTTCTCACTTCAGCCTCAACCAGAATTAGATTGTTTTGATTTTCTGTTTACCTTTGCCCCTAATCTCATGACACACGGCCTGCGGTGTTATCTGGGTCGATAGCAGACAGGCGTCCTCGTGGAGATTAGACATTGTTGGAATATGGGCTCATTTGTTTCCTTCTGCTTCTGCCTTTAAACAGACTCTCATTGTTTTCGCTCTTTTATCAGTTGTGCATCATGGCGTCTTACTTTATTCTAATCTGCGGTGAAGTCTTATTTTTCTTTCATTCTCCGCTGCTGTTCTGAATCATTCATCTTTTGTTTCCGAATCCGCCTCTCATATGACAATCTAATCTTATAAAATGCAAAACAACATCAAGAATCTCTATTCTCTCTTTTCAAGTTTGAACCGTTACAGGCTTTTTGTGGCTGATTTTTCCCAGCGTATTCACTCAATGCATATGTGGCTATTACTTACAATAAAGCTTAAAGCTTATGCTTGTTTTATGGTGAAGCAATGAAGACACAGCATACTGTACATACTCAGAGTTGCTTAATGTGGCCACAGGGAGCTAACCTGTGATGTTATTGCAGGAGTATGAGTCAAATAGTGGTCTGGATTTCCCAGGCAGGCTCATAGACATGATTTAGACACATGCTCCACTGTTTTTGTCACTGCACACGAGTGGCTGTGCGATAAGCAGAAGGGGGCAGGCATTACACCTGCAGGAGTTCCTTTGATTAAAGCTGTTAGGCTTGAGGGACCATGCTGGGGAACAGTCATGCGCCTTTGTGTGCCGCAGTACAGGACGCGTGTGCGCTCGGTGCTTGAATGCACGCTCCGAGGTAGTTTGCATAGCAGGAATCCTCCAGGTTTCTGCAAGCTGGTCATTAGAACGGCAAGTGGGAGCGAATCGCAGAAGAAAGCAAGCAGGTGGAGGACATTATTCTTTAATGATATTTTTGACACCTTTGTTTGGAGAGGAGGAACAATAGGAGCGGATTAAAAAAAAGAAAACTGGGATGACTTCCTGCAGGTTGAGTTACTCAGCAGTGTGGCTGAAGTCTGGCTCCTTGTCATCTGCTCAGTACATTAAGAGACCTCCCGCCTCGGTATGATGGACCTTCTGGGGCCCGACAGGACCAAGGTTACAGCCCTCCTGAAGACATTAAACCTGTTTAAATACTTTGCTTGGACTCCAGCTCTTTAATGCACAGATGGTCTGTATGGGCTATGAAGGCTGTGAGATGACAAGGGAACACTTCTAGCCTCCACGACCCCTCCCCTCTCTCTCATGCTGCTTTAAGGTGTCCCTGCATTCACTGGTTTGTCATTAGCAGCCAGAAGGTCTGGACATGCGGATCTAAGGCTCGTTTGTCTTTTTTCTGGGATGCAGTGGACGACAAATACACCAGCAGGATAAGCATAGGCAGGGGTGCTTTCTCTTTGCTTGTGATTAACATGGATCTTGTCTTTTAGTCCAGCTACGGCTCCGAGCAGCAGGTGCATTGTGTACTTTTGTAGTTACACATTCATGCAAACACACTGAGAAACGGAGAAACCCGTCATGGCACTCTAATATAAATGGCTGGATTTCCCCTCCCAGGCCGCCCACTACTCCAGTAGAACCTTGGCCTCGGCCCAAACGCTGTGTCCTCCTTCATGCCCACTCACGCCAAACTCTTCTTCTGCCCCTGTTTACTCATGGCGGCGCTTTAATTACGATTTAATTGATTCAGTTGGAAATAACGCCACGAAAGTGACCAATAAAGCGATGATTCATTCATCGTGGTGCCATCACTTTTCTATTCCTTTTTCTGTAAGATTTTAACTTTACTTTTCATTTTTCATTTGGTGCTTGGGCTGAAATAGCCCAAGCACCAAATGAAAAATGCATGAGCTCAATTTGGATAATTGTCTTCTTTTCTTCTAAAATCTTTAGCTCCCAATTTCTACAAAACATAGTTAAAGAGGAGTGAAGTAAAAGCTTATTTGGAACCATTGTTCTAAAAACTCCTCATAACTGCATAATCAAAAGAGAATATGAAATAATGGTTGAGTGCTCTCACCTTTGGCCTGCATTACTCTTCCTACCCTACGTTCCCTAAACTGAATCAGATGGTTATTCTTAATTAAAGAGAATTCTGTCCATTTCCTATAATATTCTCTCACCCAGCAGAAAAGTGTGAACTCTCTGATAATGTGGGCAGGGCACATTCAAGAGCATCACAGCCTCATATGCGATTCTCTTTGCTTTATGATCCTTCGTCTTTACGGGAGGATGAAATAAAAGATGGAAGTCCTCAGAAGACGTGGCTGTCTGGTAATCACTAATTATATGCTGAACTGCTCATGCATGTTCTCCATTAAGTTCCCAAGTTCAACACACAGTCGAATCACTGCCTTTGAACAAGAAAGCCGCGCGGGAAGAGGGGAGACAGCCGGCAAAGCATAGAGGACTCAGAGGTCGACAAACAGAGCCCCGCCGATGTCAATGAATCGCTAAATCCCATGGTGTCTGGGCCAGTGCTGTTCAGCAGGCTAAAAGCTAACGAGGAGCTAACAAAGGTGCCTCCAGAGGAAATCGAGTCTCCGCAAACAACACGGGATGATTCATTCAAAGCTAGAGATTGACTTTTATTGACAGATTTACTCATTTCCCTGAAGGGGAGTCCTTCCATCCTTCATCCAGTCTGTTGTCTGGCTGCTTAGCCGCGTCTTTGAGGTGGTTGAATTTAGTGAAAACAAGACCTTTTTAGTACGTTAATAAGTTAAATAAATACATTTCCAACTGTTTAAGATGATTAAAATTAGTAGAGCGGTTACATCAAGCTCATCATTATTGACCAAACCAAAACACCAGGTCAGAGCTTGTGCACAGTATGATTTTACATGATCAATCTGTAAAATTCATATGTATTACATGTATTTATCTCAGTTGATCACTCATTATTTGTACAAGTGCTTGATCAACTGAGCTGCTGCCATTACTAATTAGTGAAGCTTGTTGAATAAATGAGCAACTTTTCAAAGATGAAAGTCAATTTAATTCATAATTCAGCTCTGAAAGCGTCAGATATATTAAATTGCAAACATGTTGGTTCATTACCAGAAATTTGGTAAGATCAAAACAGCATATGAGGAGTCATTTCTTTTTATTGGAACATGAAACAGTGATTTGATTTGTGGCGTTGGCATCGAAGAGGAGGAGGCGAGTTTGACTGTACTTTAAGTGTGAGCCGTATGAAACTGAAGCAGGACGCAGACCTTCCACTGTATCCTGTCTTTCTAAAATAGCCTCTCTGTTCGTCTGCTCTCCGCTCGGTAAATGTGAAAGTCTGTAATTAAGTCATAGGCAGATAATCATAGCTGTTCCAGTGATTGTGCAGGAGTGGTAATAACTAGCACATACCCAGACCATGACGGCGGGATGACTACGTCTGGAACCACATCAGCAGCTGGAACATGTGCTGTAGCAGCTAAATGTCTGGATTCTAACCGTTGTCCAGCGCTTTTGACCATTAGAATATGAGCGTATTTCATGCTGTCGCCACTGCCTATGGTGCTGGGCTGTAGAGGAACCACCGCCGTAGCCTCTGAAAACGCATACACCCTCTTCACTTTGTGCCAGGTTAAAATGTACCTTTTTGTTCTTACTGGTATATGTAGAATTGCGCATCCACAACATTTCTTACATACTGTACTGTAAGATGTTTTAGTATTAAGGCTACTGTAGCTGCTATAAAGAACTATGATGAATATTATTATAGAGTTGGTTGAAGTTTAATCCAAATCTGAGCCTCAGGACAACACCGTTTTTAAACACACTGACCAGAATCCTTTTTCTTTTTTTTTGTCTGCCTCCTATGTGTCTATTGTTTCTTTTTTCTTTCTCCACCACATCAGAAGGCGAGGCAAAGAGTGAGGGTAATAAAAGGCGCCGCTTTCCTCCTGTGGGCCAGCGAGAGTGTAGGGAAGCAGATAAGTTGTCTAGCTCTGAGTCTGAGAATGATCAAAAACAGAGCGAATCCTGTGGCCGCTGAGGGAACAAGCTCCTGTGGGGGGGGAGATAAAGGAGGGAGGGCTGGACCGAGGATGAGGAGGAGCAGCCTCGCTCAGACCAGAGAAGAGTGTTTGCTCATCTCTGGGGTAAAGGGATGAGGAGTTGACTCTCTGTGCCCCGAGCGTGGACGCACAGAGAGACGTGCTCTCTCTCGCTGCACCATTCGGGCGCCGGTGAGCAGGTCCTGCATGGTAACGCGCATCGCCTCAGTGTACAGTGGAGGTAATTAGTGCTCTGTTGTCCTGCCATGACCTCAACTCCCGGAACGGGTAGTAGCACGACGCTTGATGCTGCACTGCACATGGGCGTGCGCATACAAACGCTGAGATCTGTTATTGAAAGCTGGAGGCAAAACCTTGGTCTGGGGGTGATTTTCCTAAACACAGAAATGAAGGAATTACAAAGCGAGAGTGTAATCCAGCTGTCAATCACACAGCTCATTAGCACACAGTTCCAACAACTGGTGGAAGGTAGTGTGTGTGTGTGTGTGTGTGTGGGGGGGGGGGGGGGGGGGCAGAAGCCAAGTAAGGGAGGGTTGACAAGGATATAAGGGAGTGGGAGGAAAAGGAACCCGTAGAAGGGAGGGGGGGTAGAGAAGAAGTAACAGCCTTGCTGTTCTGCTCAAGGGGCGAGTTTTGTTACTCTTTCATCTGCTCTTCCTTTCCTCCTCTACATGTACTTTCCTCCTCTTCCCTCACCCCACTAGCACTAACAAAAATCAGATGCAGCGAGCGCTTTGCCCACGTCCGTCACGTCTCAGATCCACACCTCTTCTTGTAATTCCCTGTTTAATTAAGAGCAGTGATTTGCTAATTTAATTGTAGGTGTTGGGTCGAGGTTTTTTTTTATTAATTTTTTTTTTTTTTTTTTTGCACGGCTCTTTCTTTGGCTTGTGATGCTCGCCCGCTCTCATCCTCTTGGCAGGCTAATTTGCCCCGCAGCTTTGAGGAGGGGAAATGAAAGGTATAGCCGAGGAAGCCTTCTGACGCTTTATTAACAATTGATTTGCCGTGGTGGCAGTTAGACAGACTGCGCCGTGCCTCCCGGGCACCTTTGAGCTGTGGGGTGAAATGAGAGGAGATGGTCTTCAAGCAAAATGGGATTATTGTGATATTTTCTCCACCCAACGCTGTTGACTTTCAGAACCTAATGAATCTGTAAATCTCAATTCTCACGCCCAGCGTTTTCAACGTTTTGAAATCAACTGGGAGCTTAGAAACAGGACACTTGTAGCGAAACGTCAGCGCAACGTTAGATGTTTGTGCATTCATTCATATTAGATGGCTGTGGTGCAAATAATCTGGACAACTCGACGAGCCTTGCACCGCAGCCAGCTAATATTTTACTGTCACATCACAACCAAGTGCTTTAATTAATGTAAATTAGCAGAGTCTGCCTGTTCCAGAACGCAGGCCTGGCCGGCGTCCTGCAGCACTGTCACATCGTCCTGCTAATACTGGACATGGATGCAACAGACTGATGGATGGAGAGGCCCGGTGCCCCGTTTTTGCATACATTCGAGCCTTTCCCATCCTCAAATGTGTCTGTGTGTGTGTGTGTGTACGTGGCAGCCCAGCCAGTTCCCCATTAACAGTGAATACGCAGCTGTCTGTGCATCAGGCTTGTGCGGGGGCAAATGTGATCACCCCATAAGGAGACAGCGCATGTTTAGTGGTCGGTCTCTGCATGCGCCCAAAGGAGCTCTTGCCCCCTTAATTTACAGCTGTTCCAGGACCAGAGCCAATGGAAGCCTGGGTTCCAGTCGTGTTTTTTCATGCCGGCATGTTTCTTTTTTGTCAGGTGAGCTTGTTGATTCTATTTCCAATCTTCACGAGTTGATTGGCCACTGCTGCGTTCCATTTTCTCTCATCACAGAAGCGTGGCATTTCTCATTATCCCTTCACTTAATTTATGCACAGATTATTCATAGTTTGGTAAATCACAAAGTTTAGCAACAGCAATTTGACAGTTCCTGTTGTGTTTTAAGAAAACAGGGTTGGAATTAGACACGTTCGCTTTGTTTGTTTCTTTATGCATCAAAGTGTGTGTCTGCTCGCAAATTGGTGTAAATGCACGCGGGCAAAATTGGAGACGCGGGTTGGGGAAGATTAAACTTAAGAAAGTTTTGTTCTTGTACAAACAGAAAAAAGAAAATGAAATACAAAGGTAGAACAAAGAACACTCAGCGGGATAAAAGGCCTCATCGTGCTAAAACATGCAGTACGTCATAATAACTATGATGAAAAGAGTTTGGAAGAGAAGCAGGCAACATCCATCCATTTTCTACCGCTTGTTCCCATGCGGGGTTGCGGGTGGTGCTGGAACCAGTCCATCACAGGGCTCGACATGCAACACATACTGTATGAGCTTAATTTACAGTAGATGCCGGTCAGATAAGTTTAATATAGCTCTACAACTGTATGTCCACCAACAAAATCATCCAGGTATGTTTTTTTTTTTGGGCTTCGAAAGCCAAGTTGCCATGTTTTTACAATCAGGACAAACCTGGAGTTGACCGACCAGCTGCTGGTTCCAACCCAGCGACCGGGCAGATTTGGGTGCCTTGTGTTTGAAGCGTTGTGGCCTTGCACCTCTATTCTAATCTCGTTCGTCTGCTCAAAGGAGGGTTTCGTTGAAATGTCAAACGCGATATCGGCAGCACAGGGAGAATAAAGACAGATTGTACTGCATGAAAGGACACAACCGTGTTCTGTGATAGCTAACAAGGCAGAATATTCTACATGCCACATCTTATATCTTATATAGAAGGGGTGGAGGTGTCCATCCACAGGCATCCTAAATGGAACCGTGCCAACGAGAAAACACAATTTTCTATGAAACACATACACACACACACACACTGTACAGATTTGCATGTAGATGATTGCTGCAGTGGCCGTGCAGCACCAGAGAGTACAAGCCTTTGCACAGAAAACCATCCAGACGGTTTAATATAAAGTCACATTCAATACATCAACATGTTAAATTTTCACTTTTGTTTATCTCATGTCGGTAGCCTGCTACGAGATTAACTGGGCATGATCTTGTGTCAAATCACTTCTGCGGTGACACACGCGTGTGTGCGCGTGTGTCACCGCAGAAGTGATTTGTCCTGCAGATGCAGACTAATGAATGAGGCATCTTGCTCGTGGGCTGATATTAGCCTGAGTAGCAGTTCCTTTGATGTGATTAGCTCCATGCACTCTCTTGACAAATTGGGCTGTCCTTTCCTCACAGCTAAGGCACTAATCTATGCCAAAAAACAAAGACACTCCTTCCACTTAACAGAGCGCGTTGCTCTCTCCGCGTACTGTACGTGTTCACGAGCAGGTTGAAGATGGATGCTCGAATAAATAAAGGTAGTTAGACAGATCGACTCGCTGGATGCATCTAATTAAAAACATAAACTGTGGAGATCTCACTCAGACTGACGCTGCGCCGTCTAGCGCGGTGACACACACACTCTGCATGTGCTTCCTTTCAAGTCATATTTATACATATGCTGGGGTAAATATTGGCAGTGACAGGTTTGAGTGGAAGCGGAAACGCCGTTCAAAAGCTGAAGCTACAGCCGAAATATGCAATGAAATGAGATTTAATTCATTATCAGATACAGTGAATGCCTACATTAACAAGCTTAGAATAAATAGCCTCCATACATTAAATATTAAACATCTGTGCATTTACCTGTTGACTTTGCCATGTTATTTTCCAATAACTAGCTTCAAAATCCCATTTACTGAGTTGAAAAAAAATGGATCAGACTTCTTATTTCACAAACGTCACGTCTGTTTCTCCAAAGATTGGCAAAGAGAACACAAACAACACTGTTTCGTTATTACCTCTTATCACTTCAGGTTAATTAGCAGCTGGCATGAGCGGCCGTTTGACCCGAGCTTGGTTATTTGAGCTTTACTCCTGACGGTCTTAGTATTTTTTGCGTCGTCCCTGTGAAGCGGAGCCTTTTACTGCTGGGGAAAGGTCACGGTCTTCGCATTGACAGAGCAATTTTGAACAGTGCTTTTAAAAGATGCAAATGAGCAAACCCTGTCAGACCATAATAAGCAAAACAAAATTAGCGGACGCATAGATTAAGGCCACAAACAACCTTCTAGCCGACTAAAGTAACTCCATGACAAGTAGCTTCACTGAATTATTGCTAATTAATGTTTCCAAACCTCTTTCATTCTCTGTCTGTTTGTTACATTTATCCTGCAAGTGGACGTATTCAACATTTGGCCTCGTGATTTTGGCAGCTTGATTTTCCCAATATTCAACTTTTCACTAGTGTTTTGTATATGGCACCTGTGTGATAGATTGTCAGCACATTAGGCACACACTGTTCTCATGTCATCATCAGAGGAGAGCAGATTACGTATCTTGGATTTGAAAGAAATTGCACTCTCTTTCTCTCTCTGTCACTTGGAGGTAAAACTCAACCCGTGAATTAAAGGCCGTGTGTGGTGACATCGTTCTGTTTGGACTTGTGATGCCGCGGAGTTGAAACGGTGCTTAAATGTGCACCAGGATGCACGTCAGAGCATCAGCCTCACATCTCCCTCCTTATTGCCCTGAGTCCACCCTCCTCCGTTTGCACAAACACGCCCCCCCCAACCCCAGTCCTTTGCTGTGGCAAGTGGAGACTCTTATCATTGATTTTTCTCCTTTCTCTTCTCTCCTCTCTCCTCTTCACTCACTGCAGCTCCTCCCAACTTATCTGACTCTCACAGAACAATGCTGCAGTAGGAGGGCACTCAAGGACAGATTAGATTGTTTGGGGATTCTCATTCCTCATTTTTTTTTCTTTTTTTTTTACACTTCTTGGTCAATGTGTTCGTTTTCTGTTCCACATTGATATTGTTTATCCACTCCTGTCACTTGAAAAGGCAACTGTTTGTGCTCTTGTGTATTGCAAAAGAATAATATGGGCTTGGTTACTGTATATTTAGCGCGTGCGTTAGTTAAAAGTGTCGTAAACACTATGATGTGTGTCGGTGTGTGTGTTTGTGTGTGTCTTTCTGAGCCTCCGGTGTGAGTGTTTGTGGAGGTAGCGCCTCCTCTGTCAGGGTCCTGGTAATTACTGTGCTTCACTGCCTCTGTAGAAGTCAATGAAGCTGAACTCATTGTCTCTCTCTACATGGAAGTCAACAATTGTGTGAATTCCCCAGTGACATCGCAGGCCTCTGCTAAACCAGCTCCCTGCATTTTTCATCACACCCAACGTGTCTCAGTTTGTCCTTTGTCTCTTTCTCTCTCTTTGCCTCTGTCTCTCGTTGTTTTCGTGTCGCCCTGTGTTGTGTTGCCTGTTTCTTCCACATTCCATTGAGTCCTACCGGGGGTAATTGAGCTTAAGAGTGTTGTTATTTAATTTCCATGTATGTATTGCTGTATTTAATTTAAATCATGCGGTCTATTTGAAGTTGATAACAGCACGTTAATCTAATTTCTAAAAGCACAAAGCAACAGCTTGAAGCGACTCAGTAAAATAGAAATGTTTTTTATGAAATAAGTTTTGAATATTTTCAGCAACAGTTCTAGTTTAAGGTTGTTTCTATCTTAGAATATAAAGAACCACACTTACCCTCACTACAGCTACTCGTACAGGAACTGTGTCGTAGTGTGGCTCCGATGGAACATATTTCCATTAACTGTACTAAAGCTCAAACCACTATGACCACACTGGCATCTAAATTGGTGCCAGTTGTTGGCAATATTTGACCTCTACACTGCAGTGCGGTGCTCAGTTGACGGTGAGGTCAGCCCCGCACCCCGCCAACCTCAGTGGGGGTTGTGTAAGCACTGTAAGAGGCTCATAAAGAGGGGGCGAGTTGCATGGAATGCTCGTAATGGACACTGAGATGCTGGATGTGATTTAGCTTGTGGCGGCGCGGGTTAGCTAATTGCTGTTTGGGATGGAACGAGATAAGCTGAAAGGCAACGATTGCCTCCGCGCCGGAGGACAGGGGCCGACTCCGACCGGTTCGGGCCTTTCTGAACGCGCATGGAGGCTTGGCGAAGCACCGCACTGTGATCCGAATGCGCAAGACACGCCAACAAGCCCACTTCCTGTCATACATGTGCCTTCTCGCTTCCTTAGGCACTAAATAAGGCGATAAATCAATGTGGGTATCAGATGAGGACAGACTATTTAACGTTCCTTAATTATACAAAGGAGAAGATAATAGGCACAGTGGAAGTTAAACCAGGAGTGGGCTCATTGTTCCCGACTAGTAAGGACACAAAGGCAGAGTGTTGCAGCGTAAGGGAGCAGGCTATGCCTTGGGACAATGGGAGTACAGTGCAGATGCCATTAATGAGATTCTATTGTCCAGCAAATTGGCTGGAGTAAACAGTACTTATGCCTGATAAAACCGCACACACGCAATTAGTGTGGAGATGGGAGGAGAGCGGGCAAGCGCTTTGCATGCCAGCCACGTGCTCGCGGGTTTTTTGGCACCACTTAGCTCCTGTTGCCATGTTTAGAGTGTATAAATTGGTCCGCAGTTGTGTCTTGGCTCCCAAACTGTCCTCCTCTGTGTCCGTTTGTTTCCGTCCTTATGGCTCCTTAATAGACCAACTGTGGCATCTATCTTAAAAAAAAGAGCTTCTTTTGCAGAGGTTTACTTAAGCTAAGTAAAAAGATTTCTCCCCTTTAAGCGGTCTATTTAACTTCAAGCATGCATAACGCTCGGGCGGCCGCCACCAGGAGACGGTCCCCGGCTCTTGGAAGACGAGTAATGGGAGCCCGGGAGTCGAGTCCGCCTGGAAACGGCAGATCTTTTTTTTATTTGTAAAGGATACCTTGCAAAATATTTACCATCTCTTGTTAGAAATGTAGATTTCGTGTTGCTGCTCCTTGTAGAGATGCTTTTTTTTTCGTTTTGTTTACAATGACCTTTAGCAGAAAATGTCACAGGAAGCACTCAGGCATCGATGGCCGCTCGAAGCGCCGCCCCAGGCTTAACCCACGCCCGTGCTCAGATAGGTACAGTACACACTGTAAACTTTCACGTACGTCTGCACGCACACACGCTCACACTCACACCGTACGACCCACAGCATATTGACGACACTGACCTGCAACACAAACCACAGGGTCCACAGAGAATACAAACACCAGCATGAAGGTTTTCTTTTTTTTCTCGTCTGTTTTTAACTTCCATAATGGTTTTTCACGGTGGAACTCCCAGATGAGCACGATCAGCATGTTGAGGACAACAGCACCGGTTTGTTGTAGTATTTGTACGGGGCATGCAGATTTGAAATCATTTTTCCTGCATGTGGCTGTGTTTTAGCACAGTGGGTCTCAGGGGGGAGTAGGGGTGCGTCTGCTGAACTAGGCCAGTGGAGACGCTGACATTTCGACTCAAAGGCTAATGCAGTGCCTCGCTCTGCCCTGCGATGGCTGGCTCTTTGTTGTGGTCCTCAGATCAGGCCCGACTGGCCTGCGCCTCTCCCCGAGACTGTCTGGAGCCCCGATGCTTTCAACTTCCCTGGCGTTTTCATTCAGTCTCTGTGTGTGAATGGTAGTAGCCGAGGTCAGTTTCACGGCACGGGTGTGTGTTTCTTTCTCTCTCGGCTCATCTCCTACCGAGAGAGGGCCGTGGGGAGGCCACTGAAGAGAATCGCATTGTCTCATCTAATGGAGGTCAGGGACTCGGCAAGTTCTTACAGTAGTAAAGCAAAACCTTCTTCAGGCCATCCATTTATTCTGTCTAAAGGCTCATTTATTCTATCCGAGGGCTATGTTGTGAAAAACATCCCTGATGATGATCGTAATACCTGCTGGGTTAAGACGTTGGAATGATCTTTCATGTCCCGTGAGGGGTGTCAGCATGACCTATTCTGTGACCCTGGGGGGTCAGCGCTGCCTGTTGGAGCCATGAGATTCATTTTACATCGCTGTCTTAAGGCCGTCTTAACCTCTGTGATGAACTCATTCATCACCGTTACACAACTTTAAATGCTTTTGACGCTGTGGGGTGATCAATATTAGAGAATCAGATCTGAATGAAACTATTTCAGTTTTTTTTTCAGACATTAGGCTGTTTTTAAATGACAGTAAAAATCCTGGTTGGATGAACATCTGCCCACATTTGCATCGTGCTGGTAAGTTTTACCTTTTACTGTTTCCACCAAGTGCTTTTCTGTGAGTTTGTGACGATTAGACACAGGTGTTGTGACCTTCAGGACATCGGATCCCCTCCGTGTCAGAGGACACCTGTTAGCAGAGAGCTCTTAAATGTTAGATTTAAGTGTTACTCATGCTAATAGATTTGCTCTTTTCCCTGCAAAACGGGGGTTGAAGAAATCCTCGACATAAAAATATTCCTAAGTGGAAAAGAGCTCGAGGGAGACGAGATATAAAAAGGTGTGTTTTGCTTTTGGAAATATCAGCGTAATTAGAAGTAGCATATCATTTACAAATCAGGTCTGACATTTCGGATTCTGGTGGGTAATAATGGAGAATTGTATTTCACTCGCGTGATGAGAGGAACGTCGTCCTGATTGGAGGGGGGCCGAGGCGTTCGACTCAGCCCTTTTCCCAGGTGTCACACTGAATGTTACTCTCCAATGTGCACACATCCCAGCTTTCATGTCATGTCTGTGGTGTATATTTCCTCCATTTCCAGCTGCTCTCGGTCTTATTTTTTGCAAATTTCTAGCAGTCTTTGGATGTTTTTGATGTGTGTCAGGTGGATGATCCAATTGGCTGTCCATGATCAGCCAGTTGGATCAGATCCAGATTAAAATCACTGATCAAAAACTATTAATATTTATCATGGGAACTTTCCACCTAATAATTATTGAAGTTTTTGTGATCGCTCATGCCTAATTCTGCTCGTAATGCTTGGCACGTCTGCACTTTCCAGCAAGTTGACTCTAACGTCCCTTTAATTCGGTTCTGGGCATTTTACAGGACGCCGGACTGTTAAGCGAGTGAACTTCGAAGCATGTGTTCCAGTCCTATCACTTCATCTGTGATCCAGTTAGGCTGTGGCATGTTACTAAGAGATGTGTCCCAGATAGAGCATAAAACATCAACGCAACGCAGCCGCGCCACATCTCTCCAAGGCATACATGGAGACAGAGCAGAGCAGGCAGCCTTTACTTGTAAACACTTAGTCAACCAAAGCAAGGGGCGACGCTGGAGCGGAGCATCATGGGAATTTTCTCAGTCGTTGCGAAGCCTTTAAAGACTCTTTGTTTCCCGTTTCTAAAATATTAACTTCATAATGCAGTAGACCGGCTCCCCATCTGTGGCTGATGTGCTAATTGATGGTGGGCCGTGATTCAAGTGGAGCAGCTCGACATGACTGTGATGCATCTTCCCCAGCCCCCACAAAAATGCACCTCTGTTGCAGTGAGATAATAAATAAGCCGACCCCCTGCAGTCTGTAAGTAATAAATACACATTACCCACAATTACTTTTGTGCTTTATAACCACAGTTGGTTAACGGTATGCTGGGTCTCACCATGCTGTTTTATTATAATTTATGATGGCCTCTTATAGCACCACTGCGGAGAACCAGCAGTTATATATCTACTAGAGACTGAGCTGAGGGAGGCGCCGTCCAACAGACAAATCTTACCTTGATACGGATCACACTTGTTTGGCGGCTGATGATGAACGTCCTCTGATTGTAGGTTGTGACAGTTTCCGCTCAGGATGAATCTGCGGATAAAACAATGAGTGAAAGCTACAGGCCTTGGTTTGTTCTCCATTAGGCCCGTTGACGTCCACACGCTCGCAGCTCTCGACTAATTTGCAGCGACAGCTAAAATTGAGCCTGCAAATTCCGTTTAGCTGAAGCTCGCCCGGCAACGCCGAATACGCTCCCGAGTCGTGATAGGCAATTTCTGAGGAAGCAGCCTTATCTGCCTCTCCTCCCCCTTCCTCGCAGGAGAGGAGAAAAGAGGACAGGAGATGAGAGCAGTGAGTGGAGGTAGATCTGCGTAGTGTGATCTGAGGTAGCTGTCTGCCAGAGTTTGCTGCTTTGTCCTGCAGAGCCTGAAGCCTCAGATCAACACTGGAAACATCTTTTTAGGTGCATGCACAAATTCAGGTCAGCGATGTACAACAAACGCGGTGCTATTGTGCTATTTCTATTTGCAATGCCTTAATTTGATAATGTGTATCATGTAATCTAGTTCCAGTTTGTGCTCATTTGTGTTCAACTCCCTGCAAATGTACCTTTAATCTTATTGTCTTGCTCAGGAGAAAAAGGGGGAAAAAAAAAGAGGCCGCCCACGCGAACGGCTGAAATAAGCATCTGTCACAGTTTGTTGCCTAACAGTTAGTGAAACCGCTCCTATCATGTCTGTGTGTGTGGTTGGAGGAGCGCGCTGAGGCGTCCCAGCCTAATTCAGATCCGTGTTCGGTGTGTTTGAGTGAGAGCGTACTCTGTGACCCGCGATGCAACAAGCTCAGAATAGATCATTCGCCCTCTAACACAGACGGTGCCGTGTGACGGGTGAAAACCATCGGCGGCAGTTGAGGTCGGACGCGGCCGCGTACGCGCTTTTGTTCCTGCTTCGTATTAACGTCAGCCGATACTGATTCATGGCCCGACCTGAGCACTGTCTTTCTCATTTTCTCCTATTTTTCTCCGAGTTCAAACTCAGCCGGCAAATTGTTGCATTTTGAGTTAGTGGCATTGAAAATAGCAGCGTGAACGTGACCCTGTGCCTTCACGCGCTTCTCTGCAGGAGAGAGATGGAGCTGCAGCATCAGCTTCATGCCCAGAGCTCCAGCAATTTGACTTCTCTCCATATGCAGTTTATCTTTATGTTTATCATTTCATCATGTGATCATCTTAAACCGCTTCAAACTGTCCTTCATCACCGTAAATCACATGACTGATTTTTGACCTATGGACTCCCCTAATAAAACCCTCTCAGTACGCAGCTGTGGAGAGATTTATAATGACACACATTCAAAAAGCCTCGTGGAGACAAGAGACAAGAGGAAGCAGATGATGCTGACTGCTCTGTGTTGACTGAGGCGTTTCAGAGAAATGGATTATCTCTTTAGTTGTGAGCAGAGGATCAAAAAGAAGAAAAATGCCGAAAGGGCACCGCGATCTATCCATCTATTTATCTGTCTTCCTTCCCTGTCTCTGGCGTCCCACGTGTGCCACCTCGTTCTTTTTTCGACCATTCACTGCTTCTCCGTGTCCGACTACTCTGATTGCTTCCCTGCTCTTTTATCTCTCCATCGTGATCCTTTTCTTCTTTGCTTCCCCGTCTCCTGGGTTCCTGTCTCATCTTGTGGGCTCCTGGCCATCTTTGTCTACCAGCTTTTTAGTCCTCCCTCATCCCGCCTTCCTTTCTCCTCCTTTCTCGCCAAGCTGGTCCAGGTGGGATGCGGGATCAGTTTTGTTTTGATGTGGTGACTCCACCGGTCTCTGTGGCATTGACCCTGTCAGGCAAGTTATGGATTTTTCCAAGAAAATCTAAAAAAAAAAGAAAAGGCAGCTAGACACCTTCCAGTCAATGAAGCTACAATGTGAGGGCCATACATTACGGCAGATAATTAGCCTAGAAGGGATCCCACAACACGGTTAATTGCAATCAGAAAAAACGAAAAACGTAGACCAGTGAAACCACCGGAGAAGGCGCAAAGGAGATCTGAATCAATTCTGTGTGTGTGTGTGTGTGTGTGTGTGTGTGTGTGTGTGTGTGTGTGTGTGAGATTGAATGACATCGGCATACGAAGCAGCTTTGATGTTTCTGTCAACACCCGAGTCGGATATTTCCTCAAGAGTGCCTTTGTAAGCTTCAGTCAGTCAGCTCTCACTCATCCTCCCTACGACCTGACATGGTGAAAAAGTTTGAAGCGAGACCAGCATTAGGAGAACGGAGAGAGAGGAGAGAGAGAGCGGTCATTAATACTAAGGGAATTGATCTGGCTGGGTCTCGGCGGGTTTGCCTGTCTGCCTGTGATTGTTGTGTGCTCATTATCCATCTCTGCTCCAGGTAATTACTGGCTTGTTTTGATCAGAAAGCTTTTAATTAGTTGCTCATTAGCATTGTTTAATTAAACTCACCCCATGCCTTTATAATGCAGGAGTGTTCTTTTCTCACTTCATCACTTGCTGGTAGGGGTTACGGTGCAACTGAGGGAAGAAGGCTGGGCAGGAGTACGTTTATGCAGCATTTGCATTTAGTCAAGTCAGTTGCATCGATGCATCGATGCATCAATGCATCCGTGCATCCGTTGCGTCATGTTCAAAATGAACCACGCATCAAAAAGAAGCGCGCGCGCAGAAACTTTTTTCCACCGGGCCGAAAGTGCTGTCGGACAGTCACACAATGAGGAGCCGAGGTGCCACCGGGGGCTCAAGGGACTGAGAGACAGGCAGAGCGAGATGAAGTGGGAGGAAGTGGAAGGCAAACTTCGGTGCCCAATGTGAAATGCTACAGTATGTGAGAGGCGTTTGAATGGCTGAGCCGCACAGTTGAGTAGCTGGACATGTCGCAGACAGGACAGCGAGAAGAATGCCAAATGGCCCAGAAAGACTGATGCTTCGCTCCTTTTGTCCGTCTTCCTCCTTTTCTTCCTCCTTCCCCCCATTGTCACCGGCTCTGTCCATGTCTATTTCTGGGCTCTCACTCTATTCTTGTTCTTTATATTTCTTCATGTCGCCGTGCATCTTTCACGCTGCCTTATTCATGAATTCTCCTACATATTCAGCTCTCTATCTGAGCCTCTGTCTTCTCTCCTTTCCCACCGAGCAATAGCTGACGCTCCCGTCTTCCAGCCGAGCGGTTTACACCAACGCGCGCGCGTGAGCGGGTCCGTTTCGCTGCACGCGCGGGTGTTTATTTTGCACGTTGGGCCGAGCAGCGAGTGGACAGTGTTCGTTTTGTTTTCTTAGCACGTCCCGGCGGAGTGTGACAGTGAACAAAGTGTCAGTGTGTGAGGGTGAAATGGAAGCCAGCCCCGAGTGTCACAGCGCGCCCCAGATCTGACAGCCTGGCGCCCGGCGCCGGGGACGGCGGCTCGGTGCCTGCTGAAACCCACCAGGCCTCACAGGACACGAGGGGGAGTCCGGTCCGCGCGTGAGGACAGTGGGTGGACAGGGTCCACTTAGTCTGTCGGCGGTGAGGAAAACTGGAGCCACCAACCTTTTTTTTTTAACGTCACCTAATGGTGACTTCTTTGTTTGCAGACACTTTAACATAAAATTTTAAAAGGATTCATCCGGTCGTAAAACATCGGCTCCGACTGACCTCCGAAGCGGCGAAAGCAGCAAACAAACAACAGCAGTGCTCCATCTTTAGCCGTGAGCCTGCGCTGAACACGCATGCTACGATGGTAATGCATTGAATTATGTAGCATTATGTCTCACGTCCTTAGCTCTGCGATGATCTCCCATGCAGCAGCTGCCTTTTCTCCCCCTTTCCTCCTCTCCTTATAGTGCATTTATATACATTAAGCTGCCATCTCCTCGCAGCTGAATTAAATCTCTGCGCAATCCCATCACTCATCGCTCTCCTCTTCTGTATCTTCCTGCAGCTCAATTCCCAGCGGTGGTTACCACTTCCGCAGCAGAGTTTGTCTCTGTAGGGGAAAAAAGGCAGAGAGCCATCAGCCGTGCGAATGCTAACAGAGCGCCGAGGGGGGTTTCTTTTTGCAGCGGTACACAGTGATGATTTAGACAGCCAGATTTGTGAAGGGGAAGACCCACCAGGCCATTAGGGAGGATGGGGAAGGTGCAGGAAGGAGCCCACTAGGCATTGTGGGTGAAGGAGCCGACTGTACTCGAGGATCCTCATTGAGCAGAGTGGGGAAAACTGCAGCAAGCCTCATGCAAACGTACATGTATAGGTACACACACACACACACACACACACACACACACACACACACACACACACACGCCACCATCCTTCCACAAACACAGTCGCACAGTCAGGATGCCCAGTTTATCTGCTGCCTCACTGGGTTTAATGGAGAGCCAACACACTGCCTCCTACAAACTGGGATCCACAGAGGAAGGAAGCGAGAGCTCAGGAAGAAGTCTGCAGGAGCTGGAGCAGGTGGACAAAAAAAAATCAATGTTTTTATTGGTGTGTTTGAAAGAGGGGAGCGCACGTGGGACGTGGAGATGTGGCCGACCTTCAAGTGCCCGGGCGCCTCGCTTTTCATGCGCAGAGCAGATTACCGAGTGATTTTCAGTGGGAAAAATGAGCTCACTGATGCATTGCGCTAATTTCATTTAATGTTTAAAGAAATGAGAAGAGCGGGTCCACAGAGTTGCCACGGGCAACGTGGGGGTGGGGGTGGGGGGTGGGGGGTATGTGGGACATGGTGTAGTCAGCAGTTTGCATTGAATGAAGCGGGAGGGAGAAATAACCTGGGAGCCATTAATCCATTACCTTTTTAGTTTTACTCATTTCATCTGCGTCTTTATGCCTCTCTCTCTCTCTCTCTCTCTCTCTCTCTCTTATCGAACACCGACAAGATCCGGACGAGTGATACACTTAAGTCAGTGGGTTCCTGTTGTTCATCAGCATGTGCGCGTGTGCTCGTACAGGGCTTTTCCTGCACTATCAGCACAGCTGTTGCGGCTGTGGCAGAGATGCTTCTCAGCGATTTCTGCAACGCGAAGAGTTAAAATGGCCGCTCTCTTGACTTGCACTAATCCTATTACTCAAAGAGCGCTGCTCTTAGAGGGAACCAACCTCACATTTATTGGAAATCCTTTGCCGTTATAAAGCCTTTTAGCCTCTGGCTAGGCTATTGCTCTCGTAAATCTAGTTCCTGGCCTTTGGGGGCGATTGCGTAACGTTTGTGTTATTGTAATGTTACCGATACATTATTGACAGAATCCAGCTGTCTTATAAATGTTGTACTTGCAGTTTGTAGGTTTACACTGTCACTAATGCGGAAGCAGCCAAAAGTTGGACGGAAAGAAAGCCGGGAAGCGAGCAGCGCCGGCCGTAATGCTCCTAATTTCCTCCTCAGCTGATCTCTAAATGCTTGTGCTTTGTCACTGCCACTGCAGTGCAGAATAAATTCACTCTTTCACCTCCCCGTGCCCCCCCCCGCTCCCTAATTCATCTCATTTCCGCCTTGCGGCCGGTTCAGTCCCCACCTCCTTCCAGGGCTGGCTCCTCCAGCGTCGGGCCGGCGCTGGCGGCTGCTCCGTATTCCGGGGCCGTCGCGTCTCCGCTGGAGAGTGATTGTGCCGGTGGCAGGGAGGTCAATTGGAAGAAATTGCGTTGCAGCCACCGTGGAGCTGAGGCGAGAGGGAACAAACTGGATATTAGCCCAATCCATGTAGGCTAGCGTGTTTACACCATCTATCGCCCACCCCCACCCAGCACGGCCACCACCCTCAACACACACACACACACACACACACACACTCATGCACTTGACTGTAGTCTGTGGGGTGACTGTACACCCACGCGCCACCACATTACCACCCATTTGTGCAAATCCACATTTACATGTCTGGATGCACTCGTATGACAAAACACAGATTGTCTTTGGAGGAGGCAGTCTTGCTCCGTGACTTTTGCAGCGTGTCCCTGCAGCCTCGTTAGCCGGGCCAGTAGAGTTTTACACACAGCTCAAGGTACCCGCGTGTTGGCTTTTAGCCCAGGATTAAAGTGTGTACATTTCACTTTATGGGGCTAAAAACACCTCCTGTTGCCCGCTCACGTTCTTCACCAAGGGAGAGGACAATGTTTTTCAAAGTGTTCTGGATGCTGTCCTGCGTCCTCCATCTGATGTTGTCGGGCGGCTTAGAAACAGAATTGGCCACATTGAGGGTTTATCCTGCGTGGTTAGAAACTGGAAATGCTGATGGCTGCATTAAAACCTTTTTTTACTTATGAATGAGTTGAAAAGGCTATTTTATTATTACTACTGTAGAGTATGTGCCTCCACATGCCTCCAAACAATCTTATGTGAAACCAAAACTATCTGCACTTCATTTCACTGGGGTTTCCAGCTTTTCACGAGGCCCGGTAGTAAAAAATAAAGGCGCTGTTTGACTCCTGAAACCTACCTATTCCATTTTTCTTCCTTTTTGCCTTTTGGAAAAGTGTTGCTCTGCCAAACGTAGATGCACCAGTTTAGCAATGTGCTCACTGTTCACTTTGTTCCGAGCTCTGGGTCAAACCGGGAGGTTGGCGCACAAAAGGAAAAGAGACACAAAATAAAAACAGAGATCTGTCTGCAGTAAAGCATTTTCCAATCAAATGAACAGGCAGGTAGTGTGTCTGTTCCCCTTCCGTCCTACTGTATATGTACAGTGACCCCCACGCAGCCTGTGCCACAGGGCAGAAAGGCACCCTGCCCTCCATCGCACATAGGGCTGCTTGTGAGCCTCGTATACTAATGGACGTTGGCAATGGCAATTTCCGGTTGAGACCTTTTGTTGTTGTGATGAGTAATTAACAAAGGCTACAAAGATGTTGGTGTGAATATTTAATAGTGACAAAGCGGGGGAGTGAGCAGACAGTGTTAAAGCTACAACTCATGTATAATTCATACGCGCTGACAGTGATTGGACTATCTTGCCTCGTCTCTCTTTCGCTGTTTTAATGCAGCGACCCCCCCCTCCTCCATATCCCTTGTATAGAGGAGAATCTAGCATGGAGTGGCACTTCATATCTTGTTAGGCGATTTATTCATGGTAATGAAGGGTTTTAATGTACTGTACAGCACGGGGCTGGGGCTCTGGCTGTAACACGCTCAGGAGTGATCTGAGCGATGGATTACACGAGCGCTGGCTTTAATTTGGATTCAATTTACACGGCCGCCGTCGCAGGGTGGGACGTGACCCCCGGCGCCTGTCCACGTCGGCTCCTTTACAGCCGAGCCCGACAGAGTCTGTGTTGGAGTGTGTGTCAGGACCAGACAGCCCACTATTCCTCTCAGAATTTGCCAGGTATCGGAGTGTGTCTCCCTCCCGTCAACCCCTCCTTTTTCCATTACTCGCGCTGACTGGCTGTTTGCCGTGGCTCTCTTATCTCCTTGCCCTCGTCATCCAGTTCTCTCTCGGCCCGGGTTTGCCAATACAGTCCCTCGTCTCTACAACTCCTCACCTCCGCGGCACACTTCTTCACACGGGTTTGCGAGCTCATTCACGCGTACACCCACACACACACACACACACACACACACACACACACACACACACACCTTTGGTTGATCTCTTCTCCCCGTTGGCCCTCCCACACTTTGGAGAACAACCCAGGCATTTGTTGTGTAAAACAGCTCATCGCAGGGCAGCGTCGCCCACGGTCCAGAGCCCGGGTTCTACTTGATTTGTTTCCACCTGGCTGCTCACACTTATCCAAACGCGCATGCAGCAGACGGAGCAAGATGGATGGAGTGATTACAAAGGAACACACGGTTTGACATTTATTAGTTGCTTTTTTAGTTCTGATATTTTCTCATTTCCTTGCAGCATTGAGTCTGTTTTTTTTCTTACAGTTGAAATTGATTGCCTTGTTAGTCGGCATCTCCCTTTGACTCACACACATACTCTCTCACTCTCTCTTTTTGTCCCCAGCCAGTTGGTGGGAGTAAATAACTATTGATTTGGGCCTGCTGAAGCTTGCTAGCTGAACCGCTATTGTGCTAACTGCCCGCTTCGTCTCCTGTTCTTTGTCTTTGCCCGGTTTAACTCGCTTTCATGTTAGACCTTACAGGAAGGTCAGTTTTATAAAAGTTTCTTTGGAAGCGTTTATAAACTTCTGCTGTGTCAAATTTATTAATGCAAGTGTGTTTAATCATAAGCACCCTCTGCTGAACAAAAAAGAAAAAAAAATCTCCTGCAAATTTTTGTCACAAGAGTCATAAAAATTAAATGATTTGTTGTCTAAATGTTGGCCTTTCCTCCACATACCAACATTTCTTACGTCCAAAAATGTCTGTTACTCTTTACTCTTTACGCATCCGACAATGATGTGCCAGCAGTTCAGAGTAGTGCACATCCAAAAATTGTTTGTGCAAAGCAAAGACCCGGTGCTGATTGCTTTTCATGAATGCAGAATTAAAGCACATCCCCCTTTACAGTAAAAAAAAAGCAATGCATTTGTTTAAGTCCACCTCCGATGAGACGATCCCTTATCCTGACAACATGCAGATGTCTGTGCAGCGGCTTTATGGTGAGTGTGCTGATGTGCTTAATGTGCTCATTAAATTAACGACGGCGACACATGTGTTTCTTCTCATTCTGCCCACATGAGGCGGAGTCGTAATTCAATCTGCAGCCTCCCTGGTTAGCCACATGTTCTAATGCCTGCACCAGACCTTGATGCAGTCTGACACCGCTGTGCTGAAGAAGATACAATCTGAATAAAGGATGTGGTGTGTGTGTGTGTGTGTGTGTGTGTGTGTGTGTGTGTGTGTGTGTGTGTGTGTGTGTGTGTGTGTGTGTGTGTGTGTGTGTGTGTGTGTGTGGTGTGGGGGGGGGGGAATAAAAGAAGGTTGGGGACTGGGCAACATTTGGCCTCTTTAACACACTTGGGAAATTTTGTTAGCCAGAGAGAACCCAGCTTCATTAGAGCTTTCATTTCATTTTTAATCAGGCAGTCCAGTGAGGTGGGAGAGCCACAGTAAAATACCAGTTATTAATAGAGACACACACTGTCCACCAGGATCTAGATATCTCACTGTGGGGACGAAAACCCAGCCAAGAAAACAAGAAGCAATTACGTCTTTCTATGACGTTTCAAATGTTTTTTCTTTCTTTTCATTTCTCTAATTTCTCAAGTCGAAACAAATTAACCTGAAGCCGACAAATGTAAATGGGTGACGTTTTAAATGCCCAGCTTGAAAGGGTGAGTCATCCTTGTTATGGTGTCATCCCTGTCACCTTTGCTTAAGCGCAGGCACAAGACAAATCTGTGTGTGTGTGTGTGTGTGTGTGTGTGTGTGTGTGTGTGTGTGTGTGTGTGTGTGTGTGTGTGTGTGTGTGTGTGTGTGTGTGTGTGTGTGTGTGTGTGTGTGTCGCTGAGACTAGCACAGGTGTCTCAGCGACACACAAGCGTTTGGAACAAGGAGACGATGGGATCAGCAGGTCACTCCCAGATTCCTTTTAGTGGAGACATCATCTCTAAAAACTGTGTCAGGTAAAAATTGAGTCACAATTAAATCACACACATTAAAACCTTGGGCAAAGGAGGTAATTGTTGCGGTTCAGCATTTCAAACCCACCTCTGTTCCCTTCGCCTCCCCTCTCTCTGCTCAGTAGATTCACCATAGCACTGTCGGAGGAAGGAATAAATGGAAGTGACACCTCATGTATCCTTCTGGATTCCTTTAAGTGACCTCGGGCCAAATTCCCTATGTATCAGCACCTCCGCTGCTCTGTTGCCTGTCACAGCATGGAAACGGCTGCACTGTGAGGCTGTTTGAATCCTTTGTGCTGCTCAAAGGAACTCAGAAAAGCCATCATCCACACATACATATCATTGTAGATGTTTTGTGCACAGGGAAGGTGTCAGAGCTCTGACCCTCACGTTTATTACTATACATCCCTTCCTTTCACCAACATAGAACGCAGCTTGTGTGTGTCACAGTATACTAAGCAAAGAGAAATATAAAATGCATGTGTGCAGATACAGCGAAACTAATGGAAGATTCAGGGTGGATGGGAGTGGAGCGTGTGCGCCTCCGTCTGCGGGTTCAGCGGTTCAGCACATGCCTTAGCGACGCTCCCTGCCCGGTCGCCGGCGCTCCCCCGATGCACAAACACCAGCGTATTTCACCCACGAGCGCGGGCTAGCGCGCTTAGCCTCGGCGCCGCCTCGGATCAACAACATTAATGCTCTCCAAATATTAGTTTTCCCCCTCATTACCGAGCTGGGTGCTCTCCGCCTGAACCCACAGCGAGTCCTCGAGGACGGAGACAGTAGGATGTGTGTTTGTGTCTGCATCAAGCCAATTACGCCGCGCCGCCGCCGCCGGTTCCCTTTAGCTTGAAGAAACTATTTTGCGCCCGCGCGTTCGCTGCTATTCCTTCCTTGCAGACACAAATAACACAGCATTGATCCTGATTAATTCGCACGCATTGTTTGTGCAGCAGGATACGAATGTATTTAGACAAAAGCCATGACAGTTGCGCTAAAGAGTTGCGTCTCACTAAGCCTAAGTGGCGGAATAGTAAATAGAGAACGTGAGGGGAGCTGTGCATCATGAAATCCCCATCTGCTGTAAAGTGGGGCGCTGACACTTTCAATCTGTTCGGCTTCGCCTTTTCTGTTTTTTTGCTGTTCCTCCCTCTCTCCTTTCCCTCCTCTCCATTATTGCTCTTATCCTTGATCTTCCCTCTGTGGCTGCTTTTGTTTCTCTCGGGTGAAACCTCTGTGGTCCGCCTCGTACATTAATCACACATCTATCTCAGTGACAAGGCCTTGGCTCCAACTGCACAATGTAGATGTTCGTCTTTAAAATGGGCGTAATGTATTGAAGAACTTTTTGCGTGGAGACCTGGTGGAAGCCACGGAACACTTGTGACTGTTACTAGTTACTCTGTGGGGGGTCAGCGCTCCTGCAGGGATCATGGGAACTGGTTTGTACTGTGTGGATGTGCTGGGGAAGCCGTCGTGACCACTTTCCCCCTGGGGGCACAGGGACAAGTAGGATTGTTTTGTGCACTTGAAAGGTTACTGTCTTTAGTCTATTCCCATGCTTGGAAGCACTGTGAAACTTGATGATTTCACATTACACAGTACCACACGATGTGGTTTTAGTTTCAGCTATGTTTAGAAAGAAACCGCTTGGTACAACAGTAAGAGTGGACGCTGTGACATGACTTGCATTTACAGCGAGCACTTCCACTGTGGGAGCGCTGAGTGTAATCTGCGTTTGTGGGAAAATACTTCCCTTTGTCTCCCATGCATGAGAAATTCATTTACATAACAGTCGCTTGGAGCTCAGCCGAGTCAAGCAAACATTACCTTAGATCTAATACTGGAAGTGTGAGTTACTGTAGCAGGTGACCTGTTTACATTTTTTTTGTTAGACCCATTTAAATGTAGTTCAAGAACACGTCCCTGTTACCTGTAAAACGCCCTAACCTCGTGACTGCTGCTACATCAGCTGTGGTGCTTTTTTCTCTGAGTGCCACTAATCCAGCTGCACACGAGAGTCTGGTTAGTCAAGAGCCTTCTCTGAAGCTGGAGTGAGGAATGAGCCTGTTGGAGAGAAAGAATGAGAAACTGGGGGACTGCAAGTGAAAGAGGGAGTGGAAGGGGACTAAAAGGGTCACAGAGGCCGCTGTGCACTGCTCAACCACTTATTCATTTTCTCCCATTTCTGTGTGTGTGTGTGTGTGTGTGTGTGTGTGTGTGTGTGTGTGTGTGTGTGTGTGTGTGTGTGTGTGTGTGTGTGTGTGTGTGTGCGTGCGTGCACCTGCTGCTTTTATGAGGTCAGAGGCAGAATCATTTTTCTTTGCTTTAGACGTATGAGAATATGTATATATGAATCTCTCCGTTATTGTATACATCACCTGAAGTGCGAGGTCCAGTGCAGCAGCGCTGACTTCACCGCCTCAGCGGTTTGGAGCATTTGGCCCAAAGCGGGCGATGAGAAAATTTCAGGCGCCGCTGCGTCAAAAGCGAAGCGTCCTCACGCTTTTCAAACAGCACCCCCTGGCTTAGGGTGTAGACGGGGGAGCGAGGTTAGGGGGGAGGCAGGAGGGCCGGGTGTGAACCGGGGCACCTTTTGCACGTCATAGTTAGACGTGCATTTATAGCCTCCGATGTGCGTTGAGGTGCGTCTCACACATGCGCCGTCCCTCTGACAACGCGCCCTCGGGGGAACGCTGGCTTCCCAGGAGACTTCAGCAGTAAATGATGGCTGTGGAGCGGGAGGGGGCGGGAAGATGAGACGGGGAGCGCACAGGAGACGCAAATGAAGTATGAAGGGCTGAGCATGGCCACATGGCTCCCGCCAACATCCCCCCCCCAGCTCCACCTGCCTCAGGGGCTCAGAGGGGAAAAAGCTGGAAAAAGGACAAACAGCAGCTCCTCGTCTTCGGCGTTCTTATTCTAATTACGCCATCATCCTCCTTTCCTCTGTTTTCGGCTTCTCACCCCGATGTGCCTGACACTCTGCAGAGCCATGGGAAAATCTATTACTCGCGTCTGAACCGGGCTCTTCCTCAGCCTTTCACCCACCTGAGCCCGACCTGGACCGCGTGTGTACAGTAGCACAGCCCTGTCTGAGCTGCACGGTGCTGCCCAGCCTTTTGGTGCACGTGGGCCGCGACAGCAGGAAGTGGATGCCGCTTCAGCTACTTTGTGTGTGGATCAGGGATTTAATGAGGACTGTTTTGGTTGCTTTAGTTCAGGAGCATCTTATGCCTGCTCACATGTTGAACTAGTGCACCGTATTCCTCTTTCCTGTTATTAAAAGTAAAAAAAAACAGTAAGCAAGTGAGGAGTGAAAACCAGAATGCATCCATTACGCTCAACGTGGGCTCACAGTGTTCACGTGTGCTGGGCAGCAGAACTCTGTGAAAAACAAAAGCAAAGCTGAGCAAAAGCTTCATGTGTTGACATCACACATAAATAGAAAATAAATACCAGCATGTTACATTGAATTGGAAAGACATTGTTCATGCCCAGGGAGATAATGATAGGACGTGTGTTTAGTAGTTAGTGTGTTAGTTATTAGCAGTTGTGAGGCTTTTAAAGTTTAAGCCCCTGCCTCCGAGAAGCTCTCCCTGGGTGTGGCTGGATCAGAACCAGAACCACCAGTTGTCTCTTCTCTGGGGCGCTTCCTGTGTCTTTGTGCAAAGACATGACTGAAACAATAAAAGCTCCAGCGGTGTTAATTGTGTTAACTGTTTTGACAGAGCATAATCTTTATTTGTGCGAGCGCAGACTCGCTGACAGCCGATCCAGCTGCGCGCTGTCATCAGTTCCGCGGGAAGAGCCAACGTCTGGTTTCGCCCGGTGCTCTCCCGCGCGCCTCCCCCTCGTCTCCCCCTCACATCTCTCCGTACAGTAAGTGTGAAAGAGGAGGCGGAGAAACCAGACGCGAGAAAAGCGAAGCACACAAACAAACAAAAAGACCCGCTTAGTGTTTGTCAGTCGGATGACGAGTCGTGTCCGGTGGCGTCAGGTGTGCGTGCGTGTCGTCGATACTGTAGCTGTCACTTTGTTTTCATGCTTAATATGCATGGATGACTCCACGTCTGCTGTCGTGCCTCTGTTTTGACATCACTGCAGCAGCGTGGCCCCTGCCTGTCAGAAGAGGCTGCTTTATTTGACCTTTGACCTTTCCTTTTCAGAAAGGAATAACGGAAGCTTATTGGACCCGCCATCTTAATATTATTAGTGTTCCTTCTCGGCAGGGTGTCTGATAGAAAAATGCTTTGAACATCCCAATCATTGCATTTTGTGATTGTGTGCGGGGCGTTTGGAGAAAAGACGCCTACATCTCCTGCTCGGCTCCGCTCCAGACAGCGGGACAAATACATCTCTAATGGGAACAAACATCCCACTGAGGATACGGTACAAACATCAAACAGCTCCCCGCACTTTGAACTAAATCCAGGTCCACCTAAACTGTCCGTCTGCGCTAACGACACAAGTCAAAAAAATGAAATTCGCCGACGGTGGGAGCTGTGACACAGCGAGTGAGTAACGCGACGTATTTTTCAAGAGGTGCGAAATAAGGCTCTGTTTACGTTAAAGAAACATTAACCAAATGCCACATCTGGAGACGAGCCTTGGCTGAGTCACACGTTGATCTTCTTTTATTGCATCCGGTGCTCATTGCGTGTGTGATCTCCAGGTTCGTTTGAACGAAGCGACGCAGCGAAAGGTGCAGCGACTGTTACTGTTGCAGTTTCACTGCTAACTCGCGATAAGTGCTTTGTGGCCTGTTTTCCTTATCCCCCCCTCATTAAAACGCTCTTAATCGGCACTCTCTCCTCCTCCTCTCTATCTCTCACGCGCGTATATGTGTATCTGTATGTTTGCGTGTGTGCGTTTGCCAGCTCAGGACCCGGCCCAGGGAGAGATAATGAAATAATAACTCTTATCAAACCACTGCAGACTGAGTGAAGCTCTCTCTCCTGCTCCGTCTTCGCTCGCTCGCCCGCTCGCTCGCTGCCTCCTTGTCTTCGCCGCTCCTCGCTCTGCCTCGGCACTCGTCTCTCAGGCTGATTCTCCCGCTGATTCTTCCTGCCACTCACGGGCCGCCGCGATGCTCGCGCCCAGGCACATGCTGGTGCTAATCCAGCTGCGGTGCAGCACGCGGCGAACGCTGCTGATTCGCATCCAAGCCATGATAACCGTGAGGGGAAGGCTTTGACTGATGGAGCTTAGCCTGTGTGCACATGGAGATGCAGGATGTAGTAATACAGTTAAAGCTACAGAAGCTTTAATTTGGCAGGTTTAATGCCAGAATGAGGGGTCTTCACACTGTGGAAGATGAAAGTCAACCAAACAGTGGCCTCCGCCTCATTATGGATCCGGCTCTGCTCCTCGTGCCACACATTAATTATTCACAACGTGGCCCAAATGTCGAATATTCTCCTTAACCTCCTGTGCATGCCTTCATCTCTGCATACGCCCAACCTGCCTCACCCACTGTGGCGCGGGCGTAGAAAGGCCGTTTGGTACCAGCCCACTAACGAACAAGGGGCCTTTTTTTATCACCGAAGCTTTAATAGGCTTCCTTTGGCTCCTGTGCATCTCGTATGCGCTTCAACACTAGTTGGGATATTGTCTGGCGCTATCAAGATGCAAACCGCCCCCCTCTTGTAAGTCACGCTTCCTTTTGTCTTTGTCTTTTTTCACCGGTTATATTAAAGTTCACAGAAGAATAGTTTCCTGTAGGTTACGTCCCGGTGCCCCCATTGTCTCCATCACCTCCCATTGTTCCCACCTCTCTCTGTCTGCGCAGGTCTGCACGCCTTAATAGAACATTAAAAAGAGATGGAGGGACGAAGGTGTAAGAGTGTGGAGGGAGAGAATGGATGGAGATGACGGAGCGGAGGTGAGGGAGGAGGCAGGAGGAGGGGGGAGGTGTGAGGCGCAGACCTGCACAAGCCTAAGCGATGCTGACAGGGACACATTTGCTCCAGAGGTGTGGAATTGTGTTGTGTGAAATTGAAACGGCGGAGCATCAGGAGCAGTTATTTGCAATAAATTTCAAATGCTTGGACAATATGAAGGCCCTGCCTCCACTCCTGCTCCCTTTCCCCGCTCATCGCTACAGCACTTGTTTTCTTTGCTTCTTATTTCCCGCGCCCCGCTCTTCTCCTCCTCCTCCTCCCTCGTCTTCCTCATCCCTTTCGCTCCGTCCTTCCTGCTGCCGTCCTCCTCCCTGCGCAGACTCCCCGCCTTCGTCTTCGTCTTCGTCCTCGTCTTCGTCTGCGCTGCTGGTCTCCCTCGGGCCTGCTGAGCGTCTTGTCCAACCTTGACAGTTGACGTCAAGGCTTGGCTTCTCCACCACAGGCCTGCACCCCCCCCCCCTCCCAGCCTCACGCTAAGCGGCAATGACAGGCAGCGAGGCCGTCAGCCAGTCAAAAATCTGAATTAATTTACTTAATTTCAAACCTTTTCATTTGGCTGCTAGACCAGCCGCTGGAGGAGGGAGCGCTTCAGAGGAAGACGCCGACCAGGAGGAGCATGTGACCTTCACATAATGCAGAAAATGCCTTTATTTTGGCACCTAGCGGAGTGTTTTCTTATAGTAAGACAATTTCAAAACTAATCTTCCGCGGCTGGTTGTACAGCACAAGTCCATTGGAGCTGTCGAGGCCCTGTGAGATGCAAGTCTGCAGCCATGTGTGAAGTGAAGTTCATCACCTTGAGCTCATCTCAGCCCGTCGTGTTCTTAAGGAGCTCGCGCAGACTCCACTAAATGAAGCTGCGGCGCTACACAAGAAACTGATGCATATTTCTCACACGCAAAAAAAATGTCCAATCTATTTGGACCACAGCGTTACCGTTGCCCGTCATGAAACCTTTGAATACAGTTGAGCGGAGGAGCTCAGATTTGCTCCTCGTCTCCGCTTTGGTCTTTGTTGGAGGTAGTCATTCTTCTCAGAGCGATTCTTCCTGCAGCGATTGCTCTATTCCAATCTGTTCAATAACCCATTTGCTTTTAGCATAGGGCTCAGTGCCATAGTCATAAAAAGGTGTGGGGATCACCCACAATAACACTTTTAAACCATAATTGAGGCATTTATGTGCAACATCATTAAACAAGGAACAAACAAGACTGTGTCTGTGTCATAATTGCTACCAATGGTGACTGTACAGACTCACTAAGCGACACATACATACATATCTTTGTATGTATGTGTCATCTTTTTGACTCGATGCCGCCCACAGGAAGCTCTCGTATCCAGCTGCATTGGAGAAAGTAAACGTCTCTATTCAGCCGTGTCCGTCCGTCCGGCTGTTTAGACTTAATTACACCACGTTACTACCTCTAGGAAGTCTTCATTGATTGTGTGACTCATATAGACTCCTAGGGGGAATGTTAACATGCGATGCACGCCACAGTCCTTTTCCACTAATTATACCGGCCCGCAGAATCACTTGTATCAGCAGGCATTAAAGTTGTGTTAATCCATGCTTCTGTTTTTGTATTAATATTGATGTGTTCATAAAAGGCTGAGCTTTGATTAGTAAGACCTCCAGGCCTTTGATAGGGGGCTGTAGGGATTTCTAAAAAATGCATGTAACATAAAAGTAATATGAAAAGTTTATTAACTCTAAATATCCCACTGCCAAACACACGATTACACAGTGCTACTATAATTAAAAAAACACTTTCACGTCCCTGTAGAATGGATACTTTTGTGCTTTCATTAAAATTTCCTGCACACTTTGTTTGTTTACTTATTATAGAAGGCGACGGTGTGTGATTATCCGGCGGCACCTGAATATATGGATGAAATAGGAACCTTTTAGGTTCCAATTTGAAACAAACAAACGGGGGAGCTCAATTAGTCTCTACTCTGCGAGAGCTCCCCCCGTTGTCGCTCCACAGTGGAGTCGCGGGGGACGAGGCAAAGGTGACGTATCTGTGGCAGCCGTGCGCTATAGCGGCTCTCCAGACGCTCCGCACTCACTCCATGCGCGGAGCTAATGCGTTTGACCCCTCTTTCCCAACGGAAGCGCCTCCCGGGGCACGTGGATGAATGAATCAGCATGTTTATAGGAGCTCCTCATCAGTCACACCATTTCCTCCCTTCTGTCCGTTTTAATCTTTGCTTTCCGTGCTGACACCGTGGGACCAGGCAGCTCCTCTCTGAACCCAGCGCGTTCCCAGGGCGTTTATGAGAAGGCACGTGAAGCCTGACGCCGCTTCTGTTTAAAAAATAAACATTAACCTTGTGTTTAAAGGGAGTGGAAACATAGTGTGCACAATGGAAGTAGAGAATCGGTCGCTGCACAGCACTGATGAGCGAAGTATCTGACGCTCTGGATCCATTTTGTATCAGATCTTAACGCCTCCTCAGGCCACATGTGAACTGTTGGTCACTTCCTCATCTCCTGTCTTCTGTTTGTTTTGCACTGGGCACTGGAGGCAGCTGTGTTGTTATTTCACCCTTCATGGATCTTTTTCTAAGATATTCACAAAAGCCCAGTTTTCTTTTCCCAGCATCTGCTCACAGAGACAATTAGAGTTCAGGAAAGGTTGAACTCTCTCACTAGGGTGGAGCTCCAGCTTCCTCTCCTCTCTTTCCGAGACGCTCACCATCCCCACTGGAGTCCTTTCTGCTTGTCTCATTTGAATATGTTGCTCTCATCCCTTTCCTGTTCAGTATGTGCTCCCTCTGGGCAGGGAGTGGCTGCACGATGGCATCTGCACTTTTATAAAACGTCTGTCTGTTTTACCTGCGATCGCTTTCAGAGGCTCTTGCTTTACTGCAGTTCTGGTGCGAGGACATTCAGCAGAAGCGGAGGAGAGTTTGTGTCGCCGTTGAACTAAATCTGGTGCAGCGTCTATATTTTCATATAGCATACAGCATATCAGCTATAAATCCACTGTGGTATTTTGTCCTTGTGCGTCTCCATAGTAACATTATATGAACGGGGGCCGGGCTGAGAAACCAAGACCTTTTTAAAGCATGTAGGCAAGGTCAGCGGAAAAACAAATGGCCAGCTCATGTGTCTGAGATGAAAGAGCCACAGGTGTGTTTGTGCATGAAGAATGCTCTCGCTGTCGCCCCTTCATCACTCCTCTCCGTCTCCGCTCGTCTTCACTAAATGCGTGCGCACGGAAGGATCAAGCCAAAAAACTCTGCATCCATTTGAGGGTAGCAGAACCCCCCTCCCTTGAACCGTGGACCCACCCCCTCCTCCAGGTTAAATTACTAGGCTCAAAAGTCATTGTGCGAGCAGCTGGTCACCTGGTAACAGTTGCTACAGTGCTACAGAGCGAAGCACTCGCTCAGCTCCTCTACTCGTCTCTCAGCCGTGCATATTGTCGTTGACAGAGAGCAAACTATAGAACAATATCAGCCTCTCACCTGGAAGTAGATGGAGATACTGCACGTACTGTACGTGTGTGTAAGGTGTGGGGTTGTGCGTGCACGCTGAGGCAGGGACACACATTCAGGCCAGGTAAGTGAGCTTATCCCCCTGCGGCAGGAGCTGGGAGGCTGCTCAGCGATCGGTGAAATGGAGTGTTACTGGGCTCACTTTGAGCTTTATTCTCCGCTCTCCCTCCCACTGAGACGCCGCTACGTCCACCGCGGACACGCCATACATCCTCGTCCTCATGGCTGAGAAAGTCCACTTATCCCGCGCCTGTTGGAACTTTTTGGGCCGCAGCAGTTGGTGCCGTTGTGTTGGCAAGCGTGGAGCGATAACACACAGAGTTAGTGTTTAAATTGTTGAGACACAGCGATGTCTTCCATCTCTCTCTTCTTCGTGGTCCTTGAAGCTGCTCCAGACAGAAGTATCCCCACTGATCCCATTCCTGTAGCCGTGGGCAATTAAGGCTTGAGTGTCATCAAGTACAACTCATCGTCCGCTATATGAAGGTTGCCATGGGATTTTTCCACATTCATTTTGGCACCACGCATGGACAGATACTCAACACCATCGTCAAGCTCATGCCACTAGAGCAACTGCCTGACGTCACACGTCTATGCATCGTGCTAACGTGTTAGCATGTTAGCATTTCTTTCACAGTATCAGGACTGAGGATGAGGGCTCAAGTGTCGAAAATTTTTCCACTTTTTTTTTAAGTAGAGGAAATTATGCAGCATCATGCTCCTCACGAAGGCTCTGACAAATGACATTTTTGAGATTCACTTGTCAACAGTACATGTCTGACTGCACCCCCCACCCCCCGTGCGTGTGTAAATCTGGGCGTATCCGTGTGCGTGTGTGTGCATGCGTTGGTGTCAGTCTGTGTATCACTTTGGTCTGTAGCAGAGGGCAGTGTCAGTTCTAATCTGGGACAAAGCAGGGATGGAAAGGTCAACTCTGCAGTGAAACAGCTATAGAGACGCGCAGACAGACACACACACAGACAGAGACAAGCACACATATAGACACGCTGAACAGCAAGCACACAAAAGAAGATATTTATGGGAAACATGACTCATGCGAAAAGGTCAGGATTCACAATAGGAATTGCGAGTCGTATGCCACCTACCTGCATGTGTGTCTGGATGGATCTGCATGAATGTGCGTGCGAGTAGATCCAAGCGTGTAGGCGATGAGAGCATCTTTGTGCTTCTGTGGAGCACGGCGAGGTTCCTCCTGGGACACAAAAGACAATGTACCGGTGGAGCAAGGAGCGAGAGGGAAGCGGAGAAGAGAGAGAATGGAGAAGGAAGAGAGCCGAGAGAGTTGAGTGTGAATTTCCTTAAAGTGCTCCATTTGGTGAGTCATTATTTTCACTAAAGCCGCAAAGAGCACTTCGTTCCCCCAAGGAGAGGCTCTACCCACTGTTTCCTGCCTCCTCCTCCCGCTTCCTTTCTTCCACAATGCCAGCGAGTATCTATCATTTGTTTGTTTTCCAGATGACTTTTCCGCCTCTCGGAGCTCAGGGGATGTCTGTGATCTTTTAAGATGTAGCCCCGAAACCTTCCGGTGTGGAGAGTAACAAATTAACCTCGCAAATTGAGTCCATCGTGTGCTGCCCCGCTTTGCTTCCTGGATGCCTATTTTTCTGCTGATCCAAGCTGATAGATTATGTCTGTGAATTCATAGAGATGCGTTGCTTACTCGTGCACATCTGCCGCAGCAGTGATTGCATCCTCTCTGTGGGATCTGGCCGCAGCCGTACAATCAGCTCAGCGAGATAAATAGGAACACGGAGAGAACAAACCTCGCTGTCACTACAAATAAACATCTGTGGGGGTGCCTCAAGGCCGGGAGAGGCTTTTTCTCTCTTACACGTAAACACACTTGATAATACAGAGGCACAGCCTCAGACAGGTACACACGCTGACACACAATTCGCCTCCTCCCACCCCTCCAGTCGTTCAGAAGGTTAGCGTCCTCTCCCGCGTATTATTTCGATCTGCGGAAACAAACGCCTTCGCTCCCTCTGGATTCCGAGATAAGCAGATTGGTTTGTGTTTTGGAGAAGACAAAAGGGGCTCGGTCCACACAAAGGTTTTGTAAAATGGCACCGGTAGTAGGGAAGAGGCCGAGCGTGCGGGAGCCTCTGAAGCCTACCTCTAATGCTGCAAAATGTCACTTCACAGCAACAACAATAAAGACATTCAAATGTCTGCCCAGGTAAGAGTTTCACAAGGACTCTCCTGCTGGAATATTGCTCAATTTACTCTTTCACCGACTGAACTTTCCATTTGTAGTTTTAAAAATCATTAGTTGGAGCTTTTCATTCATATTTAAAAACCCCAGCCGGTGTCTACCCCCCCCCCCCCCCCTCCCCCTCCCGTTGTCCTTTTCACCGCTTTGGTCATTCGATGACAAACTTTTCATTTCTGGTTTAGCTCAGTGTCAGCTGCGTTTGACTGTTCCGCCTCCCTGTCATTGTCTGCCTTCATCTCCGAGAACAAGGAGAAGTTCAGCGAGCTGTGTGGCTCCACCAAGTGCTTGAAATGCTAATCAGAATTGATCTGGATGAGGATATTTAAAAAAAAAAAGTGGGTTGATTGCTGTCACAAGGCTCAGTGTGGGGCTGATTCAGAGCACCATAAATATTAATGGTAGATGCCCATCAGAGATGGCATGTCACTAAAAGTCCCATGATTACCTGCTGAGTGCCGCGCGCCGCGACCTGTACGAGTGATTGGTTCAGACGTCCTCGCTCACAGACGGAACACGCAAACTAAGGCCACGTGAGGAGCCTGACTCAAAACATCAACAGCAGCTGAGATGCGTGTAGTGACAGGCTTGATTAGGCTGCAAGCTCCTGCGTGCGGAGGTTCAGCAGTGACATGTCCAGCGTCTCACTGGAGCAGCTGGAGACACCAAGACACAGTCACCAGTGGCCTGCAAGCATGTGTAGCATCCTGATGATGATGATGATGATGATGATGATGATGATGATGATGATGATGATGATGATGATGATGATGTTAGCGGAGTTCTGGACACAGGACTTTGTTGGTTACTCAGTTTAATAGAAGTAAAGTTTGCATGCAGTGTTAATTTTCCAATTATAAACAAAATAGTTTCTTTACATCTCAGCTCACTCATTTTTTTTAGTTGCTGCAGTACACGTTCCACTGGAGTGTAGGTGGCGAATGTGTATTCTCTGTACAGTAGGCAGCATTGTGTTTCAGTTTAATAGTAGGAACAATAAAAAATGCAGCGGCTTCGGACGTTATCACGCCATTCAGTGGTCATTATCAGTGGTTATCAGCCCATACGTATGGGCCGGTAGGTGAAGGTTGATCACGGCTCGAATGATTTAACCAGCAGTCAGTGGGGGCGCTGTTGAGCGGTTTTTGTTCAGACGGGAGGATCGTTTTTGATTTTGATTTATTAGCGAGCATAGCTTAGCAAATAGCTAGCGCTATTGTGTTAGCTAACTGTAACCTGAACCCCCCAGCCCTAACCCTAACCACAATAACCTCTGAAGCTGCTGAACATAGCAACTTAGCTAGCTGTTAGCTGTTAGCGAGGAGGCAGAGCAGGCGCCTACCAGCCCGTACCAATGCGTTGATAAGTTCTGATTAGCCAATTCGTTATGGCTGATGAACATCTGAAACGGGTGAAAGATGATCTGTGATCATTAATTACAAGTTTTCTACAGAGGTCAATGCAGAGTCCTGTTTTCTTCATTACTCCTTCCATCAGCTTTTTGAACATTCATGTCAGTCTTTCTGATTTCTCCACACACACACACACACACACACACACACACACACACACACACACACACACACACACACACACACACACACGCACTCTCTATCAGCTTTAGAACACAAAGTTTCTCGCTGGCTGCAAACTGAGCGTCTTCTAAGATGACCTCTGAACAGAAGCGGGGCTCCCTCCTCCCTCCTCTCCTCTTTTGAAGGATGCCATTGGATAAGCGGAGCACGTCCGTATTGATGCACGTAGTTGGCAGTCTGGAGACAAGATCCACAGAACATTCAGGACCATGGAGAAAATCAATGGTTCCCATCTGCACTGAACTGAGGCCAGGGGATAGATCCTGTTTATGACTTCATTATTGGCTCTGTCCAAATTATTCATTGAAGTGCACCATCATAATCCACTGCCTCCTCAGGTCAGGTTTCTGTTGTCCATAGTTCACTGTAGCGCTGAGAGCAACACACTCACATTCTAGTGACTTTTGACCTATTACTGTGGGCGTCAGTGATTAAGAGCTCCTTCCTCAAGTCCACTCTGTAGCTGATCTCAGATAAAAGTTTCACCCCCTAAAGGAAGAATGCAACGTTTTGATTCTGTTGGAGATGAAGGAGAAAAAAAAAACAGCTGCTCCGAGATCTGGCACCTCGGTTTGATCCCACAATTCAAGGCCACGACGCGGGAGTCTCGACACAAAGAGCTCGACGCGCTGCTCGGTGAGATAACTCTCACGCGATTGTGCCGCTTGATGCGACGCGCTTCAGATCCGGCAGCCGCCGCATCGGGATGCGGAGCGGCGCGCTCCTTTCAGCGCGCAGTAATTGAATCGGCGACGCTGACGGCGGTAAACAAGCGTCTCCCCACCTGATGATGCTGCGAGCGGCTCGCGTGGAGCAGAAGAACGCCGGTGGCCGCCGGCGGCGCCTCCTTCTCCTGCAGCTGTCAGTCCGGGCCGCTCTAACGAGGACAGGCACCGCTAATTGAATCCTAAACACTTTCTCCCCCTGCTTATCCCCATCTTTTATTTACTGCCCTGACTCCCCCACCTTCACCGCAGGCAGGTGACGAGACAACATTGTGCTTTAGGCGTTGGTTTTCTGTGTCCTTTTTAAAAGCCTTTGTGTTTGTCTTTCCTCTGCAGCCGTATATCTTCTCTGCTCCTCTCATCACCGGCGTCTCTACGCTCCTGTCTGCTCGGAGCGCAATTGCCGCCGTTCCATTGCTGCTTTAGTGCTGCGTTAGCGACGTCTTTGAAATGCACACGAACAAATGTCAGCGCAACTATCACTCTGCGTCTCTTTGCTCCTTTTGTACGTTCGCAAAAAAAAAAAAAAAAGCGGGATTGTGCTTTGTGGTCTTGGTGTCGGTGCAGTTGGCTGCGCCCAAAGGCCAAAGCACTTACTGAAATAAAGTAATTTTCAATGAAATAAAAGGCTATGAATGAATAAAACAACACGGCTGATTGCGCGCTAGCTCCCACTCAGTGCAAGTCAAGTTAAAAACTCTTTGTACTCCTTCGCAGCTCTCTTTCAGAAGCGGGCTTTAACCCCTGCTGTAGCACATAAATACGCAGCGCCAGAAAGAAACCGCGATGAATATCAATGCACTCAGGAGTCCGAGCGAGCGCCTGTGTTTTTTAAAGTCAAATGCAGCTCCTCGGGCTCTGTGATACAATGGTAAAGGTGGATCAGATTACAATTGATTAAAGTTCTCTTTTGCAAAGGTTTGATCATTTTTTATTTAAAGAATAAAAACCTAAAAGACAAATAGGGAGACCTTTAGCACTGACTGTTCCAGGGAGGAACGTCTGCCTACTAGAGGGCAGGTTGGCGTTGGTAGAGAGGAGAAGCATTTTTTTACCCTCCATCCTCAGGGTCAACTTTTAAGTAATGACAGACGAGCCGAGGCTCCACTCTGTCCCTGCTCATCGCGTTGTCTGATGTTAATAGCCTGTGATGCTGTGGTAGACGGACGCATGTCCGGGGATAAACCATTCAGAGGTCATTGGTGAAGCTGTCAGTCATGCATTCTGACGACTACCTGTCTGGTTCTTCTCCAGTTGCCCGTCTCGTTCTCTCACAGTCTGTCAGTGTGTTTTTGCTCTCTCCGTCCCTCTGCATTACCTTCTCTCTCTCTCTCTCTCTCTCGCTCACCCCCTCTCTCTCTCTATTCGGGGCCTGTCTTTATCTGTCACCCTTCCCCACTGCTGCCCATTGTTCCCAGTGTAAGCTGATATGTCAGGCTTGAGCCCAGTATAATGTCAGATGTAATGGGAACATTTGCTTTTAATAAACGCACGCTCTCCACCGCCCGCTGAGGAAACTGTTGTTGTTTTCATTAATTATTAACTAACTTTATGCTTGTTGCTGTCTGACATGCCGAAAAGTACAGCAAGATCATGGGCAAGTGCGCGTGTGCACAGATACAGTGTGTACATACACACACACACACTCACACACACACACACACACACACTCACACAAACACACACACACACTGCAATTTCCCATCACAAACACATCTTTTAAAATAGATTTCCAGTAATTACAGCTGTCATCACATATTCACTTTCTCTTTATTTTCTGCTGGCTGTTGTAGGTTTAAGTGGCTGTTCTGTGTAACAAGACAAGCGGTGCTCCATAATGAAGTGTTTAATATTTGATACCACTGGATTTCACAGCTAATAAAAGCTGCCTGTGTGCCTCCATTAGCCTTCTGTCCAGACTTGAGAATAGTGCTGCATGGCTGCACAATGTAAATCACAATCTGTCCACTTCCAGCTAATGGGGTAACCCAAAACCCTGTCATGATAGAAAGTAGCGATACATTCACTGTGTAATAGTCGTACTGATTCTAAATAATTCACACCGGTGCTTTATGCTGTTTTGGTGTGCGGCTATTTGTGCCAGGGGACGGGGAGATATTTTGTTGGAGGAGAGACTTTGTATGTGTTAAAGAATATTTAGGAGGTGTGAGACCATTGCAAGTTAGTTCTACAGTATGTGCATGTGCATGTGCAAGTGATGTGTCTGTTTGTCAAAGAAAGTGAGAGACGTGGAAACACAGGGCTTCGTGTCTCGCAGTGTTGTTGCAGATATTCAGCTGCCAGTGCAACTTTCAGTAGAGAAGAAAGAGGCAACAGATCTGAGCCAAACATGTATTTACAGTAACTCGATGCATTTTGATCAAATACCTGTGTATTGAAACCGTTACAGGATGCAAATCTCTAACGTAAGCTCTTTCTTTTACATGCCTTCCTTCACCCTGCTGACTTCCTCCAAACCAGGTAAGACTTTTTTTTTCCCCTCTCTTTATTTTGGCTGTCCATAAAGGAAGTGTGGGCCAACAAATGTCAACACTAACATCAGTGTAACGTTCTGACAATCACTGATTCAGAACTGAGGACAGATTGGTTAAAGGAAATTGCAGCCCATGGCGTTGGGCGCAGTGCAGCATGTTGCATGTGTGCATGTTACAAGCAGATGGATGGATGCAGATGGGAATGAATTCAGACTGTGAAGTACACACATGCGGGGCGTCGACCCCGACCTGCACGACCACGGGAAACTTTGTGCCCTTTTCAATAACAGTTATTTTCCTAAGTTTGCTTTGGCCGAGCGAATCCGCTCCCATGCAGTCGTCCTGTTTAGGCTTTGATGATGGGGAGATAGTCGTATTTACTAATGATATGCTAATCACCCCTTTGCCATTATCTGGACTTCAACAATCCACTTCTGCCAGAAGATTTTAGCACAAGCCTCATAAGGGCCACAAAGCTATTCACACACCGGTTGCAATAACAGGGTTATTACCACTGTATGGCTGTGTGACATTTAACAGGGTGGATGCTGAATTAGCAGGCTATTATGTTGTTTGGAAAAAGAACACCTGAAGTTAGATTTAAAAACATGGTGATGCTCATTATGTATTTCATCCACTAATCCCTTGCTTTAGAACCAACGTTATTACATGGTTGGTTCAATGCATCATCTCTATTTTGCGGCAGAAATGGAATCTGAGTTTGTTGAGGACTGATGCGTTCCCATATCCGGTCTAATTGCGGTGTAAGTTTTTAGTCGAGGTCCACGACACATTATTGCAGGAAAGGAAAACGTCCGTGCTTCCACACGCTGCCCTATGCAGCGAGGTCTCACAGATGCTCTCACAGTCCCACTGCGTCGCAGGCGATGCCGATCACATCGGCAGCAGGGAGGCTTTCATTTCAACTCAGTCGCTAGAAAGACCTGCTAAGGAAGCGGCGCTCCCCGTCCAATTACACTTAGATTACAGCGTTGGAATTAGGTGGCGTTAGGAGGTTTTATTGAGGGAGGAGTAAAGGTTAGAAAGTCTCCCCAGTGTAACCGCATTCACCACAGTCATTAGCTAAGGAACAAGGAGCATTAGTTTGGCACATTACTGTACAATGTGTGCGGTCTCAGCAGCAATTAATAAGGTTTCTGTGCAGAAAGTCATCTGTGGCTGCTGCCTGTTTTAATAAGTGGATTTATAGCTAATAAACATGGTTGCAGTCTAGTGACCTATTCCATCAGTCTAGTGGAGCGTGCCCCCGTCACTCTGCAGAAACAAATGAGCTCGCCAATATCACTGTAAAAGATTTCCATTTCCTATCGCATCACCCCCAAATGTTTCCCCTTTACATTTAAGTGACCATACAAGCTCATGTATTAATTGAAAGTAAAAAATGCAACTTAAGCGAGCCCAGCGTGAATCTTTACTCGGCTCTGCTTCCATCACATCACTCACGCGCTTTGGGTAATTTACTAATCCACTGCTGCAGGAGTGAAATTATGTGATCGGTACGAAGCGGGAACAGCGTTTAGAAATGAACCGTGATCAGCCGTGATGTGGCCCGACCTGTTCATAGCAGACCACTCACCAATAAGCAGGGCTTTCATTCAAGTACAAATCTGTGACTTCACAGTTCGGGTCAGTATGTACCTCTGCTGCTCAGACGCTTGACAATCACAGCGCATGTTCTGATCCCCATCCTGATGTAGGGAGAGGAAAATGGAGCACATTTCCCATCACAGGCCAAAAGATGGTCAGTTTGTATAATGACTCGTACCACTGATGCAGTGGTAGAATGTCTGAAGACTTTCTCTAATAGAAAATGGGTCTAGTCACACCTCAACCTCAAAGTAAATGCAATATATGGTGCACAACTTCGCCATATGGAGCAAGGCATTTAAAAAGAAACGCATCATCTTCTTCTGTATCATATCACTGTCGGTTTTAATCATGTGGAATATTTTGGTCCAAAGACAAAATGCGGTTTGAAAAGGAATAACCCACCACAATCAGCTGTAACAGTCAGGGCATACAGCTCTGTCCAAACACATTACGCACTCTCTCATATTGGCTCACGCAAGGTTATTGTTGCCTCAGACGCCAGTAGCTTCATCATCAGGCCCAGATATAGTTTACATCGACTGATGGATTCAGACTGATGAATGAGATATGCCATCAGTGGTAAACAGTGTGATTTATGAAGGTGATTTTATGCTACGCCTTCACTCATGTCTGTCATAACTGCCCTCTATTCTGCTGTAATATTTATGAAGATGATTGGAGATGCACAAGACGCTTTCTATCCAGCCATATTTACAGTTAGCAGACATAGCGTACCTTCAATCCTAAGCATTTAAATTTAATATTTAATACCCAAGTCTGGCTTTGCTTAACAAAGCAGGTAAGTGGGTAATAGAAACTGTTATTAATAAGGAAATGGTTATTCAGTGGTGGCTCCCTAGGTAACCAAGGCTGGAGCTAGTGGGGCATGAGCAGATGGGTTCAGTCAGTGGTCAGGTCTGACCTGCAGACAGAGGTTGTGGTGGGCCTTCGTTACTCATCATCATCACCATCATCATTCAATATTTGACGTAAATAGATCTAGTAGGATTCGTGAGTCGGTGTGGAGTGGCCAGTCACAGAGCACCAGCCCCTGAACTCACTCTGCTCTGTGCCAAGAGGAGAAAATAAGGGTTGCTTCATGGGTCGTACAGCGTGTAGTTCCCACCACAATGGTGTTCTCAAAATAACACACAAAGCAATGGCTATTGTGACGTGAGAGCTGCGTTTTAGACAGTTTTAGACAAAAGAAGAGTCAGTGTTTGACTATAAAGGGGGAAAAGCAGAGAGGAAAGTTACAATAGAAAATAGTAAAAACTACGGTCCCCAGTTCAGAGTCACAATTTAAAATGTGTGTAAGGGCATAAAGCTGAATGAATAAGAATGCCTGTTTGTAGCGTCCTGTGTGTGGTACATGTGCATGAACGTATCTGGGCTGTGAGAAGTTGGTCTGAAACAACAGCATGGCTACTGTATGTTCCTGGCAGTCTTTATCTGAGGTTTCCAGGATGACTATTAATTCCCTTAAGCTGTCTATTTGTTTGCTGACACGACACATTATACAACATAATATGAAAAAGATGTACAGTACGAGCACACACAGCGTTACACACACACAGTCACGAGGGGACTGGCACAGGAAAGAGGTAAGAAATGTGCAGGAAGGAAGGATGAGACACCCTAATGCCTTCTAATGAAAAAATAAATCAGTATTTGCTTGGAGGGATAAGGAAGACCTAATAGTAATTAAGGAATTGTCAACTTCTGTCGAGTTCAACTATCGAACTCAGATTAGTTTGTAATGAGAAAATCGGTGAGCGGGGTGCAAAAGCTGGGCTTCCACAGAGGATATATGTGTAGCATATACTCTGCTAAGGTAACGTAGCCTGGTTTAATTGATCATCTGCGTGGTTTGTGCGTTTGTGCTATTTAGCTAATTCATTAAAAGTCCCACGTTTCTTTAGACATCCTTTTGTTAGACCTTTTCAAATCTAAAGCTGTAGTCAACTGTGAGGTTCTTCATATTCATTCGTGTTATAGTGTAGTTTTTTTTTTTTTGTGCTGCAGTGTAGCTTTTCCAGTGTGGAATGTTCCTTCGATTGAAACTCACATGCTCCAAATCAGCTGATCGGCTGAAGACGCGATGGCGTCGTAGCAGAGCTTCCCTGCTCGTCTAAACGGTAGAATGGAAAGCACAGGAGCCCAAAATATAATTAGTCAGAAAAGCCAAGACAGCAGCTGTGAATAATTTAAGATGGCAGTTTATGCAAATGGTCCAAATCTGGGACATGGTGCAGAAGGTGTTAGCATTTTACTGCTGACAGGATGAAACAGAGCTGAGTGGTATATGAGGTGTACAGTCTGTGCACGTCCAGAGGACCTGCCAGCGTCACTCCATTAGTTTCACATTTATTTGGGACGGGAAACGTATCTTTTCACAAGGACGTGTGCGGCCACGCCGGCGCTGTCGCGGCGACTCGTCATTGCAATGGCGCATTTAAAAAGGGAAAGAAAACGCTTTCCCATTAACGCCTGCGTGGCCTGCGATCGTCTGAGCTTTTAGAAGCAATTACGGCGCATTTGAATAAATGATATCCCTCCCAGATGCTCCGTTTACTCTAAGGTTGAGCTGTGATGGCGGTGGCAGGCGGTCGCCCTCCATCCGTCATCGCCGCGCCGCGTGACGGCTGCGTGCGCTCTTCGCGAGGCAGAACAAAGCCACCGTATTAGTCGCGGCGCTCACCTTTGGCGCGGCAACGTTCGGAGTGAAATCTGATCTGAGGTGAGCTGCTGTCACCATGGCAGCGCGGCGAAGGCGCCTCCCCGCCCCAGCCTCCTGGGAGCAAAGTGAGACTTGCGCTTACTTTGCTCAGAGACGACGGCGCTGGAGGTTCGGCGGGATTTTATTACCTCTCTAATTAGACTCCAATCATAGAATTTTAATATGCATTATTACATGCAGTACCCGACACACATCACCACCTACTGAATTCATTTGCTGCTATTTAGCCGTGCTCTGAGAACTCCAGAATGAAATTTAAAACAGGAGTATGTGTGCACAATTTCAAAATAAAGCTACATTGATGCTACAGTATATGCTTTTATGGATCAGCGCTATGGAGGCCCAGCCATTTAATTGGCTGTATATGTTCAATAATTATTGCCCTATAGCCGTCAGGAAACAGCATAAAAGGACCATTGTGGCCACGTGTTACATGCTGACAAGCCCATTGATTTGCGTGAATCAAGCCTATGCCCCTATGCAGCTCACACAGCAGTGCATCTTTAATCGGCCCAATCTTTCTCTTCTTTTTTTTTTGTCTTCCTCTGCATCGTTTCGTCCCTCGCCGTCTCACTTCTGCGCCGTTTCACGCCGCCGTCTCACGCCGCCGTCTCACGCCGCCGTCTCCTTTTGCTCTCTCCAGCTACGCTCTTGTCTCATGTGCTGTGCTTGTGGTTTTCTCACTTTGACATTCAAACAGTATCCATAAAATATGCCTCCGCATCGCTGCTTTGCCATTACAGTACCTGGGAAGGCTGTTTTGAATTTGAACGCGTCAGCAGAAAAACGTTAAAAACATCAATACCCATAAATCCCCAATATTTAAGTATGGATCTAAAGTACAAAGAGACTGACCACAGTAATAACAGACGTATGGCTAAACTCTGAGCCGAAGCGGAAACCTGCTTCATTCAGCACTGCGCTCCATTGTGTGTGTGTTTTAAAGCAAGCTGGAGCTGAGGTGCGGGGACTTCTTAAGGATAAATGGATTCCAAAGCAAGCTACTACCCCAACAAACCACTAGAACTTCCCACCGGAGGTTTGTTCAGTGACACAGAAATTCATTTCCGCTGTCAAACGCGCGGATGTCTTTCCATGAAAAGGCATGCAAATCAGAGCGCTGACTGGGATGCTGAGGCCAGACAGATGATGGGAGAGAGCGAGAGCCGGGGTGCACGTCGTACCTGGCCTCGAAGAACACGCAGGCACCTGCTCGCTCACCCGCTCGCTCTCTCTCTCTCCCTCTCCCCCTTTGTTTTTTTCCCTCAGCCTTTTCTCTTTATGGCCACTTCACACTCACAACAGGGGGACTATTTGTTACTCTGAGTGGATTTGCTTCTCTCAGTGGGCATCTAAGAGAATGGCAACCGGAATGACAGAATGAGCACACACACACACACACACACACACACACACACACACACGCTCTGAGAAACACAGACGAGTAGCGGCCAATAAACACGAGGCCATTCGCACGCGCATATTCCCACAAACAGGAGTCCAGCACTGGCCTGTTAAGCTTTAAAATTCTTAAAGATGGAGCGTGACACATCCCGAAGCTTTTAGTGTTAGAAAAGAGGCCTGTGAGTGCACGACGTGCAAAGGAATATGGAGTAAGAGTAGAGAGGTGAAGAATTAAGGAGCAGAACGTCATTTAGATTTTTTTGTATTTTCACATTTGTGATGCTGCGCGGGCGAATGAATGCCAAGCGCTCGTTTTTAACAAATCACGTCCAAGTCACTGCATTTCAAGAGGATGTTGTAAATCTCACTTTTACTTCCAGACATGAAAATTGCCTCGTTTTTATTCAGTATGTATAATTCACTCATCCTGACTCACTCATACTAAGGTAATTACTGGTATTATTGACGCTTCATGCCAAAGAAAGGTCATTAAGTTAGGTACATCTAAAGTGGTTATAGAAACTTCCCATGAACCTCAAATAAAAGGTTTCAAACATGAATGAACCAGTTTGTCTATATTTCCATACCTGTACAAAAAACAATTCACCTAAACATGAACTACATTCAGTGAGTTCTGCCGAGCTACTCAAGGTTATACTACAAAATACATCATGCAAAAGACGTCAAACTAACAGAAGGGAAACGTTGGAGTTGGTGCTGCCAACCTACACAAATAAATAGATTCTTTATCACCAATATGCAGCTGCTGTAAACTTGAGGCAGGCATCTGCCTGTTTAGGCTGTTGTGAGAATTTATAGGAGAGACACCTAGTTGAAGTGTAAACACTTCTTATAAGATATTTCAATTGCACACGTGCACAAGTAATTGAGATACACAGTACATTACAATCAAATCAAAAATACATACATTGTTTGGGGGGCATTCAGTAGATGTGGACCCTGCCCCCAGAGCTACATAATGAAAGATGAAACGTGTGGCTGCGTGTCAGTAAAGTTTGTTCAAGTCAGATTAAGCAGGAAGAGCTCTGCGAATAACCCCAGCCTGTAGTCAGACGTCATGGAGAAAAGAACAGAGCCCAGAGCACTATAAAATAACACCCAGCATGTGCTCCTCACTTTTACATGTCTCCCAAAATATCGTTTCACTTCCCTCGCTAGGAGATCGTCTTGAGTCAGAGGATATGCACATGAAAGGCTTAGTCTGAAATGGGACTTTAATGAAGTTAAATTCACCCAATTACGTGTGTCTGGGTTCATCGGTGCCAAATGTTGGCTGAGCGCTGAGCACCAGCCTCTGCACCGTTTGCCTAACACCTAATAACACCGCGTCGGTGAAGCCCTGCTCCCTAAGTGCTCGTCATCTCAACAACGTGATGGCAGTTTGTCTCTGGGCGCAGCATTAACCAAAAGCTGGGGCGGCTTCAGGACGCGTCGGTAGCGGCCTCTGAGTGACCCCGCCGAAGCGTTTCACAGATGCCTCCCATTCAAAATGACACAGTCTGAGAGGATCTGCCAGGAAGAATGGGATAAACAGCCTAAATCTAGGTGTGAGAGGCTTGTAGAGACTTACTGCAGATTCAGAGCTTTAGCTGCTGCCACGGGGACGGCTACATCCCAGAATTAAGAGTCTGGATAGGTTTTTAAATGAAAATATCCATTTTTGATCTTTTAATCAATTTGCTCAAAGTTCTTTATACTCTTTTAAATTAAATTTACAGCACATTAACAGTTGGAATACTTTTTTTGAAGTGACTGTATGTTTTACTTTTTAATCATGTCATGCTGAGCTGGGGCTTTGGAAGACACACAGTGAGTCATGCAGGCATGATTTGGCACATTGGAGGAACACAGAGGTGAGATGAACCATCGAGGTGTAACTCATAGCCCATAATTGTATTTTCCTACTAAATTGCCCAGAGGAGAAGAACAGTGGCTGACTGGGGATTAATTCAGTCTAAACTGATTTAAACCCAGTGCATTTCAGCAGTTGATTAATCATCACCTCTGAGCTCTTGATTTTATGTATCCATTAGCTTTTAATATGATTGCCCTGTTTTAAAGGCGTAACCTTTTCTGAGATTTCATTATTTATCTGAGGTAACATGGAGGGAAATGAGAAGGAGAGAGCGGCCGTGAGAAGAGGGGGTCTTTGAAATGAAGTGAAGCTGCAGAATCTGACGCTGGGCATAAGACACTGCTCTGCATGAGCTGCAGGGCTTTAGAAAACAGTGCTATTTTCCTCCACACATTGGAAACATCGTTTTGAGCAACTCTCAGACCCTGTTTGTAATGAAGAGAAATGATTTCATGCTTTTTGCCATCTGTGTTTGCCAGAGTTCTGACTCCATCTGTTTTAGGGGGTCTAAAATGGATCTTTAATTTGAGTGGTCAGTTGACGGTTTCCTACAACAGCCACCACCTGTTAGACTGGAACTCCATTTAAATAATGATGGCCTGTTGCTACTGCAGTTTCCTATTTTATTGTAGCACTTTTACTTGCTTTAAATTACTATCCCAGCCTTATTTGCAGGATTTGATATTTGGACTGTGTGCTTCTGCAGAAACCAAGTGTTCTTAGTGTGTACTGTCACTCATTACTGTATACTGCAAGCCCTCCTTTCATCACATAATCCACTGGTGCAACTGGAGATGCTTGGTTGCATTGTTTAACTGAGGACTTCACATTATGAATATTTTATGTCACACAGAGCATGTTACACCACCAGCGATGCTTTGCTTTTTTGTCTGCAGTTTATTCTGTGTGAGGGTTCATCATTAAACAAAAGACCTGAGTCTTTCATTCATTTACAGTACATGTTTATAGTACATAGGTTGCATTTATTTATATTTCCTTACCATGCTTTTACATATAACATGGTGGCACACTCTCATTTGCACCGACGCTTAATAAACTCACTCAACTCATGATATGAAAAACAATCAAACCCAAACTGATGTTATTGTCTAATTAAATAAAATATCAGAAAATCGGTGCTGACCTCTCTCCATCTGGTCTTCTATTATTTTATTTTAATGGAAACCGTTTAGTTTAGTTTCGTAACAGCATCCTCCTACACCAGTGGCACAGCTACACCTTGCTGTAGTGGTACAGAAGCACGCCTAGCTCCGTGTTTATGGCTCTTCTACTGTACAGTATGTTTTGTCTGTACACAGATACAAGATTTGGTGTTGAGTGATAATACACGTTGTGAAGGACATCATTTTAGTTACTTCCACCGAAATACAAAGTCTTTGAGTGTGATGCCGCAGGTCCAAGCCGAAGCACTGGTTAAAGCCAACCACGACTCATCAAGGCCATGCAGCTAAGATTAAAGACAGGACTAGACGAATATAATTAATGGGGATGCTCACCTCCAAGTGAACAGGGGTGTGAATCACTCAGTACATCGCCCTCAGTGTTCTCATGCGTCAAAAGAACAGACGTCCTTCAGGTTTTTTTAGTCACTAAAATTCTATTAATGAATATTTGGTTAACACAACCTCTGCTTTTGACACTGCTTGAGAAAAGAAAGTACGCTAGAAACATCCACTTCCCCACTAGTTCTCCCTACTAGTGATTTGTGATACATAGCAATATGACGACTTAAGGCTGAAATTTGTTATCTACTCTGTATCACTCTATCTATTCTAAGTATCTGGCAAGAGCCTTTAACTTATTGTGGTCTATTGTCCATAGTTAGTTAACTCTATGTGCTATTTGAGGCTTTGGAGTAGAGAAACTTTTTTTCTAATCTCAGTAAGTCATGACTCCACTATCTGATGGGAAAGCACAAACTACTGATAGGAGGAAAACATTAGAACCGAGTTCCTATAGAGTAAACAACACACCTAGGTGACCCTCATGCCTTTTGTTAGAATGTTCTTTGGAGTCATTATTCAAAAGTTGCTGGGAAGACAGGTGCCCCAATGCATGTGGCCTAAAAATGAGTTCTTCTCATTCTGTACAGTAAAAATACAACATACCTAGTAAAACATGGAGGCAGCTACTGTAAGTAGTGTGTGTGCCATAATTATGGGATGGATTAATTGCAGTGTAGGTAACTGGTCTACAGTATGCAAGAAGACATCAAAAAGAGTTTAATGTTTGAGTAGCACAGTTTGAGGATGTGTTAATTTAAGAGAGACACAAAAATATCAGGGGGTAATTTTTCTTTCACATAAACCTACACATAAACGGCTGACAGGTTTTAAGAATATGCACGCTAACCTCTCATCACTAGAGTGCATTTCATTATATGTACCTGTGAATCGTTTTTTAGATCGTTTTAGGGAAATTCATCTTTAAGCCGAGTAATAAGAAATGGTACAGTGGATAATTACAGGCTTGATAGTATAATAGTGTTTTAGCTATTTGGTAAATGCTACAGTTTAGAGTTAAAATTGCACAGTTTGCTTCTTCTTTAACTTTTAATACACATCCTAGTAAGTAAGTATGTATAGAATACGTCCATCCACTTTCTACGGTTAGTCCCGTGCAGGGTTGCGGGGGTGCTGGAGCATATGCCAGCTAGACAACCAGTCACACACACTCTCACACCTACAGGCAATCTAGAATGACCAATGAACGTAGTACATGTGTTTGCATCGTGGGAGGAAGTCGCAGGACGCAGAGAGAACCAATACAAACATGGGGAGAACATACAAACATGCAAAGCGTTAAACATTTATTTTCCCGAATTAACAAAATGCAGTGAATGAACAAAAAACTAATCTTAATCAGTCAAATCAATGTTTGGTGTCTTCAACACAGCAAAAATTCTTGTAGGTACAGTAAATTTGCACACAGTTTTGGAAGGAACTCGTCTGGCACTGGTTTTCCAAACATCTTGGTACAGTAGAACGGACCACAGATGATCCTGATGATCATTAGCACCTGTTTGGTATAATTGGTTGAACATACACCTGACTACAGTATAACCCTACAGAATCTCTGACTTTGTGCGAGTGTACATACTGTATAAGCATTGACGCATAAATCATCCATCCATCCACCTTCGATCTCTTATTGCCATAAGGGGAGCTGGAGCCCATCCCAGCTAGCTGAGGTACACGCTGGACAGGTCGCCATCATGAATCATACATCTTTTATTTTAAACTGACAAAGTAACTTATGTAAACACGATACAGGCTAGGTTGCAATATTAAGGGGGCTACAGTCAGTCTTAATTAGCTCACACCTCAGTTCACCTGAATTCAAGGTCCCTTAATTTACTGACTTCTGATATGTGTCATTAATCAATCCAGCAATCTGTTACAGTACCAGAATAAAACTCTTTAGAAAGCAAAAATAGTGACTTAATCTTTTTTTGAACATCCGCATGAAATAATATCTAAGCTGTTTCTCATTCTTGCTGTGCTCCTGGGTGGGAAGTTGTGTGAGCAGCTGTTATGCAAGTGAAGCTTCTCCCACCTGCAGATAATGGCCCACCTGTGCTTGTGCGAGCGCTTGGAAGCGAGGATATCGGCCGCTAACGCAAACGCTGTTACAAAGGTCCTGTGCGATCCTCCTATAATGAAATACTTCATGGTAACAGCTTGATAATAAATGATGCATTTGCAGATGGCCAAGTCTTTCTAAACAAGTGCAATTAATAATTAGCGCATGCACTAACCCAGCTATTTCTAATTGGCAACGGTAGGAATCACCCCGTTTGGTAGCTGTGCCTTCATCTTCATGTAACTTTAAGTTATGTCATTTAATGTCCATGTTTTGATTGGTTCAAACATTGGGGTAAAATATTTCTTTTTCCAAAAATGTATTGAAAGAAAGAGAAAGATGATACAGTAAGTCTGTAGAGGTTTACCTTGTAATAACTGCAATGCTACAGTAGGTGCATTCTTTCACTCCAGCGTTTTTAAATCCAACGTATATTCACGCACAGTAAAAGATTAAAGGGAATGTATGGTTGAATTAGAAAGGTCACTGGTGTTTAATGAATCTACGTCTTATGTTAACTGAAGGTACTGTACTTTAGTTTGGCAGGATTCGTTGAACAGGCAGTCAATAGAGAAATGAACTCAAAATGAACTAAATAAAAGGATGTGATTGGCTTCGCTGCACTGTGACAAAGTTAGCCCGTCCACCACTATAAATAGCATTTGCCTCACTTTCCTGCTTTATTGATTGGTGCTATTATCTCTTTGTCTTCTTAGTGTCACACTTTCAGTACAGTTCTGTGTCAGCTCACTTTTTCAGAGTCGAGTTGGAGCAAATTTCACTTCACTTGTCAAATAAAGGCAGGAAATTGTAATTCTTCCAAAATGAAGTGTTTGGGGAGACAAGGACACATGACTTTTAATTTTAGCACTGAGTGATATGCAGCTTTTTGATTGTTGGGTTGTTGCTATTAATTATTGAGTGTGCCAGAATATTCAGATTAGCATTTCACTGCCTATTCTTATCTTATCCATCATCTCAACTAATGGAAGCTTATTGTTTCCTTTAAATCATTCCTCTTTTTAATGAGCTTCCACGGTGTCCGTCTTCAGGTGGACGGGGAACCGTGGCCTCCATTAGGCTCTGGGGTGTTTCGAGGATTAGCTGAAGATTGAGCTTTGCTTGCTTGGAGCTAACAGAAGCGCGTCTCATTGTGTTATGCTGCTGCCGACGAGATCTTCATCTCGGTCCACATTCTGCAGTAGTTTGTGAATCTGATTTTGTGTGGGTGCCGGAATACGAGATGGGGCATGCATTTGTTGCATTTCCTCTGCTGTCAGTCATGCTCCTGCGTTAGCATACCACTACAAAGGCCAAGAGGCTATCAAGCCATCGGACCCTCCCTCACTGTGGAGAAAAAACACAATGAGCTCGCGAGCCTCCAAAGCAAAACAGAATAAATAATTTTCTGTCAAAGGAGATCAGCCCAACAAGAGTTAAGAGAGGTGAGCTCTGGAGGGAACACGTGCTAATGCTGTTTATGACTTTGCAAATTATGCACTATAGGCAAGAGCAGAGTGGAGACTGAAAACATAATTGCATTGATTTCTCGCTGATGGCTGCAAATAATGACATTTCTCTTGATCCGGGGGAAGAACAGGATGGATGGTACGGCCTGGGGCCACGCACGCAGGCACGCATGCACGCATGCACGCAGGCACGAGCTCAGGCTCTCGCTCGTGATGCCTTTTAAAAACATTATATCACAGAGCAATACACACGCGCACGCAAAAAAAAACATTTGTCTACGCACGCATTCGGGTCATCGTTTTCTCTCATCTACCAGAGTCGTAGAATGAAAACACCCCAGCGTGCGTGCACAACTCCCACAAATAAATCTACATGGACACACGGAGCCACACACGGATCTTTATTGCTTCATCTCCTCCCCAGCTCCTTAGTTTCCCTCGAGGGTTCGGTTTAGATGAAATGTCAGTTTTAATGGAAATGGGAATGGAATAACAAAAAGCATGTTTTCCTCCATTCCAGTCAAGGGAGAAAAGGTGTTTCCGCGCGATGGCTCAACTTAGGCATTCGCTTGTGACGCGCGTGGCGTGTGGCGCGAGATTCCCCCAATATGGGCTTATGGGCTTCATTCAGGGGCCAGCGAAGTTGGCCTGCTTTTCACAGAGGTTCACATTTCACCGTCGCATCCGGGACGAGGGTTGTGACTCCTGGAAGTGAGAGATCGGGCTCAGACAGATAGCGGATGGATGTCGTCACGGAGACGCCGCCTCTCATCTCTCGCCCTCTGAAACGCGATAAGGGGGCGATTTCATCTGGGCACCCGTTATCTCCACGCGTGTCTCTCCGCTCACGCTCAACAACCGCTGTATCTCTGTCCTCTCAGAAAGGCCTTGTCTCTTTGCACAGGGATTTCTCGGGGCCTCACCCGTTACTGTGTCGCTCTTCAGCGCGGGTTTGGAGAATGAATCCCGCTGCAGACGCGCGTTGAGCAGCAGATGCGCTTGTGGTGGAAACGGCTGCTACGCGGCTTATTAAGCTTCCCCCCCCCTGCTGTTCCAGAATGTTTGATTTCCTTGTATTTCCTTCCACGCTTCACCCCCTCATTCAACCTCGCGTCACCTCCTCCTTCCTCGTTCTAGTGACCCTCAGCAACTTTTCTGTATGAGCTGTAGATGTGAGTGTGACTGTGTAACACCACCTCACCTTTCTGTCCACGCTCCATTAACTCTCCCTCTGGTCTTTAGCTTTGTTTGGATTGGTGTCATGCCCCTAATCCCCGGATCGCATCAGAATAGACCCCCACCGACCCCCACCCCCCATGTCCCCCCTGCTCTGTTTTCCTTTCTGTCCTAGACCCTTTCGACTCAGTCATATTACTTTGCTTTTTATTATTTAATCTCCATTTTGATTCCAAATGTCTCTAATCACATTGCAAAAAAATAACTACATTAAAAACAAAGATTGAATTCGTTAAATTGAGCATTTTTAATGGATTTGAAATATTGCGAAATTCATTCTTCGTAGTGTTAAAGCAGCGGGGACTTTTTTTAATTAGGCGTGTTTTTTTAAAGTTGCCTTTGGGTATTATATTTAGTTTTGTAGGAAAGAAAAAACAAATCTGCATTAAATTGAAACGGCACTAAAAACATTATCACATGCCATTTGGCGGAATTGATTTGCTTATTTTTTAATTAAAATGGGATTTGTGAGAGATTGGAAAATGTATGTTCGACTAAATGAATTGTTAAGGTGGACGTTCCCTGCGTCGCTTCCTCTCTCCATCTTTCTGCTTCATCACACTTTCGCTCACAGCCCTGCTCCTTGCTCTCATCTGACAGCATCCTCTGAGGAGGGCGAAAGTTAGAGATGACGACAGAGACCCTTCGGACCCTCTGTCTGTCAGCCGCCCCCTCGGTTCGAAGAGAGCGCTGCTTTTTAATAAACCGAGGCAAAACATGGATGGAAATATTAACAGGTGTCCAGCACTAGATGTCTCTCTCCCTTTGCCCTTATTTCGGTCTTCCTCCCTCACGACTTGTCTATATCCTTGTCACCAAGAATAAGCAGGAATCCCCCAGTTAGCCAGTCCAGCGCTGTGTTCAGCACCAGGACAGACACAGCCCAAGGTGAGCGGACCGTACTGTATGTAGAACACTCCTCAGGAGATAGGGAACACCTGCTTGAGCACACACATGAATCAACACAACATCTGCCTGTCTGGACCTCACCAAAAGTGGCAAAGACACTTCATTTAGGGATGGAGTCTTTGCTTTTCCTTAGTTTTGTATTTAGGCATTTGTAGAGACGGGCAGATATGATTAACTATGTCCTTTCTGGTTCGACCATATTGTGACATCTGATCATTATCTCCGCATAGTTTGATAAGGTCAATATGGGCTATGATAACCAGTTTATGCGATATTGATTGGCTATTGAGCCTGATTGTTGCCAGACGGTGCCCAGCAGGTGGCCTTGAGGCATAATCAATTTATCAGCAACTTTAATCGACAGGGACCTCTGCAGTAGAGACAGACAGTGTGTCCTCAGGTAATCCAATAGAGGCAGCCTCCGACACACACCGTCTCCGTGCGTGTCTGCGTGTTAATATGCTGCTACTGGCTATGACTTACCCTTTTAATCATGGCTCCACGAATACTCGGAGAAAAAGCGCGCGTTCCCACCTGCCGCCTGCAGCGAACCGACATTCACGTCATCCAAGTCAGAACTGGTGATCGTCCTCCCAACTGCCGCCAGCTCTCCGCCCCCCCCCCCCCTCCATGTTCACCCTCCGTATCTGGTTGTGTAGGTGAAGATGAGTTATAGTAGTCACGGCGATGCTGCTGATAGATGAAGGTGAACTCGGCTCTGGCCTACAACAGGAGACTTTAGAGGACACGGGAGCTGCCATCCATCCTGCCGGCTGCCCACAGTACATGCCCCTGAGCTCCCACTGTACTGGGGGGGGGGGGGGGGGGGGGGGGGTGGTCCCCAACCAATGCCCTGTTGCATCATGGTGTAATTGTCCTGCTTGTTGTTTTGCCCCCCAAAAAAATTGTGTGGAATATTTGTGGTAAGTTTTGAAATGATCAATAATGGTGGCGCGTCGCTGTGCTTTCCTTCCGTGTGATGTCAAAGAATATGAAGCCCAGGCTCATGCTGCACTGCACACTATCTAAAGTATCGCTGTCACGCTCTGTGCGTTGGTAAATATTTGAGCTGCTCCCGTGAAGCCGCGCGCGCCGTAACCTCAGAAGACTCCGCTAAACCCCCCCCCGTTCATCCGCCGTCGCCGCTTACTGGAATCATCCCGGCAGCCGTGAACCCAACACAGCTCCTTCTGCGCCGCCGTTATCGGCCACACCTGCTCCTTTATCGGCCACGTGATAGGAGGACGCCGAGCCGCGCCGACAGCTGGAGCCTGGAGTGCCGGCGCCTTATCCCGCGCGCCCAGGTGTGGCCCGGTGCTGCATTCGCTATCGTCAGGAAATTACACGCACCTTAAGCCCATTACCACTTCAAAAGGAGCAGGCGCATGGAAGTGGAGTGGAGTCTTCCCATTAGTGTCCTCCAGCATTCTGTTGTCCTGTGCCTGTTTCTACTTCCCAGCAATAATTAATAAAGGTAAATTCATTAGGCTGGGTACTGTACAGCATAAAGGTCACTCAGCGGTCTGCGCGTGAAGGAAGGTGCATGTAAATGGCAGAGTATCATGGTATTTACTGTTTCCCGAAGGCTATCAGGAAAAACAAATCTCAGGATTTACTGCTCCCACTGCAAAAGCTCCAGATTAAAATGATTTTTTTTCATTTTTGACTCATGAGTAGACTCCATCTTCTTGTCATCCTCAGTGTTCATGGCGCACACCAGGAAGTCAAATGATTTTACTCCTGCCTCTTACTCGATACCACCGGCTGACATGCTCTGCATTGCTGCATGTAAGATTCATATCCATTAGTTCTGGAAAAGTTTACATATAAATGAGTGTGTGTGTGTGTGTGTGTGTGTGTGTGTGTGTGTGTGTGTGTGTGTGTGTGTGTGTGTGTGTGTGTGTGTGTGTGTGTGTGTGTGTGGAATGAGGAAGTAGGTGCAGGGCGAGAGGGTGTTTGAGGCTCACAGGGAGGAAGTTATCACTGCTGTCAGCAGAGTTGATCTGCGTGTCATCGCGGCTGCTACGTTAGTTTAGAATCCATCACTGCAGAGGAAATGTTCTGTCGCAGTCACTATGGAAACTGAATCAGGAAGTACAGACAGTGCTGCCCCAAGTAGACAGAGTGGTGGTGAGCACACACGCGCGCACACACACGCAACGCTCGAATCTCTCCCGAGCCAAGGAGAGAAATAAAGAGATGGAGAGATATGCTTGGTTGCAAAAGCAATGCACTGCTCGGCTCAAATGATTAAATCATAACTAGCGGGTGAAGAGCGTGTGTGTGTGTGTGTGTGTGTGTGTGTGTGTGTGTGTGTGTGTGTGTGTGTGTGTGTGTGTGGGTGTGTGTGTGTGTGAGAGAGACTGCATGGCTGCATATGCTGCCGCTGTATGCTCCTTGTGGTCCTATTTATATTTTGGGAGTTGATGCAGACGAGATGAAAGCATCCCTGGGTGTCCTAAACCATTAAGGTTTCCTACTTATCTGGCTCTTCTCTCCCACTGTGTCCCAGCTAAACCAACGTGCCCCCTGGCAAGGAGCTGACGCAACACACAAGCTGGACCTACTAAATGTTTTCAGTAGAAGCCTGGTTTGGCACGAGATCTGTTGTGATAAAGGTTCTGATAAAGGGCTTGTCATCGTTAGGCAGTAAAGGTGTAATTATAGTGTAATTATGAGATACACGCCTGACGAGGGATATCGGAATCAGATCACACGCGTGTCATTGTTTTCTCCCCCCAACACAGAACAGCAAACTTTGGACCCAAGGTTGAATCGGGGATTTCCCAGTGCTGCGGCCCGATCCCCCTCTCCCCTCTCGCCGCGTAAACAGAACAGTCACTCTTCCTTCCACCTTCCAGGATTATTTAATGGCTACGAAGGCAGGCGATGGTAATGAGACTGCTGGTCCTGGCACCGTCCGCAGTCAGCTGACAAACTGTATGTTGCTGTGATGTAATTGCAGTATTTTTCACAAGACGTCGCAGTGAAGGCACTTTCCGTCTGTCTGCTTGGCTTTTTGTCCAAATCCTGATAAGGTTCCTTCCTACGGAAAATCAGATGACCGGGTTTTTTTTGTGTAGAAGAAGAATTAACGGCCAAACAAAGCAGCAGTATTGTAGCCGTCGCTTAATAATTAGCCTGTCTCTCACAAGGCTAATGCATCAGTGGGTATTAACAGTTGCTTGGATTTGTGGAAGGACCCGGTCCCAGAGTGATGGTTATGAAAAGAAACCTGAATAGATAACGGCGTCGCACAACACCGCTGTTGGCTCCGCACGCGAGATTCCATCTAACAGCCGCTCTGTGGCGGCTTTGCATCAAAGGCTGCGAGGAGCCCCGACCTGCGGTTCGGTACCTGGAATGAAACAACAGCGCGGTAATGGCTCTGTGACAGTTACCTGTCTTCTGGGTGTGAGCGGTCCATCAATATCCTGCTGTTCCCACCGTTGCTGTCAGAGATGTGAACAAAACTTTTACGATGAAGAGAAAGATTATTCGACTCGATTTATTTTTCCAACCTACAGAATCGAGACTGGATCTTCGAGTAAATTATGCGTATGATGAATAATAAGAGCCGTTATTAACCCCTTGTGTGGTCAATGCTCGCATGTATGTGTGTATTGACGCGCTTCAGTGCATTCTGAGCATTGCAGGTCCAAAATACAGTAGGATATCACAACCAACTTCTACCTCAAGGCTCTAATGCACGCTGCTAATGCACACTTTGCAGACGCTCGGTCTGTGGAGCCGTTTGTGTCACGGCCGCCTCCGTTCGCCGCCGCTTTCGCTCCGCGCACATTGTGCGAACTTGGAGTCCTCGTTGGTTTAATGGAGCTCTCTCGTTTCCCCAGTAAAGAGAGGCATCAGCATCTTTCAGCCGGTCTGCCGGGCTCGTTATAAGGGCCTACGGCACAAGATGCTTTATTTCTCCACCGCTCGCGCTTCCTGCTGATAATTATCCTGCAGACTTTGCACAACAATCCACCATGTTCCGCTCAACAGCGAGTCGCCTGTGGATTCTCTCCAGCTGTAATCCATGATTCTTGTGTCTGTAGGGGATTATTATTTGGGGGTGTTTCACTATCCTCCGCACCAGCAGGAGCTGATGGTGTAGAGGATGCATTAACGAGAGCTGAGCACGGGCAAAAATGAAATTAGCAGCATCGACAGTGGTATTATTTTTGATAGCTTTTCTAGTCTCGTAGATTTCCTTCACTACTATGAATCGACGTGGTGCATTCCAGTCCAGAGACTCTGTGGCCATGTTGCCTCTGTTTCTATTAGTGATGTAGAAATCTATTGATAGCAAAGGCCGCCCTTTGAGTGTGGTGATGTTTTGGTCTTGGTGTTTTAACTTGGGATCATTCCTGGCATTCATTTCTTTACACATATTGAAAATAACACACCAAACATTGGCCCAACGATTGGGCCAATGTTTCTTATTATTTTTACCAAACACATGCTCATGTTTTCTGACTTGACGGTTGGACCGCTGCTCCACATGTACTGTCATACCTCCTCTGCTTCATTTTGGTTCATGTTGAGAGAGCTTTCAGATGCAGGAGCTCATCAGACCTCTATGTCCCACGTGCAGGGGCTTCAGGTGGCAGACGTTTAACTTAGAGGCATCCTCCTGGAGCTTGAGCTTTGTTTTAAAGAGGGGAAACAAGCTGTTGGAGGGTGTTGTAGCCAACACTCATCTTTCTTCCTGCTCTCAGTGGGAGCGGAGCCGTGTGATGGATTGGGCACACAGAGTGTCCGCTGGTTTAATGGCAGGTCCAAGGCAGCCTGAGGAGATGGTTTTAATCATATTTGCCTCCTCATTACCCTCCCGTCTGCTGCCTTAGTGCTGCGCTGGGATATCAATGGTGGCCAGCAGCCCCGCCCCCTGTTCAAGAGCAACATCAGCCATTACCGGCCCCATCGCACATGTTACTGTGTTTACACACACGTGCTGATAGTAACAGGTAGCCCTGTGGACAGAAGCTGTGCAGATGCTGAGGTTCATTGATCATCAGTAAAACTACTGACTTTTATGAGGTTTCAATGATAAGGTTAATGAAAATTATTATTGCGCTGCCCAAACTGTAATCTAGGTTTTATGCAATTATTATAATTTGTGTCAGCAAATTTTCCTTTTTACAGTATCTGAGGAGCAATGGCTTTGTGATTTTGGAATTAGCTGTGAGAAAAGGCTTTTGCGTCAACAGTGACGACCTTGACGTCAGCGCGCTGGGAATCGCCAGCTGCTCCTCGTCTCCACGGAGGGCTGCTGGAAGGCTCCTGTGTGACAGTGATGCCTATCATTCATTTACCCATGACCTCATCCTCCTTCACCGGTTCATCAACAAGTGTAGTCTCACAGCTTCCAAGCCCCTATTAGAGAACAGAGAGTTGATGTCCGTGTCTCCCTCTGCGTATTCAGTCATTTTTTGGTAATTGCTGCATGGGTTGTGTGTCATTTACGCATTCATTGATTGCTTTTTGTTCCTTTTTTCATCTTCCTGGAAGGAATAAAAAGAAAAGGTCAAATGTTGGAATGAGTCAGGATAAACTGACCGATCTACAGTGTATGAGAACACCTTTAATTTGGAGGTTCCCCTATAATTTTAAACTAATTCTTAATCAGCAGTTCACCTGAACACTGGGAACACACCCCTTTCCTCTTCACCTTGCTCCAACTTTTCTAAACTGATGTTCTTTCGTGCATACAGAGTCATTCATTAATGTGACTTGGTGGTTGGAAACCACTGATGAACGGGGCAGAAAACGAAGCCTCTATCATCTGTTTATTCATTTAGACTGTGGATCAACTAAAGATTTGCTAGTAGAGTAGATCTAGTCTGTAGATGCATCACTGCTGTTTATGAAGTACTTATACATGTGCACCCTGCAATAATACCCCAATATTACAATAGGTTGGTCATGTCTCAGTCATTGATTGGCACCTCCTCCTAAATGTTTTCATGCTGTCGATTCTTTCATGTCTTTTTCTATTGTCATGGAGTACGTTGTTATTTCAGCCCCCACAGTCATTCTGCCGTGGCCTTTTTTGTTTATTGAAACATCTCCCTGCTTGTTGCCATGAGCAATGTGAGGGGGCTAATTGTATTTCCAGCAACCTTGTTAATGACAATGTTGTAATGGCTTTCAGCTATTATTGAATTGACTTTCAACGTTACCATTTTAGTTTACACAACTGCCATTTGCTTAAAAGCTTTGCCTCGTATACCTCTGGACGGGCTGGTGAGCTTTAATATGAGCGAGTGAGAACGTTTTTCAGTGCTGAGAATGACGTGATTTCCCTGAAGACTCCATGCGAGGAGATCTTCAAAGTGTATTTCAGCGTCAGTGGACTGCAGAGTGTTTTATGAGGTGTTCAGTTGTCAGTGGCGTTTGCATTTAGACAGAAAGTAACTTTTTATGTACTGTACTTGTTGAAGTAAAGTGTCTTTCTCTGCATATTAAACTGTAGCTAATTCATTATCGATTAACGTGCAGGCTGATGTGACTATTGTGCTGTATGTAATGAATAATTCAGACGAAGCATTCAAGGGGTTTGTTGTAATTCTTTTGTGCAGTTTACGCTGCATTCGTCATGCACTTACTCTAACTTCTTGGCTAGGGCTTCGTTACCAGTGTTTACGTACAGTATACGAAGCTGGAACATCAAATGCTGAGTTCAACAAGATAAACCATTGTGAACAAACCTGGTAAACAAAGTAATTGGTACTTAACAAACACGCGTGATCGTGAAGAAACGGTTCATCCCCACTCTCTTTATTTTGATGGTATAAGTGTATGTTGTGAATTGTGAACTTGACAGTGGTGTGTGTTGGGAGTGACAGTGGCAGCATGTTGGGAGTGCTGGCTTGCATCACTACCAGGGCCGACCCTGGTCGCTACATTTCTGCTCCCGTCCCTGCTTCTCCAGTCAGTCTTGATTTTACTCTTCATTCCGTCGAAGAAATTTGTGTTTTTGTTTTGCTCCGAAGTGCGTCATTGCCTCCTACCATCCTGTCCCAGTGCTACAGTTGTCTGTGCAAAGGACAGTAGCGGGAGCGGATAGACCAACTCTGTAGCAGCGTAACTATTGTCAGAGCCTAAAAACACCAGCTGTTGTTGAGCTCTGTCGGCTGATTCCTTCCAACTGCTTGACTACTTCCACACACTGCGTAATTTAAGGCTTCACTGATAAGACGATGGACCTCAGGTGTGTCCAGGTCGGAGGTTGAATTTATTTTTTATAAGAAAATCGCAGTAAAAAGCAAACCAAGCAAATGTAACAGAACATTATGCACAGATGAACAAATCAGGAGGAATGCTGGAAGAAAAGAACGTAGAAAGAAAATCTTACATTAGCGGCCAACAAACACTTATACTGGATTAGTTACCAATTGATTGTTGAGCTGATTAATCAGGCTGGTGTTTGATGTTTCTGCTTGCTCAGCATTGGTAATGTCTGAACTGATGCTGATTAATAATAAATGTTGACACAGACACAGCGCATCAGCAGTCTGTGTTCTACTTGTGCATGCTGCTATCTGGAACTCGCATGCATTTTCTAAAGTCTTGCAGCTCTAAACGACACACGTTGTCCTGCAACCTGCAGTTTTTGACTGGAGGAGAGCTCAGGCATCCGGGACAGGCGAACAGGCTCGAGTGAGATAAAACTATAAGAGTTTACATCCATGATTGCACCTGATGTGTTACTGTATACACGATAAAATGAAAACAAATGAAACGATTTCTATGTGTTAGATATTTCCTCTTTTCCTGTAAGGGCATCTGATATGCAGGTAACAGTTCTACTGAGAACAGTATGGAGTTGAAATCATTTCATTTTCATAACTTTTCAAAAAGTTTTCTGAAGCCCATAAATTGTTAATATGTTTTTCATTATTTGCTATATGCTAATTCACATTTAGAATGTCTCTCTAATATAGTATGATCTAATATAATATCTCTCATTTGTGATTATTAAACTGTTAGCTGATACAGTATACAGTATTGTAAGCTTGACTCCCTTCACTCTTTAGCTGAGCATCAACCACCTCATCCATCTTTAGCTTAAGGAGCTGTCCTTGGTTCTGAATTTGACGTTCAGGTACAGTAGCATACTGCTCACTCCAGCTGTAGCTCGTCTTCCACTTCAGCATTTCCACAAGTGGTTCCTAGAAACTCAATGCTGGCTAAATTCCTAGACCATGACTCTATAATGATTTGACAGTGATGTTTCTCTTAATGTTCTGTAGTTTGCTACAGGTTTCTTCTTGCCCATGTACATATTTTTGGAACCTACAGTATTGTGTGTATGTGTATGTTCATTTGGATTTAGCTTTGTGCTCTCTACTATATACTGTATACAGTATATATTAGCAATGAAATGCAGACATTCAGAGGAGCATCACCAAAATGTCCAGTGACAAGACATGGACATGTCTTTGATGTGACTGTAACACATCCCAGAGTTAATAAACGCATGACTTTAGGGGACTTGTGCACCAGGAAGCATGACTTGACCAAAATCAAATCATGACAAAGATGACATAATGATAGCAGCGATGTGTTTCTGTCAGATAGTTTTTTGACTTGAAATGTTCGCTTACTGTACTGTACATTCATACGTGTCAAGTCCTAACTACCGTATTGACTGTTACTGTACTGTTACAACCATGTGAATTGGCTGAATGCAGAGCATGGAGATAAACGACATACTGTAGCCGATTGTTGCTATTTTCCTCAGGCTGAAGACCTTATTTAGGTTTTTTAGAAGAGTGCAATGGGGTGAAAATAATAACATCTGTTATAATTATTTGTGTGCAAGGGTTTATGAAATAGCAGGCAGGAATAATTAAGGTATGCTGTTTCCCCAAAAAACAATTTCTGAAGGCTGTTTTGGGTTATGCTGATTATTATGTTTGATCATTTAATATGCATTGCCCGATTACCAGATACTGAAATAATGTGCTGCAGATGCACGCTTGACTGACCAGCTACCTAGTGTTCTCTCCTCTGCAGGAAATGTTCTTTGTTGGCCATGGATTGAACAATAATGTTTTTGTTTTTTTAATATATCTTTCAAGATATAAAATTGTATTTAATACAAGTGTCATCTGCAAAATATCTGCTGAGTAGGGCAGGCACTGTTTTTCACACAAACAATGTGAACAAGGTGAGAGGGTTTAGAGTGCTGAGATGATTCAGGAGTGTTATCGTGAGGGTGTTACCTCCACATCTGAATGCCGTAATCACGCTGCAGTACCTGTTAACTGTTCGCGATGGCTGGAGAGAAAAAGCAAGAATCCATTTGTCATAATAGGTTTTTGTTTTGTAGTGGAACACTGTGGGTGAGTGGGAGAAATCGTTTTCCAGTTGTAAACAGATGTCTTCACAGCAGAAGGTTGAATTTTTGCAGTTTGAAGTAATCTACGTATCTTAAAGTACGTCGTTCCTTCTCGACATTAGTCCAGCTCACCTCTAATCCCACCGAAGCTACAGTACAAGTGTCTGATGGTGTATGAGCACAGATCAGACAACCTTTATTAGCTTTATTAGGTTTTTCCACATAAAATTGGGTTCAAAACTTTACGCAAAAACAGGGAAGTGAAAAAACCCGACACGGGCAGTTAAAGTGGGAGACGATATGAGCAGGAGGACGGCGGGTGCCAGTACTTTTCATCCACTGCCTGATCTGTGGGTGGCAGTGATGACTGATGGAGCACCACTTTAACTGAAGGTCACATCCGAAGCCCTGCCATTTTAGACTGCGACTGTTGCAGGGGAAGGGATAAATACAGTCCAGGCTGTCGTGTTTATTCATTGTGCTTTTGTCGAGTAGAGAAATTTGAACATTTGAATAACTGTGGGCGAGTCGGGGTTGTCTACGTACGATCAAACCTATCAGGTTTTCTACCAAATTCATTGTTACACCGGCATTAATATTAAAATTTAATATGAATAACAAAGATTTGCTGCTCTTTGTTATTTGGTCGTCTCATCCAGCACAACCGATGTCTGGAGTGATTTAGTTTTATAAATGCATTAATGATCTGTCTTCCTTTCAGACATCGTTACAATAGAGACAGTCAGTGATGGCAGTGGAGGGGGAGCTTTGGCGTTAAATCCAGCTAAGCAGGGTTTTGGTTATCGGCGCGATTATTTTTACACGGGGAACAGACAATGGTAGCAATTACATAAGCATTTCTCATCAAATCACGTTGAGCCCGAGCGGGGTGAAACCATTTCCTGGAGGAGACAGCATGTTTCTGAGTTTGCTCTGCCCAGATTGTCACGAGGCTTAAGGACAGTAGTCTGTCAGCGCTCCAATGTGCCTGCAGTCTGGCTGCGACACAGAGCCATTCATCTGGCTCTGGAAGCGGAGCTGGAACTGGAGGTTCAGACAGGGCTGTTCTCCCCCAGGCAGGGCCGAACGCTCGTAGCCAGACGACCTCGCTGCCCAGCCTCTAATATCTGATCAAGAACCATCTGCTGCGGCTGCCAGAGCCCACATGCTCCCCACGCCCCTGACCTCTCCAAGGAGTGCCCGCTGGGAAATCAACCTATTAGGGGGCTATTAGAATGATTCTGATCACCATTTGAAGAGAGATGCAACACAACACATTCATTTTCCCGTCGCAGGGATGCTGCACGTCTGCTGGGGATGACTCGGCCCCGCTCCTTCGCAGCTTCGGTCTCGGTTTGCCTTAAAGAGAAGTTCGTGTGAGTCCAGTGTGTCTTTAAACGCTACACAGCCAAGATGTGTGATGAGGGGAAACACTCCTGCATTCACCGCAGTAGGCACGCATGCATCGAGCAAAGTGTGTGGAAGTGTCAGAAGTTGTCAGAAGTGCAGTTCACGGGCGGTTTTATTGGCTTGCGTGAGGAGTTTTAGTGTTCGTGGTGGATGCGCCGCAGCGCCATTCACCAGGCCTTGATAACAGTTGGTTAATGGGTAATGTGCCACACAAGAGTGATGCTGCACTTTCTGTTTTCATTTTGTTGCTGTAGTGCAGTAATTAATCCAGCTGAACCCTTTGTGCTCACAAAATAAATGCTTTCCATTTTCATTAATAGACAACTCATTAGTGCATAATGAGCACGAAGGCAGCGCTCCCCGCACGTACGTAGCAGATGAACGTACGCTCCCCTCGGCTAATTAAAACCTAGGGTTGTGCTCTGACTCCTTGTTTTCTTCTTTAGAGAGAGCACAGGCATCTGCTTTTAAAATGTTTTGGTTTCATCAATTATTTTATAGAAGTGGTTCACCAGATGAAAAAACAATGCAGAACTCCAGGCCACCTTTGGTGCATTTGTGTGTGTACGGAAACACGCGTTGCCTCCACTGGGTGAAGATGCAATTTGTTTCTGTTCATCTCAGTTCTCCACAAAGGTTTTTCCTGCAACCCCACCACCTCTGAGCTTCTGTCGATTTCCACCTACAGCACAGTAAGTTTAAACACAGGAAAGTTTCTCTCTAATGATTAAAGGCAGTGACAAGCGTCCTTTATCTGTCTGATTGACGGTCTGCGGCTGTCATTGACTTTTCATCTGAACCGTGATTTCAGGCTTCCTGCTAAAGGTGACATCTTCTTGTTTCCACCAATCACCTGTTGTCACTGACAGAATAACAGTGGTTGGGGCTTTTTATTTCCTCACCGGAGACAGAGGAAAGGTAGAGGTGGAGGAAATCATTCCTTTTGACAAACCAAGGATACGTATTTACAGTACAGTGACAATCCTCAATGTTACACACTGTACAACAACAATGCATATAAGCGCATTCATGATTCCTGATTTCAAATCTTTAACTCCTGATCTTTAACGCCCGAGTCATCGGCATAAACATCCCTCACATACAGCAGCATTGCTGCTGGTTCAGAGCTGAACCATCATCATCAACCAGTACGTGATCATGGGACGAGCAGCTACAGCGTTGGATTTAATGCTAATTACATTATTGTGATGATGAAGCCGCAGTGTTTAATCAAATAAAGACAGCTGCATTTGCTCCAGCCGCAGCCTGCACGCTGTGCATCCAACGCGCAGATACGTATGTGAATCTAATTACATTACTTTGCACCACACATGCTGCTCCGTTCACTCAATAAAGACGTGTTGATGAACACGCACGTGCAGCACCTTCCAGTGATGATATGGTTTCCACTTGTCTTCATGGAGCCACGATTAGCTGAAAACATTTGTCACTTCGCGATGAGGGGGGGGATCGAAGCCAATTTCTGACTGTAATTAAAACTATCCCCAGAGCAGACAGTTGGAGGGCCACAAGTTTAAGAGGTCAATAAAAGGCAGCTTTCCAATGCAGTTTCATTTAATCAATCTATGATTTTGTACTGTATGTAGAGGAGCTGAAAGCCTGACGTGCACTGAGCACGCACTGGCGAAGTGAACAAACAGGATTTGGACAAAAAAAGTTTCTTTTAGTCCGTCTGAGCCGTTTCCCTATCGTCACCTAAACTTACATTCGTATCGTGTGGATGGCGTCAGCCTGCTCTGGTGCAGGTGTGTCCATTCTTCATTTAGACGCGCAGTAATGGCGGAGAGAGAAGCAGCTCATTGGTCACGGAGATCGAAAGCCTTCCCAGTCACGTCGGGGCTCGTCTCGCAAATAAACTTCTAAATGTTGACGCTCACATGTGACAGATGGCGCCGAATGTGCCAAACTGTGCGAAAAGTGCTGACAACAAACTGGCACTGACAGGCTTCTGCGGTGCAAAGTATTTGTCAACCAGTACTGCACAACGCAGCACTTTCTGCACAGCTACTTGTCACATCCTGGGGATTAGAATGGAAGACGCAGCTCTGTTTTTTAAAATGACAAATAAGAATGGCTCAATTTTTGTATTTGTTATTATTTATGTGATGTACATTAGGTGGTAATGTGCATGATGTAATCCTTCCTGTGATGAAAGAGGTCTTAAAGAATACTGAATTCCTTAGTAGAGAGTATTCTGGGTAGTAAGTTTCCCACTGCAAAATTGTGCTCAAAAAAGAAGTTTCTCAAGTTTAACATGAGAGCTTTCTTTACTGGTCATTCTTGACATGCGTATTGTTTTCTTTATATAAGTAGCAACTGGCCGTTGTTTCCATGCTCGGTGGAGCATCCATCTGTTTTGTTGCAGACTTCTAGTAAGGCCCCGTTATGGGACCCCTCCGTTCCCTTTAGCAGCAGCACAATGAATGGAGCCTGTCGTTCAGAGCACTTTTACCTTGTTACGTTGATCTCACGGTGATATTTTGCTTCTTATCTGTGTTATTGTATTTTCTTTATGGGTTTTGGATCAATAAAGTAACCACGCGGCTTGTACTGTACATGCAGCATACCTTTAATGCTTGATAAATTACAGGGATAGCAGGGATGTTCTGTATCTGAAATACAGGTTTGCTTTCCTAGAAATGATAGAAATCCCATTACATGGCCTTAACTGGTGCTTTGGGGCAAACTTAACCTTACATTTACAGATACAGTGCCATTTGAAATACACACCAAAATTTATAAGAAGGCCTCCATCACTGCAAAGTCACATTAACATAACACTCACATATCCACTGCAAAAGATTTCTTAAATCTATTTAACCCACTTAAAGCTTGGAGGAATGTTATAATAACTTCACCTGTGCTGACATCATCTGAGGTTTCGTTTTATTTTCATTTTATGATAGTTAGTCTTTGTCGTTTTTGAAGCCGTGTAGGTGAGGAGCCTGTTAGAGGTCAACAGGGGGAGGCTGGACAGGGTTTCAGAATGGACAGGGCCATTTGTCAGGCTGCATAGCTAGATTTACATCTTCCAAAGGCAGGTGCAGTAGCAACTACAGCAGAGAGTAAAAGGCAACATGGAGAAAATCTATTAAGTAGCGCTTGTGACCAAATCTAACCTTTTTATAATATTAGATAAATGCTTTATATTAGTACAATGACAAATGGGTCTATGTTTAAAAACCTCGTAGTTTTTGTGCTACTTCAAATGTATGTTAAAAAGTATGTTCCATACTTTTTTCATTTTCTTAAATAGTATAAACATCATTTAACACTGATAATTGTTGATAAACTGAATACAAAATCTTGCAAATGTATGTGTGTGTGTTTATGATCATTACTGTAGTTTTTAACTCAAACAACTCATGTCATGTACAGTCTCATCCATTTAACCCAGGTTTATACCTACTTCCCCATGCTCCTGCATCATCATCACATTAAATACTGCATCCCATCCACAGATTTGTCCAGAGGTCGCTTCGTTCCTTCTCTCCTCCTTTGAATGCTTGGAAAATTAAACTTTTTATTACATGAAGTTCCCATTTTAAGAAAGGGTGTTTGCACTTCCAGCGCTCTGCAGAACATGCAATTTGACATCCTTTTACACAACAAGAGGAATAATGAATGGGAGAGTAGGACAAGGGCCAGTGGTTCTGACACGTTGGGTAGTGTTTTATCGCCTATGCAGCTGCCCTGAAGGTTTAAACTGTGCTGAGCCTTTGGGGCAAGAAGGAAATAGACCAAGGATTTTTTTTTTTTGATAAGGATGACTGCACTGGGCTGCGAGAGTGCTTCACTAGCTAATTATTTGAAGCCTCCTCTCAGATTAGGGTAGACATGCAGAGCTTATGGACAGTCGCATAGCAGACAATCAGACCATGTAATAACCAGAGGCCCAATATTTGCTTAAATCCACTGTAACACCTCACAAAACAAAAGTGTGCAAAGCCCTAATGCTCGGTCCAATCCCACGCCGCGCTGCCTCCATAAACACTCGACACCACCCCCACAATGGACGCCATCTTTACTCTGGCAATTAGGCAGAGCTTTGGATTATCACCTCCTCAGCCCAGCACACCACAAATCCGTCCGGATTCAATTATTTCCCCTCCTATGTCTGTGGCCGTTTGGGCTTTTGGGCACAGGGCCAGCAGAGGAACGTTCGAAGGGATTTGAAGTGCTCGAGATAAAAAAAAATAAAAAAAGAAGTTGTTGTTTTCTTTTCTTGCTTTGGAGAAAGGTCTTGTGTTTATTAGTTCTTGTATCGCTGAATGTTTGACAAGTATATTAAATAAAAAATGAAACCTTGGGAGCTTCCAAACATTGTCCTGGTAAATCATTAATGAGAACAATAACATGCGTTTACAGTATTTTTCACCTTCACAAACGCGTCTGTTTCATTTATTCATCGATTGATTCACTTATTTATTTAAATAAACGCACTGTGATGTATAGAAACCACGGTGCCGCTCTTCGTTCGCACAAAGCAGCTCTTGTACAGATCAATGCGTGGTGGGCCGGGGGCGTCTCTGCTGGGCTGAAAAAAAAACAACATATTTGTTGAGGGGATCTGATTTAATTTGTCTCTCAGCACCTCTGTGGGATGTTTTGTTAAGAAAAAACTCAACCTCAAAGAATTCCTGGGGTTGAAGGGATCCTTGGGGCTCCCTTCAACATTATATTCTCCATCTTCTTAAATAGTTTTTGCATTGCTTAGTGCACATTGTATGAATCCATATGCATATTGTATGAATCCATATGCATATTTATAATTAGACTGAGGAACAACGGCATGGTACAGTAGCATACGTACCTTTTCATGCTATGCTAACTTTAGCCTGTGTCTTCTCTTCTATCCACAGATATCACGGTGTCATCGCACAAAGGTGAGACGACACACAATCAGTCACCTGTGGCTCCCTGTGCATATTCAGACGGCTGATGCGTGCGTGCGTGTTTGTGTTTGTGTGCGTCACTTTTTACTAATAAGATGAAAAGCGTTTCATGGCGTTGTTGATGTTGATTGGAAATTGAGTCGTTCAGTGTTTCTGCAGCAGAACAATCTGTTTGATTACAAAGTCAATCACTCACACCCACTGACACCTAGACCTAAATTATCCCGCTACCCCGCGATGACAGACAGCGCGCGTCTTGTGTTTATGCATCGCGTTTTTTGTGTGAGTCTTGTGCGCAGACTAATCACAGTTGTGTTTGGACTCCTCCACTTGCATGCGTATGCTAATGCGCGGCTGGGGGAGGTGATTGTTTCTGCGCCGCGGCTCTTCGGGGAGAGGCGGGGGGTGCGGCGGGGGGAGTCGCTGGCAGGGTTTGTACCTGTAGGCTGTTGTGGTTGTGTAACACGATGGGGCCAGACAGTCAAACTGTCTAAACAGCTCCGGGGGTCTGGTTGTGAGTGACAGCCCGCGGGTGCGGCCCTCCGCCCCCCCTCGTTCTGGAGATGGAGCAATGGCGGAGGGTGTGTCACGCGCTGTGATTGCAAAGCAGGAGAAGACAATCAGCCGAGAGAACTCCCCCGCTGATTTTGTTGGAACTTTCTTTGATTCCCCGCTGCGCTCATAAGAAGTTAGGTGATGTTTTGAACGACATCCTCCCGCCGCAGAAAAGAACGCAGGTGGAAATATTTTCATTGTCACCTGAATTTAATATAATGTGAATTGGGGGGAAAAAAATCAAGTCTAAACAACAGGAGCATCTTTAGGGAAATTGAAATATTTTCCACCTCAAGGTTCTGATCTGTTGAGGCAAAGCTCTGATAGAGTATCTCTGTGTGACAGGTTATGTCACACGCACACACACACACACACACACACACACACACACGTATGTTGACTGTGCTCTGTCAGCTGAGGCCCATAAAGGTAAGTGATGCGCGCTGCCCGGGCCTCGCTCCCTGATAGATGTCGAAGGGGAGCGGCGGCTGGCACGGCGTACATCATCCCCCCACAGCCGCCCTCGCATACGTTCCTGCATTAAAGGCAGATAAATAAGGGCCGCGCGGCCCTGACAGTGCTCCTCTTCCACCGCCGGCAGCGCGGCGCGCGCTTCCGCTCAGCGTCTTGTTTTTCGCCCTGTCCTTTTCAGATCTGTTGAGTCGAGAGGCATCAACGTGAACGCTCGGCGAGAGGAAAAAAATGAACCCGCCGCGCTCGTCCATACGCGGTGAGTTACAGATGGCTGTGCAGCTGTGACGGCGCCGCCGCCGCTGAAGAGCCGCGAGGCCTTGAGGCAAAGATAATGTGTATAAATCCTCCATCGGCGTGCGCTCATCTCCTAAAAGAGCAGCATGCGCGCGGACTGTACTGTAGGTGTGGGTGCGCACGTGCCGCATGTGTGAGGGATGGAACGTGCGAGGACATTTTTCCCACTTTCAGGATTCATCAGTACAAATGTGGGGTTTTTAAAGAGCAGCTGTTTATATGCGTTGGACTGAAGGACAACGCAGGTGGTGGTTGAACAACCTTCACTGTTGTTCCTCACCAATATCATGATTAATACAGGACCTCATTATTATGTGGCCTTATTCTTGTGTGAGTGCACCCACAACCCCCCACCCACCCACCCACCAGCACATCCTTTATCCAGCACCTCTCCACCCTTTACCCCCCCCCCCCCCCCCCCCCCCCCCCCCCCCCCCCCTTCTGCCAAATGAATAGTATATTTATGGCACCTGTGCTGGAAAAACAGTCTCTAGGAGTCGTCCCTCTAATTTCATTTTCAAAATGCCAGCAATAAATTTATCAAATGGGCTGAATCGAATCGGAGTCACACACGGTGCCATCCGTCACGGGCTGTCCCTCCGGGGCTCCGTGGGCGTACTTAAGCCGGCCAAAAACCTCTGCTGGCAGGAGGGAGGGGAGGGAGCGGGCGGGCGAGCGAGCCGCGAGCAGAGAAAGCGGTCGAACGCGGCGCAGCTGGAGACGCGTGTGCATATCTTAACGCGCTTAGCCGCGTATGCGCGGGCACGAATTAGCCGGCGCGCGGGTGCGGACGCATGTGTCGGCGCAGAGGTCAGCGCTAATGCCTCGGCGCATACGAGCCTCACGCCGGCGGCCCCGATAAGCACTCTGTCTGCGGAGGTGCCGGCGCCATAATTGATTAATTGCGAAGTTAATTGATTGTTTTGCTGTTTTTTTTTTTGCATTCATCAGATCCTCCCTGTTCAAACGCCACTTTGAACGCCGTCCCGTCTCCTGCCACAGCCGTCGGGTTCACACGCTCATCACCCCCCCCCCTCCTTATCCTCTGTACACGACTCCGGCACCTTTCACCTGCCTCTTTAAAGGCCTCTGTCCCCAATTTCCTTCTGTTTCACTGACTTTGACTCTGCCTATCTGTCCTTCTCCTCTTGGAATTTATCAATGTGCAGGTTAAGCCAGCCCGCGAGTGAGGGTAAAGCAGCTTAGCGCTAACAGGGCTAATGAAGTCAGGGCCCGTATTCCTCTGATGGGGATCAGCGACACTATTTTCCATCAGTGTTTAATGATTAGAGGCAGCGAGAAGATGGCCCCGCTGACATGTGTTAATATGATCTGCCTTAAACACATCCATAAACACCCGTGCACGGACGTGTTCGCCGCACAGACCCACTTCTCTGCACACAGAACACTCCCGGTGCTGCTTTTTGCAAACGCATGGATTGCATTGATGACTCAAACATGTTCCATGTCGTGACCACAGGCGACTGACACAAACCCGCAGATGTGGCTATTGATTCACGCTAAATGCAGAAAGCCACTGCGGAGCAGGTCGTGAACAGCCTCACGCATCAGCATCCGTGCATCACTTTTCACAGCTTTTTACCGTAGCAGATCGGTCGAGAGGCCAAGATCTCCGAAGGGTTCCGAACATTTCAGAAGACTCAACTCCGATTCATTCAAAATCCTTGGCGGATGAAGTTTTTTCTCCTCTGTTTCCCACGCACGGCAGCTTTTTACTGGAGTGTGTCTTTCGGATATGTCAACGCGTGTCAGTGTCAAAGTGCGAGGGTGTTTGTTTGTGTGTTTAATGCGGATTTTTGGAACTGGATCGACAGAGGTAATGGCCGGGTCAACGAGCTGCCGGTTCCTCAGCGTGATGGGGTGCCGGCGGGGGCTCGCCCCCCTTTTTTGCCCCATTAGTCACACGCGCTAATTTACCTGTCAGCTCACATCCACGCATAAAAACAACACCTTTCTTTCCCTTCTGTCTCATTTCCACCTCCTCTAGATCTCTATGTGATCCGATCTCGCCCTCATTACGTTTTGCTCAACCACCTCCCATCTTCACGCTGTTTTACCGGCTGGAGCTGTTTAGCTCCAGCCGGATCTTAAGACGCGGGATTTGAATTGAATGCGTGTGCATTTCTGTCAGACGTGTGGCCGCTGCTCTGACACTGGTGCAGCTTTTCGGGTTTGCAAAGCCTCCTTAAAAGTACTTGAAAGAAAACTACTTGAAAGTCTAGTTTTAAAGACACTCTTTGTTCGCTTCCTAACAAAATCCATAGGCGGCAAAACTACTGTGAAGAGAAATAGACCGTTAGTTGGTCAGATCTCTGCTTCTGAAAAGCTCAGGCACCATCTGATAATTGGAGGATCTCATGCCGTATAGAATATTGCATATCAGATATAATACAATGCATTCTAGGCCTAATAAGGATCCAGTCTAATCCAACGGTCCATGTATTTGCTGTAACTTTGTTGTGAAGTACTGGGGAAAAAATCTATTAATTATATAGTTGCAGCATTTCTGTCTCTTTCTGTTATGTCTGGGTGACTCTCATACCGTAATAAGCTAAAAGCTCCTTCTGACAGAACGGCACACACTTGATCACTAACCTGAAGACCAAAATACAGCTGGAGAGTGAACACTCCACTTTGGGCAGACTGTATGCTGGCTCTGTGACAGGGCACATATTTCACGCAGCGCGCTAGACGTGCCTACTGAGCTTGAATCTCTAAATTGGTTACTGAAAATCACGACAGAACGATGCTCATGTAATCGGTTCAGCTATTAAAAGCCTCATAAATCCATCTCCAAAAAGCCTCGCTGACACCGCGGCCACGTGGCGTTACGGTGAGTTTGCAGGGCTGCTCAGGGACGTGAGAGTGAACGCCGCGTTAACTAGTAGCTAAGGTGTAAATAATGATGTGCGGGAGAGCCCGTCTGGGCCTGTAGCAAAAAAAAAGGAATGCAATTAAAGCCGCATGCCGCCTCATTTATTTAGTTCCGACCAGTAAGTGTTCAGTGTGTAATATGGGTTTAAAAAATGCAAGTACTGTTACATGCAAGTACGGCAAGAATGATTAATATTATATTAATTTGATGAAAGGATTAATAAATAATATTCTCTTTTCCTACTATTTCTCTCTGGGGACATGCAATAATTGTAATCTTTCTTATGATTCAAATTAATATAAAAAATGATTCAAACAAACAATAAGAAGCTGACTAATGACAACAAGCAGACTGCATCCACAGTGTGAAGAGATGTCAGCCTCTTTCCTGGAACCCTTGGTACGGAGCGATAAACTGTCAGCTGATGTAATCATTCCAATTATTTTCATGCATCCTCATGACTCCAAAGAGCGGCGTTCGTCACGTACAGGACGTGCGGCGCTGCTGCTGTTCGTGCACTTTTATCAGCCGTCTGCTCTTTTTAGTGCGCTGTTCCTTAACTTGGGGCGGAAGTGAAGTTGGATGGGTTTGGTTTGACGGGACGCGCGTTAGCCCAGCGCTGGGGCGCGTTCACGATGACCACATGCGTCCGCCTCATTCCTCAAAAATGTAAATGTAAATCCAATCACTTTCCATGTTGTCGTTGTGCCACTTTTCCAGCACAGTTGGTTCAAAGTGCCGCGTCTTGGTTCTTTGCCATGACTTCCTTTGATGCTTATCAACCCCCATGAACGCACATGTACAGTATATACAAATACACAGCACTTTGTATGTTGGCGCTGGATTTGCGACCACGTCAGTCATTTCCATTGATCTAATGTGCTCCTGCCTTAACCAGCCCGTCCTCCTGCCTGCAGCGAGCCTGCTCTAAACCCTGTGTGCACTGCGGTGGGAGAAGCTGCTTTCAGGCTTCCTGTGTGCTAGTAATGACTGAATGAGTATGTGTGAACATGCCACGGTTTGTTTTCTAGTGAGTCTTTATCATGCTACTCTGGAGCCCTGTGATGAGAACCATGATTACTTTGACCTTTGGGGTTTTTTCCCCTTTAATTCGGCTGTGTGCTCTGCAGGATGGAGGAGCCATTATCCACACGATCGTGTCTGTACTGTATCCCTAATAAGGTCCGGCGTATATGAAATTAAAATGCCAACAGGCCACACTTCAAGTTCAGCACGGACGTCCTCCAATAAGCACAAGTGACACCTCTGTGGAAGGAACGGGTGGAAGGAACAGGCCACGGTGGGCCTGTGCACGGCGACAAAAGCAGCCGCGTTCCCGAGCGCCGGGAAAGGCCATTTATCGCCGCTCGCGAGAGGCTGCTGATGCGTTTTGTTTGCCAAGCCAGACCAGTGCCACATGTCCAGTTGAGTGTTAGCCAGAGATAAAGACAAAACCACACAGAGACCGCGCGCCCACGCCCACCATCGGCCTCGTCAAGGCTGCCTTCGCATTGAAGCGCTTCTCAGGCGAGAACTGAGAGCGGATAAAAGCAGCGGAACCGAGAGGACGGAGTCGGAGGTAAACCTGGCGCCGCTGCTCCTTTCAGAGCCCTATTCTTAACCCTCAGCTGCCAATTAGATACAAGAAAGGCCGGCTCCCTTGACGGATGAACTCAAATTGCCATTCTGTGTTCTGCTCAGTAGGGCGCAACAGTGATTGCCCTGCTGGACGACGGTTCCCCGCCATCCGAGAAAGGCAGAGTGTAATTGACTACGCAGACGGCAGCTTATCATCGCGGTCCCGTCGCCGATGGAGCGGCTCCGCGCGAAAAGGTGCGCCGGCGACGCGTGGAAGATTAGAGCGCCGTTGCCCAGACATCCCTGCGTGAGCGGAGCCACCCAGGACGACAGAAGCAGGAGTCCCGTGGGGACAGAGCGAGTCCCCGTCATGATTCAACAACATGTTATTGTCCCGCCACCGCGCGCTCCCAGTCACTCAGATGATTCGTACGTCTCTGTCTGTTTGCTGACAAGGCGCCGCGGTTGGGCTTTGAGGCCCTGTGGGGCGAGCGTTGCCGGGGAAGCGGGTGGCATATTGCACCCAGCGGGACGGCTCCCCCGGATTGGCTCAGCGGGGTGAAACAGGTGGACGCCGGCCGTCACGGACGCCTGAGAGCCCTGAGGGAGAGCTGCCAGAACCGCGGTGCCAGTCCTGCTGGACCAGCGTCTCCGTCGGTGCCTTTTTAATCAGTAATGAGTCACGTTCATGCGCAATAATAATAATAAACCAACGCTATGGCCGGGTTTGGATGCATGATACGTACTCTACCAGTGGATCATGAAACTACCGCATCACGTCTTCTGCTAAAAACTTGGAGACAAAAAAAAAGCAGTGAATTACATATTAGATTTCACATTTACTTTCTAAATAGTTTTGCCCTTTTTTCGCACTCTTGGATTCTTCTTCAATTTACAACGGACATGTGCCCGTAATGAGATAAACGCGTCTAACTCCACTGTGGCACTAATTAAGCCGCCTTTCTCCTTCTATGGAGCGGGTGCTCTCTAAACCTCCTCAAACGCTCAAAGGCGTCACCGCAGTGATGGCAGATGGGTGTTCTCAAGCCAGAAATAGGTTGAAATACACACACACAAACAGCCAGTTGCCTTCACCAGACTGTTGAAGCTGTCTTTATTCTTTGTAAAGGCCTTTTCTCTACTTTTATTTAAATTGGTGTCCGTGGGATGGATCTGATCCAAGAGTTTTATTACCAAACTTCAGATGCAAAGCCGATTTGTGTGCTGACGCCAAAAAGGGCCAAGAAATAGAATGGGGGTCTGGGCAGCTTGGCATCACTCACACAAGTGCTGCAGAAGGAATTCTCCAATGAGAAATGTCTTCCTCAGGCTTCCCTCCACCAAACCTCCTCTGACAACTGTTCTGATTCGCGTCCATCTTTAAGCTTGTGACGCAGCAGAAAGCAGTGATGCAGAGTGTATTGTGGTGGTCCATTAAAATGTTTTCAATTTTAAAAACTGCAAAGAATGGTTTCCTCTTTACTGTATGTTCTGGCAATTAGACAACATGTCTCCATTGAGACTTGGCGTCTTTGAGGCCCGTCCACCTCTTTGACTCTGTTCCTGCCAGACGTAATGTTGTGTTTCTCATCTAAGGTTGTGTAAGGCTCAGATATTAGGTGAATAGAGTACAATTACCAGTTACATTAACATAAAGAATAAACACTATGAGCACAAGACTGGATTTGAGCTTAATTAGAAGGAATACACCCCATTCCTAAGTAAATCCATGTAAGCTTCTCGTCAGCTTCCCCTGGAAGGAGACATAGCAGCGAGGAACCGATCGGCCCAAATGGACTTTTCTAGGCTAATTCTAAGCCACATCAATAATTCATGTGGAAAGCTTTGAAAAGTAAACACTGCTTATCTCATTGAGAATTCAGATTGGCCCAATGCTACAATAGCATGAATAATGTACACAACTTAAATCCATATACAGGTTTGTAGCCGCCGTAGATGCTGCCGCTGCTCTATATGGAAATCTAAAGCTTATTAGGGGAAGTCGAATCTTTCACCGAGCCATAAACATTATTACCTGGAGCGACATTAGCATGGAATTGGTGCTAAGGATGACGGGAGAGAGAGGCAATTAGAATGACATCTGGCGCTGGGTTTCACACATTGATCTTCCCTTTGTCTGTGTGCGTTTTAGTCATTTTAAATCTGAGCTTTCACTCATCCAGTAAATGCACATAGCTTCAATGCTAAAGACGGTCACGCTCCCTTTGTGCTGCTAATTGTCTTCTCTTCTTCCGAATTATTTGCACAACATCTTTGCCTCCTTCCTGTCCTCGACAGGAAGTCCCACCTGAGCACTTTGAGCTGGTGAGCGGTCTCGGTGTGTGTCTGCGGTGATCGTTAGCTAAAGACGAGGCGCGCGCGTTGTTCTGAGTGATGTGACGTTCGGCGCGTCTGTTTGTATTCTTCTCATTTCTCACTTTCTCGCTCTCCTCCTCTCATCTTGCAATGCTCTGGAGATGGTCCGCTCAGTACAAACAGCATCTGTCCGGGAGAATAATAACATCTATAATCGTTCCCCAGAGACTCAACAGTGGAGAACTGATTTTTCTTTTCTTTTTTTTGCTTCTCAAAGTTTTTAGATGTGTGACTTCCATTGGCATGCATTGATTCTAAAATGCCGTGATGATCATTTTTACATTAGCTCCTGTGTTTCACTTTCTCTCCCCTGCATCTTTTGAAGCCACGAACTGCAGCTTTTATCAGTTTTATCCCCAGATGGGATTTCAAAAGGTTCCCAAACAGGAAAAGGTTCTGTTTTTTTTCATTACTTTATTTTGTGAATGGGCATTTTGGAGAATGTGTGGCACTGACTGCTCTTCCTTAGTCTTGCGTGGCTGTGACACAGACCCAGAGCACCACTTTCTAACAGGTAGAAATCAAAAAGCGACGTCCTAGAGGGACTAACGCCTCTTTCATCGTACGTATGTGTACGTTCGCAACAAACGGACTGGAAGTGTCCCCTGGTGGCTTGAATAGTGACTGCATGCGGGTGTGCGTGTGCATTTGCATACAGATGAGCTCGTGTGTGCACCGTCTGTTGCGGCGGTCCTGGTATGTGCGCACTCCAGCGTACGAGGGTTATCACTCTTGTTGCAGCTTACTCCATTAGTGGGGAGGGATTCCTGTGCTCTATCCGCAGCCAGAGGAGACCAATTAAAGCCATCAGGCGGTGTCAGGAGAGCCGTGCTGCTCTCAGAGCCTGCAGAGATGAAGAAGGGAGGCTTTAGACTTGCTCCGCACTCCTTCAGCTCAGCACTGCCTGAAGACAGCAGCAATTACACGGGATTTGTTCACTGTGTATCCATGTTCTTTGTCTTAGTCATCTCTCATAACGCCTGCTGTTCTGCATCTGAACACATTTATACATAGCAGTTATCATAATGCTTGTCCTCCTCTACTCAGATCCACCCACGGGCCGGAGGGGTTGCAGCACACAGCGGGCAGCGGGTCGGCTCACGTCTATTACAGGGTTAAGGTCCTAATAGTTATTGTTATGGTTCGGTTCAGGGTCCTGAATCCTGCCTCTTTGGATTTGAACGGATTGTTGACATTTCCCAAAGGCTTCATGAATAATGTGCAGTACACAATGTGTAAATGAAACCATGAGATCTCATCAAGAGTTATTCAGCTTTAACTAGCTCCTAGTGTATATATACATACATATGAAGAAGGGTGTGTGTGTGTGTGTGTGTGCGTGCGTGCGTGCGTGCGTGCGTGTGTGTGTAACATGTCAACGTGCTGCTCAGCTCTTAACTCCACATCCACCTCCATGCGTGACCTCATTTCATTATACTGACGAACAGCGCAATATTTGAGGAAACATTACATTTCCAATTCCACAGCGATGCCAGAGTGAATACTTTTAAAAGACCCCCTGGAAATGGAGGGAGTAGAGATCCAGCGCACTTGGAGGCCTTTCCCCGTGGGTGTTATTATTGTGCAGTTTTCCTGCAGCCTTCCACATTAATGCTCCTCTTGTCAGTGATGTTTGACCATGCTTTGGGGCTTTGTTAAAGCACGGAGGCCAGAGATGTCACAGCCCGTTACAATATAAGGGCCCAGATATACAGACCTCCTCCTTCCTGCTCTGTTGCCGTCCTCCCCCCGTCTCCTCTCCTCTGCCCTGGGGATCGCTGCTGTGGAAATAGACCCCGCTCCGTAGTGTCTACTCAGTAGGTAATAACTCGCTGTTCAAGCTCAGATAAAGAGTTCCATTCATTAAAGTGGCGGCTCTTTTTTTCTCTACACGAATGACACCTTTCCCCCCCGGGAGCGCTGCAGTGAAATACAGGCTTGGAACCACAGCGCAGCCTTTCCTGGGCCTGACCGCCTCCCTCTGAGCTGTTCGGTGGCGCCCCCTCTGTACACCAGCGCCCGGGGATGCATTCACAGGCCCATCTTCATTTCTTTCAGTGGGAATCTTTACGTTTCATCCCCTCGTGTACGTCTTCTAACACCATCTCATTGCCCTCACCCGTGCTCCACATCTCCATCCTCTGGCCCAGTCACACCCCCTCGCTCTCGCTGACTTCTCCTTGGAGTGTTTCTCCTTCTCTCTCCACATCCACCATACCCAGCTCTGCTGCAGCTCGTCCCCTGTGTCTTCCGTGTGCATGTGAGGTCCCGGAGCACTGGGAACCACTCACGCGTGTATCGGTCAGCGGTACTCATGGGTAATGTGTAGATCATTCATCCTGTGGACAGGTACGTAATGGAGGCAGGATGAAGGGGAGAGAGGGGACAGTGGGAGATCTCTGGAGGTATGAGAATCAATTTCATCGGGAATCACCAGAGCACAGAAGCAGAACCTCGCGCTTTCTCTCTCTTTTCCAGGCCTTTTTTTCCGCCCTCTGTCGCATTCACTCTTCTCCGCCCTTCGTCTTCACTTGCACCACTCCGTCTCACTCCTCCCCGACCGCTCGTGCTGATCTGCTCACGAGGCACTCAAGCATCACGATGGCCAAGTAGCGGGACAAAACCCCGCACAAATTACAGCACAGGAGCCATTATTTAAGTCAAACACTTCCCTCGGCTCTGGCCGAAAGAACAAGTAAAAAACATTACAGTCCTGTGTCTCTGTGAAGCAGGAAAACACACTCTCCCTCCGTCCCCGCGACTCTGTTTCCCCCTCGGCACAGCAGAGCATCACAGGCAACGAAAGAGAGAGAAAGGTAAAAAAAAAATCCCACAGAGATTCATCCTCTAGTGCCACTAAAGCAAGCCGTGGCAGAAGACCCGCTACACGGCTGCTGCACAAACCTGCACACAGGCGTTTTCACTCACCTGTGAAGAAGGGCTTTGCTTCAAAAACCGGCTGACGCGCCCGCGCTTGGTGCCCGTGGCAGAGACGCGCATGCTAATGTCCCTAATGGCGCGGCCGTCCAGCGCAGGTTCCACTTCATAAACCGGAATGAATGACTACTGGCTGACTAACACACGCCATTTGACCCGGCGCGCGTGAGGAAGCGCTGATGTGGGAGACGAGGAAGATTGCTCATCAATCACGGCCGCCGACGGTCAGGTGCTCTGCTCTTGTAGTACTAATGTTCATTGAATTGATTACGGAGCGACGCGGTGGCGTTAAGCGCCGCGGCTCGCGCTCACGGCAGACTGAAGGTTTTTTTTTTTTTTTTTTAAATTTATGAAAGCTATAAAAGATTTGCACAGATGTTAATGTTTTTACACAATGCTTACAACAGAGTGTTAACTCTATTATTACTCACAATATTGCAAAAGGAGACAGTGATGAAACGTGTGTATTGGAATTGGGAGAGAGAGGAGGAGTGAAAGATACGGAGAGAGAGAGAGAGAGAGAGAGAGAGAGAGAGAGAGAGAGAGAGAGAGAGAAAGAGAGAGCTGAGGGAGGTTCTGCCAAGTGGGTTTTCCACTCTACCAGTACAGAAATGATGCATATCTCCACGGTATGCCCTTTAATTGGCGCTATTAATATCAGTTAAAGTTTTAGTACCTATTTATTAAAACTTTAACTTTTTTCTGAGGTTTAATGTGAATAGAATTATGAATCTCAAGGGCTGTGCTCTATAAAAAGCCTTAGCCATAAATTATTAATGCTCTACCACTTCATCTGCAAGATCTCACTCCTACAAGATTTGTTAAAAAGGAAATAGCCCAAAGCTCTAATTTTAGGGCGAATTTTCAACATTAAATACAGTCCTCCACATGCAAGCGCCGTATTTCTGGAATAATTCTGGGAAAAGCGGCACGCGTCTCCTCCGCTTTGCTCGAAACTTGCAGCGGAGTCTGGACTACCTTGTGCAAATTGAATGGGCAATTTCTAGTCTAAATTGGTCACGTATAAAAAAAAAAAATGTAAACAGAGTGTGGAGACAGACAGAGAGGAATCCTAATGCGGGCCAATTTGTCTGTTTGTATCATTAAAGTTGTTCCCGCTGTCAGATAAGCTGTGAAAAGCTGGAGCACTTATCTGCTGGACAAAAAAAAACACAACAAAACGAACAGAGAAGCGCTTTAAGGCAAAGCATGGATCCAGTTACATCCTGTTATTAGAATTAATTATGGTTCAAAGATTAGAAACTCTCTGCCCTGACGCTAGTTATCTGTTTATGGTTTGAACTTTCACAAAGTTTTTGATACAGTGCGTTTAAGAGCACCATAGGCGCTCGCGGTCTGAAATGGGCTTAAAATAGAAATGGAGATGAAAGGAAGAGTCCCAGTATGAGCAGAACAAAGATCAACACGCCCATTAGTGACAACACGATGCACGCTCAGGGTACGGGAGGAGCGCGCAGTACAGGCGTTCGTGAAATGGAAAATAAAAGTCTGGGGATGGAGACAATTCCAAGGTGTCTGAGCGGAGAACGCTCTCTTCATGGCAGACTTCATGACACTCAGCTGGGAGCAGACGCCTGCTTCCTGTGGGTCCTTCTTAATTGACTTGCCTGGTTAAACTCACCGGCAGCGCCTCCCTCCTCCACGCTCCACTTCCTCCTCCCTCCTTGCATTCCGCGTCTCCTCGACTAACCCCGCGGTATTCCATTTCATCGCTTCCCTCAAAGCGGCCCCCGCCACCACCGCCCTCCACCTCGTGGATGCGGCCGGAGAGAGTGCGAAATGAAGCTTGTATAATTAAATTTTAACAGCCTGCTGATGAGGGGATTGAGAGCAGGGGTGGGAAGAGGAGCCGCCGCCGAATCCCCTGCCCGACTTCTTACTCCTAATGTCCACTGGGAATTATTCATGTATCAGCTAACCTGCACTGGCACCTAAGAAGGCGCTGGGAGAAGGTGTGTGGGGGGGGGGGGGCTGTGCCAGAGTGGCTCCGAGTGAGCCAGGGTCAATCAACATTAATAGAAATCCTATTGGGGGGAATAGGATTCCAGGGAGGAGGGAAGCTTTCATTATTAATTAGCCTGTCAGATGCACTTCTTATCTGTTTTGATGAGAGTGTTGAGAAGCGAAGTGGCTGCAGTAGAAACTTGGACTTCTGCTGCAAATGGAAAGTGCATGCTTAACTGTCAGCGCAGGGCTGCTCGCTGCATTATTTCACTTACCAGAGCAGTTAGTCGGCCGTGCTTTTGGGCGACGCGGGAAACACGGCTGTATTATGAATCCTTCATAACACGGACACTAACCCAGAGGAGTCACGAGTAAAGCGCTTTCTATGAGGGATTTTAATCTAGCAGCATTTCTGATATTTGTCTGCCGCTGACTTCAGCTTAACATGTACTAATAGCAGAGGAGAATGTGTAAACCCTCCTAAGGGACAATGCTTCCACTTCCAGTTCTTGTGTTTGTTGAGGCATTACCATACACAAGTCCTCATAATCTCAACAATTAGACTTGATTAAACCAGGGTTTATGCAGGATCTGAGCAGTGAGAGTGGAACGGCGTAATGTGCCACGGTCTCTTAGTTTCACTGTACGCCATCATCATAACGCGCAGCAAAGATGAGAGTTTGCTAATAGTTTTCTCATTATAGAATGAAGCATTTGGGGAAACGCGGTAAAGACAGACTCGGCCGCTCTGCGCAGTCACTCAGGCTGTCGGAGCCCTTCGCACCTCGCGGAGCGGAGGCTTTTTGAACCGGACACGGGCTCCGCGGCCCCGTCGGTCCTCGCTGTGAGGCGGCCGGGTTCGGACCCAGCGCCCGCGGCGCCGCTCAAGGGTGCCGTGCAGCAATTAGGTTCTCAGCTCCAGTAAATAAAGCTCCCCGCGGCCCCGGGCGCCCGACGACCACCGCCAGGCTTCAACTCCAGCCACTCCCAGAATTCAAAGCGCCGGCCGGGCCGGCCGCCCGCTAACCTGCCGCTCCGCTGCTTGGATCGCAGAGCCGGACGCTGGCGTGTGATCTTCCGTCTCACGCTGACCGCCCCGTGGAGTTAATAGTCTCTGTGGCTCCCGCGTCTCCCGCTGCGTGAGCAGGTTGACCAACCTCCCCGCAGCATCTGACACGACAAACTGGTTTTAACTCCGCTCTCTTTATTCCCACAGCTTTTAGTTGTGTCCTAACGCACTGAGGCTGGGCCCTTTTTAACATCCAATCTCGTTGCCGTGGTAACATAAACCTAGTCATAGATCAATCTGTCAATACTGACAGGTGACATTTCCTTCATCTCACCCGCTGCCCTCGTGTGATCAGCACTTATCTGTTCACACACACTTTGCTACCAGTCAGACACATGCGTTCCTCCTCAGGAAGCAGAGAGTAATTATTCCACCCATGCTCCGAAGGGCCTCACGCTCGCCTCTGCTTTAAAACTTAAAGTAGGGGATGAAAGTGCGATGCATTCTGATTTCCCCGTTTGGGGTTCTACATTTTAAACGTTTGTTCATTATTTGTTTTTTGTTTTTTTAATGACTCCCTGTGCCCCAAAGCAAGCAAGAAACAAAGAGGGAAATCAGAGAGGGGGAAAAAGAAGTTGGCAGTAAAAGTGAGAAGTTACTGATTTCCCCTGTGACCACTCTGCTTTTAGAGTCTTGCCATTATAATAATGCTCACCTTTGGTTGTGGGGCTCGCGGAGGGTGCAGTCACACTCAGGTCTGACAGAAGCAGGTACGACTTGTTAAGCGTCGCTACGGTGACAGGAAGGCTGCGGGAGCAACGTGTCACATCGCAGCACTTATTCCAGCCGTAGCACTGCAGCTACCACAAATCATTGTCATTATTTTAATTATCGCCAACAACATTATCGTTATTAGCGTTGCCATTTTCAAAGCACATTAAGTGAACTAAATGAACATGAAAAGCATTAAATTAACGGGAAAAATGCAAAAATGTGACAGCAACTTAGTCAAAATAGTGATTATTAAAGCACAACATGAAAAGGCGGTTCAAGGACTATTAAGTAAACATAATTATGGAAATGTGTGTTTTAGTGAAGTGATTTTAAAAGATGACACTGTTCAAGATGGACTCTATTAAAAACTAAAACCTCACAATGACATAAACTCAATAATCCCTTCATTCCCTCACAGAAAATCTGAAATTGAAAGTTGCTGTCACGTTCTATATTCCTGCATTCGATCTGTTTTGCTGACGCTGACGTGGGAGTTTAAGAGTGTGTATGTGTGCGTGCGTGCGTGCGTGTGTGTTTTATTAGCAGTATGCCTTGTTTGACGTTGTTGATAATGTGGTTCTGTTAATGACAGTAGTAATTGCAGTGGGAGAGCAGGAGGTGGTGGTTGTTGGGGGGGGGGGCTGTTTGTTGCTGAGCTTGTAGAAGAAAGGCTGAACATGCACCTGTCATCTCCGGAGATACTCATTAAAGAGAGGAGATGCCAAGTCTCAGCATCTCGGCACACGGTGGAACCTGTACGGCACGCGGCGTCAGTGTACACACACACACACACACGCACACACACACACACACGCAACTTTAACAATGAATGTTGTTTTTTCACCCCTGACCCACATTATTGCACCATATTCTGACTCCTTGTCCTCCATTCGTCCGGAACGTTGCCACACGTGCACAGCTCCAACCTAAAACGGGCTCCCCATCTAAAGCCACAGACCCCATTACCATTAGCTATTTTAAAGCGCTGCCTTAAACGTATAGTGATTGGACAAGAAGCGATGAAAGAGAAGAATGTATGTGTGATTAGTCCGTGGTCCTGCCCATGGACTAGCCGTGGGCAACCCGCATCGACTGGAGCAGCAGATCAAAGCGCGCTGTGCGGATAGCGTGCGAGGCGTGAGAGATGAGCTCCCTCCGAGCAGCCAACACGTCCCGGCTCCAGCCGCCATTTGCATCTATTTGCATGTGTTGCGTTTAGTTTGCGTTGAGCCCTAATTCCGCGGGAAAGAAACAGGGTGTTAACGCGTTCATCCTCCATTTACTGCACAGAACCAAGAGCGGACCCGGCGTCGGGGTCCGACATCACTCGCGCGCGGAGCCCGTCGGCACCTTTCCCCACATCCTCCAGCGTGTGTTTGTGAGTGTGCGGCTTCGTGAGCGGAGGAAGAACGCGTGAATACAGGAAGAATTTTGAACTTTGAACCCTCTCAGCTAATTGGTCTGCAGATTCCTCTGACTTCCCGCTGCTGCGCCACAGCCCCCTCAACTTTCAATGAAATAAAGAGCGCTCTCGCTGAGTCCGTGGCCTCTGTCTTTTCCTGTCAATCACATCTTTCACTTCCCTCTTCCACTATTATCCCCCTCCTCCTTTATCTTCTCTCATCTCTGTCTTTTAAAGCTCCCGAATCATTTGTTCGATGTCTTTGATTTCTTCCTCGCAGCCAGGAAATGAAAGGTTAGGTCCTGTGATTGTTGGTTGCCGGCGGGTTCCGGTGCGGCCGGGCTTCAGGCTCATCAAAAGGCCCCTTTAAAGGTTCAACAGGAAGAGCAGGAGGCGCTGATGAAAGAGCGGGCGATGGCATTTGTCTCTCACAAAAACCTAAGCACGGTTATTCTGCCACATTTTCACCACTCGTCTCCTGCCTTTTAGCGGCACGCGTTCCCTCCAACATCTTCAAACAACTAATAACTCCCCGTCCGTCTGAGTGCGCGCCGCGCTTTAAACAGTTTTTAGCTCTAAATGTAATTTTCAATTTCTTCCCCCACGAGGAGCGGAAAAACCCAGGGATCTTGCCTTCAACCACTTTCACTCGCATTCACATGGGAGTTTGCCAAGAGCGGATTGATCCTCGACACTGTTTTTGTGCAGCCTTTATTAAGGAAGTGTCTTTTAAAAGAAAACTGAGAATAAGTTAAAAGTTGAGTAATGACGTGGATGAACAGCAATCAGAGCGTACAAATCCAGGCAATAAGAAGGGATACACCATACGAAGCTTCATATTTCCAAGAGTGTGTTATAGTTTTTGAAAATATACCGACAGCACCTACTGCATCTGGAGCAAAGATTTATGGCCAATATTAAATTATTTCTTCTCTTCCTTACTCTTCTTAAAGTTTAATTTTTGCTCAGTGTCAGATTTTTTTAACCTTTTATAAATTGAACTTCAGCCGAGATGACTCCTCTGACACGGCGCCACCTTTCTTTGTGTCGGGGCCCGCCCACCGGCCGGGCCCGGTCATTTGGCCGCCATGGCAACAAGAACTTTGCCCTATTCCCATATCCGTCCCAGACTGGTTCACCCTGAAAATGTCATATCTAATATTGACTCATTTTAGCATGAAACTTTAATAAGCTGTCAGCGAGGGGAACCCGAGCAGACACTGTCCATAAAGGGTATATATCTGGCCTCACATTATTGGCCTTGTTCTTCTTTCCCAGACCCATTCACATTTATCTTTCAATTTCTCTCCCCTATATTCCGGTCTTTTATGAATTGTATGACTGTGTAATATTTCTCAGCAGAGCATGAGCCTTTTTCCCCCCCATCTCCCGTAACTTCCCGTTACGATTTCAGTCTCAGCTTTTCTTTCATCATTCTCTCTTTCTGTGCCGCGCCTCCACCTCTCTCTCCCTTTGTTGTGTGTCCTCCTGCTGTCGTCTGATTGATGCCTTTGCCAGTGTGCTGCATACTTCATTACTCTGATTTCACCATGTCTCAGATGGGCTCCGCGCCGGGGAGAATTAGAAATGTGTCAGCGGCGTTTGGGGCCGCGGTGCCCTACAGAGCAAATAAAATCACCCAAATAAGATCACAAAATCGCTTCCTGTCACTTCTCCCCCCGTGACGGTGGGTGGAAAGAGAGGCCTGCGTGAAACAGGACAAATATTTGGAAGCATATGCCTTATGGTAGAAGCATACAAATCACCAGCTTGATAGACAAATTATATCCTGACAGGACTCATAGTCGATATAGATCCAGCATCACGACCGGTTCCCATGCATTTCGCCGTCACTGTGTCGACCCGAGTGTCTCACGAGCAGCTTTCAGCGCCACAGGAGGCACCTCCTCCGCAGACCTGCGTTAGCGGGTTACTTGAGCTCCACTACTCTCTTATCGCGGCTGTTGGGACACGAGCCACATGAATGGACCATTCTGTCCCCAGTCGTCGCCAGCAGGAACCAAATCACTATCAGTAACGCACTCCCTCCCAGTTGTCTCGCTCACATCGCTTCCGCTCCTTCCTACTTTTCTCTCTCCAAACACTTTCGTTCCCAGATTCGCTCTGTTTGAGAAATGGCTTTCAGGATTCCACACATGCTGCGTGTACTGTACTGTATGTGTGTTATGTTATGGGGATGTAGCCTGTGTTCTTATTGATATTAATGAAGCAGGAGTGCTTCATTTACTGAACATTACAGTCATTGCAAGAAGTCAAATACATTGTGTGTGAGGTGAGGCCTTGTTTCCAGCAGTGTGTTTAGTTTACTGTACTGTTTCCCACTCGCTTACTGTTTATGAAGCTTTAGTTCGTCTTAAAGCCAAACCAGCAGAACGGCTTCAAACGCTGCACAATATGTTGTATATATGCGCATAACAATGTCATGTGTGTTTTTTCCCTTCGTACCTGAGCCGGGTGTAAAAGTTGCGGCTGTGCTGTTGTGTTGTAACGCAATGCTCGGGCAACTTTAACAGGAAGTTTGTGACGGCCTCGCAGAGACGTACCGTACGCGGGGTCTCCTCCACGCACGGCGTCGCTTCATCTGGGGGCGGCTCGCAGGCGGACGCGCGTTCGCCGGGAACTAAAACACAAATGGAGGAGGAATTTTGTGTTTACAAAGGCCCTCCGCTGCTGTTTTGCCTCCTGCTTTTTGCTGAGGACAGCAGCGGGTGTCAAAACATGGTGGAGCTTGACATCCTGACGCTGCTGGAATCTCAGGCCAGAGGCTGTCAGTTCACGGAGCGCGAGAAGCCGACTCAGTGCCCCGTTTGAAGGCCTGTCTGTTTGACATCGCTTTTCCTCGCCATCTGACTGCATTATCTGCATTCTTATGCAAAGCCGGTATGACTCCGTCGTTCCGCGCCTCGAAGGGACCGCCGAGTGTTAACGGAGCGGTTTCCCCTCGGCGAAGAATCGCAATTAAGCGTCGGCACGGGTTCCAAAAGTTCCACCTGAAAAAGAAATGGTGTTTGAGAGAAAGCCGCAGGAAGAGGGGGAGTAAGCAACGGCGGACATGTCTCCTGACACGCCTGTCACTGGAAATATCTATAATGGATGTCTCCCCGCGATCCTGACAGTCAGCGTCGGAATAGGTCAACTGCCACGTCTGACGTGCTCTCGGCCTTAATTAGGAGTCACCTGGTCGCGCTGCGTTCGAGCGCCTCGCCGTCGCGTGCGGCCGCGCGGCCGCGTTCCGCTCCGCTGGCGGCGTTTTCCTGCTGTCTGCTGAGCGTTAGCTGCGACGGCGCGCTAACAAATACAGTAGCCGCTAACAAAAGGTAGCACGCGTGTGTTTGTGTTTTCAGTTCACAGTCGGCATGTCACCAAAGAGATGAGAGCAGTGTGTGAGGGGTGCCCATGTTCCCCGGTGCCAGGCCGTTAACCCCCGCTTGGTTTTCACACATTATTCCTTACATTTCCAACTTTTTCTCATTTTTTTTTTTCGAGCAATTAACATAAGGGCGTGCTCGCGGGCTCCGCAGACGGCTAATAGCCTGCCCTGGACTCACAGGAGAGACGGATGAATAAAAAAAGGCGCAGCGCGTTTCGGAGGCCAGGAAGCTGTTAATTGAAACGTAGCGCGCGCCGCACATCACCGCTCTCTCCAGAAGCACTGTCAAACAAATTGTCTGCCGGCTGATAATGTAATAACACAGACGAACAAAGCGTCCTCTTCAAAGACATGGCGGGAATTGGACGAGGAGAAGAGAGTTGCGCTAGCTTCATTTTTTTTCTCCCCTCTTTCTCCACACTTGACAGTTTATATCAACAATGCTTCGCCATGAATAAAAAAAAAAATCATGTTCATAAGTTCTGTGCTCAATTTGCCTTCTGCTGCTTTGCTGAGCGGCTCTGCACAGGAAATGAGTTGCTTTTTTGTGTTCTTCTGACAGACGGACCTGCAGAGCTACGGCGTGGCCCTTTAATCAGGCAAATCTTGAACTTGTCGTGCTCACGTGTGACGCGATGTGGAAGCACAAGCTTCACGAAGGAGTTCGTCTAATTTGAGTTATATTCTCACGTTCATTCAAGGAATTAATTGAACGTTTTGCCAAACTAGACACGTTTGGTGTGTTTCATTTATCAAAAACTGATTTGGCAAAAAACATCTTATGTTACTAGAACTTTTCGTAATTTTATTATTATTTTAAAAAAGCCCTCAAGTTTTTATTTTATAGCACTTTTGATAGCATCTCTGAACTTGAAGTAAATTGGCAGTAAATTCAAGCTAGAACTGTAGATAACGTTGTACTGCAAGACACCTCCAGTACACACACACACGCGCACACACTATATATATAGTCTACAGCGTGATGGACTGTCCAAGGTGCACCATGCCTCTCCACCAGTGACAGCTGGAATAGGCTCCAGCATATCCTGCGACCCTTACGACAGTTCAGCTGATGGATGGACATATATAAGCATATATTTATATTAGAGTTACTGATCAGAACCTCTGGGACATTGAGACGAGGAATGTCAGGAACACTGGCTTCAGAACAGGAAACTGCAGAAACTAGAGAACATCAGTGAGATTGTTATTGACAGGCTGCTGCGCATGGTGGGGGTTGAAAAATAAGGGAACCAGAGATGTAGGGAAAGTTTAGAATCTTATAATCCTGCTGTTGACAAGGCTGTTGGATCCAATTGAACAAACATAAACACACCAAGATGAAGCCTTTTCCCATAACGTGTTGGAACAGATGCTGCACATACATGCGTCACACAGTCGCACCGCGGCTGCCGCACCGTCTGTGAGATCAAATGCATCATACGGGAGCGATCAAAAGGTTGCTTGTAGGACACGGCGAAGACCGTTGGAGTCGAGCCTGTCAGATTAGTGTTTATCACTGAACTTTGAAGGTTTTCTATCTGGCAAATGGAGGTAATCCTTCAGCTAAGAACGGGCAGAGGATCGCTGCAGGCAAAACATGCACCTTTGACATGGAGAATAAATGGTCTTAAGTACAGCATGTTTTCTCCTCGTTGCATACGTCCATCTTGTTGCTTAACTAAACACAGCCGTTATCGGACCTGCTTATTAAAGCTTGTTTTTTCCAGCTGGCTCTAAAGCCATGAGGCAAGCCAGCAAATAAAACCAGTAATGATAATAGTGATTTGTGTATTCCATATATTAAACCTTGACTGCATTATTTTTCTTGTTTTTTTACCATGATTGACCTGTGTGTATTAAAGTGCAGCATGCTTCATTAAAATGTATTGAATTCAGAGGTTACTCTACACTGCATTACACTGGAAAGAGAGGTGGATTTTCACAGTAAAATGCAACTCTTTCAACCCAACTGTAACCATGTTGGACATAAGGTTACAGTAACACTTGACATGTTGTGTGGAGGCATTTGTTGTTAAACACAGAGCTGTTAATTGGAATTTGTGGACCTAATATTGAGAAAACCCATTGGATATTTTTGTCTCTATTTTTGTTTCATAATCAGATTTTGATATTTAAAATAAATAAGAAGTAGAAATATACAGTACTGTACATTCTCCTCTTTTCTTGTTCCTTTATCTATATTGAATTCACACTATTCAGTTTAAAATGTATCGGTTTCTGTCCAAGTACCGTCTGAGTTTAGTCCCAAAATGTCAGTGATGGTAAACAAAACCCCATCAGCCTTCTGAGCCGGCCCACGGCGCTCCCTGCGGCTGTTTCCCTCCTCTGCTTTGATGGAGATGCACAAGGGTTGTGAATGAACCAAATTTCAACCTACACCAATCAATATGTTTACATTAACAAACGGCCCCAGTGACTGTGGAATGTGAGGGAAGCGGAATCAGGCTTGAGGATTTTCGCCCTCACTAACCTGGTGTGGAGGCTTCAACGCACACGCTGTTGCGTGTTTACAGAACACGATGTTTACATCAACCAAACGCTGAAGACGCGTTAATGTGGTTCCGTGTTTATACAAATATGCACATTTGTCACAAAATAGTCAAAAAGTTGAGACGTGGAAGGAATAAATAGCACAGGCAACATCTCCACAACCTGAAGTACTTTTGTTTTACTAGATTTTCATAATTTCATGAGATTTTAACAGAACGAAGGTAAAGAGATGAGTGAGCTGAAGTCTGAGCTGAAAGACAGAAGGTCAGCAAATGATAAAGGCTTTTACACATAAAGACAACAGGGACGCACACACACACACACACACGCACACACACACACTATCAAACATCAGGAACAAAATGCGTACAACTCTTTCTGCCTCTGAGATAATCCCTAGATTCAACACGTGTATTTATCACTTCTGGTCGGCACATCATCTTCTCTAATCTCTATATAATTGCATTTTGAGGCTAAGCACACAAACAGACGCACACATACACACACAAACACCGCCCCAGCAGCGCCACCAAAGGAAATCCCACTGCCCTTAGAGCTGAAACAGAGGTGTCTGGAGGATTATGGTGTGTGTGCTGCCTCTAGGAATCTTAGCTTCAATGAAGGGATGAAGCTATAGAGGAGGAAAGCATATGCCTGACATTTAAGACCTACAGCCAGAGTGGGCCTAACCACTGCCACCACACACACACTGTTCACCAGCAGAAGAATCCCTGGGTAGATCCAGGCGGCCCTGGAGATCCCTTTGCATCTATCTGTGAACCCTTGTCCATCACAGTAGTGTCATGTTTCTGGATGTCAGCATTTCTGAGGCCGGGGGCCAAACGCGGGGGTCCGTGGAGGAATGAGCACTGACTTACAGTACCAGCGCAGTAGCATCAGTGAGTACAGATCTTAGTACTACACAACCGAAGCAGTACTTTTCTTGTGTTACAAGAGTCCAGATGGAGCTACTGCAGTAGTAATACTCTATGTGTAACATGCTCTTCTTGGGTTCTTCTCTGGCTTATAAGTGGACCTATATATTAGTTTGCTGGCCAGATGAATGTAGATGTACCATTTGTGTAAAAGTAGCGCGCTAGTGCACTCACATCAAGTCAGTAGACAAGAAGCTCCTCACTAATAAAGTATATAAGTTTTTTTTACAAGAAAACCTGTTTGACATTGTATTTTGCATTAGTCACATGTTTCTCCATGTCTATGAATATATGCAGTGTCAGGCTGTGCAGGAACAGTGCATGCCTAATATTAACACACACTGTATATTTGAATTATTCCTTTTTCCGACATCTATAGAACAAATACAGTATGTGGTGAATCTTCTGTGCAACCTGGATTTCAGGAGAACAATATAAATCCTCAGACCCTTAAAGCCCCTTTTTCCAGTGTGAGTCATATTGTTTGGCTGGGCTGTAAAGTAGTAAGCTTTAAGAAAGGAGAAAGGCCTAGTGTCCTTAGCTGCTCTGTTTCAAAATACGATGTAGCATTTTCAAAGGAAAAACAAATGTGTAAAATGCACGCAAGCAAACGCGCGTCGATAAAGAGAAAACAAGAAAAATGTTTGGCATTTGCACTTGAGGAATGAATTAGTTCTCAAAACCGTCAGAGTCATTTTCTATCCAATAATGAATCCAGTAAATTATTGAGTGTTTCAGCAGTAATCAAAACATACTGTGTAACAAAAGCGCCCAGTGCAGATATAATAAAAAGCCACTTATTTATTTATATGCGTCAACAAAACTAGCGATCAATCAGCTCCTGTAAAACCAGAGGCATGCGTGTGAAAGTGTGTGACTGCACGCGAGACGGAGGCTGCAGAGAGAAAAAATGCTAAGCCTGCGTTTGTCAGGTAAATGGTGACGATGACAGCCATAAAATGGAGGTAATAATGGCCGTGGAGGTAATAAAGGAGTATGTGAAGTAGACTTGGGAGTTGAGGTGATACTGAGACTAACTGCCTCCCGATGGTTATGGCTGTCATTAACAACGCCTCCGCATCTCTAACAAGGATTATTGTGGAGGCAGGGGCCGACCCAGGAGGCGCCTGAACGCATCCGCCGGTGTTGCTGCTGTAGTCGAGCCGCCTGTTTTATGCGTCTGCGTCTGTTTTCTGACGAACGCCTCCCAGCTGCGTGCTGAAAAGCGTCCGCGCCGGGGAGGCGGCCTGGCAGCGTTGCCTGCTAAAAGTGGGTGTCGTCTTCAATAAAGGACCGCAGGGTTCACGGGGTCTGCGGTGGCTCCTTCCCTGAGTCGCGTTGAGAAGCGCCGTGTCGCTTCACGACAGCGAGGAAACATTAGTCTATTCATGAAGCTGCCGATGTCGGATGATGATGCATTAGGCTGTGGTGGGAACCATGTTCCTGTTGCCTGAAGGGAGCATTTCACCCGTGTGATGTCACCTTTCGTTTAGTTCCCAGAGATAAACAATACTTCAGTAATAAGTAATGAGGACCCACTCTGTACATGGAGAAGTGACTCATCGAGCACATTAACAGTCCTTCAACATAAATAAAGACACAGATTAAATTATTTTATAACATCTGAAGGTGTGATGCAAAGAGCTGATGGTGACATCCTGGTCTTTCTCGACATTATTACAGTTTATGACCTCTTTAGGCTCATTTTACCCTTTTACTTTCCATTACCACAATCTTTTAAAAACCCCTAAATATTGATGCTCTTGCTTCTCTCTGTCATTTTTGCAGGCTGGATGATCCCCCATAAATCAATCACGATCCACAAATTCTGTTTGGAGTTGACATTTGTCAGTTTCAGAGCCGGGCTGAGCGTGCCAGACAGTTAATCTTTTGGGGACGAGCTGCGGGGGGCTAGCGAGGCAGCAGATAGCCACCTCTGGCTTGACAGGGCCCATCTCAGCTCTGTCTGTCTGCCCATGTGTCATCTCTATCTGCCTCTCGTATTGTGTGGAACTTGTGTACACGGAAGTCGCCCTGTGTGAATACGAAGGCACGCGCTTGACAGCGGGACGCTGACAGGAACCTTCAGTAAATATTCAGGCCCACTTGCAGTCTGTGTATGAGCTACAGATTAACATGTACGCTGCCTGCTAGCGTTTAGTTCACACCTAATTACACGGTTGCAGGCCAGATTAAAATGGACCAACTGAGGTCGTTGGCCGGATGGAAGCGTCAAACAGGGGCCGCGGCGTGTTTTATCAGTGTAAAGAAGAGAGAGCAGCTCTCTGTATCTGTATCAGACCTAGACTGTGATTCATTTCACTTCCCGGGGCCTGCCGCTATCTGCTCTTGTTTACTGTGTGCAGCCCTGATAGCATCTGGACAGGAGGCAGACTTAATTGTTCTAGTGTAGCCTGTAAGTCTTTTGGCTCCTGAGATGCGGCGCAAGGACAATTCAAGAATGAAAGCCAGCACATCTCTTCAATTAATCTCTATTCAGGTTGTATCGAGGGAGAGGAGCGCCGCGTTTCACTTAGCATGCACCTGCTCACCTATCGCTGAAGATGAAGAGCAGATAGATACATTTTTCTTTCTTAATAAAATAAGTGTGTTGAAGATACAACGCTGATGCACAGATCAGAACAGCAGTACAGCAGCTCTGGAGAGTTTAGTAATGATTGTTGCACGATCAGTTAACAGTGTGGTTTTGGTTGTAAAATTAAACTTCTTCTCATTAACTCAGCGACGGATCAACAAGGAAAGCGATGATCAGAATAGAATCCATGAACATGCAGGTGTTATGCGTCCATGCACAATATGCAAACGTGCACGTGCTTCCCACACAAACGGACCGGCTCACTCGACCTCCTGCCACCTTTTGATTCAAGAGTAAACGTGGCGCTGCGTCCCCCCCGCCACGGTAGTGATAGGTACTGCTGCACCTGCGCCCCGGCATGTCCCTTGGGTCCAAATTCTGGCTTTAGGGGCTGGACTTGGGGGCCGGCGAGGTGAGCAGCAGGATCACAGGCTCCTCCGTCATTAGTGGCGCCTCTCAGCTCCTCTCTGCCGGCCCCTCACTTTGACTGACGATGCCCCCCCACCCCCACCCCTCCCTCCTGATGGTGAAGCCCACCGCCAGGCCACTCGTCTAGACTTCCCGCAGCGCGAGTTCCGTGCTTCCGCTGCTCTGCTTTCTCATCCTGTATGTGTTTTGGGGCGGACTCGCAGCGGAGCCCTGTGCATTTATTGGGAGCACCGTGGGGCACAAACAGCACCGAGATGATACAGATTACGTCTGTGTTGCCACTGCTAGAATAATCAGGTGCAGTCCTCCCAGACTCAGCTTGATGTCGCACCTTTTCCCCCCCAGAGGTGCAGCCAACCCTTTCACAGCCCAAACACTCGTCTGTCTTGTCCGCGCCCCCCCTCCAGCGGTCCTGTTCTACAAGAGATGTTTTTTTTCTCCGTCTGGGCTTATTCTTAATTCATCAGTCGCTATTTGTATCGGGCCGAGGTGAGAGTTTGATTCTATTCCCGGTGTGCAGCGGTGTCCGCCAAGTTTGTCGGTGACAGCTCTATTCTGAATTACCAAGTGTTCTGGAGCCCTCGCAGGGAATTCAGAAACGCTGGAGTCTTTTCTTTTTCTACAGCAGCTGCAGCAAAATCAAACACTGCTGCTCGAGGGCAACGACGACTTAGTAACAGGTAACTGCAGGTAGCTGCAGTACTTAATGTTTCTACAGTGCACCACACTGAGCGTTTTTGGGAACAGGCGTGTTTCCACTGGGAGAAATCTTTAGGTTTTGCTGCTGGTAATTGGTGGTTTCCAAAACACTTTCAGTTTTTTTATTTATTTTTTTTGTTTTAGTTGTGTTTTGCCCTTCTTGAAGGATCCCAGTTATTTCCCAATGCAAAAATATGCACTTTCTTTACAATATAGACATGAATGCGTTTTGCATAACTTGACCATAGAAAAAGAAGATGCTAATCATCGCCTAAGCTCGGATCAACTTCTGACCCTCGTGATTTAAAATGTCAGCGTAACTAGCTTTATTTGTGTTCTCTGAATTACATAAAAACTTAAATAGTGAAATTTATTCTTCGACTTTAGACGGGGAAACAAATGCATGAATCATACACAGACCATGAAAGACCGGTTCTAAAGTCACTGCTTCTGTTCCATATGGGAAAAGTAGGTGATAATGTCTTTGTTCAGCAGGCCTGGCCTCCTATTGGCTGGTGAATGGGATTCTCCCAGGTTGTTGAAGCAGAAGCAGGCGTGAGACGTTTTGAGAGCGAGCAGCAGGAACCAAGAGCAAAAAGGAGGATTTGAGCAGGAGCAGGAACTCTGAAAGCACGAATACAGACTTGAACGTGAGCAGAGCAAATCCAAGCGTGAGCAGAAACATTGTGAATGCGAGGGCTGGGTTTTTAGAGAAAGCATGAAAAAATCTGAGCATTAAATCGTTAGTGTGCTCTCCATTTTAAAAAACGACGCTCTTGATCAAAGATAGCGATCTCATCCCACAAAACTACAGTAAGTGTATTTGTACCCATAGTTCTCAGATCACTGAGATTCTATTGGCAGCCAAATCTCCCTTGATGTGAAAACTGACATATTAACACACGCTCCTTACATTTTCCCAGTATTGTGCACATTTCTGTGCCATGTAAGTTTTTGCAGCTTCGTATAATAATTAATCTTCCTCCCTGTGGTGAAGCAGATGGACGGACGCTTTCTGAGCGCTCACTCCACTGTTTACTACAGTAAGCGTAGTATTCACACAGGGCCTCAGACGAAGAGCAGTGCACCTACGCGTTCTCTAACGAGTTACGGCTAAGTCTTCATTTGACGAGCCAATGACGATTCCTGCCCAACGAGTTCATCAATTTGATTTAGATCTAATTAGATCAACTCTCTTTCTCTCCAGCACTTAAGCAGCGAAGGTCTATTGTTTTCTGCCTCACACGCGAGCGTCCTGGTCTGTTACAATAAAACTGGCACATCCCTCCCTCTCTCTCTCTCCACACAAGCTCCCCATTTATGGCAGTGCACACAAAAGGCCTGTTTTCATCTTCTGTCTTGCTGTGAAGCGGCTGAATAGGCTGATAAATGATCATATGAAAGTGTGCGTGTTCAGTTGCGTGCATGCGCGTGTGTTATTGTGTCCACGTCACACGTTTGTGTGCGTGAAAGCTCGCTCTTTTAAGTGTATGGACAATTTCTGCTTTAGCCAGTAATTATGGCACAAAGATGTCGGCATTATGTCTGGGCGAGTGTGCGCCGCTGCTCCGAACCACTGTGAGGAGGAAAAGCAGATTTAGTAAACAGAAAAGCCAAAAACAAATGAGCACACAAATTAGGCTTCTACAGCTCTTTATGCAGTTATTCAATATTACCATTTAAGTGTGAAAGAAGACTTTTCATGTAGCTGGGGACTGGGTTACTTCCTAATCTGATTCATAATGCACTGTAGGAATGAACCAGCTGACACTGCTGTAGAAACCTCATCGTTTTGAACCCGGAGGCCTCCGCTGAGCAGCGTCCACAGATGAATTAAGGAGTCTTACGTTATTTGGAAAGCTTAATGAAATGTTGCTTCTGCTAATGATGTCTGGAGCAACAGGCAACATGCACCAGAAATACAAGTTCTGTCTGTAAAGCTGTTCATTATTTAGGGGTAGGTAACTGGAGGGAAGCTGTACAGTATGCAGGCACAACTGTGTGTTGTCTGAGCCAAATGTCTGTGCTGAGGCTTGTTGTGACGTTGACATATTCAGTACTGCATTATGGATCTGGAGCTCAACAACAACAATAACATGAGACCTGGTGACCATACAGTATGATTGACTTCTGTCCCTGTAGCGATGGTTACAGCAGCATTGGCTGATTCTCTCTGCCTTCTATAATGTACATCATCAAAAAACATCAACCGGCCGCAGTGCGTACTTGAGTTCCAGTGTAGTATCAGGAGCCTGCAGGCAGGGGTCATGTAACAATTACGCAAGGAGGCGGTTTAGCATCAAAATGAGCCGAGTTGCATGTTAGAGGAGTGAAGGTTGGCGCGCAGACGGGGCCTGGAGCCGTCTGACCCCAGGATCAGGTCGTCGGATCCGAACCAGTCAGACCAGAAAGTAACAGAACTAATAATGACAGATCCCACTGACCCCGAGCCCTCGGCCTCGCGAGCGGGCGAGCGAGCGAGAGAGGGAGAGAGGGAGGGAGACGCCTCCGCCCCGGACTGAGCGGTCAGCGGCGGAGAGCGCAGCGACGCGCGGCCAGCTTCCTAATGAGCGTTCTAATGAGGCGCTGACGGGACGTTTGGTTCCTAGCGTCAGTCGTGGCCTGTGACAGCGGGACCAGATCCAAGGACTCGGGGAGCGACTTGTCAGAAACTCATGTTTATTGAACAATAAGCTCTCCTCGTCCTCTCTCATCTTAGTCGGCGTTATACATATTAACAGCTCGCATGATGCAAAGTCTGAGGCAATGGCTGATTGGGATATGGAGCGTTGTGCTGTTGTCTCGTGCGATGCAGGCGTCCTCCCTCCCTGCTGACACTGTTATTGTGCTCTGTTGTCACAGATCTAATTATCTATTTCCAAAGCTTTGCACTTTATGATTTTTCTTCCGGCTTATCGTTTTTATACCCTCTCCCCCCTCGCGCTTGCGTGACTGTACCATTAAGTGTTGTCTTTACTGGTTCAGTCGTAACTAAGCATCTGCCGGGTATCTGATGAGCAGCGTGAGTGTTTGTAGCCACAAATCATGTTCCAGCAGGACTCGCGATAAATGAGGCTCCGTCTAACCCGCGGAGAACATATTTAATATTTGCAGTGCGTTCGCTTGCTCGTCTGATGTTAAACAGCGTCGGTAATGAGCACCGATAGTCGCTCTGATGGGTTTGTTTGGGTAACTTTTAATAGTTTCTAACCTGAGGACATAATGCAGGTGTCCTTTCTGTATTTTCCTCACAGCTCACTGGGGTTCGCATGCGGTATTACAGCAGACTGTTAGCGCCGTCTCCCACCTCAACCCTTCCTCGTTGCCTTAATTGCTCACAGTTGATCTCTGACTACAGTGTGGATGAATGAAGCAGCTGAGCTTCCTGACCACTAGCGCTCTTGACACGCTACGAGAGCCCTCTTAGCCTGTTAGCTGTGTTTGTCTGGATCAAACGTGCGAATCCAATGCTCTTCCGTCCTGTTTATGACAGATGCCTGTAAAAAAGGAAAGAAAAGCACGCTGGGTAGCGTTAGCGTACGACTGCGTACCCTCTCCTCGATCACACTGCCCTGCCATCTCCTTCCCTTTCATGTGCCAAGAGAAGGAGCTTAAGGCCAGGGCTGACAAAACGGCATCATTATCTTAGCGTTAACGCCTGCCCTCGCTTTGCCTCTCATTCATTTCACAGCTAGCCTCCTGGCCCCAGAGGGAGAGACAGATGATGTGGGCGCAAAAGAGAAAGCAATCGGATGAGAGGTCTCCTCGTCTGTGATTCCACCCTTTTTCACTTCTTCCCCTTCTATATTCCCGCCAGTTCCCCTGTGTTGCTCTCATGGTTTAGAGAAATGCACGATGCCATTATTAGGACTCCCGCTGGCTCTAAAACGAGCTACAGTAAGGGGGGGGGAGGTGCAGCTCACCAAGTCAAAAGACCGGGTTGGAGTGTTCTTTGTAATGGTGCGCGTCAAGGTTACTTCTCTACCTCCACACGGGTTTAATAGAGACGCAGAAAACATAGTGGTTAAAAGCGCTAATACAACAAGCGCGAGCGGACGCACTCGGCGAGGCGATGATTGTCGCCGAAGTATCAGTGAAGTAACCGTGGGCTGAAATGAGAAAGGACAGTGGCAACCCTTTAAATCCAGCTGTGAAGTCTGAATCATTTGCTCTTTAATGGCAATCATAACTCATTGTGAGGTTGTAATGTGTTCCACATTAACAGTGTGGGAGCTGGCTGTGGCTCATCTGTGCCTAATGCGCTATAGCTACAGGCTAAGAGCTCTCATCAAACACTGTTCTATCAACTATCACTTCCTTCCCTTAAAGTCTTTTGTTTACTTTGTGCATTCTTCACGCCCACAGTGGCGCCAAACTTTCGCAAAGGCCCGAGACACCTCTGCGCGAGTGTACAGCTCCGGCTCCTGGTCTCCTGAGACCATACGCTTACCTATATTTAGCTATTAGAGGTTATATTTGCTCATTATTTTGTGAGAGCGGCGCAGTGAAGTCTGCCTTGTCAGGAAGCAGAGCACCTTGTGATGCTAATGAGGTGATCCGGTGGCCATGTCTATAGGCCATATCCCGGCAAGGTGTCAGTCTGGGTGTAAACCTTTGTGCTTTTGCTCTTCTGGAGGCAACGAAAGTCTAGGAATAGCAGCAGCACAGGTGAGGCTTTGCTGCGTGGCGGAGACGAGAATGAGAGGTGATGCCGGTGTCAGGCGGGCGATAGATAATGATGGATATAGGCAGAGGGAGCGAGGGAGGCGCGGGCTGAAAGCCTAAGCGTGCAGCCATGCAAACACGCAGACACGCGGTGGGCATGTGCTGTGTCTGTACATGCAATGCACCACATGCTCAGGGGTTGCGTATCTACACTGAAGGCACCAGGTCTGCACGCCCTGCAGTTGTCAGGGTTTTGATTGGTTTAATGAGAGGATCCCGCATGCAACCACTAAATGGCCGCACCACTCTGTGTTTGCACGCGTGTTTCAATTTCCACCAGACAGTTTGCTTGGACTTTAAAATGGATGGATGCACCTGACCACGCGCACGCGCACGCACACACACACACTTCGAGCGCGTCGTCCCTCCCCTCAGGGTTAAAGAACCACCCCTTCACTCTCTCCACGCGTGTTTGCCCAGAGCGTGCAGAGGATTAGCTAAAGCGATTATCACGAGCTTTCGCAGTTTTTGTGAAGATGAATCATGGTAATGCTACACAGTAAAGCGTCTCATGCATTTCTAAAGCCCCTCTACTGTACTTGGTTTGTGATTTTCCAAACTCACGAAGAGCCAGTTGGCTGTGCCTCACTGAGCCAGGTGCAGGTGAGGCAACTGCAGCCAAGCTGGCAACCTATCAGGTGTGTGTGTGTGTGTGTGTGTGTGTGTGTGTGTGTGTGTGTGTGTGTGTGTGTGTGTGTGTGTGTGTGTGTGTGTGTGTGTGTGTGTGTGTGTGTGTTAAGCCATGCATGCACGCGGACTTGGTCTCCCATCTCACACACACATTGTGGTAGAAGCTCCACGCACAGAGATGCTTGAACACATTCTGTAGCTGTTTCTGCGCTCGCAGGACAAAAATCAAGCCCACTTTGATTGACTAATATGCAAAGTATTCACTCAGTCAAATGGAGCTGTCACACACAGCCTATGGGGACATCCTGCCTTTGGCAATTTTTGACTTTACTACAATGCTGTACATCTCTAAAGCTTGTCTGCCTAGAGGCTTTCAGAGCTCTTAAATGCTGTGGGATTTCTCAGCGTTGCATCGCATCCTGTGTGTCCAGTCAAAATGCAAAATCCCAATCAAGTTCATTTGCATTCAGCTATTTCTGTAAAAGCTCCTTCTGAAGTCTTCTTTTTCTCCAGTCCTAGCTGTTTTTCCAATTTTTTTTTCCACACTGCTCTACTTCCAACTGCACATTAGCACCTCTCCTGCAGATGGTGCGCTCTAATTGTGCAGGCTTCTTGCTTTCCACAGCCTCTTTTTCCCTCCATGCCGTCTTCCAGGCTGAACAGATGATGGCGGCCTCTGGTTCCTCTCCTCGGCCCAAAAGGCTCTGGAGGATGTTCTCATTAACAGGTCCTGTCAAAGCAACCTGCTAGCACTGCTAATTTATTTTCCCCAAGTACACGCAAAACATACCATAAACACACACACACACACACACACACACACACACACACACACACACACACACACACACACACACACACACACACGCTGATGCCACACGGACACAGCAGCACACGTGGCATTGGCCTCTGCAGACACACTCCAGGGCATTCAGCTGCTAGATTGCACAACAATTAGCCTCAATGAGCGTTGGTGCCACATCTCTGACAGTCTGACAAATGATATAGTGTATGTGCATTTGTTTGCAAAGCATATGTGTTTGTTTGTGTGCACGGAGGAGGCAGGGAGGGTGAGCCGGTGCACGTAGCTGTCTGTGTTTGTACCTCTGGGAGCCGTTCGCTGCCAGCCTCCTTCATCCCCAGCTCCTGTGATTTTCTCTCTCTCTCTATCTGTGTGTGTGTGTGTGTGTGTGTGTGTGTGTGTGTGTGTGTGTGTGTGTGTGTGTGTGTGTGTGTGTGTGTGTGTGTGTGTGTGTGTGTGTGTGCGTGTGTGAGGCAGAGTTCAAGCTGTTTGCCGCTGCGTACAGTAGGTATTACCTGACGGGCTCGTCATATCAGTGAGAACCTTATCAACAGTTGCAGTAAAGCGATCCTGTATTTCACACCTTCACCCACAGGAGAGATACGGGCTTCAGGACCGTTCAACCTGGGTGTGTGTGCACGCAGACACGCGAACGCGGCTCGGCTCACGCTCCCCCGGCTGTGCTACGGCACGTTTGTGTCTACAAGCCCCGAGACTCATTCAGCTGACAGGTTTAAGACCCATCAGTCACTGCTCCAAAGGCTGGTGGTTCCACCCATAGGAACGTGTGATGCTGCTGCTAAAGCCGTTACAGAAAACCATCATGTACTGATACACATTGCTTCAGGAAGCTGCAGTTAGTCATTATTAGTGACTGATGTTTCTCCGTTAGCTCGCTCTTGATCCTGTAGCCTCACAGGTTTACGTACAGTAGTCTGTTTGTGCCAACTGAACAAGGGAACGTTCCTGGTAAACTGGAATGCAGGTTTTGCAGGGAAGGTAATTCCAGCTGGTTTATGTAAATATTCCCTGCGCCACAGAACAGGCCGGACCATGTGTACATTTACATACCTCCTGTATCTCTGGTTTGTGACCCCACCTTCCCGACCTCTAGCTCCTATTTATTTCTCAGTACATTTGTTAGTTTGTATGTTTGTATATTTTGTCATTCATATTATTAGTTGTGTATTAGTTGACTCATCCAAGTTTACAAGTTTCTGATTGTTGTTAGTTGTTGTCGAGTGCAGTGCTTTCATACTGTATGTGATATTTTGCATAAGCAAATATATTATTAACTGATTTTGTCCTGGTTGTCCGTCTTATGCTTATTGATCATTTGAAATCCCGCATAAGACTATGCATTAATGCTGTGGCACCTCAGTACTGGATTCATTTCTGTCTATTTTATCATGTTCCTGCTATTTTTGGAGTCAAGGCGTCCGTTTGGCCATTTGTTGAACTTTCGTCTCAGTTCCTATCTCAGTGAAACTTCAGAACCGCTAATTGCATGATTCAGGCATCGTAGACTACCATCAGCCCCCGGATTTCAGAGATCACAGCCTGATGGCTCTCCTCCAAGATGTGGCCTCTCACCACTGAAAGAACATTCCTTATTCTCCGTACAGGTTGTGTAATTACATGTATGTGTTGATGGAGTTTAAAGGCTTGGGGGATTTCTCGTTCTGGTTTATTCTTTGACCCCTAGAACTGGAAAAGCAAAAGTTTTGATGGAGCAGTGTTGATTAGATTTGAGAAATACAGCCTGTATTTCCTGAAGCTGTTGGGGAAAGCAATTTTGTGCTGTTTGCTTCCTTGGGGAAGCTTGAGAAAACAATATGAAAATGATTTCTTTTTCTTTACAACAAGCATATTTGATGCTTGGAGGCAAACACTAAAATAAAGGCCAAACTGAAGTCGGTGTTTTATGGCCTGTACTAAGCTGCCTTTTTATGTTTCTGCATCTGCATTTTTTTCTTTTCTTTGATAATGCACAAATGTGTGGTTGATGGTGGACTTTGATGGGGTGGTGAGTAGGATCTCTTCCAGGAGACGTATAAAGATAGAAGTGATATAAGGAAAGTGCTTTCAGTGTGTACTGTCCTTTTGTCTAAAAGGCACCTGGAACCTACTGGCTTATGAAAATGAAACGGGTCAAAATGGTAGAACAATATCAAATCTATATTTTACACAGTTTGACTTGATGCTGTTTATAATGTAGCAACCTCGAAGACCTGTTTTCTATAGTGATCTGTAGGTACAGTACATATTTGCTATTTTATTTGTGGGAAAAGAACGTAATGCTTTAAATTTAAAAGTTCACAAAAAATAAAACCTTACTACAGGAATAAGATTACAGTAAAAATCACTTCAACTTTAAAAACCCATAGTCGAAAAGGCGGCACACCTGAACATGAACCCTCAAATTAAGGAAGCTAATGTGGCTAATGCTAGGAAGACTAGCATTAGCCACCGCATGACTCTTATTTGGGTCAAATTAAAGAAGAATGCGTACCATCCTAAGGCCTAGTATCACCACCTAGTTTAATTATTAATGCTGATATCACCTCCAACATCTTTAAAACAACAGAAACAATCTTTTACATGTCATGCCATGTTTCACCAACACTCAAACTGACCCCAGTCTCCTGAAATATGTCTTAAGTCTTGTTAATCAGAGTGTATTGGATCCTCGCTGCAGGGTTTAGGGCCGTACACTGTAATACATACTGTATAGTTCAGCAGAGGTAAGCAGTCTGGGTTCTTATGGGAACCTATGCGGTACATATCAAATCCACCATTGAGTTTGTGAACGATCGATCCAGAAAACTCGCTGAACTAAAACAACCACAGCGTTTTATATTTTATTCCAGCCCCACCTCCCCATAACCATTAAACCGCAGGGTAAGAGGCCAAATTACTGCTGTGAGGGAATTAGAGAAGCATATGTGAGCTGTACTTTGTGTGTGTGTGTGTGTGTGTGTGTGTGTGTGTGTGTGTGTGTGTGTGTGTGTGTGTGTGTGTGTGTGTGAGAGAACATGTGAACGTGCTGCTCGGCTCCGCGCAGAGCGACAGCAGCCAAGTAAGTTTGGAAAGTTTGTGCGTTCTTTCGGCCGGCTGTGATTTCCTCTTTAGTTATTTCTACAAAAGAGCTTTTCTCTTCCTGGGAGAGGCTTTATGCAGCTTGATCCCTCTCTCTCTTCCCTTGTCTTCGCTCCTAATCGCCACTAAAGCCAGCCCTAATTGCCAAAAGTCTCGATTTTCTCGTATTCTCATTATCTCTCCTCGGAGCCGTCTTAGGATCTTCGCTGTCTGTCTTCCATTTTTTTCATATCTCATCACAAAGGAGGGCAGAAGAAGAAGGAGGAGGAAATGAATGTTCAATAAAAACAACGCGGGGTGAAGACACGACTGTGTGAATCTTTGGTTTTCATTAGACGGCTGAGGAGGCTAAGCAGCAGAGACCAACAGGAGATCCTGTCATTAATGTACGCTGATGTATAAAACGCATGTGTGACACTGTCTGGTGAGGGTTTTTTCTAATAGAGTGTCATTTTGATCATGGTCACGGGCAAACAAGATCCAATCGCTCACACTGTACAAGGTCTTGCCCTCTCACGCAGTCATTGTTTGGAGTCGCACTAGCGGCGCGGGCGACACTGGAGCTCCCCTTGCTGTGAGAGACGGCTGAGAATTGATGAAGGCCAATCAAGCACTTGTGTGCATGTTTGGAGGAATGCTAATCAGTCATTAAACAGACGCTGATGAGCCAGAGGCGTCTGCGGCGCTCGCGGCCCGGCCTCCGCGCGGCTCCGTGTGGGAGCGCGCACGTGTCCTTGGCTCCTACTGATTCGGGGGCTCCGTGCACACGTGCAGCAACAGCAACACAGCAGAGCCCCGGAGGCGCAGTGCGCGCAGAACCTTTGCACAGCCACTGATTAGAGACACTTTAATATGACAAATGCCTCGTGGTCAGGTGCTGCGACGTACGAGCCTTTAATGAAATATGCATCTGGAGGAGGCGAACGCAAACGCTGCTGCTGACTTTTAAAGTAAACACGGATCCTTGAGGAGGTGAATGACCTCCACGCTTCTAAAAAAAAACGACTTCCTTGTATAATGTGGAGCGGTGGTTGTAACAAATGGGCTTCAGAAGCAAACCAGCGGACATGTTTGCGGCTATAAAAAACTTGCCAAGCTCTATCTACAGCCTAATATCTCATGCTGACATTTTGGATTTTCACCCGGTGGAAGAGAGTTCCGCGGTGAAGTAAAGTGTATCGGTGCTCAGCCAAACAAAACCCTGAGCAAAGCTGCTTAATTTTACATAAGACACCACAGGCCATCCATATCCAGGACGCACACGGCTCTGCGTTCACGTCGTGGTGCACAGGCCGCTGCACTATTTCATTGTCGCCGCGAAAGCCGAAGGAAGTTTAGAGGAAACCGAGTCGCGGCGTGAGCGTCATTCGAAAGGAGGACGAGGAATCGAAGCGCCTCCTCTCAGTTGGGCCGAAACCCACCAGCAGATGAACGCTGCTCCTCCTCGACGGGCGGCGGCGCTCGGCGGAGCCAGAAGTAGCCGTCACGGTTTCGCCCGGGGGAAGAGTTGCAAACTATCACCTCATTAAAAGTATTGGGAGTGGTGTGTCTTTGTAGTTGCATAGCATAACAGAAGTTTGCGCCGACTGTCTGAACATAAAATGCAGGAAAAACATGAAAGAGTCGGATCATTGGAACAACACGAGCAGGTCTGAAACGCTGTACTGAAAGAATAGCTGCGCTTTGATGCGCGTTTGACTGATAAGTAGCTTTTACCTCCGTGTAGGACTTAATACGGCAGCACTTTATGCACATCATAGGCTCCTCTCACGAAGGGATGTTGGAGAATGCACAGGTTATTAGGTTTGATTCCATGTCTGTCATGTGGAGCTTGAAGACTTCATCTCAGATAGTGTCCTTACTGTGTGTGTGTGTGTGTGTGTGTGTGTGTGTGTGTGTGTGTGTGTGTGTGTGTGTGTGTGTGTGTGTGTGTGTGTGTGTGTGTCTCCTCTGACCCGCCTCCCCCAGCGGCTTCTGATCCAACCTTCATCCCCACTTTATTGGCCCCTCTCAGGCCTGTTCAGCCGGTCGCTCAGGGCCCGGCCCGCCGCAGAACTGGGCTCGGCTCTGATTAGACCGCGCGCTCCCCGCGGAGCGTCTGATCGGCGGCCACGCTCGTCCCCCGCCGTCCTTCCCGTCGTCCCGCCCTCTGTTCCCGTCCCTCTGGGCTCCGCCACGCTCCCTCTTTCCCTGCTTTGCTCTCTCTTTTCCTCTCCTCTCCTGTTCTACCCATCCGTCCATCTGTCCCGATCTCTCGGGGAGGGGGGGGGGGGGGGTGCAGCCCAATTAACCTGTTTAAACAGCCATCTGAGCATCCCATCCATTCCAATGTATCTGTGTGAGAGAGAGCCAGTTCACCGAGCCAGGACTCCAGTGCCAGGCCCTGCCCCCCCCTCCCCCCAGCCTCCTGAGCCTCCACCTCACCACCACCACCACCACCCTCCTCCTCTCCATCCTCAATGGGCCTGATTGTAGCAAAGAGGAGCCTGACCCAGGACTACTATGAAGTGTTTCTTTACTATTTGCAGGGCAGGGTGACATCTGATGAGTTCAATGCAGCATACTTTGAGATTCTCTGGAGATTCTCCACTTTAGCAGCACCAATCTGCCTACGAGCTTTTCCCCCCAGTTCCCCGGCTCCTCTTTAACGTTCTCTGGTTCACTCCAGCGTCTGGGTGATTGCCACCTCTAAACATCCTCCATCTTCTCCTCCGCCTCTCTCGCGCTCCCTGCCCTTCCCCTCCTCCCAGCGTCTCCTCTCACCTTCTTCCTGTCACTCCGCAGCCTTTTCCCTCTCCGCTGTCTGGATCCCTTTCTCACTTCCCTTTCAACACTTGTCACCTACTTCCTGTCGGGCTGTCCAGAGAGCACCGCGAGAAGGTCACAGCTCTTTTCTCTCCTTCTTGTCCTTGTCTTGTTGGAGGGCGAAAGGAAACTTTAATTAGAAAAATCAAGGGGGGGGGGGGTGCGTGAAGATGGGGCTGGGGTGTGATATTATCTAAGCACACGGAGCGTCGTTTCGCCGCCTTCCGAGCGGCGGCGACAGAGGCCGCTGCCGACGTCGTGTCGACGCATGCGAGCGCACATGGCGGCGGCATTTGTAACATTTCGGGGGTGCGACTGCTCACATTGACGAGGCGGCTGGAAAAGTGCTGGGCTTGCTGCTCTGCACACTGGGGCGCCTGTGTTATTTGCCAGATCAATGCACAACCTGGGCCCACTGCTTTAGACAACTTGTTAATGTGCAGCACTGTGCCGCTGGGCTCCATCGCTCCGTTGTTGGCCGATTTTTATAATCTCCCTTATAGCGCTATCGACCCCCACCGGGCGCAAACACGAGCCGTCGGTGGCTCGGCGCGCTTGTGTGCGTCGCCCGTACGCGCGTGTGTGTTGATGGGGAAGTAAAATTGGCAATGCCTTTTTCTTTAATTGGTGCACGAACAAGAGCCTCTGGGTGCTCCATGCGCAGCCTGTCACTCCATTTGTGTGTGGGTATTGGTGCAGTTAGTTCAGCTTGTCATTGTTGAGACATGCCGGCAACAATGGGAAAGCAATGCCTACGCACGCTGACTGCACACCTACAGCACACACCACTACAGCACTCATCTAGTAGTTTGTTGGCTCATTAATCTTGAATTTTATCAATTATCCCTAAAACATACATAGATTTGTTGGTCGAGGCAGATGCTCACATTGTTCCATCGTACGCGTGGGACATCGACCCAGCCGAACCATCCCGTGCTGTATTATGTATCTTTTCTTTCTCAAGCCAGTAAACAAATAGGAAGCAGCGCATGACATCACCTCCCAGAGAGAGGATGTCTTAAGGCAATCCTATTTCCTGCCCTCCGCCGCCGCTCACGATATGATCGAATCAGAATGAGGAGACCAATACAGGGCAATGACAATGCAAATGGACGTCTTACTGGAAACTATGATTATTATGTTAGTTAATCAGTTTTTTTAGGTGCTTTTAAGACGTCTTTGTCCTTCAGTATGAATCAGCAGCGCATGGGACTCCACCAGCCGTGCGCTGCTGGCTGCAGGCCTAGCTCGGAGGGAGAGGGGACAATGAATGGAGGACGAGGAGAGATGGGGCTGCAGGCCACCTGCTGCTCACGTGCCTTGTTGTTTTTCCGGTGTTTGACTGTTTCACACATACAAGCACTCAGAAATAAAGTCTGCTTTGAGTTCCATTTCTGACACCTTCTCCCTGCTAATGTAATCAGGCAGCCTTCCAAAGCTCTATTTGCAGAGACACATGTTTGCCAACTGGTGTGTCTGTTATTGTCACTCCCCACCTTCCAAATCAAATCTTTGAGAATCTGCAAAAAATAATGATAGAGGAGATCAGACGGGATGAAAGGAGAAGGGAGCGCGACTGGCGGAATGGGGAAAACACACTTTTTAGCCTTTTTGTTTGCGGTAGAAGAGCTCAGCAAAGAGAGAAGCAACGCGCTGCACGCAGGAAGCTTTTCCGCTCCTTGATGCAGTGTATGTTGCCCTAATCCATCTCATTTGTCACCTCCTGTCTCGAACGGGACGCTTGCGCAGCACCTGCTGCAATGGATGGACAGAGTGGTGGCGCGGAGCCGTCCCTCTGACTGATCTGTGGGGCTCTGTCTGGATCGCTGGCTTCACAGAGACGGATATTGACATGATCACGGGCATTTTTATAGCCAGATGAAACAAAAACCCAGAGCCACTCGCAGTTTACTTTCCGTAATAGGAGACATGTTTCAGCTGTTGTGCAGACGTGGGAAGAAAGGGGAGAGGAGCCGGTGGCTTACAGCTCGTAGGTCCGGGGTTCTCACGATTTACTGTCTAGACGTAGTGATCCCGGAGAGGGACGGCTGCAGGAGCCACGGGGGAGGAAGGTAATGAGGAAGAGAGTTACAGTCGCTCTGACTCATCTCCTCATCGTCTCGTGACCTGTGATAGACTTCCTCAAACGATGTAACACGAGTGTCATTACAACACCAGACGCATCCAACTGAGCCGGTGCTACAGTATAGCGTATCCTCTTGAACCTCCAGAGATTCTCTTCCTGGTGTATGTTGATCTCCCCCCGATCGCTGTGCATCTGTACATGTCTGCATTCTAAGTACCTCAGCTTATTTCTGTTGGATACTCGCTGGATGCAACCCTAGCTGCTTCCTTGCAGCGCACACCGGTTATTGATCCAGCTTAGAGGCTAATGTGTAGCACACGGGCGTGGAATGTGAGGCAATGTCCTCACCCACGTCCTACTGTACACAGCTGAAAATTATGCATTTCCACCTATGAACAAACGGAATATGCGCAAAGTTTGGCTCATTCAGACTATCAGTCTTCAGCAGCTTTATGAAAGACATGATTATGTTTAAACTGGCGAGAGACTAAGTTAGAGAAACTATAAAAAGCAGCCAGATTTCAGTCCAATGTACAGTACAGTAGACACATTCTTTGCCTACAGAGTGTCAGGTGATTCAACTGTACAGTAAGAAGCTGCCTTAAAGTCAGTGTGAGTGTTGTGTGTGAACTTTGACCTCATCTGTAATCTGCATATACTTCATGTAGGTTTTATTACTCTGCTCTCACTGAAATCAGCTGCTGTAATAACATTATATTAAAGCCTTGTCACTTTTCCTGTCTACAGTGGAGTTTGACGACTGCACGGGGAACGAAGCGGTGATTTTCCAGAGCAGTGACCCCAACTTCAGCGTGACGGCAGATGGATCTATCGTTGCCCGGGGAGCGAGCGCCAGCCTGGATGAGCCGGTCCAGTTTAAACTGACAGCGCACGGTCCACACGAACGAGTGTGGGAGACCGTGGTCCAACTGGCACCGATCGACCCGCCGCCACCTCGGCAGAATAATAATGAGGTACGTCACGTATGGCGCTGAGCACAGCCGCTGACACACAGACGCCACGCTGCAATTATGGTCCCAGAGTCGCTGCATTTCACATTTTCTCCTGGGGTCTTGTGATAGTAACAGCTGAGAATCAGGTCAAAACTCCTTGGGGGAGAGGAGGACAAGTGATACCATCGCACTGCCACAGGGGTAGAGTACGATCCCCCTCAGCCATGAGATGCTATTGGAAAACATGCCATGCCTCGGATGCCCCCAGGGGTCCACGACTCTTCCTCCTTTATTTAAAAGCTGCCAGACCTCAGGCCAGAGGAGAGCAGCCTGCTTCACAGCCGCCTCGGCGGTGGAGCTGCACCAGGCCAGACCTGTTCATCTAATGGGATTAGGCAAATGAAACGCACGTGACTGCAGGCCTGGGCTCACAGACACGGGGAAGTTCTGGACATCTCGCCCAGAACCCGGCGTGTGATTGGCACCAGCAGTCAACGCCAGCTTCATGGAACCAGCATCCAGTGAGAAGCACATAACCTTTCATGAAAAATCCACTTCAGAGGCCATTTTCCACTGCGTCGCTCTAATCTGTAAGTTATTCACCACTGACAACATCATTTTAATTTCCAAGTAACCACATAATAAAATGAATGCAAAACTTCTCTGATGCCAGCAAGGTTAGTTTAGATGACTGCGTACTGAATACTGAAAGTAATTACACATTGAACATTTATGTTTCGAGGGGCAGCACTTCAAGTCCTTTACAAACTGTCAAATATGTTGTCAAATGTGCTGTTTTTGTAAAGTGCAGGGCCAAAAGTCAGTGGTAGAATCAGACCAACAGAGGAGGAGTGAAACACAAGGCAGCACAGCGTCTATTGACCCTGGCCGTGAGGATGATGTTGTTTTCACTATATGTTGGCCTTCAGTGGTTCCTGCCGTCTAACAGTAGATGCTCCGCTGATTAGTACAGTTAAACAGCGTGCTAAGAGTCAAGTAACTGGCTGTTCCATCGCTTTTCCGGGTGAGCGTGAGGGCCGCGAGGGGCCGCGAACACGCAGACAAAAGAGCCGGAGTGCGAGGCGAGGTCGGAGGTCAGGGCACCCGCATCAGAGCGAGCGGGAGCCTGGAACAGTTGAGACAAAAAACGTAATGTTTCATTATGGAAACGGCGCTTTGTGGCGTGCTCTGTTGAATAATAACTTCCAGATGTCTGGGTAGCCAGGGGCTGGCTGATATCAAAGCGTGCAGGGTTTTAGGGAGGCAGTGGCGTGGAGGGGAAGAGCTGGGATCAGCGCCAGTTGGCTGAGGCGGATGGCACCAGGGCTGGGGGCCTGCATCCATTTCACACTCACTGACTCCCGCTCACATAGCATCAGTGTGTGTCTGGTATGTGAGCACCCATGTTGGTTTTCCTTGTGACAGATTATGTCGAATCGAGTGTGAACTACGCTCGTTTTCCGTGTAATTGTAAATGTTGGTGTGTTTGTTTAGAGCACAGAGAGTTCATCTTGTCTCCTCTTAGAGGACGCAGTCACATTTTCAGGGGTGTCCTGGGGCCTGTGTATAAAACCATGAGCTGTTTTATTTCCTGTAATCAGACTTTACGTTCAGTGGACGACCAAATTCTGAAGCAACGTCAGCGTGCTTCGTTCAGAAGTTAATTTAAAGCTAAACGGCTCAAATGGGCCAAATGAACCTCTGTCGGTGGGCTGTTTGTCTAAGACGAGCATGACCCGAACTTGAAATCTGTGAAATCACTTAAGATGAACCATGAGATTATTTTGTCTGACTCTGGTTTGTTTCTGCTCTTTTCCCTCCATCTTTATAATAATAATCCTTCACCCCCTCTTTAAAACCAATGCACCACAAAATGGGGGGTGAAGGAGAAGGGGATAAATAATTGCACAGACATTTATGCTTAACCAGTTTTTTTAGGAATTTCATCACCTGCCTGTACTTCCCTTATTTCAGCAAGTCTGAATAATAAAAGAACGACTCTGAGCTGCAGGTTTAGATCAGAATTACACCGTGACTGGAGAAAACCCACTTAAGCCTTTTTGCAGCAGTGATGGGCACAACTCTTTCTCCAGCTCTCTGCGCTCGGTCTGGTTTCTCTTTCTTTTCCTCTGTCTGTTTCTCCTCGGGGAACTCACTAGTACCTGTTAGCATGTGTAGATAAAAGGATCTGGAGCATGACTTATTTAGGCAGACGGTGGGAGGAGAGGGAGGAGGGGGTCACATCTGCTTCTGACAACCTTTCTCCTGATCCCACGGATTCCAATCCCCAACATGTCTCACTCCACCTCTGCCTTTCCTGGCTGCGCTGGTGGGATGTGGGGCAACCGTCCCCCGCGGTCAAGCCCACTAAGCTGCCCTGTCTCTGTGAAGAAGAAGAATACATTAGTCCAGACGCGGCTCGCATCTGTCTCATCTCGCGCTGCTGACAGACCCCGTTTGCCCACGCTTGGCGGAGGCTGGTCTCCTGAATATTGACTGAATGCAAAGGATCCTGTGCGCGTTTCAGCGAGCCTGTCGCACACTACAACAGGCACGCAGCACAGCAACATGTGTTGGGATAATTATCCTCCCCTCTTACACGGGGGTAGAGGGAAGGGCGGTACAGCGCCGAGCCGCTTTGAGCTGTGAGCATCAGAGCGAGAGTTTCAGTTTTAGGGTTTGTAGCGCCCCTAGTGGTCAAAGGCGCACAAAGCACAAAGACAATACTATTATGCTTTTATTTCCACACTTCCACAAATAGGAAAATCTTATTCTATGTCTACCTTCTACAGTACATTATGAGGATGTTTTAGTATGTTTGAAGGATGAGTTGGGTAATATGTTACTTTAACCACTTTATCACCGCAGGTCCAATGGGTTCTGTGGAAAGAAGTAGGAGAAATCATTGTCATTTAAACCCCCCCCTGCCTTTGTTTCATTAGTCCGATCAGCTTATTAGAGCAGAGTAACAGCGGTCATTACAATGCAGGGTAAATTAACCAGCACTGGCCAAGCTAATTTGTTTGTTATTGTTGTTAATTTTATTATGAAAATCGTGTCAGCAGCAGCAGCCTGATCGCCGTGAAAGAACTGCATAAGTTAAAACAATAAGTTAAAATGCTGAAAAAGTTCAGCGGCTGAAGCAAAGTCGCGTTAGAACTTTTTCTTACAGTTGCTGTGGAGCTTCTGTTGCTCCGCTGACACGACTGGGATTTTGTTCATGGCAAACAAGCGGTAATAGAACAGATTTGGCACAAAGCATCCGTCCATGCGCCCGATGGAGATGGAGCAGCACATCTTTTTCTTTTTTTTTCCTCGCTCTAATGCTAAAATGCGATCTTCTCCCACTTCATTTCTTTACATCTGAGTGCCAGCAGCTCCTCTCTCCTCCGCGTCGTCACCGGGAGAGTGGCCCCGGTCTGCGCTGCGTTCGGGTGACGTCTGAAACGCGGTGCTCCGCTGATGAAAATGAACATGACACTCGGAGCCCAGAACCCGCTGCCCCCCCCCGGCCCCCCTCACGCAGCCACATACACACCATATGCCGGCTGTTTGACACGTTTCCTTTAAAGCAGACCTAAAAGCTTTTCTCCTGAGCGTCCGTCTAATGAAGTCAGCCTTGAAAGCTTTGTTTCCTCTGGCAGATACAAGCCAACTCTCTGAGGGATCTTGACCAGGCGAGAACACAGTGACACAAAGAGAAAAGCCTTTTTTGCACACTGCATTGTACCAAATCTCGTGCTTTTGCCATGTGTTTTTTTATTTTCGCTGTTAAATTGTGGGGAGGATCTGTAAGACAGCTCCGCATGAGTGATATACAGTGAAACACTGAGAGGAATGAGAACAGTCATGTTTTCCGCTCTATGTAAATGTTTGTTAATTGAGCGTTCGCTGTTCTCCACCCGCTGCCCACACTGTTTTCTCTGAAGTAGTGAAACTGAACACTTTTCCCTCATCTCTGGTGAGTGTGTTTCAGTTGTTTAGTCTTTTTTTTTTCCTCCTCACAGTCTGTCTTGCATCACCGCTCATTCTCTCTGTGTAACACAGCGCTAAGGTGCGCGGTTACATCAGCATTACTAGATTTTGGAGTCGGAGCTCGGCTCTATTCAGCTTTTGATTAAAAAGCGCACAGGCGTGTAAGTTTCACACATCTCATATCAGTTCATCGCTTTTGGATGCGGGGCCGGATGCGGGTGTTTAACCGCGCGGACGGAGTTTCTGCTGCTTGTGGGGTTCTGACCCATGACCCCATGATTCATCTATAGATTAGACACAAGGGGTGATGGAGGAAAGGTGGAGCTTGGTACCAAAATGTATTTACTGAAAGAGAAAGATCTAATTATTAAAAATGAATGTATTACTGTGTAAAAAGTCTAATCATAGCATCATTTGAGTTTTTCCCCACTGATGGAGGAACTGGAGGTGGATTATCTGATTTTACGTTTTTAATTCCATCCTCGATTTTTGCTGGAGTTAAAGGTCGACTAAACCTTGAGTCAATAACGCTGCGTTCTGCTTCAGTTTTTGCTGGTGTGCCTTTATTATTTACCTATTTTCCACCCATCCACCAAATGCTGAATAATTGGAAGGTGTCTCTCTCGCTCGCTCGCTCGCTCGCTCGCCCTCGCTCCACTTTCGCCCCTGGGGCAGATATGGCGACGGCGTGCAGTGGGATGTGCTGGGGCTCGCTGGTGGGAGTGTTGGGAGGCGAAGCTGCGCGCTGCTGTTTTACCTGCCGCTGCACCATCGGCCCAACGCCGCACGGCGCTGGAGGGATCACTGTTACTGAGACAAGCTGTCAGGACCCGCTGACTGGGAGGAGACACGCAGAGAAAACAATAGCACAGCGAGGGGGGGGGGTTGAGACAGAGAGCGGGCGATGCATAGCTTCAGCAGTGATTTCTTGTGACTGAATTCCTGACACGTTTTTCACTGCTTGGTACAGTAACACTGAGATATGCAGGAGAACAGCTGTGCTCACTGCTAAGTTATTTAGTGCAGCACACGGCACCGCTGCCGCCGCCGTGTAGCCGGCGACGCCACGAGCACGATGCGCTGATGCTGCGACGGAAGCAGGGGCTTCAACGCACATGACCACGCGTTTGCCTGCACTCAGGTTCCTCAACAGTCAGAGCTGCTGCAGTTTCTCTCCTGGTTTGATGCGCATCTCCCGACCCACTGGCAAGTTAACGTTGGGCGCGATTGGAAATGGGAGCCTTTAGAGCTGCGAATGCGAGCATCCTTCATGGGGACAGGTTTGTGGCGGCCGCGCCTCCGTGCACACGCGCGGGGAGTGCACGATGGGAGAGCGGCGCGTGATTGAAGCCTGCGTCTGTGATTCAGCTGTCACTGTCCTCCGAAGGAGGCCGTAAACTCACACGCCCTCTGTTTATAGGCTTTTTAAGGAGTAAATGCCAAAGTCTGAAGTTTATGGCATTATTCACATAAACTCGATTCACATACAGAATATACTGTATGCAGCACACACACGTATATGAAGATTTTATTTATTGAACTTCACACAGTGCCGTTTTTTTATTACCCATTTAGTCTTAACCTTACTCTGTGCAGTGAAAGAGAATTCCTGACTTGTTGCTCATACTTACGATATCAACTACATGAGACAAATGACATAAACAAATGATATTATTGACTTTATTTGACTTGTTAATAAATAAATAGCAGCACCTCTCTGCCCTTTTCACAGCTAATTAGCATACACTCATAAAACCCTAAAAGCCCATTCAGCATAGTTTTACATAACAAATGGTACATTTGGACTCTCACAGTAGTTGTTTATTTTACTAATCCCTCACATTCATTGTATGGGTTTGCCTTACTTTGACTAAAGACGATGAATTCTACTGTAACAGTAATAATGCAATATTGTAATGATGTAATATTGGTAATAAACAGCTGCAGTGGCCTCACGAACCATTTCACAGAATCATTTGCCATTTGTCAAACCAGTCTGCCTGATTCCAGTAGATGTTCCCACATAAGGCAAAGGTTCAGCAACATTTGTCCTCCCAAATTAAACACCAGTGTCAGAGTTACACCTCATGGAGTATAATGTGAGCACGTCATCCCTGATGTGGTCCACATGTGCCCTGATTTCATGTTAAGTCGTAAAAACTGTCAGAGAATGAATGTCATTAGGTGAAAACGTACTGTGCACTTTGTTTCCATAGTAACGTGGTATAAATTACCCCACAGTACGGCAGTGATGACACAAACAGTATGTTAGACGGAACACTGGGCACAGTACGTGTGTGCTGCAGGTCTGCAGCACAACGACAGGAGGAAGATCGCACAGACTGCACGGAGCTCGTCTTCCTCACTGCAGTTGCTGCTGGAACACATTTATTGAGAGCAGTGCTTTTGTGCAACTAAAGGAGCGTCACGTTCTCCAGCTTGCTGTGAAGACTCCTATTGACCATTCACACTATATAAACCACAGCACAGGGACAAGACAGGCTCAGACGTGACTGGTAATGGGGTTCTGTTAAGTATCAGTCACCAGAAATGCTCTTAGAGTGACAACACTTATTAAGCTATAAGGATTTGACATAATAATATACATTTATCACTTTAATGATATTTCATCCCTGCTGACCTGATTATCCAGTTACTGTACAGCTCCTCCAGTTTTGTTTCTTTCGGGTAAAGTGTGCTCCCTTTTAAAAGTGCTGGGTCACACTGGTCTCTAAACAGCTTCCGCTGATTGGGAACGACTTACTGTGTGTGGGAAGCCTGCTATCAGGCTCGTTGAAGCCACACTCCAGGTTAGTCAGAATAAGATGAACTCCCCTGAATGCACAGGCCCTCGGGCACAACGCGAGTTAGCGGCCAAGTCACATACAGCCTCACTAAATAAAGCCATGTGTTGTGTTCAAGGTCACGAACGAAGCTGGGAGAGGCGCCGAGAGGGCAGACGAGGAGCCGTTCCCAGCAACACCTCCTGTCATCAAGTTCTCCAGCTCCGGCCCGGTCCGCTCCAAGGGTCTGCGGCGGCACAAGAGGGACTGGGTGATCCCGCCCATTAACGTGGCCGAGAACTCGCGAGGACCGTTCCCTCAGATGCTCGTCAGCGTAAGTGACACATTTCACGGGCTGCATCGCTGATTCGTTCTGAATTCACAGCTGGGATTTCTGGAGGGCACTTCACGGCTGATGCTGATTGGGGGCGTGTGACAGACAGTGATAGAGAACAGAAATGCATTAGCATAACTGGTTTGTTCCCCACAACCTCGCTGATGATTACTGTATATTGTGTTCCGCTGATGTTTCGTAATTACAGCCACAAATTCGTAAGGTATTTAAACAGCCCTGATTGGACCTGAGAAGTTTTCTCTTCACAGGCAGAGCTGGCTTCAAAACAGCTAAGCAGTCAAAGTCTCTGGGTTCGCAGTGAAAGGGGTGATTATTTCTGCTCCTTTACACATCCTTTATCGGGCTGTTTCAAGAAGGTTGCCTGAAGTTCAGTTTCATTTTTATAGCTCCCTTATAACAATACAATTTGTCACACAATCTTTACTGTAGCAATAACTCCAGGCCTGCTTTGAAATGTAAGGAGGATATATGAGAAATTGCTGTTCTCGGGCCCAAAAGCGCAAGACGGGGGTCCCCCCTAACCTTAGACCCCCCCCAATGCCAGACTAAGCACATAAAACTTAAACGAATCTCAGGTAACAACATGAGAAATGGCCCGAGCGCATCGTCATCCCGCTCATGTGCAGCCACGCGTGGAGACGAGCGCGGGAGCGTCTCATCGGCCTCATCAGCATTCCATGAAGCCGTCCGCCCGCCCGCCCGCTTAGCATTCCACATTAGGATGTTGTAAAACCAACCGACTCCCATCGCTGCAAATTTAATTTCTGTACCAAACACAAACACAGCACGGTGAAGGCTGAAGGTCGCGCCTGCACCGGCCGAGCGGAGAGGTGGATGAAAGGCAAAAAACCCAACGCGTGAGTAAGTGTCTGCGTGGACGCGGCGTTTAACATTCACAGGAGGCAGAACCCCCCCCCCCAACGCGCCGTAATCCATCAAAACGCAGCCATTCCCGCTCCCGCTCCCGCTATTCTTCTCTCTTTATCTGGAATATCTAGCCATCAGCTTTTCCTCGCTGTTTACAAACCCCTTACGCTTTATCTCTTTCGGGTTTTAAATTGTGCAAAAGAAGCACTTCCCCCCACTTTTGTTTCTCTTCTTTGTTTTTCAGCTGGGTTTCATCCAATCCTTCGGGGAAAAGCCTGGATCGCTTCTTGCAGGAAACTTTTTTTTTTTTTTTTTTTTTTTTACTGTAAAACTCAAACACGCAGTGAAGGGGGTGAGACTCTGCGAGCCTTTGTCTCTGTGAGTGCGCCGCCTCCTGCAGCTGGAGTGCGTCCCATCAGCCTGGCACGGCGCCGCCCTCACACCAGTCATAAAGCGGCCGGACAGTTCTGAGCCAGTCAGGGCCGAGAGACGGGGAGAGAGAGAGGGCGTCAGAGGAGCGTTTGGAAGTCGAGTGTGTAGCCAAACACAATCCACTTTGTGCAGTAAATAGGTCCGTCAGGGGCTGGTGGATTGCTTAGAGTGGACCGTTTAGAGCGGAGGAGAAGTGATGCGTGTTGATGCCTTTGTCGGGCTCTCAGGCGCCCGACTTTCTCTTTAATGATGACTGGAGGGCGAGACGAGCTATAGTGAGAACTGGAGATTTTAACAAGGAGACAGCTCTGGGGGTTGGACGGCGAAAGAGTGATTTGGCCGTAGTTTATGTCTTTAGTCCACTTTTATAACCTCTTCGTTCCTCTGTTGAGGCTCAAAGATCACGAGCATCTGTTTGGGTTCTTCGAAGCCAGTGTCGATGCTCTGACATTAAAACCTTTTAATCGGACTCTAACTTTCTGCATATTCGGAGCGCTGGGGCTGTGCGATGCCTCCTCTGATGGCCTGCGAAGCGGCTCCCGCTCCTAATGGGCGCCTCTGTCAGGCACCGGCCTCCCGTCGCCGCCCGCCGCCCTCCTCTGGGCCCCGGCCCGGCTGCCATGGGTTGGACGGGTGCCGGTGACAGCAGCCCTCACCTGCGCCTCGGCAGGTCTGCGGCGCCGCCGCTTTGATCGGGCCGGCGCCGGATGCGGCAGGTGTCAGGCTGAGAGCCCGCTGAATGGCCTGCGAGCTCTCAGCCTGACGTGGCTCCGGGGAAACGGTGACTGCCTCTGTAAAGTCTTGGCAGCACTGTACTCCCATCGCTCTTTAAAGCCAGGACGGTGTCAGAGCTGGGTGAAATGTTATTGACTGCTTTTTTTATTAATAGCAGCGGTGAAATAATTGCTCCGGCACGTCAGGTTTCTCGACTGCACATCAAGGTGTTGTGTTCGTGTTTAGTGGTTTTTTTCTGCCTCTAGCGCGGAGTTGCACCGATCGCAGCCTGGCAGTGACGTTCCCCGCGACAAATCTGTAGGAGCGGAGCTGCGGTTTTTAAGGGACGGTAGGAGAAACAAATTCAAGACTCCAGAAGAGCTCCAGAAAGACTAAAACAAAGAGTAGAGGAGACGTTTTTCCCAACAAACAGGTGTTCTTTGTCTTTCTGTGTGTTCTGCTTCCAAACAGCCATCAATAGCATGTAAGGGACATTGATTTTTCACAAAGGCTTTTTGAAACCTCCCATTGATCCACACACTTCTCCTGCGGCGGGGAGCCATCGATTTCTTTTGCTTGGGTAAATAAAGACTCGACGTAACCACCCCCACCCTCGCCACCCAACTTCCTTAACCCGCTATTAGAACTGGGGCCAGCGGAAAAGTGAACAAAAGTCTGATGATACCGCAGTTGAGCCACTGCCCGCTGGATGTGAGTAAAGGTGGATCCAGTCAAATGCTGTGATCGCGTCAAGACAAATGTTCTCAGTCTGAGTTACAGGCGCAGGTCAGCGTTGTCTTAATCCTTTATTCATATTATACTTCACACTGATCGTTTCTACCATCACTCTCACCTTTGCCCTTTTTAGCCCTTCTTCTGTACAGAATACGACCTGTTGTTGATGGGCTCCTTAGAAGCTCCCGTGTTGTGGCTAAACCGCCGTTCTTATCTGACTGATGTATTATTCCCAGAAAGAAAGCGTTTATTTTTGAAGTGTCGGAATAAGCGATGTGCGCGTTACTGCAATTTCATCTAAACAGTTATTGGATAATATCTCTTCTGGTCGGCGATATTTCTGTCTGCCGGCCGTCCTTGAGACAGAGGAGCTTGATTTTCTGATAAAGTGCGGCTGCATTCCTCAATGATCGCAGAAAATTATATTGACAGGAAAACAGCAGCACAGAGGGAGAAAATCTGTGCGGGTCTCAAGCCTGTGTTTGACTGACACGAGGAGAACGTTGTGTTTGATCTCCTGCATTTATGTGGAGGAGCCGCTTGTTCCGGGGGCTTCGCCGGGGCCGTGTATTTGTCGCCGGCAGCTTTAGAGTCTCTGCCAAAGCGCTCACAAAATGCAGACATTCAAATGGGAGTCGCCGTGTGTAGCGGCGCTGCAGTGCATCTGCCTGTGTTTATCGCGCTCGCTGCAGCACCTGTGCTCCAGTTTCCGCATCTCTCTCTGCGGAGCACGTTGCAAGAAGCGTTTTTCGGAGCAGAATGAGACACCCCCCCCCCTCGAGGTATCTGCCGTCTCCTTCGCGTACATTTACCACTGATTAATGACTTCTCCGCTTCACTGACAGACTAAGCAGAGACGAAAACGCGGGGAGGACGTAAAAAAATAACAAGGCATGTGGATGGGGGGGAACGGAAGGAGCTCAGCTGAGCAGCAGCAGAGCTGGAGCTGAATGCACTGGAGAGGGTGGCAGGGGGCTAAAAACGGGCGGGTTCGGCCGAGAAGGAGAGAATAGAAAGAAAGGAAGGAGTGAGGGGTGGATGGATGGATGGAATGCAGGGCTCGGCCGGGATTAGAGGCATGTCTGTGTTTGTGTTGGGGTCTGATAGACTTCCCGGAGAACTGCTGTTCACGGCCTCCTCCCTCAAGTCTAATGAAGCCTTCTGGCATCTGCCACCCGCCACCCGGCCAACACCAGCACTTGCTCCAGTCTGCCGCCTTCATCCTTCTCCACTCCCTCCTGCTGAGACATACGCTCCCAGACACGCAATCGCAAACAAACACACGCGCGCACACGCGAGCGCTTCCTTGTCTTACACAGGCAGCAAACAAAGGTTCGTTAAAGCGCATGTGCCACATTGTTGCCTTTGTATATGCTCATTGTTTGAGGTTTTGTTTGGTCGCATTGCTGCTTTATCCCCGAACAAAGAGAAGAGGAAGCTCAGCCAGAGAACAGGACTCTGCTGTGTTTTGGGTTGTTTTTTTTTTTTTTTTTTTTTTATAAACAGTCCACCAGAGAAACCACAGGATGGAGAAACGCGGGGATGCGAGTATTTAAGGATCACAGTCCGATCCAGAGCTCGGTCACTAGGAAACCGCAGTGCTGCTCATATGGAACGCTTTACCAGTGCAGATCCGCACAGAACTGGAGCTAAATACATTCAGCCTGTGAAAACACTCAGATGTGTGACTTCACTAAGTCTATGAAGCGCATAAAGACACACATTGTTCACCGTTGTATATGTGTTCAAGCATATTTCTGTGGAGGCTATGTTTTGTCTAGTTTTACTTCAGTGATTTCAGACGCAGCCAAGGCTTTTTTTTCCTCCCCTGGCAGTCGTGCAGAGTCAGCACACACACACTGGATAAACTCCATCAAGTCAGGGAAATATAATAAACACCATAATGAATTTTCTTTTAGATAAAGAGCTCCCGTAAAGCAGCGAGGAGAGGAAAAGGCAGCGGAGACCTTGGTCCAATGTGGGCGACACACGCACGCAGTCATGTCGGATTTTCATTTACTCTTTGTTTTTTATCAAAAAAGATCTCTTTATTTGTTTTCGCCCCCTGAAAAATCATTATGCGTCATATTTTTTGTCCAAACCAGGCTAAACTGTGTCATCAGTTCGATCATTCATTTCACCTGCGATTTGTGGTCATTGCTAAAAAGCAAATATTTGCATGTTCAAGAGGAATCAGCAGTTAGTTAACCATGAATAAATGATTAAATTATGGACTTTTTGGAGTTCCCACAATGAGACAGACCCCTCTCTCAGTAAAGTACAGTGTAACAACTACCTTATGACTTCATTTCCTCTCCTGTAATGAAATTAGTGGGATCAATGTAATTACATTTATCAGCCCCAGGAAATGGAGTCTGCTACAATCTCCTGGCATTGATGGGGAAAATAAATTGTTACTATGTTCAGATATTTGGCCTTTGTTCCCCCTTGTGTTCGGAGGAGCGAGACTTAAATGTGATTTTCACTCTTTAATATCTCATTATTTTGAAATTAGTGGCGTGAAATCTCGGTAAACATGTTCATCAGGCGTTTGCAGCATCGGTTTATTTTCCAAGAGAAGCATTTCCAACCGTGACCTTGTTGAGCGCATCCAGGCCTGAAGCTTCCACTAGTGAGGCTTTACAGTAACAAAACAAACAAAAAAAAACCTGCCTCATCTACCCACTCGCTCATACACGCACAGGCAGTATATAGAAACACACACACACATGTTCGCAAATCCCTTCCAACGCATTGCTCTCTGATATGACATCAGGCAGCGCCAGGCGGCTCCCTCTTGGGTTCAGTTGGTGTTAAATTAAACAGTAAATCATCTCACCAAAAGACACAAGAGTTATGTGCGAGTCAAGGGCAACAGTTCTGGGCTCTTTAATAGGAGATGAGGAGGACTTTATGAAGGAGATAAATAACAGCTTAACAAACAGCCTCTGTCTGGTCCCCTGGAGGTTGGCTTCCGTGACCCAGCGGATCAGCCGGATGAAGGGGAGCCAAGAATTTCTGTTCCTCTGAAGACATGAAAAAATAATGTGGAGTGAAATTGGAAGGGAGATATTGGGGGGGGGCTGAGCGGGAGGTGGGGGGCGGGAGCAGCGGTGACACGGGAGGGGCGATCGCTGGAGATACGAGACAAGGTCGGTCGCACGGAGGGGACAGAAAGGTCAGAGGTCATACGATGGGAGGGCGGATGAGGGCGACACAGAGACGCGGCCAACAGCTGATTCTGTCCTCCCACCTCAGACGAGCACAGTCCAGAGAAAATGGATTCACGACAAAGCAAAACCATTTAGCAGACGTACGGAGAGGGGGGGGGGGTTGTGAAAGGAGAAGTCTTTGGATTGAATTGAAGCGCTTTCGGATGCAAGTCGCACGATGTCAAACTCTAATCTCGCTTAATGTGCTTGTATTTTTCCATTTTTCCCGCTTTAGTTCTTTCTTCACCGGAGGTAAAATGTGAGCGAAATCAAAATTGAGGCCTGCACCAGAATAATCGGATCCTATTTACTTTGTCATTTACAATGAAAGGCCTCAGTCAGAATCTTTTCATGCAGCCATAATGGATACTGTCATGGGGTGATCATGTTTTTGTATGTGGGTGAGATCCGCGAACCACAGAGACACACACACACACACACACACACACACACACACACACACACACACACAGATCGTCTATGAGCGAGCATTACTCACTAGTGTGTGTGTGTGTGTGTGTGTGTGTGTGTGTGTGTGTGTGTGTGTGTGTGTGTGTGTGTGTGTGTGTGTGTGTGTGTGTGTGTGTGTGTGTGTGTGTGTGTGTGTGAACATGAAACTCCTCACTGTGCAATGAAAAGCTTTAAAGCATCTCATGATAAAACACCTCCTAAGATAAACAGTTTAGCGGCAGATAAAACTTGCCACTGTTTTATAACTGGTCCTTTAACTTTGCAGGTTTCTCATTGCCTCTCGCTTATGAGTATTTCTGGCCCAACACTCCCTGATGCTGCTTTACACATTTTTATTTGCTCTTCATTTCCAGGAGAAAAGCACATTTCCTCCTAACGCTCTATAAAAGCTTTAACATCCCACGTTGTTCATAAAACGGGAGTGATGCATCGCTCTTTGAGCAGCGCCCGGCGTCTCAGCACACGAGGGGGACAGGGTTCCGCTTCATCTGAGCGCCTGCTTTATAAAGGGTCATTTTTACCGCTCGCTACCTGTACACACGCGGCGTCGCTGCGAAGGGAGGCTGCTCAGCGTGGAGCCGAGCGGCTGCAGCACCTGGGGGATTTTCAGACGCTCAGCGTTGGGAGGTTCACGCGCCAACCTCTGCTGGCGCGTCTCCATGTCTGTGATGTGGATCAATCAAAGACTGACAGGCCAGATGCTAAAAAAAAAAAAACGCTCACCGGCCATCTGCGCGTCATTCTTATGATACATGTGCTTACACTCCAACAAAAACGCAGAGGCATGAATCCGCAGACGCACATGAGCGGCTATGCAAACACACACACACACACACACACACACACACTCTTCCAAGGTTCATTTGTCAAGATGACAGCTGGACTCTGGCTGAGGTGGAGTTTGCCAAGCAGAATCCCTCGCATGGTTAGACGGAGCCAGAACATCCCGGGAAACATTCTGACACACGCACCGAGAGGCCGCCGTCGTGTGTGTGTGTGTGTGTGTGTGTGTGTGTGTGTGTGTGTGTGTGTGTGTGTGTGTGTGTGTGTGTGTGTGTGTGTGTGTGTGTGTGTGTGTGTGTGTGTGTGTGTGTGTGTGTGTGTGAGACAGTGTGTTGCTCTATTGTGTGTCTACGTGTGAACCTCTCTAAACGCCCAGCAGCATCATCATCATCATCAGCAGCAGCAGCCGGGTCGGGTCCGGCCCCTCTTCACATCCCGCCTGTGCTTGGCAGGGAGCGGCCCGTTTTGTCAGGCTTCCAGTCGACATCAAACGCGCGTGCCGCTCCCGCCTCCATCCGACCACCTTTCCTCCGTTTGCCTTTCCGCTCACATCTGGCTCCTCAGACATCTGTTTACCTCATGATACCTCAGAAGTGTTGGTCCGTGTGGGGCGGGAACAATGGCGCTGCGTGCGTTCCCGTCCAAGCAGCCCTTCAACTGTGTCCACTGAACATTTGTGGGCGCAATGATGGAAGTGGACTTCTGTGCGACTCGATAGACAAAGACAATGTGAGAGTAATACGCTCCAGCAGCACAGGATCCCAGAAAGGTCACGTGTCCGGTCAGGGGGGAGAATCTCTCTCCTCTCTCACACTCTCACAATGCAGAGCCGTCCTGCCAGACGGACGTCCAATCCAACCCGCCCTGGCAACTTCTCTGCACTTCCTGTCTCCAGGTTTTCCAGCCAGAAAGTCTCGCGCGCTGCTCCAGAGTTCTGCTGATGCGGTCGATTCGCAGCCACTTTCATTTATCCTATCGTACAGTGCTCTCGCTCTGCCGCCCGTTTCCTTCCCTCCGTTTTCCTTCTAGTCTGCATTTCTGCTCGTCCCTGTTGCCTGATGGATTTAAGTGTGAAGAAAAAGAACCAAGGGAGGGGCAAAGAATGGGAAGAAGACGACGAGGGTGGACGGTGCCAAAGTGTGTGTTTGTATATTGGGTGGGGGGGTATGGGGATGGGGGTTAATGGCTGGAGAAAATGCAACAGCGGCAGAATTTGTGCCACTCACTGCTTCGCTCTCTCTCCTCCGAGTCTCCAACACTCTTGACTCTAATTATCCAAATTGGGTTTCCTGGGGATGAAGGGATGAGGGAGGAAAATGAAGTAACAGGGGGTCCTTGATATTGTCCTTGTCACAGCCTAGGGGAAGTCATTCATGCATCCATCACACTCTTGATTTCACAATTTAATCAATCCCCTAATGAAACGGAGTGACAAAGGAAAGGGGAGGTGGGTGGTGACGGTGAGACGGCAGCCCTCACACGCTAACCCCGCTAAGCCAAGGCTCCAAGGGTGCGGCCGCTCTTTGTCCGCGGCCACAATGGCCGCCTTATTTCCATTCTCCCCGGCTGGAAGTAAAGAGCGAAGAGGGCAAGTCGTTCCATTGTTACCTCCAGGGAGAATAACACTTCTAATTTGCCATAAGCCCGCACTATTAAAGACCAGACTCCTTTCACACTCCAGTAATTGGAAAAGTCATTCACTGCTTAACTTCCATTACTCTATGTTATTTTCACTAATGTGGAGGAAGGACTTTTAATAATCTCACCTGCGTCGCTCCCAGCTCTCATTCAGACCACACAAAGGCGTATCTCTTCATTCCATTCTGTCACGCAGACCCCCTAAGACGGAGAAATCTGGAATGCCTTTCTGCCCTTCTGCCATTTCTGTAGTTCCCACCGTGCGCCCTTGTAATGTAGAGGCAGGAACGAACAACAGGTGAAGACAACAATAAAAACACGGCAGTGCAGGGCTTACGCTTACGTCCACCTAATGAGACGCCGAACACCGTGTTTTAATACAGCCGCTCTCACGTACATGAGCCTCGCAGACGCCATCGAATATACTCTCTGTTTAGGTTTGTCTCGTTTACAAAAAGCCTAACTTCACATTGAGACATTCAGCATCAGCGCTGCCCGTCCTGTTGAACGGACATAATGGTCCACATCAAAGCTGCTGTGTTTTCAATAGGCCACAGGAAAGCGCCTAATGCAGACACTCTGCTGACTCACAGCAGAAGTGTGTTTTTCTCTCTGCCTGTGCTCAAACGTCAGATGGATGGAGGGCGTACGCGACGCAGCACACAGCATGAAACCCCGGCTCCTTCTTTTCCGAGTTAACCACTCGGCTTCTGACCCGGAGTCCAGGATTCCAGGGCTTTACTGCTTGACAAACTGAGGCTGTGGAAACGGGGACGGGTGCGTTGGGCTCAGCGACACATAAACCACCTGACTGTGACCTGTCTGTGACCTGTCTGCGGCTGCGATGTGTCCATCACGCCATAAAACCTTTATGATACAGATGAGGGCGCACTGAGCCGCTGTAATTTATTGATATGCGTGTTGACCGCAAGTTGTGTTTTTCTAAGCGAGAGTGTGAGTGGGAGTGAGAGGAGGCGCCGCGTCTCACGCCTCACGCTGTGTTTGGATAGACTGTGCACACGCAGATGTTTGATGATGTCACAGATGTTTGATGATGTCACAGATGTCCGGTGTGGGGTGTGAGCACATAAACATGTTCTTGCTTGGCATCTAACCTGCCTTTAAAACAGTGTTGGTGCTGTTATGGGATGGCTTGGCCGTGCAGTCACTCAATCTCATTTAGACTTCACATTTTTACTACAACATTAAAATCAGCGTGTTACCTGTTATTTGACCTGTAGCTGGAAAACTATGGGGAAGATAAAATGCTTGTACTATATACTGATATGTATACAGTAAAACAGTGTTGACAGTAAGTGAGAACTTGTACTGTAGCTTTTTTTACCTGTTTTTACAGATTGCTAGTGGAAATGTTTCTCTATTAACTTTTCAAACCCCTGTAGCTGTTGGAAAATAGCTTGTGCCAGAGTCAATAAGGCCGTTGAGTATGTTTCATCTACATTTCATCTTCTGCAGCTATTTTCGCTGTACATTTGTTTTGAATATGTTATACTGAGCATCCTTGGCACAGACATGTCTTCCGGGATAAATTAAGTTAATTTTGATCTAATATTCCTGCTGTGGCTTTTTGTGGAGTTTGTGTCAGCTCGGCTCCCACTCAGAACTGTCTTTCAGCCTACACATTATACAGATGGATTCATTACTTTCAGTGAGAACCCTTTTCTGGACTCTTTGGCTTTATTTTCACCTCTGCAGTAATAAATATTATAGTACACATGTGGTAAACATCAATAAAATGCTTATACTGTACATTCAAGGTCAATTTAATAGAATTTCTACTTAGCCAGAGCCCAATAATAAAGTAGTAAGGAAGTTTGACTTATTAAACTATAAGTCTTAAAGTTTGAACAGTCAGTTAACCTTTCAATAGTGGAAAGGTTTCCTGTATTTCTGTATTTCGTGTGCGTACCTTCAGTTTCAGTGGTCTGAGCCTTCTGGCTATAGATAACAGCAGTTCCAGACAAATGGCGGCTGTTCTGCTCATCTTCACCAGAGATCCTTTGATCTGTTAATTGCTGGAGGGGCTCCTGTGCGTTACCTTCTGCTTGTGGTTGTGCTGTTGGATTCAACTTTGGGAGCACGCTCGGTCAGGTCACGCTTTTTACAGTATCACCACCACTTTGTTTTAGTGTTGGCTAACGTGTCTGCACAGTCTGTAACATCTCATCCAAGAAAATCCTTTGGGTTTTATGTAATCACATGCTTTGCCATTATTTAACACTGATAGATTCAACTACTGTAGTGTCTATGAAATTTGCATTCATCCTCTATGTCTGAGTTTCCCTCTTTTCATCCAGTATCCTTCAACCCCTGAAACCGACAGATCCTTGTTCCAAGTCATCAGCACTAACTTCACTGTAATGGCCTTTCTTTCAATACAGACCTGTGGAAATACACAGTGTGCATGGTGTCATGTTTTGAGGAGGGCCACTGTCCCTGAGAATATAATATTTTTCTTTAAATGACTGTATTTCATCTCACTCGCTCACCCTTTGTCCTGTTCAGTAACCGGCTGGTGATCGTCTTTGTTAATGAATGCGTTTGGACACAGAGTACAACATGAAACCTGCAAAAAAGAAAACGCTCAGCAACTCTGTGGAAATGTTATTAAAACGCAAAAGTTGAGGGAATTGAATACAAGATCATCTTAAAATTGCTGAATATGCCCTAAAGTACAGTAACATCAATCACAAATACACTAATTAAGCGCCCGTCATTCAGAGGTAAAAGCTAAAAGCTTTCATGAACAATATTAATTACTGTATAGCAGAAATTAAGGAGGAAAAGAAAACAGTATGCACTGTCTGTGTATACATGTAATACTTTCACAGTAGTGGTAGTATTTGTTGTTGTTGTTGTTGTTGTTGTTTTCGAGTAGTAGTAGCAATTCGTGATGGTTAATATACATTTTGAAGAGAGACTTAATTCCTCTGCACCCCAGCGTCTGCGGTGGTAGAGAAGAGTGATTCATTCCCATCTCTTCATCTCCTCGTCTCTGTTTTCCCCAAAGACCCGGTGGCATGATAATTTCTCATTTGATTCAGTTTTGCCTGGCAGAAGGGAGCTAAGCTCACTGATAAGATCTCCTTAAGAAGAAGACAAGTTGTCAGTAATGAAGGGAATTGCTTTGATCTGTCGACAAATAGGTCATTTAGACAGTGTCTGGTTTCTGATGCCAAACGATACAGTCATGACTCTCTCTCGCTCTCGCTCTCTCTCTTTCTCTCTTTCAGCTGAGTGCTTCTCATGCTCATTCCCTCTCTCACACAAAATCAGAGAAGGCGAAAGAAAAAGACAAAGGGAAAAAAATGTTTTTGATTATTAGTAGTGCTCTTGAAAATGAATTTCTTATTACCCAGTGGAAGTGTGCGTGTGTGTGTGTGTGTGTGTGTGTGTGTGTGTGTGTGTGTGTGTGTGTGTGTGTGTGTTGCGTCATTATGTGTCATGTGTGAGGTGCAAGATGGTGTTGTATGAGAGTTTCCCTCTTTTTATTAAGGAAAATAAAAAAAGTACAGTACGTAGTCATGACTAGCTCTTTGTGATCACCCCATGCTGCTTTTTTGCACATTCCCTAGAAGTGAAATGGCAGAATAACAGTGAGAGCGGATCCCTATTGAAATGACAGCTCGCCTGTCATAATATTCAGCGATAAAAGGAGGAGACTGATAACATGCAGTAACAGCTACTGTAGCTTATTCATTTCCTTGACGTTCATTATTGGATTCCTACCTCATCTCATGTATATACGAATGTGATTTATTACATGCGCTATTAATCACAGCCGACATCACAGCAGAAGCAGTTTGTCATCACTTTGCTTGTTGTCCCAATCAGTTTAGTGTGCTACATAGAACAAGCATGCAGGCGATGCACGTATCCAGCATGCATGAGTACGGACCTCGTCCCTCAACAGTTCTCCAGGGCTCCACATCAACGTTGTGGGAAGGAGAGCTAATGGACAGAAATGAGTGCAGCAGCGTCTTTGCACCCCCCCCAAGCAGGGCAACTTTGGGAACGGGTGGGAAAATCGGGGGGGCGGGGTAAACCCAAATGGAATTACGGAGAGCTATCACTTCCTAACTGGTGAGGATTTATACGCCACTGCCAAGGCCAACGAATGGAAGTAATTTCATTTTTCATGCATGGCTTCTGTCCCCACAGAGACCTGAAGCGAAAGAAAAGGGAGATGGATGAGAGACTACGTGTTTCCCTGTCCTCTCGCTCGCTCGCTCGCTCTCTCTCTCTCTCCGTGGAGGGAAGAGATGAGAGGAAAGGGGAGGAGTGGAGATGAGAGAGAGAAGGAGACGGGAGGGCAGAAGGAAAGTGGAGACAAGGTGAAGGGAGGAGAAAAAGGGGGATGAGTGAGAGGGGGAGTGGGCTTGGCAGGCGGATGTGTGGTAATTGCTTGTATTTTATAATGTGACAGGAGAGGTAGCTACCGTAGAGTCAGGGCTTCAGTCTCTGCCTACACAGGAGGGTAATGGCAGTACACTGAGAGTTCAAGCGGGCTGATGGCTGGGTATTTGTTAGTTTGTTGCTGTTTAACGAGTGGAGTTTCTTTGAAGTAATAGCGGCCGACGCCTGCAGCTCCTTAATTATCATAGCTGTCAGCAGTAATTCGCCGTGATATGTGCAGTGCATTCTGACGGCCTCCTCCCCCCTATTCCCCGCAGAAAACACACATGCAGACACGCACAGGCGGCATTAGTAGGATGTTGTGACAGGCGCTCTGGCATTTCTATAATAGAGGTGTCTATAACGGGTCACGTTGGTTTGATTAGAAAGGTCCAGGGCTTTAATGTTGACCCTGATGAACACAAAGGAAAGGGAACTGGTGATAATAGCCGCGATGGTGACAGGTTTTTACTACAAAGACTGTGGATGACACCTGTCCAGTACTGTACGTCCTTCCCTTGTCCTTGTTAGTTGCTCCAGCTATTTTCTCAGCAGGGTAGAACTCCTAGCGTGTCAGAAGTGCAGCTAAATTAGGTCCTCGAGTGGTGAAAGATGGGGACAAGTCGGCGGTGTTGTATTCTTCTGGCACCTCGGCTCTTCACTGAAATAGTCATTGATTAGAAGAAAACGGATGGCTAGTACTCTCACCAGTGTGTGTGTGTGTGTGTGTGTGTGTGTGTGTGTGTGTGTGTGTGTGTGTGTGTGTGTGTGTGTGTGTGTGTGTGTGTCTACAGTGCAGAGTGAGGACCCTCTTCCTTACGAAGTGGGGACATATTGGTTTTGTGGAGACACTTTGGAAGTCGCTGCTACTTCAAAGAGCATCTTGAGGGTCAGGACGCAGGTTTGAGGTTTGAGGAGTTAAAATTAGGCTTTGTTTATACTTCAGGTGAAGATTCGCATTAGCAGCCAGGAACTGCATGACGCCGAAGTCCCACAAAGGTAGAAAGACAAGCTTGCGGGTGTGTGTCTGTATTTGTGCATCCTAAAGTACTGAGTCATTTTGATACTCCGGCTGATGTTCATAGGATGTCAAGCTTGGAGGTTCGGACTCTATTTGGGCACTAAATTGAAAAACTCCTCCAGATGAGACCCAGTTACACAGCACTTGAGTCCAAATCACAGGCCTCGCAGTGCACTTCCATGTAATGCACCTATTAGCTGTGTATGTGGCCAGGAAAGTTGAACCAAAATGCAGGGGCTGTTTCTCAGAAAACATTCTGTCTCCCTTTTCTCCTAGTTAATAAATCATTTTCTTCTGATGTGCACCCTGGATTCTTTTTACCTCTGCAGAAAGTTTTGTTCCTCATATTGATGCCCAAATTACACAAGAATTAAAATTTGGTTCTTGTATTTTGACTCTTGTGTCTAGTTGTTGTTTTTGTTCACATGTCTGTGTCCTCAGCGTGGTTCCAGCGGGTGGGGTTTATATATAAATCACCACCTGACTGTCAAAGTAAATGTATGTTGATTTTATTTTTCTCTCCCTGAAGTATTGAATTTAAATTTCTCTTTTGAAGAAGTCCAATTCTGCCCAACAGAACGCATAGCACTTCCTGCGGGAGCACTAATGGAATTCCTGAGTATGCGGTAGCTAGAAATGCCAAACTGTGATGAATCTGTGTGTCTGTGTGTGAGAGAGTGTGTGCAGTGGGTGTTTGTGTTTGTGCCTTGGTGAAAAAATATGCAATATCAGGTTTCTGAGATTGTGTAAGGACAAACTTATTAAACTCCAGGGTTCTATATCACAACAATAAATACCTGCAGTACATATTGCACCAACAGGTGTAGATTGGGTATACTGTAACTGTGTGGTTGAGATTTTTATTTTTTTTAGAAATAGAGACTTGTTTAAGTTTTTCTCTCCTGTTTTTTCATTCCAGATTCGTTCAGACCAGGACCAAGACATCTCAATCCGATACAGCATCACTGGGGTGGGAGCGGATCAGCCACCCAATGAGGTGTTTAGTATTGACCCTGTGCTTGGAAAGATGTTTGTCACCAAACCTCTTGATCGAGAGCACCGCTCTTCTTACCATGTGAGTCATTTACCTCATTTACCTCCATTACCACATTACGAGATGCGTTATGTTTGTTTAAAGTCCTCAGAGAAAATAGTCATACTATAAAAGTATTAAACTCTAAAATGTTATATTCTTAATGTATATACACGTATTTCCTCAAAACAACAATCTAAAAACCTTGAGAAGCCACAAAAAATGAATCTGTTTTAATCATTTCCATTACATTATCATTTCAAGCATGAGCAGACTGTTTCACAGCAACTAAAACATTTCCTGGTGCACGTCTGTGTGTTCTCCCCGAACCACTTTGATCACCACGAGGAATAATTCACATTTTAGTGCACAGCGAAGATGGAATAAATGATGGAATTTCCAATTTGCACCTTTTCACTCACAGATGCAGCAGCACTATGTGCAAAGCATCTGAATGAAGTGAAGTAAAAGTCAGGGAACGTGGTAATTAATCATTAAGCTCACAGCAAGTCACATTACTTTGCTCATAGCTGTTACTGCTGTGAGATGGCGTAACAGTGGCACATGATGAAAAGACTGCACCGACTGCAGAGAAAAAAATAGCTTAGAAGGAAAATGTAACCTTGATGAGAGGCGAGTTATGAATATTTCAACATTTCGGGATATACTTTTATTTACTGTCAACAGTGAGACGAGACATTTATTTTCAATTATATGCCTATATATTAAACAAATAAGATGATTATTTTGTACAAGATCAGTTAAGAACATGAAAATGTGTGTACACATAAATATGAATCTACATTCCATAGCCATTTAGCTTAGCTTAGCATAAAGACTGGAACAGGGGATGAAGGATGACCTTAGCTAAAGGCTAAAATCAAGTTGTCAAGCACCTATCAAAGTCCAATATATATGCAGTATATATATATTTTCTCCCATTCACATTATTCCAGTGTAAAACCACATTTTTGATAAATAATTTGTGCACCTCTGCTCCTCTCACCTTGGTGCAATAGATGCAGCTGGTCTAACTGGTCATGTTGCTCCTAGTTCTTTTCTTTAGTCATGAACTGTTTGTCTCATAGCTTCGGTTTAGTGATTTTTTTCTTTTTCTTTTTGTGCCTTTTGCTCTGCTTGCATTTTACAAGAACCCCAGGAACCTAGTCTTAGTTATGGTCCTTGTGAGCTGGCACGCTCAACCTTTTAGTCAGGCCTGGCTAGATTTATGTCCACAAGGGTCTCGAATCAATGGGGTGATTTGTTAGGAAAGGTGGAGGTTTGCTAAAGGCTGCTGGAGTTTAACTCTGTGGAGACGGGTTAGTTGATGGGAAATTCAAACGCAGCGAAAAAGCAGATAAGAAAAGCATTAGAGTTGCGTGTGCACAGCTGTATGGTAGTCCAATTAAACTGCTACAGTAAACTATAGATGCTGTTATAGCAATGGGAAATCAATTAAATCGTAGTGTATTAAACATAAACGTTCTCAGTTAAAGAAGTTTGACAACAGGAAATGCTGTATTTACTGAGTCACATTATAGAGGAAATGCTGCTGCTCAATGAGTTAGAATGTGACTTAGTGCTCTTTCCTTTGTTTACTTCATATTTCATGCAAGGACACAACAAAGTTACGGTCTGGCTCCTTTTTTATTTCAGCAGAATGAGCACTCTGAAATTCAAAACCAGTCGTGCAACAAGACGCATTCTTATGAGCAAAGAATCCTTGGAGCTACAGGCTCCGCCGTTATCTCTATCAGGGTGCTTCCTTTTTGCCAAATAGCGAGCACCTCGCCGTACGTTTGTTTTCTCCCCCCTGCCTTTCAAGATAATAACTTTAATGTGGACCCAGAATTACTTTTTGTCTTCTTTAAACATGGCGGTAATCTCCAACTCCTGCTGTTATTGAATTAGGGTGTGGGTGTATGAGGAATGGACGACTGAGGGTGGGGGGGGGCTGATAAGGCAGCCCGGCTTCCAGCCTGTTACGACGCACACAGAGATGCGATGGGCGATGGCTGCGCACGGATATTGGGTGCAGGACAGATCAGAGTCTCCAGTGGGAAAGTTAAATTAACCTCCCCGAGAAATTATGATAGGGTTTTAGCGGGAGTAGACGGTGGGTTGGGAAAAAGGGGCCAGCGGTGGAGACTGGCTTCACCTCCTGAGGAAGAGACTGAGCCCAGACTCTCGTTCAGACTCTCACTCAGACACTTATGAGCTTGCAGTGGCCAGGTAACGCTCCTTCCTTTGTTTTTCTACCAGCGTCTAGTTTGTCACTTGACTTTTTCCCTCCTACAGTAGAGATGGATGCCAGTAATATCAAATAAACCGACCTCCTTTGTCCTCAAATCAGCCTTTTTCTTTTTAACAGAATCCTTTTACCACTCTCTGTTGTTGGGTGCAGGAATAGTTACTGTTTCCTACTGTCTTCAGTGTGTTTTTGTACTATAGGATATAAACTAGACGTCCCTGGTGCTTCTGGCGGACAGAATACCACTGAATAAGTTATGCCGGGGGACATAAATACACGCAGGTAGAGTGAAGTGAATCAAAACAACTTTAGTGGGACCCAAGGAGTTAATTTTGAAATGCCACATCTCTGTTAGTTTGACCTTCACATGGAGCGAGTGAAAAAACAAACCACTGGCATTTATTTAAACTCCGCATTTTACTGATAAGTCAGTGATTTCCCCCCGCTCTGTTTTTCCTTCATTCTGTTTCTGTTTGTTTTCCTCCAGACTTCATAAGCGAGAACGCATTCAGGACACATTTTACAGCGTCTATTGATTCCTGTAATAACTTCATGTCCAAACTTTGTGAGAAATCCTAGTTGGTGATTCCATTGATCTGAGCGAAGCTGAGCTGAATTTGAGATGGGCCGACTGTGTTTGTGGAGTCAGAGGGAAGTGAAGAGATTTGGGGAGTCTTTCAAACAAAACCAGACAGCCTGGAATCCAGCGCAGTGATCCTGAAACAGACACCTCGCCTTTACAACAGAGGCATCTTCCAATAAAATGAGATGTTTCTTGTTTCGGTTTCTGCACAGATAAAAAAAGTTCTACGGACGAAGTGCAAAATAGATAAGAAGCCCGGAGAATGCACATGATCACAAAGGCAGTTTTTTCTGCAGCAAAAATATCCCAGCCCTTCTTAGTGTTCAGATTTATGCTTTTTTAAACTTTATACTGTATTATTCAATATCTAGCTGTTACCAAAGTGTTGCTGAACTAGGTTAAATGCCAAATTCAAAAACCGGTGCAGAGGTGTTCTGTTTGGCTTTAAAGGTGTTTTCAAAAGTATTGACCTTGAAGAATCAAACACTTTTGGTTTGTTGGTGTTTTATTTATGTTGTTTCTTCTTTTCTCCGGTCAGCGTCTGTGAGAGAATAATATAAAAAAGGATTGTCACGGCCACTGGCTCCAAAGTCTAAAGGAAACAAATGTTTCCCCTTCAATCTTAGGTGTTTAAGGTTAAAACACCTACATGTAGCCACATATGATAAATGTAAGCAATTTTTTTGTTCTATTCCAGTTCCTGAAATCTCAACTGTTTCTCTGGCATTTCTTTAAAGAAATAATAATTTGGGGTTTTATTCCTTTACAACAGCCACTGGGCCCTTACACGTAAAAATACATCATGTTTACTGTACTTTAAGTTGAGCCTTTTCACATTTTACTCTGCTATTTAGGGACTATTTTCTTGGATGTCGCTCTTTGTGTCTTTTATTTTAAATAACGATGTGAGACCTGTAATGTCAAACTCTAACCTTGTCACCGACTGACTTATACCTTCATTTCCAATCTTCGTTGTGTCTTCCAGTTGCGAGCCCATGCTGTGGACATGAATGGGAACCAGGTTGAAAACCCCATTGATCTCTACATCTTTGTCATTGACATGAATGACAACAGACCCGAGTTCAAAAACCAGGTCTACAATGGCTCTGTGGATGAAGGATCTAAGCCAGGTACAGCATGAAGCGCGAAGCATGATTAAAAGTGTGGACACAAAGATATGAGACACTAGTGGGGTTGGTCTATCAGGAGAGACCAGTGTAGTTAAAAGTATAACTGCATGGCGGAATCCTTGATTCGGAGAGAGATTATTTTTCATTCTCCTTGATGTAGTAGACAGACAGAAAGTCTGTCTTTTACAAGCGCTTTCCTTTTAGCCAGCTGTGGCAGTGGCCATTAACCAAAGAGGCTTCTTAGGCTGGAGGAGAGATGGAGGGTTAAATGCAGCACCCTGTAGCACCACCGGGTGATTTTATGTCTAACCTTAGAGTGGAAGAAAACTCGACGTGCATGTTTATTGCACCACGTGATATCTTTGTTCCTTCCCACCTTCCTTCCTTCCTTACTTCCTTCCTCCCCACCTTCCTTCCTTCCTTCCTTCCTTACTTCCTTCCTCCCCACCTTCCTTCCTTCCTTTCTTACGTTTCTTTCTTTCTTTCTTTCTTATTTCTTGCATCTGCTGTGCCGCCATCCCCTCCCACACAGCAGACAAATCTCTGTGGTGTAGATGACATTCAGCTGAACAATAATCATAAAAAAAGAGAGTTTTAGAATTTAGAGCTCCAGTGGTTTCAATGGAAGGCCAATTACAGACTTGAATTAGTTTGCAAATTAAAGAGTCATTATGGGGACCTAATCCTGTCAGGCACAGCTTAGGACGCCCATACAAAGGGTCCACATTAAACCCCCTAAGAGTGCAGCTTAATGAAATTACCCCGTCGATGTGTGACACATTGTGATTCTTCATCTTCTCTCTATCCCTCCATCTCTAAAAAAAAAGAACGATTGGTGGAGGAGTGAGTCACTTTACTTGGAATCAAACCAAAAATTGAGTCTGTCCTCTATTTCCCTCTTTCCTCTCTCCCCCTCTGTTCCTGACGGCTTTTTTTTCCTGCCGTCTCGCTGAGAGGCCTTTAGAGTGCTCCCTCTGGCCGAGTCATTGACAAATGTTGCTTTGAAATGTAATGAAGTTTGAAATGGGAGCTGCGGTTACAATTATCCTCGGACAGGGGCTGTCACTGGCATGATATCACTATCTCTGGCAATTAGAATCAGCTACGAGAGAGAGGGAAAGGGAGGGAGAGAGAGAGAGAGATGGAGATAGAGCGAGAGAGAGAGAGAAAGAGAGAGAGAGAAAGAGAGAGAGAGAGAGAGGGAGAGAGAGAGAAAGAGAGAGAGAGAGAGAGAGAGAGAGAGAGAGAGGGAGAGAGCCGGGGGGGAGAGGGAGAGATGGAGAGATTGGGTGACAGGCAGTGATCCGGCAGAGTTATGAGTGTGTGCAGGCAGGAAAGCAAACAAGTGGTGCATTCATGGAACGACAGTGGCTCATTCTCTCCAACAGATCTGTGTGCATATACTTGTGTCTCTGCCTAATTGATTATTTATACTATTAACAGGTTTCCAAGCATTTTGAGGCTGGTTTAAATCTGAGAGAGTCATTGTGAGACATCTGGGTGGTTTGTTAGACGTTTATGTGCATACTAATTAGAACGTCTCTAATCAGAGTAGTAGATTAAGGCTTATCAATATTTGTAATGTGTAAAATATGCTGTCAAAATACAATTCGCACTTACTTGGTAAGTACATATTTCCTTGAGTCTGGATGTAGTTCACATTATTATTTGCAGAGCAGGTGTTCAATGCTTCTCTGCAGATGCAATAAATCTGTTAAGACCAGCAAACATTATAGATAACGGTATTGAGGCTTATGGTATATTAAGCCTATTCATTCACAAATTAGCCAAACTGTGTTTAATTGCTAGTTGCTAATATAGCTAATATCTTTAACTATGGTTGGTTTGTGTAACTGATTAAGCAGAGCAAAGCCGTGTGTGTTCATCAGAGGACGACCAATCTGTGTTTTTATTTCATCCAGCAAAAGATGCAATTGAACAAAACGATCACTTTCAAAAACTGAGTCATTTATTTCTAAAAATTGCAAAGCGATGTCTAAGCAGTCATTGAATAAAGGCTAGTAATGCATCAAACTTCTATGTATGTCTATATTTTTCTAAACAACATCACATAAAAACATTGAAATATGTATGTATGTACTGATATGTATACGTAGGCAGGAGTCGTGTAGTCATCCCACCATGAAATACTGTTCATAGCACAATATGTGACAGTAGTGAAAATAATGATTTAAAATGTTTTACTGTTCAAACACGCAACCTTTCAAGTCAAAGGCCAATGCGTTGTTTGACCATTTAAGAAGTAACTGTATTACTCTGGCGTGACACATTTCATTGGAAAGTGCTGAGAACCGTTTCTTCCTTCCCAGGGACGTACGTGATGCACCTGTCAGCCTTCGACGCCGACGACAACACCACTGCTAACGGGATGGTGCGCTACCGAATCCTGTCGCAGACGCCGCACATCCCCATCCCCAACATGTTCACCATCAACAGCGAGACGGGAGACATCGTGACGGTGGCACCGGGGCTCGACCGAGAGGTGGGTCGCTTTCTTGGGACGCATTCACAGAAGCGTTAATGTGTCAGAACGTAGAGAAATACAGACAATAACATCAATATAAAATCATTTTAGCTCTTTAAAGCTGAAAATATAGTGACCTGCAGACAGACTGAATGAACGGTAGCTCGGGAGGAAATGCACCTTTATCATTGTTTTGGAGGACAGTTCACAACAGCATTGTTTATTCTGATGACACCCTGAGATGTGACTTACAAATGTGTTGTAGCCACACACACACACACGCTATGTCATTTTTTTTTACAGTAAATTGCCTGCTTCCCCGGTCACCTTGTTTATGGAGCTATAAAAGTTGTGACAAGATCCAAATGTGTTTATTCTCGCAACATGGATGTGCCAGTGACAACTCTGTAAAGAAATCTCCAAGACAGATCATCCTCCCCAACTGTCACCAGTGACAGACCTATTAACAACACATCACACTGCAGTGGGCTGCTCTCGTTGTGCGCGTGTGTGTGTTGTGTGGTGAAGATAGAGTGGAAATATCTGAAATAGAATGCCCTTGACACCTGTCAGACAAACCAAAACCCCCATATAATCACATCTACACTCCATGAAACAATAGCGCAATGGAGGGGAAGAGGGGAAAAGTGAAGGGAGCCATGGACGGCAAAGAGAGCGGGGCAGATGGAGGATTAGAATTAAGGTGGAGGATGTGAGTGTGACTTTGACAATGAGGACGAGGTGATGGAGATGGAGAATGAAGGCGACATGGAGTTAAACATATCTTGGCTCAGCCTGCACTGCTTATTTTTATTCCATTTTCTCCGCACACAGATGATCCAGCCAGTAGAAGAACACCCTCCACCTCGAAGCACCTCCACACAACAGACTCTAAAGCATATTTGTAGTTTACAGATCATAGATGTGTAGTAGTAGTAGTACTAGTAGTAGTAGTAGTAGTAGATGTGTCAGGGGTCAGAAAGCAGGAAAATCTGTTACTATTTTCTAAATATTAGTTCGGACTGTCCTTTACACCTTTCTTTTGTTTATTGTATAATAAAATGCCCACACAGGTGAACAACAAGTTCATGTAATTTTAAAGGCAAAGCTCCAGCCACAATAATGACTGTGACTACTGAATAACTACTACTGTAGCATTTGGTAATAACTTGACTTTAACATGCCTCCTTATGATTTCTAAATAATATGACTTTGATAAAAACAGATTTTTTCATCCATACTATGAATCATCCTCTATTTTTCTTCATTTCGGTGTGTTTTCATATATTTTAGCCTTAGATAGACTGTATTAAAAAAACAGAATATTTGAAGTCACCTTGGAAGCAAATTAATTATTGAAATGAAGCGCATGTGTAAAATCTGAAGCGCATCTGAATTCCAAATCCACTTTGTGCAGATACTTTCTAATTAAACTCATGGACACTTGCACATAGTTTGGTGGCATTTCTACCGACTGTTTGTTTGGGGAAAGTTCAGACTCTCACTTTCAGCAAAAACAAATTCTATATTGTCCATAAACTTTGCAGGAAGATGTTACTCAGCGCACTGCAGCACTTCGCCGGTCTACTTTCCGTCAGCACTTTGGCCCTTTGAAACTTTGCGAAGTTCTGTGTCTCCGTTCGTTTCTTGGGCTGCAGCATTAGAGGTGTTAGGTGCTACAAAAAAAGTCAGGCATCTATTTTTGGTAGTTCTCCTCCCTGGCGTCTTAGCTGCATCCCCTGCTGTCTCTGATCCTCTCTTCTCAGCTTTCACTTGTCTGCAGTGGACTTGATGAACAGATAAAAGAGAGGAACAAATGTGAGTGGGAATGGGGGAAATAGGAATTGGTTGCAAAGTTGTGAAAGTGAGGGCGGTTCGTGACACAAGGCAAAGGTCACAGACTCGCTAACTCGCTAAGGAAAAGCTAATCTGACTTTGATTAGGGCCGCAATCATTAATGCCTGTTCTGATTGGGATGACGTCGCTCACTGATTGACTGTGAATGAGTCGACAGAAGCCCGTTCTTTACTTTCACCCCGTCTTTGTAAACTCCCAAAGTAATCTTCCTCTGAAGGTTTCCATCGCTCTGCAGTGGACTTTTCAAGAGCTTGTTGACAGTAACAGACCTCAGTCCTCCAGAGAAAAGCGGGTGTGCTGCGGTTTTGCTGCAGTGCTGAGAGGTTCAGAGGAGCTCTACATAATTACTCCCTTGTCTAATTAGTGAGTGTTGTGTACATGCTGTACACAGGCTGATGGGACAGTCAGGCAAGTGGCTTCTTCCAAACAAGATATGGAGAAAAAGAAGTGTACTGTGTGGGTATGGATGGGTGTTAATGAGAGTATGTGTACAAGGTTGGAGTTCAGCGTCTCGTCTAGCATCGTGATGAGAGGAGCTGTCTAATCGTCCTGATGTGTCACCGTGGCCTAATTGGGATATTTACTCGGTAATTAGCAGGTGAGAGAGACACTGGGAATGTAATTGGGAATCTCAGTGACAAGACACATTATCTAGGCAGTGGGCTCCCAGGTTCCATCCCTCCTGCAGCCCATTAACTGTACCCCGGGACAGAAGAAGAGACAGAGGATGTGCTGAGAGAGAGAGGGATGGAGCGGAGAGAAGGAGGATAAGAAATACAAACACACCACAGAGAACCATATTTCAGTTCGCAGTAAAGTGACACTGTGTCATCGCCGAAGATTTATCATCCCCTCATATTATTGCTTCGCAGATAGTCTATTAATCTCTGTCAGTTGGATCATTGTCTTCACATCTGTCCGTCAGTGAGACTGAATAAGCATCGTCTTTGATGACACACCCACAGGGAGGCTTCACAGCGCAGCCTTCAGATGGTGTGAAGTCTGGATACGTTCCACAGAGGAGGTTTTCAGCTCAGTCGAATCAAAGCCTCCGCCCGTGCATGCTGTGTTTCAAATGTGACCGTGGACGGCAACTAGAGCGCCGAACACAGGCTCAGCTTTTGCTTTTTTCCTCTGGGAGTCACAGACTGTGGTTGAAGGCTCGATACAGCAAAGGTTTCTGCAGATAGTAACTGCACACTGTTGTTGTTTTATTTTCTGTGTCTTTTGCAGAAAGTGTCCCAGTACACCATCATCGTGCAGGCCACTGACATGGAGGGGAACCTGAACTTTGGCCTTTCCAACACAGCTACCGCCATCATCACTGTCACAGACATCAACGACAACCCTCCCATGCTGACCTCCAAAACTGTGAGTTGTTTCAAAGGAAGGGAGCAGGGGAAGGGTCACAATCATGAGGTGGAGGGGGTTTGACTGTGCTGACAAGATAGTAATAAAAAAGGAAGAGAGTGAGGGACAATATAAAACAGAAGAAGGATGGAGCGATGGAGAGGAGGAAAGGAAACGAGTTACACGGGATGATTTAAACAAGGACAGTGAAGGAGAGTGATGAATTGCAAATGAAAACACCAGCAAAATCATTAATGCTCGTTATGATTGTGATATTTAAAATTTTGATTACACTATAGAAGGCTGTTATTAAGAGTGAACAGGAATTAAAAGCGATGTACGGGCCGTGATGAAAAGTCGGCAACGCGGTCGCTGAAAGAATTAGCGGTGATGGAGGTTTCGCACGGTTTAAAAAGTTGACTTCACTTTATTACGCCGTCGTAGCGCGGCGTCTTAATGCGCCTTCACTCAGTGCCACTGGCTGCTCAGACGTGCGAGTGTAACAGCCGAGGTGGCAGCTGTGGTTCTCGCCGGCTGACTGAGGAAAACTGATTTATTATTCGCATGGTTGCAATGAAAGTCATTGGTGTATTTATTTAAAGTAGCAAATAGAATAGAATAGAAAACCTTTATTTGTCTCTCAATGGAGAAATTCATCATGATTTAACTGTACTACATTCAAATCAAGAGTCAATTAGTCCGGATTCTACTCTTTACATCATGCAACTCTGGATGTTAGCGTAGCTTCTGGTGTGTTTTGCTAACAGGAGTGATGAGAGCATGTGTCTGTTAGGTGGCTGCTGAGCTTAGCAGCGCCGCTAGCATTAGCATGCGCACGTGGGGCAGCTAGTGCTCTCATGACACCGAGTTAGCATTGGTGGAGCTCATCAGAGAGCTGTACGTCACACAGCGGGCCACGTACAGCGCAGACGGGCCAGAGCGGGAAAAATGACACACCAAAGAAGAAGACAGAGCTGATGAGAGGACCACCACCACGGCGCTGAGACAACAAAATGGAGACGCGGAGACGCGACCAGAGCGTGATGGAGGGAGGGGAACGAATGAAGAATTACCCAGTCACCGGAGCTATTTTCTAGCACAGCAGTGATAAAGCGTAGACATGCCCCGTTGTAAATCAGAGGCCTTTCCTGACTCGGCATTAAGATTCCCCCACCGAAGGCAGCGTATTGATGATAGCGGCCGGTAATAGATTGATATTCTCTAACTGTATTCCACCGTGTTTAAGTGCATTTCCATCATCGCCACAGAGGGGAGTTAATGCTATCATGGATATTGATGATAAACTTTAGTGGAGGTTTTGGAGCCACGACAAGCAGAGCCCTTCTACCCACTCCCTTCATAAATCACGCGTTTTACTGGTGGGATAACATAAAAGCCATTTTGTTGAGAATGCAGGCCATTATGCAAATATTTAGCGTTTGCAATAAACCCCATAGATCTTTCAACGTGTCCCAGAAATATAAAGTTTGGGGAATTTGTCTTTAATGTCGATGATTAATATTTCATCATGCCTATCAGAGGCTGGCCTATTTTTCAAGGCAGCACAGGATGCAGTATATGAAGAAACGTGAAGGATGTGGACGCATATCCAGGGCTGCTGTGATTGGGATAAATAAGATAATATGTTCTTTATCTCTGTTGTTTGTTTACGTGCAGTGTCTGTGTCTCATATTAAGTTACAGAATGCGTACGCACACACGGCGCACAATCACGCAATCAGGGGCATCTTTGTATATAATTTACTGCAGTGTTTCTCAGGCCTGCTTTCTTCACTACCCTCACAAAGTTCCTGTGATGAAGGTCCCCTGTCACTTCTCTCGCCTCCCCTTCTCTGCCACAGTCTTTCTCCTCTGCCAAAATAGTGACAAAACCGTGAGGGTGTTGGCAAGAGGTGCTTTGTCAAGTGCTGCGCGACAGCCAACTGCACTCTGTGCCAATCACAATCAAAGCACCCCCCCTCCCCCTTTTTCCTTTAGTCCACCCGTTGGGGACAAGATATATGATCACTGAGAGAAAAACTACCTGATCAGAGAAAGGCTGTTGAAAAGACACCAGATACTCAGCAATTTACTGCCGAAACAATCACTGCCTCGATGCCGTCGCAGCAGGAAGAAGAGCTCAGCTCAAGCCGTGCATGTGTGACATGCAGGAACCCCGTTTTTTATGTCATATCTATGGCAGGCTCCCTTTACATGATACCTGCATCCAAATTAGACCAACAGTATGTGATCACAATTACCCAACAAACATCCTGGACTACTCACATTTTAAGTCCAGACCCTGAAAGACTAACGAGCCCAGTGTAAGACCTGCTCCTGCCTCGTCTGGGAAACCAGCAAAGAAAAGAGAATAAATACAACATCCAAGAAAATGCGATGCACCCTGTTAGACCCACAAACATCACATCACAATCCATTATTGAAAATGACCCCACCAAATGTCAGAACTCATCACTGTCACAAAAATAAAAGCCTTAAAGAGATGTGAGGAACTGCTTGTTCTAAGGAAAGTAGTTTTTCCTTTAAATTGTCATCTGAAGGTTCATTCTTTAATACAACCTGAATACTACTCAGCGTGCAGCTGCTGTCGGCTCCTTCTAAATGTTCATGTCAGCTAAAATCCAACAGCCTTTCTACTTTATTTTGTGCACTGAAAAGCTCTTGATATTACAGCACAGAAAACCTCCTGAACACTTTCTTATTGCTCCGATATCACAGAAGACTTGTACTAGAATCAATAATTACATTGGACCTAGAAAAGAGTTGATGTCTATACATCCCAAAAATGATCTCCACAGCATTTATCCAGTCGGGGTTTAGTGTCCCCCACCCACACCCCCCTTCCTACCCTGGCCCTCTTCGATTGGTTTGAAGGGTGAGGATCTGAGACAGTGGAGAATGCTGTATATCTGCACTGCTGCCAGGCTCGGATATCTGCCCATAATGAGATACGTTTTAGAATCCATAGGAGAAATCTTAAAGTGGGATAATGATAGTAAGAGCTGCAGTGGGTTCTTTGAAGTATTCCATCAAATCTATTTAGCACCCTGTCCTGGTTGTTAGTGTGTATTGAGAACGAAGATGCTCGAGGGCCCCGTGGAGCTCGAGAGCCATCTCTGAAGTTGACTTTTTATTGAATTGGCATTAGGAAATCCCTGAAATAAAATACACAAGCGCGCATATGCAGCGCACGCAGGCGCCCTGACACAAACACACAACAGCCTGCCTGCTCATCCGATGCGTGCAGTGCGTCAGGACCACCCGGACTCGTCTGTTGTCTTAAGAATGTCATTGAGTCTCGGAACAGCTCTCCTGATGCGGCGCCCTAATCTGCCCGCTGCTGTCGGCTGTTTACTGGGTGATGTGGCGGCTGCCAGGCGGGGTATTATAGTCCGCCGGAGTGTTTGGTCTGGGGCTTTGCTCTTTGATATCCTAAAGTCTCATAAGCCGCTCAGCGGCTCCTCCACGCCTGTTAGCCGCGGTGACACGGCCGCCGTATGGTGCCGCGCCTGTTGCCTCGGGATGAGGCGCCGTCACCTCCCGACCCCACGTGACTGGTCGGGAGGTGACGGCTCGTTGGCGGAGGCGGGGCCGCGGTCGCCCGGCGTTTTACAGGGGAAGCGAGGCGACGTCTTGGTGGGCTTTATCCCCTGAGCGTGTACGGCTTTGATCAATCCGCGCCATAACAGACACATGACAGACAGCGGCTCACTCCTCATCAGGCTTATCGGGACAAAGCACATGTGTTTGTACAGCGCAGCGACAAATACAAGTCACTCATAGACGACTCCAACAGCTGTTTTAACCCCTCCCCGCTGCTGGTGCCTTTCTCTCTCCCCTTTGTCACTCTAGCTTTCAAAGGAATGAAGTATTCCTGCTTGTCAGAAAGAGAGGGAAACCAGAACAACGCCCCTGTGTGCCTGCGCTTGCTGGTGTGCGCCCGTGTTTACTGCTTGTTTACGACTCAGCAGTAGTAAAAGCGCCATCGTTAAAGTTACTCTACTCTAAAAACTAGGAAGGACGACTGTCTCTATAAAGAAAATGTAAAAGTGAGATTGGCACTCTGCGGCTTGTTGAGGAACTTGCTCCCACTCAAACGGCTCGATGGATCCCAAAAGACCTGAGCTGCAGTCAAACATGAATGACTTCCTAAAGCCCCCTGTCACTGTGCTCCCCCTGCAGTTCTCCGGCGAGGTTCCCGAGAACCGCGTGGACGCGGTGGTGGCGAATCTGACGGTGATCGACGCCGACCAGCCGCACTCGCCCAACTGGAACGCCGTCTACCGGATCATCGGCGGAGACCCCACCGGCCACTTCACCATCCGCACCGACCCGGTCACCAACGACGGCATGGTCACCGTGATCAAGGTACAGTAAGACGCTCTCGGCCTGAGCAGAAGCAACGGCGCTGCTGTGGTGAACGTCCCTCTGGCTTTAAGCACAAGCAATAACAATAATCCGCAGAGCTAAATAGGGACAGATTGGAGTCTTCGTCTTTCATATGCCCCTTTATGTCCAAATGAGGGATCGCAGGCCGCTGCGCCCTTCAGCAGCGGCCCATAGACTCACACAGACTTAAACACAATGGCTGCTCAGACCACTGTGGCAGATTAGCTATTGATTTCTCATTTACGGAGGCAATGGTTTTATACACTCATAATGTTCGAGCTGCTGTGGTAAATGGAAGCAGCAGCAAAAACACGTGTTGTAACAACCTGATGTGTTTGTGTTCAACCTCTCAGACAGAGGTTGTCCAGAGGATTTCAACCTGAAATGTGTAAATACGCTTGTGGTTGAATGTCTTTGTATTAGCATGTTTATCCATTAGCAGCTCACTGTAAATGCATTTGATGTTAGGCATATCTTCTTTCTTTTCGTGACCCTCAAGACCCAGAGTTATTGTCCTTGTATAACTGACTCCTCCAAACCACATTCTGCTCTAAACCAGTGTTAACATCTCTCTTTAATTCCCACGGCGCGTTGGCATTTTGCTTCTTTTCATTATTTCTAGATGAACGCCTTTTATTATCCATTGCGCTCACTCCCTGATGTAAAATTCAGAAAGCAGCCTTAAGCTTCCACGGGGAGTTATTGGAAATCATAAAACAAGAGACAGGACCCCCCCTGGGATGCAACGAGACATAGGCTGTCTCAACAAGTAAACAGAAGGGCTTCAGCCGGCTCTGGGGGAAACGGGAGGAAGAATGGTTCACATCGGACACATCGGTGTGATAGGTGAAGTCAAGAAGCCATAGGAAGTTGTTACTTTGGTGTTCCTATTATAACAAGGTGTCCATGGCTGCTACTACAGACACATCAAAAAGCACTGACACCTAGGCATGCTAGAGCCCCCCCCACCACCCTCATGGGACCTGGGCTCCTCGGTAAATAAAGGCTGAGGTCTTAACCGGAACATGTCACACATTTCCACCGCTCTCCGGGGAGTTTATGAGATGTTTTCTCATTTTGCTGCTCGGTAATAGAGACAGCAGACAAACAAGCCAGGCACGCGTGAAAACACACAAACAGGGCCTCTCGGTTCGAGTGACTCATTAAGATATGGAAATTGTGCAGCCCATGAGAAACACGGCGGATGACAGGGGGGGAGGAGAGGAGAAGCAGGGTGGAATGATCCTAAGAGCACAGAGGGATGTGGACTGTTACTGTAGATTGCAGCCAGCTGGGAAAAGCACGTAGGTGGGGGGGGTCCGGGGGGGCAGATGTGAGAAGACGAGGGAGTGGGAGTTGGTGGGAGTCCAGTGTTAGAAAATTAAGCAAATTAAGCAAGAGCGAATGAGAATAAGGACTACAGCAATACGGCAGTAAGATGCGACGGCTCACGGGCAGGAGCCGGATGTGACCTCTGACCCCTCTGGTTTCCCTCAGGGCGTTAGAGTGTATATGTGTGATTTAGTTGGCCTACAGCTATACGCCAGCCTTCCCTGTGCTCCGAATACCACTGGCTGCAGATCAAAGAACCTGGAGCGTGGCTCGCCTGCAGATGCGCTCTCAGCACACCACGAGGTCACGCGAATACACACCCATACGCTCCCATCGGGTCCCCCCGACGCGCATCTGCATACACAACACACATCCTCGCACGGTGCCAGCACGCTGCCTGCTGATAACGCTGGAGCGGTGCAACATGCAGGCGCGTTTAAAGTCATTAACATCAGCATCAAACGGCCCAGATAAAAGCCTCGCGGCGGCGATCATCATCTGTCAGCGGTATCTACAAACTGTTTATTTGTTCTCTCTCGTGTTTTTTTTTTTGTTTTTTTTTACTTCCTTTCTTGGTGGTTGTTGTTTGAACCTGATTGTTCCGCCTTCATCAGAGGAGCGGCGAGCTGTCGCGCTCGTTTAGGCTCAGCCCCGCGGAGCGCGGCCGCGTGCGTACGCGAGGGAGGCAGCGCGTGCTGCACTGTACGAGCAGCCTCGGCTCCTCGGCGTGTGTGTTTTTGGGATTTTCTGAATATGGCTCCAATTCATCAGGGAAGCACTTGACACAGCATCTGTTCATTTATCATGTTGTTTATCGTCAACATGGCGCGGCACATTTTCCCTGACAAATGCTGACAGGGGCCTTAACACTATAATCAGCATTATGTTAACAGCAGCGCCGCTATGCTTCAACACTTGACATGATTTTCTTAGAGTAATAATAATAATATTGATAGTAGTAATATGACTGCACGAGGGGAGCAGCTTCCTACTTTGACCTGTAATGGCGGCTCTAACTTTACTGAAATAAAGCATTTACTATTATATGGATTCACCAATTTTAACGATAAAATTATATAGACTACAAAATGCAGTAAAGATTGTGATGCTCGTATTAGATTTGAAATAAAAACCCAATGTTGAGGTTTTGCTTTTCACCTCTGTTCATTTTAAACCTGTCATTTCTGTTTCCTCCCTCAGCCGGTGGACTTTGAGATGAACCGCGCCTTCGTGCTGACAGTGGTGGTCTCCAACCAGGCCCATCTGGCCAGCGGCATCCAGTCATCTCTCCAGTCCACAGCTGGAGTCACCATATCGGTCCAGGACGTCAACGAGCCTCCGTACTTCCCCACCAACCCCAAACACATCCGTTTTGAGGAGGGCGTCCCTGCCGGCACCAGCCTCACGACCTTCTCAGCCTCAGATCCCGACCGACTGCAAATGCAGCAGATGATCAGGTGAGTCCATGCAACAGACTGCAGAGTCAGAATCCTGATTTTGCTAATTCTTCCATTAGTAATTACTTCCATTTCATCTTCAGGTGTAAAATCATTTAGATCTCATTAGATAACTTTAAGCTGATAGCTTAAAATCGCAATAAAGGTAAAGCTGGCAAAAATCTCACATTAAAACACCTCTTGGAAAGGTTCCATGTGTGGAGTTACTGTAGGGGTCAGAGTTCAACCAGGGGACTACAATTTGGCATAACTTGTTTCTCAAAGTCTTCATCATCAAGTTTATCGCGCTGAATAGCAAGATGGTTAATGTGGAGCAATAGCCTCTGGGGTAATCAGAAAAGTGTGTGTGGTGTAGATATGCACATATGGTACGTACAGGTGCGCACGCACACACACACACACACACACACATCCGCACAGGGGAGGGAGAGACAGGACCCAAAAAATATAGGAAAGAATAAAGACACCAGTTGGCTCCAGCCTAAACAGCTGACACAGCATCGCGTCCACCTGTGCTGTTCCTCCTTTGCACTGAGCCCTTAGCATTTTATTTGCAAAGCACCCTTTGAATGACCAGCGGAGCTTTCCTGGGCCGAGCCGTTAGCCTGAGCTCGGCACCAACGACGCTACTGCCTCGCACACTTAAAGGGTGACGGTTTGATGGCAGTCGCACAGCTGCAGGTTGCTGACGTTCATACGTGTACTCGGGGGGTGGGGGGGGGGGGGGGGGGGGGGGGTAATCCGGGAGCGACTCAGTATATCACGCCAATTGAGTTGATACCACGGCTGTTTAGCGTGACATTAATACTACCTCTTTCCAATCACCTCACACTCAAACATCCCCTTTCCTCCCCTTTTCACTATGGGGGAAAAAATCTAAACAAATTTCCCAGTTAATTTCACAGCAAATGAGAGTAAATTGGGTGTGTGCTCCATAATTCAGGAAGATGCCAATGCTTGGAGCCACTGTCGTCTCTCTCCCTCTGGCGTTCTCTCATCCTCGCTCCCCGGCGAATTCATTTGGAGCGCTTTGATTTCTCCCCTGTTTTGCCCATGACCTGTGCAGGACTGCGTCATGGATTCAAGTGAGCCATTTAGCATCAACAGAAACCCAAACCTAATCTCTCCTCCGCTCTCACCGCGTGATCCTCCACCTCATTCATTTGATTTCCTCCGGATCGGATCACTATCAGCCCCTCTGCTTTAAACCAGGTCCATAATCGGCATCTACTTTGGACTGACACGCTATGACACTAATCATAGCTGTTCCCTCTGTCTCTCTGTGAATCCTCATTATTCTGTAGACATAAGAATTCAGGGATTCACTCGTGCCAATCAGCTAAATCCCTGTACACTGTTGAATCACCCGGAGTGATTATTTTTTGAATGTTATCAGGCAGAGGTGTTCTGCATATGTCTAAACCCAGTCAATTTAAATGTAGCAGACGTGCAGGTAACATGTCATCTACAGTACATGTCTCTGCACATGACAAACAGATCTGTGTCCTCATAAATGGATAGAGGAGAGTCAAGGAGAGGATTTAGAGCTGTAAAAGTCAAAAGTAAGGTGAAAAAAGACCTGAGGGACTGTGGAGGGAGGCTGAGGATGGTTAAGCTGGCTTCAGGTCAAGGTTTGAGTGTGACAGGTGCTTATCAAAGGAGCGACACGCTGGCAGTGTCCTGTCGAGGATGGGGAAGAGGCAACACGGACAGCAGCAGGGAAGGGGGGGGGGGGTGGAGAGACGGCGAGGCATCATGCATCACCTGTCAGACACCCGACCAGTAAGGTCAAGACACAGGACTGGAGACACTGGCATAAATGATTACCCAAATCGCCTTGGCTAAGCTTGAGACATGCATTTTTCATCCTCAGGGTCGGGGGTTTGAAAAATAAATGTCAAACCTCTCCCCGCTGCTCGCTAAGATCACTAACCTGCCAAGCCTAATCATACATCCAGCTGTACCCGCACACCAGCCACCTCCCAAATGAGAGCAGCCCTCAGGTGGAGGAGAGCAGCAGAGATGAGATGGAGGAGGGAAAGTTACGCGTTTAAAACCCATTTTTATTCCAGTAAACAACAGCTGTTTACCCTTCCATAAACTTCATTATAAAGTTTGCGACGGGGAGCAGCAGTTGCCCGCGGTAACGTCGTTGACAGTGGAGACTCGGAAACGAAACCACTGTGGGTGATTTCACTGAGTCTGAGTTTTTCCCTGTGGAAAAAAAGACAGTGACTTTACCAAAGGTGTGCACCGAGGCCTGTTCAGGAGACTCATGGTGATTAGAACACCACACGTCCACTTGTGATGCCACATAGCGGCAAGAAACGGTCTCCAGTGGCTTAGTAGAATTTAAAGTAATCCATTTTCATTTTATTAGTAAATGGACGGTTCAAATGATTTAACCAGCAGAGACAGTAGGGGGCGCTGCTGAGTGGTTGTTGTTCAGACGGGAGGATCAAAGTTTTTGATTATGTTAGCGAGCATAACTTAGCAACTAGCTAGCTGTATTGTGTTAGCTAACCGTAACCTTAACCTCCACCCGCTACCTAACGTCGGAAGCTGCTGAGCGTAGAAATTTTGCTAGCTGCTAGCTGTTAGCGAGTAGGTAGCGTAGGCATCTACTGGCCCATACGAATGAGCTGATAAGTACTGATCAGCCCATATGTTATGGATGATAACATCCGAAGTAGGTGGATGGAATCACTCACGTCTGTACATTAAGTATAAACTTAGCATCCACACAGACGTGGCCTTTGCTGTGTAGCGTCTGGGTGTGGGGGTCTGAACAGGCATTAAGCTGTGACTAATTAATTAACATTTAATGCGTACAGTATGTTTTTTTAATTACTACAAACACAGAAGTTGTGTTGCAGCGAGGTGTGTGCTGTTTTTGGCTTTTTTTGTGTTGGCACCTGTAATTTCCTGGAGTTTTATCAGCGCTGTGAAGTTGCCAGGCAATAAGCGGAACCTCCGAGCCGTCGCATTCTTTTTTTCTCTTTTTTTACACAGATTAAACAAACAAGATAGGGTGTTAATTAGTGACCTTTAGAGGCGCTGCTGGGCAGATTTTTAAAACGTTGGACACGCAAGCTGTTTTCCCCCTGCTAAGTTAATTATCTGCTGGCTTTAGCTGGAGCTAGTCTCCACAAATAAACACATCCCCCAAAAATGTCAGCGTGTTCCTTTAACATATTCAACGTGTTTTTAAAAGCAGTGTTTGTAGTGGTTGAGAACGCGCTCGTCGACTAGTTCGTTAGTGTGACTTTCTTCTCTCAGTCCAGACAAGGGGCGTCAGTTTGGTGCCGCCGGACGTGGCGCCGGGTCGTAATGAGGACATTAGACCGGATCTTACAGCCACGTTGCTGCTGCACATCACATCACCTGACGTCGGCGGACTCCTTCCCTCGCCCCCTTTCATCCCACCCCCCCCCACTGCGACGGGCTCGCCGTAGTCCTGGCGGTGATTTCACAGTCCACCAGTGGCTCTGGGCTCAGCTCGCCTGCGTGAGGCCGTCTGAAAGTGTGGGAATGTCATCTCTGTGATCCCCTTTCCCCGCACCGCAATACGCCTGGGATCATGCCCGCTGCCTGCTGGGAAAATCCCACCTCCCTCGCTGCAGTGGAGAGATTATACTATCTGTCCACCCCCTCCTCAACCACCACCCACCTCTCTGGGCTTTGATTCTCCTCCATGAAAGTAGAAATGCACATGCAGTATTTAATAAAACACCAAATAAACAAGTGGGCTGCACACTGACAGTAAGAACACTGTCATTCAATGAGCACAAAAGTGAGGTTAGGGTCGAATCTCCTCCAATTTTGCTGGATTTAAAAGCTGTAAGTTCTTGTCGCATAACAACATGGCCTCCGTCACCCGCGCTGACATCCAGTAAATGAAATCAGATTGATGCAGAATTGTGTAGGGCCAAGATGTCACGTGTCCGTGAATGATGTTCCGCACGGCGAATTGAGACGGCGGCGGCGCGAGGCGCTCGCTGATGGACCCGGGATCACGGAGGAAATGATACGAGGACGAGGCGCCGCCGATGGATAAGAGAAGCGCGTGAATACAAAAGGACAACAAGATGAGGATGAGATGGGGACGGCGCAGGTGGAGAACGATCAGATAGAACGGAAGGCAAACGCGTCAGGGTACTGTAGATCCCAGAGAGATCGGACGGCGACGCTGGAGAAGATCCTGCTCTGATCCCAGTGTCAGCACCTTCCTGTGTGATGCTCAGCACCCAGATCCAAGCGCCTAAACACACGCATTAATCCCCCATCAGGCCGCTTGCTCCTTCTCCAGCAAAGCAAATACTTTCTAATATACAGTATGTTCACACAAACAGTTGCAGCGGTGCTTAACTAGGGATGTAATTGACTCCAACGACGGGTACACGGGAGTGAAAAATGAGGTGAAAATGACTGTAGGCCACAGGCTCCGGAGGAGAAATCGATAAGGAATTAAAGTGTGTGAAGGTCAGGCTGCTCGGCGAGAACACGGAGGAGCGCCGGCGTTGACTTCTCCATCCTTGTGTCCCCGCATGCTCAGGTATTCAAAGATGAACGACCCCGCCGACTGGCTGTCCATCAACAGAACCAACGGTCAGATCGTAACCACGGCCACGCTCGACCGGGAGTCCGTCTACGTCAAGAATAATATATACGAAGCCACCTTCCTGGCAGCGGACAACGGTAAGAGTCCATCAGCCATTTATGCTTCACTGTGACTGGCACAACTTCCCACTGGTCATGATTCATGTCCGAATGAGGAAGAGATATGTGTGTCGATTAAGGAGGGGAAAGAGTCAGTCAGTCAGTCAGTTCAGAGGATCCTTCACGGATCCTCTCCTCCTCCTCCTTCCTGCTCTTTTCTTTAATGTAAAAACACATTACGTGTTCCTCCCCAAAGTTGGAACTCTTAGACTTAACCGAGCAGCAACTCAATCACAGCAAATAAATGAGCAGATGCGAGCGAAAGAGGGGAATTCATTTGCCGCCTTATCAGTGACGTGCAGCGCGCTGGTGTGTTTACCTTAAGAGGAGCTGGCTTTTAAACGCCGGTGTATTTATAGGTGCGCGCTCGTTTGTGCTAGATTTGTGTGAGCGCGTGTACTTGTATTTGGCCGTGATTGACAACGCGCGGCGCCGCGCGTGACCCGCCGCTGGGCCGGAGGAGGCGACAGCGTTAGAGGTCGTGCGCTCCCGTTGTTTGGCCTTCCGTTGGCGGTGGGTTGCCAGGTTTTCAGCGTCCTGCCCTTCTTCTGCAGCGTTTCTACCGCCACCGGGAGCTTCACAAATACACGGGCACGCAGCTCCTGCTGCTTTGGCTGGCGTCGGAATGGCGGCGACTCTCCATGACATAAAGCCAGCAGTTCAGATTGTATGCGTTGAGTGTGTACATCAGACTATGTGGGTGCTGCTGGAGTGCCAGCCATCGTCATGAGGGGGATTATGCTAAGAAGTAAGAATAGCGGGGCAGCGCATAAAGAGCCGGTGAGCGCGATGACAAGCACTTGCATTCAGGCCATCTTTTTATTTTTTTTTCACCATCACCCCGACACATGTGACTGCCTCAACCCTTCTGACACAGCCTTCCTTTTCAAACACCTATTGTCTGTGTGTTCATGTGCTCTTCAAAGAACATGCGGCTACGCGTCTTTCCACCGCGCTTCGCATCTCTGAGCCGCCATCAAAAAAAAAGAAAATAGAAAAAAAGAGGAGTTAATACAAATCCTTTTGAGGAATTTACACAAACATAATTATTTATTTAGCTAGTTAAAACCCACATAATTCTCCTATCAGCTGTGGCAAGCTGCTTTCACATGTCCCCCATACATGGCTGGGATTAGCGAGGCGGCGGTGAGGGAGCGCTCGTCGCCATCCGGCGCCGGCGCGGCACGTTCGCAAAGTCCACCCGCCGAACAACTTTTAGATCGCGACAACAGGACGCCGAGGAGGCGGCCATGACGGGAGGAGAGCTGCTCCGGCCGCTGCTGATGGCTTCATCGGTCGGGCCTCCTCCGCTCGTCTCGCCCCGTCCTGTGGCAGGCTTCTTGCTCTTGAGCCGTGCTTAATTGGCCGATCTGTCAGCTTTGCATAATCTCGGTAAATTACATCGCCCTTATCTGGTCCCAGAGACGGGCCTTTGGGTCGCCTGATTCCATCCAGTGGTTCAGCCAGTGGGGCATGGCAGGGAAATGACTCTTAATTGGAGGCGGCGAAGGGTCGTCACCCTCCAGGCACACGCTCAATAAACAGCTCTGAGCTTTGTACTGCCGAGCCCTTTTGTTGCAGTTATCCCAGCGCCGCATATTCATACGGCACATATTCTATCTCGCTCTGTATGTCACTCTCTGATGGTTTAAAGTGTGTGTTATTTACCTTCAATTCTCTATAACTGCTGCTGCTGATGGCCTGTTACTGTTCGCTCAATACAAAGGGCTTCAGGATTACGGCTGCCAATGAGCTGTGTGCCTATGTGCACCAGTGCATGTTATTATGGGCCAGGGCCGGCTGCACTGTAGTCAACCTGCATCTGCGATAGCTGCCTGCAGTGGGATCAGGTGGAATGTCTCCTATTGCCCTGATGACTCCACAGACCCCCCACAGTGGCCGTAATAGAACGACTCCATGAAAAAAGGACTCACACTGTGAACATCTCCCTAATAATCAACATCTGTAATAACATCTGCAGGCGCAATCTTTGGCTGCGTGGCCACAGTGACCCCTGCGTGGGCTCAGACCAGATGGCACAGCCTGCTTGGCCTTCGGTCCTCGATGGTGCTCCGGGTCACGATCTGTCCTACTTCAGCTTATAACAGCGTGATCCTCATCAGATTAACTCATTTCTCCTGCATCCACTGCTGCCTGTCCCAGACCTTTACTTGTGCTGTTGTTGAAAGATAATGAACGGACGTCACTGGGTCTCATCAGATACATATTGTGCACTATTAATGATTCTGTTTGATCGGATTGCTGTGTACTCCTCTGCGACGACAGCCAGGAAAGCGTAGTTACTGTTGCTCCACTCTGCCTGGTTTTGCCTACATACGCCCACTCAAGGCCTTGTTTGATTGCGTTACAGTCATCATTATTGCACCTAAACCCTCCCCGGGCGGCGGGATGTGCTCCAAAGCCTGCTCCTCCACGAACTCCGCTGGCTTTGATTTGTCTTTGGGGCTAAACTGTCAGAAGTGCTTCCATCAAGGCCGTACCTCCTCCTGCTCCTCAGCGTCGCCTCCTCAACCGCCGCCGCTGCGACCAAACAGCGCTCATTCCTCCTTTTGTTACTTTCTCTCCGGTCTTTAACTCCTGCCCCGCTTCCATCTGACTCACGCACCATCACACGTCCTCTCTTTCTCTTGTGCTTGCCCGCTTCCAGGCTCCCCCGCCGCCACCGGCACCGGCACGCTGCAGATCTACCTGATAGATATTAATGACAACCCCCCGGCGCTGCTGCCCAGGGAGTCTCAGATCTGCGAGCGGATGAACAGGAATGTCAACGGTGTCAACATCACTGCCGCCGACGCCGACACCGACCCCAACGCCGGGCCTTTCGTCTTCGAGCTCCCCAGCTCGCCCAGCAGCATCCGACGCAACTGGACAATAACGCGGATCAGCGGTGAGCTGAGCGCACCTGTGGACACGCTCCTCCACACCCAGCTCTTACATCTAGATGCTCATTCGTCCTTGCAATATTTATTTTAAACCGCAAAACAACGTGATATGTTGCAAGTTTTTGTCTAAAAGTCTGAAATATATGATGTAAAGTGGAATTGTGAAATGTGAAATACCTACTTTTCTGCCCTCTGCGCAGGCGACCACGCCCGCCTGGGTCTGCGCTACCAGATCTACTTAGAGCCGGGGGTGTACGAGGTCCCCGTCATCGTGTCCGACTCAGGGAACCCCCCGCTGACCAACAGGTCGGTCATTAAGGTCAAAGTGTGTCCCTGCGACGACAACGGAGACTGCACCACCCTGGGGGCCGTGGCGGCCGCCGGCCTGGGGACCGGAGCCATCATCTCCATCCTCATCTGCATCATCATTCTGCTCAGTGAGTGTCAGCACCACGTGGCGCCGGTGCCATTTTGTTTGTTTGTGCTGGCTGTCATCGGCTTTGATTCGGCCTCTCCGGCCAAAACACAAGTTCAGGGCGCAGGCATTAAACATTGACCAGGCTGTGATCCAACTACCGGAGCAATAGTCTGTATAATGGATGAGCGCCGGCCGCTGTGTTTTTCCTGGACGGGTAAATCGCCTGGACTTGGTGCCGCTGACTTCATCTGTTGCTATATGTTGCGTCGCTCAGACGTCCCGCGGCCTACTTCGCTCGCGGCTGTGAGATTTTACCATCTATGCGTGTGAGCGTCCCCAGACGTGTGACTGTCCTCGTGCGCGTGGCTGCAGGCATGGTGCTGCTGTTCGTGGTGTGGATCAAGCGGCGAGAGAAGGAGCGGCAGACGAAGCAGCTGCTCATCGACCCCGAAGACGACGTCCGGGACAACATCCTCAAGTACGACGAGGAGGGCGGCGGAGAGGAGGACCAGGTGAGACCCTGAGACCCCAACACCCCACCCCCCCCCACTCCCCGTTGCGTCTGCTGACTGCTGTGCTTGCCCCCCCCCCCCAGGACTACGACCTGAGCCAGCTGCAGCAGCCCGACTCCCTGGAGCACATCATCAGCAAACCCCCCGGCGTCCGCAGGGTGGACGAGCGGCCCATCATCCCCGAGTCCCAGTATCCCATCAGGCCCGTGGTGCCCCACCCAGGAGACATCGGGGACTTCATCCACGAGGTGAAGCACACGCACACGTCCCCCGCAGGGAGCCGGCCCCCCTTTAGCTCCATTCGGTCTGACATTAAATGTCATTGGTGGTTTGTGGGCGCGGTGCAGTAGCCGAACTCCCGTGAAAGTGGCGTAGTTTTACTTTGCGTCTGCTCTCTGTGTGCAGGGTTTATTTACGCACACTTACTGTCACACACGCACAACTCCGGCGCTGGCACAACGATGCGAGAAAATGCTGATTGACAGACTCGTGACAAGCCGTTCACACTCGAGAGGTGTTGGCAGCTGTTCAGCTTTGATCCATCCAGCCTCTCTCTCTCTCTCTCTCTCTCTCCCCCTCACTTACACATGTACTCACCTGATCTCGCTCCAGCAGTCTGGTAAAACACAAACACAGCAAACACATGGTGTTCCTGCCACGCTCGGCCCCCCGGGGGGTTGAGGCTTTTTAAGTTTTTATCCAAAGCGGCTCCCTCTAGTCCAGTGAAGTGGATGAAGTCCGTTCAATTCACCTGCCCAACCTCAAAGCCAATGGCTCATTTGTTTTCCTGAGAAACAAGGACAGAACACAGGCAGAAAGCATAGCAGCCCGTTCACGGTCTTATTTAAGTGTTACCGAATCAAACTGAAATCTGCTTAGGTGATTCGAATTCTAAACGCAGTGCAATGAATGTGAGTGCAGAGGGTTTCTGATTGGTCAGAGAGGAGACTTGTCATCTTCCATTTCAATCTCCTCTCAAACCATTTATTGATCTCTTCCTATGAAAAGTTACTTCTCAGGTGTATTTTGAGGATCACCGTCAGTGAGTAACGGCCTCTCCCCCTCCCTCCAGGGCCTGCGAGCAGCGGACAACGACCCCACCGCCCCCCCCTACGACTCCCTGCTGGTGTTCGACTACGAGGGCAGCGGCTCCACCGCCGGCTCCGTCAGCTCGCTCAACTCCTCCAGCACGGGGGACCAGGACTACGACTACCTCAACGACTGGGGCCCGCGCTTCAAGAAGCTGGCCGACATGTACGGGGGCGGGGACGACGACTAAAGCGCCCCCCCCGGTCCCGTCGGCCGGCCGCCCACGCTCTGTCCCTCTAACACGCGGGGCCTTCACGGCCCTATTGAACACACGTTAACAATGACACGTTCACTGACCAAGCAACCAATCAAACCACCCACCGCCGGCCACTGGGGTCGTGAGTCCGTTCCGGGTGCTCTTCTCAACCACCTCCTGCTCTAAAGCCTGTGTTGGACTGAATAGAAGTTCTGAATTGCAGGCATTTCATAGTTTGTATTCTCAAAGCCCCTTTGCCTTTTTTTTCTTTCCCTGTGTGTGCGTGCGTGCGAGTGCGGATGTAGGTTGTAGTTACTTTAATCTGACTCCGTTGTTTGTTTCGTGTGCTTTTTTAGGCCTCGCGAATCAAGCCGTCCCTTTTTTCTGAGGGTTTTCACGTTCCCCTCGCTGCCGGCCCCGTCTGCCTCTCTGCAGAAGCTTTAGGTTGAGCTGCTTGCTTTGTCTGGTGGGAACAAAAACGAAGGGGGGGGGTGGAGAAGAACAAGAACACAGATATGAAAGTCCTTCCTGCACGGAGGACCCTGGTTTATTCTTTCTTGAACTTGAATTACTTAGAACAGAAGCACTGTTGTTTAAAAAGTGCCTTCAGTGGTGCATATTTCAGCAGACTCCCGCTAACTCAGGATTGGTTGCCATTTTTGGGGCTCATGCGCCCTCATATGACCCCTGACCCTTTAACTCCGACCTTCATTCGTCGTTTGTGTACTCCGGCAGGGCTGTGGGAGCCGCGGGGGACGTCCGTGCTGCGTTCAGAGGCACGTCGGGCGTCTTACGAGTGCGTTTCACACCGACGCGCCGCACGCGGGCCCACGGCGTGTCCTAAACCTGTATCTGTGCTTGAATGTGATTACTGACATCATGGCGGCGACGCGTCGTGCGACTGTTGTGGAGCAGAAGAAGAAGAAGAAGAAGCGTTGCGCGTCTTTGTTTATGGGGGGCTTCAGTAGCAGCTGTGTTTGTTTTGAGCTCTCAGTGTATTCACCTGCAGGCTGACGAGGCTTGTTAATAGAGTGTGTAACGTTACTGTGTATAAAGGACAGGTGAGGGTCATTTATGGGGCCTTTTTAACCCAGCATCGTTTAAGCTTTGCATGTTCACCCCTCCACCCCTAGACATTATGCGTGCAGGGGAAAGGACATACTACAGCAGATTACTTCACATAGCTCTGATAGCATTACATAAAGTCTAAATACCATCATTACGCTGTTTTTCCAATTCACTGTTGTTTCTCAACAAGACTTTAATATATAAACCGGTGCCGCTTCCTGTCACGGAAACTGGGGGAACTGAGCCTCAGCCAGGGATTTAGCGCCTTCACAATCTGTCTTTCTTCAGGCAGCATTTCACTCATCTAAAATTTTCTCCTGAAATGTATTTATTTTATTTTTTGGCTGCAAGTTCAAGAGGTTTTTAAATACAGTTTAGAGGAAGGGAGGGTCTGCTGTGAAGTTCTCCACTTTATCAGAGCCGACTTGCAAAACTAAAGCGTCAGTATTAAGCCTTTTAAGGAAGACAGTTGTGTTGCGACTAAATGGAAAAGCAGCACTAACCGTGGGTTTGTGTAATCATATTTCAAACAGCCCCCCCCCCTCCAAAAATGCATATATAGAACTGAGAAAAAACATGGAGCTTTAGTCTTTCTGTTAATTTATTTAAATATGCAAAGTGTTTCATGGAGGAGATGCTGGTGGATCCACGGCCAGTTTCAACCCCGTCCACCGTAGAGTGACCAGATGTTGGGCTCAGTCTCCAATCGCCGCACGGGTCTTGTATCGCATTGCTTTTGAACTGTTTATTAAAGAGTTGGTCCCCGGTCCTACAGAGACACAGTGCCGCTTGCTCTCCCGCCGGCCGTGCACACGCGCACACACCTGAACAGAACGGGGATCGATGGGAACAAGCGGCGCCACTGTACGGCTCGCTGAGACCCCAACGTAGAGAGTAACAAGCTTAAGAATGAACGGTACAACGTGTACCTGTGACGAGAGCATCCATCCATGCTCTTAAGGGAAAACCTGCTTTCGTTGTGGGGAAAAAGAGGGAACGTCCAAATACTAACAGGGCGGCGTCGTCCTGATTTATCGCTGGAGGCGTAAACGGCGTTTTCACAGCGCAGATACTAAGGAGTTGTTGTCCACCTTGCTGTGGGTCAGGACCCCCCCACAACCTGCAGGAGATGGACAAAAAATAAACACAGCTGTTGCTTTTGTGATCAATCCTGACACATCCGTGTTGTGTATTTCCCCTTTTTCTACACCCCACGTCGACACGATTCGCCCGTTTGTGTCGGGAGTTTGCGTTGCTTTTTTTTTTTTTTTTCTTCTTTTTCTCCCTCGCACACACCGAGCTCGGCAAGAAACCACGGCAAGTTGTATCGCTCCGCAGAAAAAAAAAAAAGCCATGTGCATTTGAGCGTACGGGAATCCGTGTGATTCTGTGTGAGCTCGCGGCCATAACCGCTGTTCGAGTCGTGAAGAAGGCGCTCCGTTTCAAAGCAACCTGTACAGTCTACACTAGCACACACCCGCTCCTCTAGGCCTTACTGTACATACGGGAGTGTTCTGTATTTGATGAGCCCTGTCAGTATTGATCTGGTTGGGGTGCAGAGCGCCGACACGATGAGAGGCCGTGTACTGTTCACAGAACTCCTGCCGACTGAATGAGGGCCAAATAAAACAGGACCACACACACACATTAACTCTTTACACAAGGTACCGGACCTTTACAGTACCGTTATGATGCCCGAATGTTATCAGCGACTCACAGCGAACACATGACACAGAATCATTGGTGGAGCTCATTTAACCGCAATTTGGGAGAGGAAATCATAGAAAACTGACTTCTGACGAACTTGGGCCTGACGTAAAAGTGAGGGGAGACTTGGCAACGGGGCCGAGCGGAGAACCGCTGCACTGCTGGACCGCCTCGGCGCCCTCCGGCTGTCGGTTAAAGGACGCTCGTTCTCACTCTGGACACTGCCAGAACACGGATCCACACACGACAGGAGGCTCCAGCAGAATCCAGACTCTTTGTCCTGCTCGGACCACAGTTCTCCCGGTTCTGCTCAAGTCCAAGTGTACATAATGTAGTATTTGCTTAAAGCTAAACAGACCAAGTTAGGCAAACTGTAACTGTACAATTGGAGCTTTTTGCATGTGTCTTTTTATAATGGACAGATAAGTTCTATTACAGTAATCATACAACATTTTAAAACGTGTCGCAGCCCGCATGACCGAGGTTGCAGTCCAGGAAGTGTTCTGGCGTGCCACGCTCACGTGATTCGGCGGGAGGCGGGAAAAAAGCGGAAAAAAAATTGCACAGTTATGAAGTCAAAAGACTTTTTTTTGTAAAATGTCAACAGCACAAATATTTTGTATTGTTGTTTGTACCATTTTGTAAGAAAATGAAGAAAAGGTAACCAAAAAAAAAAAGAGGAACGAGTCTGTCGTTTTCAAGCGTGTGTTTCTAGTGCCGCTGCAATCTTGGTTTCCAAACGCCGTACAGTACATGCGCAGCCTTGCAGATCAACCTTGTAATATAGACGCAGAGCTGGAGACTCCCTGTCAGCACCATGTGTTATAAATAAAACTCCCCCCTCCTTATACGAACGCCGACGCCTGTCTCGTCTTTGTCGCTCGCTGAAGCTCATGACGTCACACTTGACTCCTAACAGGTAATAATGGCAGTTTGACGGAGCGGCGAGCAGCGCGTGCCTTCACGCGCGCCGTCGCGTCCGTGGTTCCGTTCAACGGCGCAGCTCGTTCCCGCGTCCTCGATGTTCTCGCGCGCAAAGGTTCAGAATCAATGCAAAACACGGTGTCATTGTCTGAATGATTTTTAGCGCCAGCCAAGAACGAAAAGGATCCCACATGATGAAACGCAGCGACAGAACAAGTCCATAAACGACAAGCAGGTGCGTTTCTTTCCTTTTTGAACTTTAATGAGTGTCTAATATTTCACTTCTATGCTGCAAATGGTGTCACCATAGAAACCTGAAGAACCAGACGAGTCTAAATGATTATGTTCGGTTCCACTTTTGCAACTTTCTTCCTTTGTCTGTTTAAAATGTTTTCTGAAGTATTAGTGTTATTGAAGACAAAAACCAGCAGTTTGAACTTGAAAAGTCATTGGCGTTTTGTTAAATAGTTTTACTTATTGGGTGTGTGTTGCTAGGAAACAGCAAACTGAGCATCAGAAACGAATTGTCACTTGGTCATTTGTTCTCCCATTTTCAAGGGTGTGTTTCTAGAACCTCTGCAGTTGTGGTTCCAAAGAACTGATTTCTGTTAGACACCTGACAAAACTCTCCAGAACCGGACCCAACCTCACAGAGTACAAAAAAGACTTGACTACAAATGGTAAGTTAATGAAGGGAACAAAAACTATTGACAATGAGGAAAACAAGATTGGTATTAACTTAAGTATCAAAGTAACACAAACAAACTAGCTGTAACCACAAAGAAGAAAAAAAATGACAGGAGTAAATACGTATCAAAGTTACTTTCAACAAAAGCACTCTGACAAATGTGACACGCTGAACATGAACGAAACAAACCAACCAGCACAACAGGAAGAAACCGGAGAGTGTCTGATGAGTCCCTGTGTGGAGAATACAGGTGGAGGCAATTAACCTGATTATAAGCAGGAACAGGAAGTGAAGTCATCAGAAGGTGGAGACCGAAGGCCAAATCGTCACAGGATGATGATGAAGTTTACCTTTGTGTCAACAATAGTAACACAGTCAACTGTATTGTTACAATTTGCATTTTGTGGAGCAACTCCATCACACTAACCTGCAGCCATGACCTGAATTACACCCCAGTGCTTATCATGAGTAAAACCTCTTTATTGACATTTTACTTACACTTTAAATGTTAATTCGGCAGCAACAAAGAAAACAACGGGGAAGCAGAAGGTAGAAAAGGAAATCACTTAGCAATCAGCACGAGCAGGCAGTGCAGCGTGAGGAACAGGATGAGATGACCCTTCCTCACTCGCTCTCCTTTAGCACAGCGGGTCAATGAACCCACAGCAGACTGCATCTCCCGCTCATTGATTGACCTGTCAGGGCACGTCAGCGCGCACACACACAGAGTAAGCCCCGCTGCTGCACACGACTCGCACAGACGCACACAGACACACGCCAGCGCACACACCAGCACACACGCAGACACACACCAACACACACACAGACGCACACAGACACACGCCAGCGCACACACAGACACACACGCAGACACACACACAGACACACACAGACGCACACAGACACACGCCAGCGCACACACAGACACACGCCAGCGCACACACAGACACACACCAGCACACACGCAGACACACAACAACACACACACAGACGCACACAGACACACGCCAGCGCACACGCAGACACACACCAACACACACACCAGCACACACGCAGACACAGACACACACCAGCGCACACGCAGACACACACCAGCGCACACGCAGACACACACCAGCACACGTCTCCCTCCTCCCGCGTTCGAGGGAGCGGAGACCAGGGTGAAACGGGCCGCGCCCCTCCAGCGTCCACGCGGCAGAATGAGTCAAAACGCATTCAGTCAGGTAACAGTCGCGTGACCTGTGTGGATTCTGGCCCTGTGTGGGTTCTGGCCCGGTGTGGATTACCGCATGTGGGCGGTTCACGGGCGCCATCGATCCTGTAGTAACTTATTATAGCAGCTCTGCTGCAGCTGCATTTGCAGGTCGCTTCTTCCTCGCGCGCTGTTGCTAGCGCTAACGAAGAGTGAAGTGTTGATGTTGCTGTCATGGATTCCGTGGTTTGTGAAGGCGGTTGCTGTGGGAATTACGAACGCTCAATTGTCATTATTGGAATTGAATCAATGGAAATATTGAAAGAGCGCGTGATGTCACATGTAACGCAGCACATGTACCTGTCATAGGAGAAAACCAATGGGCCTGAAGAGGAGATTCTCCACACGCCCAAGTCCTAAACACAGAAAAGTCTGACTGCAGAGAATCCTGTCAAATAATGTGAGCGTGAGGGGATTAAGTGCTGCGTTGCTGCCCTTGAACGGAGCACTTGACGATGTTAATGTCACTGGCTTATGGATCATCAATAGCTGCAGCAGCTGCTATAGCGCGCAGGGTAAACACTGCGCGTCCCCTGAATGAGTGAGTCAACGCTCGCCAGAGTCTAGACTTAAAAGCGTGAACTCGTCTTTCAGCGAGCGCACAAAAGGCGCCATTCTGCGTCTGACATCGGGCACAATTTGTGTGTTTGTTCTCCTTTAGACGCACAGAACGCGTCGGAGGAATAATTCATTTCACCTTAAAATGCTGTGAAACACTTCATAGTCGATGCATGAAAGGGGACCGCGTCTAATCTGCTCTGCAACAATGTGACGCCAGAGCAGAGATCAGCTGTGCTGCGCTGACTCATCAGTTCACCCACAACGACAAAAAAGTCCCCTTGACCCCTTTGGTTTCAAAACCTCTAAATGCTTTGATTAAAAACTGGAATAAATCAAATAGAAAAAGTTAGAACGTAACATCCTTCGTATCATTTGAAAACTTTCTACTCGAGTACAGAGGATATGAGCGTTATTAAGCATTGGTTTGCTGCTGTATTAGCTCCTGGCAGCCACTAGAGGTTGCCTGATGACTGAGCATCACTCTTGGTCTTAAACCCTTGGACAGCAGCATCCTCCTCCTCCAGATAATGGGACCGGCCGCCTGGCGCCGCCCTCTGTAAATATGCCACCACATCACTTCCCTGGAACCTTTCAGCCTTCCAGCTCGGAGCAATTCTGCACTTCTGATTTCAAGGAACCACCCCGGGCCTCACAAGTGTGTTACAGTAGGCGCCGCGTGTGCGTGTATTCTTAGCGCGCGCTGCAGCTGGCTGTGTGTCTTTCCTCGGGGGGTTGTGTAAACACAGTGAGGCCAGTCATCCATCTATCCATGCCATTTCCTCATATTCTCCCTCGGTGACTTTCATTTCCTCCACGATGGCCTGAGGATGTGAGGGACAGGAGGAGATGTGAGGAGGAGGGAATGACCCGGACCTGATTGGATATCCATCTAATGGCTGCTTTAGTGGACGGGCGTCGCGCCTATGGACCCAGACACGGCGCACACAGTGGCAGTCTGTGTCTGAGTCCTCTCCAAGTGGTGCATTTCCTCCAAATGATCCAAAGTGCACTGCTCTGTGTAATAAGAATAAACAAATCGCGGGACCACATTGGCTTTATTGTCTTACATCAGTGCTGATTTATTCCCAGCTACGGTGGGCTATTGTATGCAGATTGGCCGATGGCCCCACAGTGAACTCCTCATCTAATCGTTTCAGAGCACCGTGGGGGACGAGTGGGCTCTGTGGAGAAACCAGAGTGGGTTCAAACAGTCAGGAGCACCGGCAAAGCGCGCGGGGAGGTTTTAACCTGGCTCCACCGCCACCACATGCACATGGTTGTTTCAACAGGCGCTTCGTGTGGACCAGCAGCTCGCCGGGCGCCAGCCTAGTGGCGTCACGATACGGCGAGAGTCGTTTGAGAGCGGAGAATGGAGCCGCTAATGTTTCCAGGGCAGCGAGACCACACCCAGGAGCTGCAGCATCACGGCCAGCGAGGGACGGAGTGCAGCCGAGCCCAAAGAACTGCACCATCTGATTCAGAGCCCATCTTCAGATCCAAATCACGTTCCACAGCTATTTACAGCCGTCTGTCACACACGCGCACACACACGCACACACCTACACGTTGCTTCCAGACTCGGCCTGAGTGGAACCTCCCAACTCCACACATTCAGCTGTGCAGCGAGTCGGCGTCGGCTGATGAACGCTGGAGATTTCATCAGGTGGATCTGAGGGAGAAAATGAACAATTCACATTAGATTGTTTATTTCCAATATAACGCTCAACACCACCGACTGGACGGACATGTTTGATTTATGAGATCTTAGCGCAGATATAAACGCTCTGCTTTCGTGATTAAAATCTGAAGTATTAATATGATGGTATAGTGTTTGCAGTTGGAGGCACAAATAGGCAGAATCCCTGACAGAAGAAATAAATGATATTGTTTTCCTGGGTGTGGGATGTCTTACATTCAAATCCCTGTTGTGCGCTGTTGTTCGCTTCCAAATCTTCCATCTTCCTCATTTCCACACAAGACGGAGCCTCAGGAGCTTGCAGGCTCCCTTAAGGGGGACTTAACTAATTGAGTCTCTAGCTTCCCTTGGCTGGTTTTGTGTTACTGCTGAGCTCTTTTAAGTAAATTTCATGATGCTTCCTGTAATCATCGCCGCCGCTCTGACTGGACGTCTCCAAGTATCCGAGCTCCGAGTTTTATGTCCAAAAGATATTTACTTCCTAATTTTCATTTCTGTCATCAAATGAGAGCGTCCGTGGAGAAGCGGTCCTCTCCACTTCACCGCTGTGGATGTACAGATCAAACCTTCTCCCGCTGCGTTCACGACCGCTCCGGAGAGCAAAGGTCAGCCGCTGATTGGTGCACAGTGTGACCACATAATCACGGAGGAGGATGATTTGAGACGCTGCAAAGATGAGACACCGTTTGGCTCTGGGAGGAATTTTCTATATTTCCGGCCTATTTCTCTTTTTTTTCCCCAGAAGGTATTTTTCTCTGACCTCCGTTTATCGTAAAATCTTTGCGGCTCCGGGGAAACAGTAATGATGCTAGCGTTCCATGTACACGACAAGTACATAAATACACATGCAGCTATAAAACAATGCGCATCCTGTGGTGAACGAGGTGATCACGGGAAACAAAGAGCAGCCACATCCCAACGTCAAAGCCTCAAAGCGCTCAGTAAAGCAACAGCGACAGACTCACAGCAGAGCAAATTCAGCTACAGCGCCTTCTGGAACCAAAGTCTTATGATTAACTGCCTTCACAATATCGCATCAAATACGTTTTTATGGCAAATGTCATTTGAATGGTGCGAAAACTCTTCTGATTCTAACTGTTCTTTTCAGCCATAGTGTCTTCATTCTTAAAAGTGAGCAGGGCCCATGCCTAACTAATGTTAGACCCCATTTCTCCTCAGACAAAGTGGCTCTACACAGTCAAAGCGCCCAAGTCGACAGCAGCAGTGTGGCAGCAATTGATGGACACTTGGCATGCACCGCGCGCCCGGCCATTTGTAGGATCCATAAAAAGAGATGTTGAGGTAATTATGTTTGTCATGATATATTGAAAGCAGGAATCGGCGAGCTAATCAGGCTGGCTGACAGCTGTAGCATGCAGATGCTATCAGACCCCTTGTCCGTAGTGATAAAATGAAAGCGGGTCATTTTAACAGGTAACAGCTGTTCATAGCTAATTTGTTCAATTATGCGCGGAGGATGCAGGCGGAGGTTGTTTCTCGGTCCTGGGGGACCTCCTCTCCTCTCAGCCTCCAGAATAAGCTGAGTAATGGAAATCCATATCCAACGCAGTGTGAGATCAGCCTGGTGGAAATGTGTGTGTGTGTGTGTGTGTGTGTGTGTGTGTGTGTGTGTGTGTGTGTGTGTGTGTGTGTGTGTGTGTGTGTGAGAGAGAGAGAGAGAAAGAGAGAAGATGCAGATGGACTCTTATATTAAACGGTGAATAGAAGCTCTGCTAATTACTGTTAGAGTCATTACTTGCAGGTTTAAAGTTGCTCCGAATGTTCAGGAAACCAGCGGCTGAACCACACGTGCCCCGCTGAGACGTGTAATGTCATCCAATACACAGGAAAAATGCATTATGGGATGATGGTGATCGCTCACAATTGTAATGTTATTGTTAGCGATGAGCGCTTGTCTCGCTACAGATTGATTTAATGGCACGAAGTTTCCTCCACAGCAGCGTTCACCCTGACCTTTCAGATCAAAATTGGATTTGTCAGGGCAATTTTCCGTCTAGCAACTGTAAGACAGTGAAACCACTCGAAGCGTTCAATCACCGGCGAGAAAAACCTGTTGGTTCCAACACTGGCATTCTTTAAGAAAATCAGAACGGGGATTTGTGCTGTTTTTCTCCACAGATCGCAGTGCAAACAAACCGGCACTTTCACCTCAGCAGCTGCTGTAAATTAGTGTGTGACGTTCAATCGCTGTTGATTCCTAAAAACTAAATGCAAAGTCACAGCGTGGCATGTTAATATTAACTTTGTTACTCAAAGGAACACTGTGTTCTATTACACACACACACACACACACACCAGCAGGTAAGAGCTCAAGTATTTAAAAACTGGGATGTTTCTCATTATAATCCCAAACTAAAGCTTCCAGGTCTGACAGCTACCAAATGTCAAGGCGGACTGGATTTTTCTCCCTCAAACGTGGAAATCAAACTGGCATTTGTGATTCTCGGAGATAATATCTAATCTTGACATCTGTTCATTTTCAACACTTCCAAGTCCAAATTCAATTTTAGATATTTCCGGGCTTTTTCTTTTTGTCAGGTAGTAGCTAGTAGCTCATGGTGTGTGTGCGTGCGTGCCTGTGTGTGTGTGTGTGCTCATTAACTGCATAATGTCTGCAAGCATGATTGTATTTTTAATTCATCATATTTAGTTGCTTCACATCCAAAAACGTTCATTTACCAATTCATTATTATGAGATTTCATCATTTAATATAACATTATCTATTGATGACGCATCATTTCATGGTTATCTGTCTTTAATTACCAGAGTTCACCGATCTTGCACTGATCACGTAAATGCACAATTCCAGACTTTCAGCATCATCAGCGCTTCCTGTACCTCGGCGTCTTCCACGCTCAATGTGCTGAGTTTCAAAATGTCAAAGAGCAGCTGGGAGGGCGTCGGGCAAATTGCAAGTGCTGCTGGACCAGACTGAACCCTCGCAGCAATTCACATTTAGAGAGCCTGCAATTCTGCCACCCGGTCAAGGTTTAAGATCCACTGTATTGTATTTTTTTTTTTAGGTGTTGCTTCTTGCTTTGAATTAGACATCTTATTTACAGGACAAACAACTGCTTTTCTACAGCTGCAACTTCCCCTCTAACCTTCAGCACACAACCAGCATCGTCTCCGTCAGTGATGACAGCAGAGTTTACAACACAGAGGTGCTGCCGGTTGTGAGGCCGAAACCTCCAGTGCACGAGAGAAAAGCCAGAAACAGAAACGACACTGGTTCTGGATTTGAGGGCTTTGTGCAGAGTTAATACTGGCGGCACACGACTTTATAGAACAAGGCAGCAAAAAAGGGGGACGTTCCAGCCCCACGCCAGCTTTGCTTGCATTACTGGACACGTTTTCAGATGACAAACATCCCATTGATGGTTAAACAGCAGACGACTCACGCTTGGATGAGCGTTACCTGTATGCACGTTTTGAACTGTATGTCGGCCATATTTAGCACCTGCTGGAGCCCAGTAGCGTCTGGTCAAGCCTTTTTTTACGAGCGCATACTGCACTTCCAGAATACATCAAATACGTGAAATTTATTTACTCATCTTCCTCGCTGTCACTCAAAGGCATTATCCTGTGAGCAGCCAGGAGCTTCTCATTATGCAAAATCAAACAAGACAGTGGAATTGAGTTTGGTGTCCCAGAGTAACATAAGCAAATATAGCCTGACAACTCATATTGCAGAGGACTTAGGAGTCTGCCTGTGTCTGGATATCAAGACAAGCAAGACAACGGCGCGGGCAGCGTCATGCACGGGACACCTTGTCTGCAGAGGGAGCAGAACAAACAAGCTTCTAAGCCGCAAATCCAGCAAATCTGAAGGTATACTGGAGAGTGATTTGGCATGATCCTTAACGGAGGTGTCCATCTGTGTGTGTGTGTGTGTGTGTGTGTGTGTGTGTGTGTGTGTGTGTGTGTGTGTGTGTGTGTGTGTGTGTGTGTGTGTGTGTGTGTGTGTGTGTGTGTGTGTGTGTGTGTAAGTCAGGGTTCGTACAAAGTAGCAGCTGCTAATGTTACAGAGCAGACACATTTAATGTGCATTCAACTAGTTTTAGTTAATTAGTTGCTTTGTTACCTCTGACTAGGTTAATAAGGGACACACAGTGCATGAACCTGGGTCACAGAGGCTTCCGTGACCCGGTCCTGCAGGTCGTTGCAGGCTGGGTCGCTCTGTGCAGCAGTGTGACAGCGCCCCCTTGTGGCGCTTCCCTGCCCTCCGCTTCAGCACATCCCACCGCATGCAGCGGCTCCACTCACTGACCACACACTTGCCAAGTGGGATGATGAATCACTGGCTCTCCTTTAAGACTATTAACAGACCCCCAAAATCATTTAACATCGTTTTCTAGAAAGAAAGAAAGGAACGCCAATAAAACTAAGAGACTGGAGGAAAGATGGACCCGTTAACTGCAGTTTTGATGTAACACCGTTGCCGGGGAGCGACAGAGGTCGTCATAGCACACGGTAGATAAGGTTAAAATATCCCATATCCATAAAATGTCACATCCAGCAAGTGAATAATAGCAGTGGAATTGTGTTCCTAACAACTCAGGCCCATAAGTCATGAGGGAAGTGTAGTGTGCCATGCAGTAACCATAGGAAATCATGAGATGTTCTGTCTCCAACTATAATATACAATTATTAATAACACGTTGATCACAGTGAACACACGCGCTGTAGCATGACGCCACAAGTACAGAGTCTGAGCTACAAACACAGACGTCTTATAGTTTCTAATGAACCACTCCTGAATTGTTCAGTCTTCAGCTGCTTCAACTAAGAACAAAGGAAAAGCACTGTGGACAGTTAGAGTCACAGATGACTAGTAGTGTTTAGAGAAACCAGAAAGGCAATAATGTGCAATTTGTGAGCTCTGCTCTTCAATGTTATGTAAACTAATCTGCTCCCCAGATGTTCAAACAGATGAAAATTTTGAGATTCGAGAAATGAGAGAAACAATTGATAAGTTCAGTTTAAACATAATGTGTGAGGAATATGATTAGAACGTGATATTTTAGGGTTTTTTTACTCAGGTAGTGAATCTAGTGTACGGATCCTTTAGAGTGGGCGGTTTGTGAGAAAGAAGCAAAAAGCAGCAGATGGCAGCAATTAGAAGAGCTAAACCGAAATCAAAACATGTTATTGAAAAAGTGTTAACGCAGCAGAAAACATCATTTAGCCGATTCCTTCCAGGCAGCTACACTCAGTCCTTTACATGTCACCACGGTGTTCTCTTCATGAATCATTATCCACTCCACAAATGTGGGAGCTTGTAAAAAACTATACTTATGAACTGATTCCACTGCATTAGTATTAAAGGATGCGGCTGCACAGAAAGCAGAAGATCACACCGTTAGCATAGACACTGGCGTTTGTTTTAATAGACATCTTCCTTCCTCAATCTATTACAAAATAGCAATTAGAAACTTTTCTTTTAAACTCAAATATTTACAAATAAACAAGGAGATGTGCAAAAGTTACAAGATACTGGCAAAAGAGAATTGTTTCCTCTTATTTGTCATATTCACACACAAGACATAACACACAGGCAGAAAATAAGACTCATTTTCTCCATTTTAACGTTGGCAACTGAGAAAGGCTCGAATGGCAAACACAGGTACACGCCGTAATAACACTGGCTCATGAACATTCTCATGAAACGGCAAACAATACGAAGGGGCTAAATTAGTCTGTGCACCGTAACACAAGATGAAATGAGCGCTCAGCGTCTCAGCTGCTGGAAGAATGGATCAGAGCGTCTGACGTCTCATCCACAGCTGGAAAGATGTAAAGGACAGAAATAAACGCTGATCAACCAGATCTTCTGAACTTATTACGTTTCACATTATAGCACATAAGCTACAGTACACAGTCTGGCTAATTTACTATTATACTAGAATATTAGTGTGCAGATTTACAAACGTGGAAAATGGACGAAACACGAGGTCCACAGCGCAACTGCTGTTTTTCAGATCTTCTACATCAGCAGACAATTAGCTCACTACCAGGACATTTAACGTGCCGGAAAATCTGCAGACTTTAAAAATCAGTGCGTGCCATGATAAAATGGAAAATAATAATTACTTTGAAAGGATGTTGGCTGTGATAAAAGCTTCAGCTCTTTAAGTTGGATTTTACACAGTGACTGCAGAAATTAATGAAAAGTGCTGACTGCTGACAAGGTGGGGGTGGTGGTGGTGGTGGTGGGGGGTTAGTCAGAACGCTGTGCTTCTGAAACGACGAGTAGGAATTTAAAATATGTGGAATCTGTGTAGCAAATGTGCTAGAATGTGAGTTCTAAGCAGAATTTCTCGACCGCTGTGTCAGAAACCTTCACAGTAAAAACACCGTAGTGGTCGGGGTTCAAACAGACACCTGTGATTATGTCACACGCACACTCGACAAAAATACACATTTGTTCTTTTGGCAGAGACAAACAAAACAATAAAATATGAATCTGTAAAAATCTGTAGAGATCTGTCAGATAGATTATATTACTGATATTGAGAAAACCATCCTAATTCATGGCTTAATCTGGTAAGAAGGCAACTCAGCTTATGACAAGACCTGTCAAGATTAGTCTGTAAAAAAATCCACAGGCATAAAAGCTATGCTCGAATTCTGTGATAAAGTAAAACCTTATGTAAAGAACTTAAATAACAGAGTGCTTATTTTCAGAAAGTACAGTCGGCCTCACCGCAGTCATTTGAAACCTGAATGTTGCACATTAAACCCAAAGACTTGCTACAACGTAGATGTCAGTCAAATGACGCTGACAAAGTTTTCAGCTCCGAAGTTCGACTTGAAGAGGTTTTTGCATGTGCAGCACGAGGCGGTGCACGTGTGAGCTGGGGCCGAGTGCAACCAGCCTGTGAAGAGCAAAGCTGAAACCGGTGCCAAGTGGCAGGAGCTGCTCTCTGCATCTCTGCTGGTCTGTGCTGGGGAGGCTCTCAGGATGCCCACACGCAGACGCCTCATGGTCCGCTGGTGGGCGATCAGAGGGGGAGTCTGACATGATGGTGGGCTCTGCTTCCATGACGCCTCTGAGCGAGGACAGTGGGCGCTATTTGAGGAAGCCTTTATAGAGCAGGTGTGAGTGACTGGCCCCTTTTTCATTCTCCAGACAGAACAGCAGGTCCCTGAGGTTGACTCTGGTGATGCGCTGTCGCATGAAATGTCTGGAGCCTGATCCAGGGCCTCCTGGATGGGACGAGCCTGACCCTGAGCCCTTACCAGTGGTAAGAAAAGCAGGGTCTTTAATTAATATGGTCTGTGAATCTGAAATACTAAACGTAAGCAAACCTCGAGCGGTTCCATCGTCCTCACCTCTGCACCAGAACCCCTAACAGGAGAGTCCATTCTCCGCTTTTTCCTCGGCCCGATTGCTGCCAGCGCTGTTTGGTTGGCTTCTCTGTGCCTGATCTGAGCCAGTTCCTGCTGCTGCATCTAGAATACAAACAGTAAAACACAGATTAGCCTTGCAGAGAAAGCTCTCTGTGGTGTTGTTTGTAACTCCCTACTGGAGCCCATTCTTACCTCTTTGGCTTTCTGTTTAAGTCGGAGCTGCTCGGGGTCCTCCTGCCGTGACCGGGACTGAGGTAACATAGAGGACATTTTAATATTTCAAAATGGATATGTTCAATTCATTCAATTTCCGAACACTCAGTTGTTTTATTCATTCGCTTATAGTTAGCATACTTTTCTGCAGCAGGAAATGTATTTTAATGACGCTGACCTGAGGTCACTCACTCGCCTGCTCTATGCAATTCTGATGTAGAATTCTTGCTGTCAATGACTCTATGTGTCCTTTTCCTGTATTGTTACCTTGGCAGCCTTCAAGAGAACCTCTCTCTCCTGCTCTTCTTTCCTTTGCTTCTCCACCTGATCCAGCTGCTCAAAAAACTTGAGCTGGGTTCGCACATCGCTGACCTGTACATGCCGTTCATCCTCCTGTGGGCAAAATGAAGGAAGGACAGAAAGGTACGCGAGAAATTAAAACAGGGAAATGGAAATGGATCCTGCCCAGGCCTGATTTGCTGCAATTAAATATGACCTTAAAGGTTCTATTCTTCTGCTGTGCCACTTGTGATGTCTTTTCAAGCAAAGTTTGAAGTCTCTGCTGTGCAGCGTGGGAAATGTAATTAATCACATCTGTGCCCATCTCACTGACACCAAACTTCTTGCCTGTGGAGGGCGGAGTGAGATCAGTGAGCGTCAGATGCTGAGTAACGTGTTGCACACTTTCTCCCAAGTTTTTATGTCTCACCAATCTCCAAAGCTCTCCGTGTGAGTAAAGAGGTGGAGAGGAAGGTCTCATCCTTACAGGAGCGAGTCACCCTGCCAACGAACTCAGAGCTGGTTGCTAAGATACGGGCGTTCTCCTCACACAAGTTGACTCCTGCCATGGAGGCCACATCATTGATATCATCATCATCCCTGAATGAAATGAAAAGTGATGAAAGACACAATTATATGTATGGGAGAGCAGAATCTCTTTTTACGCCGCAGCCGCAGTGATGGAGAGGGTGGAACTGTGATTTGGAGTTGTCCTCATCCTATTATCTGTATAAACTGTACCATTTACAGGAGAGCAATAATAAACTCTTGTAGAAAATATTTAATGAATGGAATTCTTTGCATGCACCTCTTACTAGACACTGGGAGACCTGTGTATATATTAGATTTTTTGCTGGCTAAGACTCAGTACAATCAGTAAAATGCACAATTGGACAAAAGGTCTAAACAAATACATTTTGTGAAGACAGAATAGCATCTTGGCTGGGAATTAAGGCCAATACACAAATGCTTATGTTGTTAATTATTCATACAGAAGTTCTCTTCTTTTAATCAGCTACTATGTCTGAGCCATTCCAATTTTGTTGACTACATTTTTGAAGGACCATTAAACTCAGACTTTATGCATTAGAGAAATTCAATGATCATCATTCAGTGATTAAAATTTTCAGTGTAATCAGTTTAGACCAATTGATCTTTTCAATAATTTACTAAATATCTGGCAATTAGTTTTCTGTTGCTTAACTAATAATTTGTATATCAAATGTATAGCTCCAAAAGTAACTATAGTGATTATCACATGGTATCACAAGAATGATTTCTTTCATCTGGATTTGTCACAGACCTGTAGCTTCCCCCTCCTGCTTCATTCAGCGTGTTCTTTTGAGCAGCGACAGAGATGTGACTAATTACTTGCAGTCCTTTAGCACCTGGAACCAAGGTCTGCTTTACTGCAGGAACTAACAGAGAGAAGCGAGTTCAGATACACTGAATTAACTTCTTTTTCTAAATCATTCATTATTCCACCGCAAATACATATCTTATCCACTAGGTGGCAGCACTTCCATGCTGTGAGGTTTTCACTGACGTTCCACTTTCACGGAATATTTGCTTTTGTGTAGCTGATTCTGTCCATCAATACCAACATCAAACTGCATAATGAACTAATGCCAATAATAAAAATAATAATGTACTATATTCAGAATATTAATACTGATCCTAGAAGCCCACTGTCAATTAAGGCAATGCTCTACACATTAGAAGAAGCACGAGTCCCACCTGACTGCAGATGTTTCACCGCCTTTGGCTGGGTCACGATTATGTGGCTATGAGGCTGTCCTCTAAATGTTAGCATGGAAGACTGAGCCAGCGTGACCTGTGGCCTCACCATCATCCCCTGCTGCTGTGGAGCAACCTGCTGACATTCAGTGACAAACAAAAAGAAGCAATAGACTATTTCCATTCTGAATTTTACAAATATGCTAATTACTGAAAAGCCTTATTGCTTTTATCAGCAGCAAACTTACCACTCCAGGTTTCGTTTGAGATGTCTGAGGGAGGCTAATAACCGTGGTTTTGGTCACAGCAGTGCCGGTGGCTGCAGTGGTGAAGGTGGCAGCGGAGAGAGGACGCCGCAGCACCACGGCAGTGAGAGCTGTGGAGGCTGCTGCAGCAGGCTGGCTGCTGGCCTGAGGCCCCAGGCTCTGCTGGATGAAGGCCTCCGCGTCTGGGGTCATCTGACGCAGCGCTGGGAGACTTCTCTGGAGGCAGAGCGTAATGTTGTTAGTTTGGTTTAGTAACGTCGTACACTGCTTCCCACACAATTAATTATGTGTAATGATGACTACTGTTATGATGACCCGTGATGCAGCATTTACAAATCTGCAAATCGCTGAGAGGCTACTTATTTAAATTACGGTTAAATTAATAATGGGTTTATTCAAATAATAGTACTTAAAATATCTGTTATTCTAATTCTATGAAGGAGCAAATAAATAATATTTTAATGGCCCGGTACACTTTAATGCAAAATGCAAAAAAAATCCATTAAGAAACAACAGTATGTCATATTTACTTATATTTAAGCTGTGGCTGATTTTGAATGAGGGTAAGCAAAGAGGATTGTTGGAAAAGGGAGAAGGTTGTGCTCTATTAGCGTGAGCAGATTTTAAATATATGGCAAGCCAGTGATTTCATAGCTAGCTTCTCAGAAAATACTGAGTATTTGTGTGTGGGATTCACATTAATCCTCTACATACAGTTTATTCCTTGAATATAACTGTTTAAATAAGACCTGGTTCTGCTACTTCAGTTCCACGTGCAGCAACTGTCTGTCTCCAAGTGCACTGGTTTTATACCAGTCTTCACACTGGAGAAGCAATGCTGTGATTTAAGGAGGAAAACAAGCCACATCCCATAACGTAATGTTTATGGACTGTAACTCAGACATTAAAATGAACAGCCTAGTTGGTTTACAGGACTTTCTACATGACTGCCTGGAATACTGGGCTGCAGCCTAGGGACATCTCATCCACCGTAATAAAACCCTAATGTGACAATGAATGCTGCTAATAAACTTAAGCTAGCAGACACAGCTTTAATTAAACCTATGCACACTTGTTAGTAAATACACCAGTGTCGGATCCTCAGAGTCAGGGATGTGCAGAGTTCCTCGGGGGCAGGGGCTCTTTTTATAGGGTGGACAGGGTGATAATAAATGAATAATTGCTATTGCGGGTGAATATTTGACGCTCACTGCAGCATGTTGGTCTGGACACAAGACGTAAGACTGAGAATTTATTTCATTTTTATTGATGTTTCGGTTGGTAATGATGAAGTGGAAACAATGTAAGTATCAGCCTACTCACTGAACGACTGGTGATGTATCCAGATATTAACCAATCCAGTGCTGTAACCATAAGGGTGTAAGTCTAGCGTGAACAAATGAAACAAAAATTTCCTTCAACATCCCTGTCAGTACAAACCACTCACCAAAGGAATGTGAAGTAGGCTAATAAAGAAACAGCGACACATTTAGGGGACATTCCAGCTGATCGCCAGTGACACGGGACTTGACACTCAAATATATCAAACTGAGTCATGGTTTATTTATGTTAAAAAGCAGAGAAGACGGAAGCCAAGGTGAACTCGTTAGCTTAACTATACACATACTGTGTCCACAACTTCATTATGAGGAGTCTAGAGATGCCAGCGGCTGCTGCAGCAACACGTGGGCTGCCTGGAAATTTTAATTTCAGGGCCCATGTGTATTTTCTATTTTGGTATGCAAGAGTTTGAATCATAGGTTTTGAGACCGACATGGAAAGTTGACAAGTTGCAATCTGGCAAACAATGAGAGCTGCCCAAAATAACGTTTTGGTAAACAGATATTGTTATTGTTATCTATTGTAGCTGCATATTGGAGCTTATGTAATAAGTTATGATAGTTACAATTTCCTACAATTATCAATAGAGAGTGCTTTGAAATATAATAATACCTGCAGATGCAGTTAGTTTAAATTACATCAGAGGTAACAGGTCCTGGCAGAATAATCCGGCTTCCTATTTACATGCTAGTAACTACACTAAGAGGAATTCTTGGATGCCCAGGAAAAAGGGTAAGGGCTGGAGCCCCCACAGTGACCCCCTCTGCACGTGCCTGGTCAGAGAAACAATGCTAAACACAGCAACGGAGGTTTCTGGGTGTGTGTGAAGGCAGCGCTGACGGCCGTCACCCCATACACTACATCCATTTAAGCACAAAGCTGAAGGGAAGGTTTTACATATATGAGTTACATTAGGGGAAAAGCTGGACAATAAAACAAAAAAACAAAGCTAAAATAAACCCAGCCATTTACTGGCACTCTGATTACTGTACTGTACATACTGTACTGCAGTTGGTTTAACTAGCAACTATGTATACTTTAAGATACTAAAAGGGAATCTAATCATTTTATCTATTAATAATGTAAAAAAAAACTTTAACTTTGAATTCAGAACCCTACACATTTATTTTGTGGTAGGTATGAGAGTGCTAAAACCTCTATTGATTGGTATTTACCTGTAGTATAAACTCTGAGTGACTTGTAAAGAGGAAATTGCCTTCAGTTTGTGGTTTATAGTTTCAGAAAAGTGTAAGATAGCATCAACCAGCAAATCTGAGTATCTGCTCATGTGTCACTGATCTCACGTTCAGGAAAGGCACAAGGTACGGCTGCGGTGAGGAGCTGAGTTCTCGGTATAGGCTGCTGGTGAAATCTTCAGGCTCTATCTTTCCTTCCTGTCATACAATAGACACAGACAATTGATCACTACAAGAAAAAATACACGAGAATGAACGAATGAACAGCATGGGTGTGAAGTAAAATGAGGATGCATACATCACATTAACATTGAGATGGTGAGAGAAGCACAGGGAAGAACAGGGAGAGAAATTACCAGCAGGTTCTTGACCAGCTTCTTGACGTTGGCTGTAGTCTCAGAGGACTGTTTCCCACTGGACGCCAGCTTGATCAGCGTGGATAGAAAGTTTTTACACTTTTTAACATTCTCCAAAGTCTCCTGGAAGCACAATGACAGAAAAAAAGCTTAGGGCCATCCATCATTTTGACAGATTACACCAATGACGACAACCTGTCATAACTCCAGCTAATTCACACCTCGTCCATCTGGCAGTGAGTGTGCATAATCTAGTCGGGGTTTACTTTAAACTGTATGACCTCATTGTTTAGCACATCTGTGACCAATGCGGGTGACTGATGTGTAGCTTATGGTGAAGCCTGTGCAATAGGGTTGCATGCTGAGGGATTTCCTTCTAGTGACGCGAGCAGTTTTAGGATCTGTGTAATCACATTCAGAGATTTCCCTTGGAAGCCAGATAAACTAGTTCATCTGAATGCTCAGCACCTGCCCGCTTTTAATGTTAGACTTGAGGATACAGTACATGACGTCAGTTAAGGTCAATGCATTTAAGATCTTGTAATAATATCATACACATGCTGTTGAACATGAGTTCAGTGTCAGTTCACCTTTTTTCTCTATGCCCCCATAACTCCATCGCCTATATATCAATTCTTTTACTATTTCTAACCCTAACCCTAGCTGTCACAATGACAAGAGTCCCACTGAAGCCAAAGGATTCTACCCTCTGTGTTACTGCTGTCGCTGCAGATCCAGCCTGCACCACGGTAGGAGTCCCCAGCGGCTGTCCCGAGGTGGTTGCACTTCCTCCCAGCACGATGGTTTTCTATAGGAGCCAGTCATGAGATGATATGCAGAAAAATGACAAGGTCAATCAAGTGACGTGTATTTTCCCCCAGAGCCTAGTACATTCCATTTTTTACCAGGACATACAGTCACACAGTTTTCTTTCACAAGTTTTAATTTTCCAGGAAACAGCAAGTTGTTTTATGTTTGATCACTCAGACACACTGCTGGGCCAAATAAGTCACCACCAGGAAGTGGAATTTCTGAGCCAATATTTTAGAGCCTCCTAGCATTGAAAGGATTATTATGCATTAACAAGTTATTTAAGATCACCCGATCCCTTGGTGCCACGTAATTGTTAGAACATCATGTACAATACAATACAAAACAAACTCGAGGGATTAGGACTAAGACGGTCAAGGTAGGCTTAGGAAAAGCATTTATTAGTGAGGCTAACACAACAAGGTCGTTAGTATGCTAGAAAGCACTAAACTCATGAGCAATCGAAAGGGATCATGCGTTCAGATGGGTCCAGGAGAAGTGCCAATCTATCAGTCACAGAACCAGCTGTATGCACATAGGAGTTACAGATGATGTGTAATATTTACCTGCAGTACAGGTGGTCTCTGCAGTGTGGTGGTGGGTGTCACAGTGGTTTGCACAGTGGATCCTTGTTTTATAATAGTGGTTGGGGTAACAGACCGGGTCAGTATTGATGTACCTGAAGCCTGCAAAATCATTGCACAGAAAGATTAAGATATTATTCAGGTTGATCTATTTAAACAAGCATTAATCTGTGGAGTTTCTGTGCATGGTACTATCAACAAATATATATATATATATATATATATATATATATATATATATATATATATATATATATATATATATATATATATATATTATATATATATATATATATATATATATATATATATATATATATATATATATATATATATAATAAATATATACAATAATTCTAAATCTGTTTGTATAATAGTTCTAAAAGTTTATAGAAATTTGCCACTGTCTAAATAAATTACTTTTTAACTACTAAAAATAAAAATAAAAATAAAAATAAAAATAAAATGTCAGGCCTGAAGTTATAGCAGCAATCAGATCACTCATCTGCTGCATGTGTATATGCAGATTCCAGCAACCATCTTTCCTGAATGCATGTAAAAGTATTCACTAATTACTTGATTTCTTTGAGTAATGTGTTTACTACGTGTATGCTGTATGTTTTTATATAACATTGGTTGGCCAACACAAAAAATACAGGAATACCCAATAGCTGGTATATTAGGTCTGAAATCACTTAACTTCCGATCTAGCATATCAGACCTGAGCATTACTACCTAAAATGAATTAGTCACATAATTAGTGTGTCCAGTAGTCATGGTACCTGTAAAGAAGTAAGCTGGACAGCTGGAGTGCTGGTGGGAGCTGCAGGTCGCGGTGTCACAGCACTTTGGGACTGCGACTGAGCCTGCATCTGAGCTAAGGTCTGCTGGTGAATCATCAGCAGCTGCCCACTCTCACTGCGGATCAAGACCATGCCTGCAAAAGGTCAGGAAGGTTGAACTGTTCAAGGCCAGGTACAACAGGAAGGCAGACGAACAAAGATATTAGGGAAAAACAGGGCAGATCACTAAGGAGCGCAGACCAATAATATCAATTAAACCCATTTCAAGTCACAGCACAAAATGCAACAAAACATCATTGACTCCTTCAGCATCATATAACCATTTATGTTTTCCTTGCCACTGGAAGTAGTGATTTTCCATCAAACTGTGATATATGTGATTCTAATCCAGTGCTAATACACTGATCCAAAAAGTAGCAAGTTAGGAAAAATCAGGCAACAAAAGCTAAGTTGTAGAGCCTTTGCAAACAGAGAACCGTGGTTTTAATTAATCATTAGCATAAGTAAAGAATAGTTAGAATAATAGGTTTACTTCTAATCTGCTGTTTGTGGCCTCTGAAGAAAATCAATCATTTGTCTCAACAACATTTCTCAAACCCTGCATAATAACACAAAAGCATCCACACAAATAAAACAAATGTGCCTTTTCGTGTGATTCAGCCAGAGGTCTGTAGGTTGTTGCATGTTGACTTCACCTGCAGAGGCAGCGCTTTCATTCGTATGCGTTACCTGGAGGCAGCTGGATGTTCTGGACGTTCTGTTGAGGTTGGGTGATCCGAGGTGCCAGCGCCGGTGGAGCAGCGGCACGTATTCCAGCAGCAGGGGTGGCAGCTAGCGTCGACGGCACCGAAGTCCTCAGGTTGTGTAAAACAGCGGGGCTCTTCGTGCTCGGCGCGATCCCCGTTGGTACAACTGACGCCACTTGTGCATTGCAAGTCTGTGTCACCGCTTTTGTGGAGTCCGACTTGTTGCTAATGAGAGTTTGCATAGGTGGCCTCACGAGCGTAACTGTGGGCACACTTTGCGCCGAGGGCTGAGGCGAAGTGTCGGCTTTGACGTGGGATCCGTCACCTGTCGTCGAAGTTCGAACGATCGTACTACACGCAGGAGACGAACCTCTGCTCTCAGAAACGGGTCCGTTGTTGACAAGCGTGACGGCGGACTGCGAGCTGTCACCGCCGCCGTCAGCGGATGCGCCAGCGGGTATGTGACAGCTCATCACAGCGGCGCTTCCATTCAAAGTTTGCGCAGCAGCCGCGTGGGGGTTCCTTGTATCCGTAACAACTCCCGTGACTGTCCCCGGGTCGGATTCAGCCTGAGCGGCTGTCTTGCTCGCACTTGTCGCTCCATCCATGCTAGAATCGCGGGAGCCTGTACTGTTAAGGACGCCTCCTGTCCCTACAGCAGCGGAAACACATGAAGACACGGGAGCTCGAGCAACTCTCCAATTCGTGTTATTTGGGGAAACAGAAGTTGACGCCAAGTTAGCCAAACAACGTGACAAACATTAGCCGCTAGCTATCCGGAGTAGGCAGCTATCTTACCTGCTGTATCGTTTTCTTGTTGTAAAAGTCCCATTTTACTACTCTCACCATTGGAAGTACGTACTAATGAGTTGCCAGTGTGATTTGCTGCAGGTTGAACCCTGGTCGATGTGTTGACGCAACCGGTTTCTGTTAGCTCAGACTCCAAAGATCCGACTACATCACTAACTACTTTTTCGTCCACCTCTGTATTGAGAAAAACATCGTCCAGCAAATCGGTGCCCGCCGCCATCTTTACCTAGCGACGTTAGCTCGCGAGACGCATGCGCCCATTGGATGCTCCCGGTGTGACGCAAGCCTATCGGACGCTGTGATTGGCTCCTTAGACATAATAAAGCTTGGAACAAACGGCTGCGAGAGCAGTACGGCGTGAACAGCGCAACGTGACAGCTCCGTGGATAAACAGCGGCAGCATCGCCAGGGTTGCTCCTGGTGGGAGTCTGTAGGGTCGCAGACAGTCTGGGAGAACTTCTGAGTTGCACAACATGAGTTTGCAGACCTTCGCCAGCATTAAAGCAATTTGCATCGCTTCTTATTCTGCCATAGATAGCGCAAAATGGCTGCTTTGATGCTATGTTAGAAGACCCACATCAGAGCTACATTACTGCTACTGTACATCATAAAAGTGCGTATATTCGAGAAACATTTACAGCCACTAGATGCTTTGAAATCAAAGTCTCGAACTTTATTGACAGCCAAAACATCGCGAGTTGTTAGATAAAAGTGAATTAATGATCTTGTCTTCCAGGTGCGTTTAAGCCAATCAGGAGACAGGCTTTCAACTCACCTGTGTGCGCCTATAAATTGTTTCCGGTGGCTCCAGGGTGTGAATGTTGACACGTGATGTACGTTCTTGGAGATATTTATATGCAGCTGGCCTCAGTAGTTTCGAGCCATGAGTTCTGCCAGGCCCTATATTGGTTGCAAAATAGGCTTAATTTCAAAAGCCCACAATCGATATGAGGGGATTTTGTATACAGTTGATAAAGCAAACTCCACAGTGGTTCTGGCAAAAGGTGAGTGGTCCAGGCCTTTGTTTTACAGCCTGTTAGTATATCACAAGTCAATCTATGTGTTGTTTTGCAAGCATGGCTAACAAATTTAGAGATTTTGCTCTCGTGACTTAAGCGTACATTGTCTTTTCACTAGTAAAGTGCTTTGGAACCGAAGGACGCCCCACTGACAGACCAACACCACCCAAAGATGATATTTATGAGTACATCACCTTCCGAGGAAGTGATATAAAGGATATCACACTATGTGAAGCTACCAGAGCTCACCATGGACTGCCCCCAGATCCTGCCATCATACAGGTACAAGAGGTACGTATCTCGAAGCCCCCTGATTCAATGTTTCAAAATAATTTGCACACTTTTAAAGCATATGGATTTTAACAACTTTTATTCAGTCACCTAGTGGAGGTGCTTCAAGCATTTCAGGTCTTGGGCCATTTAGCCCGCTAAGCATGCCTTCCTACAACCAGCTGGCTGCCAGCTCTCTGCTTAATCAACAGTATGCTGCAGCTCTTGGCCTTGGTAAGTCAATCAGCATTTTGATGCCTAGCTTAATGATGGAAAAACATACACTGTTTCTGAATACTTGTTAAGTCAGGAAATGAAGCTAGATATTAAAGCTATGGTTTTTATGGTGGAACTGATTCCAGGCCTACATGTTAGACGAGGCCCCATGGTGGAGAAATCTGTGCAAACCCTGCAAGTGGAAAGATCGAGGCAGAGGAGAGGATTCAGTGCATCCCAGCCGCACCAGTACCACCAGTACCAGCAGGAGCAGCACCGGCAGCAGCAGCAACAACAACAACGGCAGCAGCAGCAGCAGCAGCAACAGAGAGAGAGAAGGGCCCAGAGGCCCAGAGGTGAAGGGTCCCAGACCAGAAAGGGCCCAGTGACCAACAGTAAGCATGAAGAACTGCAGCCATAGAAATAAAATGCCACTAACTGTCTGTCAAGTGGAAAAAGCTTTGTCTAGAAGCATACTACAACTGGGGTTTCATGTGAGTTGAACATGTCTGTTCAACTGCATGATATCATAATGACTTTTTGTGTTTTGAATGAAGTGAAGCTAGGCCAAGGGGCTCCCACTGCTCGGCAGGAAACTCTGCAACACAATGAAGAAAACAGGCCACCGCAATTTAGAAGCAGACAAGGTGCTGTTTGCTAAGAGCATTATAACATTTATAATGTTTTTTTTATGGCTTGCTTGTTTAATTTTAGTTTTATTTTTTTTAATTCTAGGACCTCGGCGGCGCAGGAACCGCAATAGAGGCCAGCTGATGGTGGCTAATGTTCCAGCTGCCACCCTAAAGTTTGACACAGACTTTGATTTCGACTCCTCAAATGCACAGTTCATTAAGGAGGGAAAGGAGCTGGAGAAGCAGGACAAGATCGCTGTGAAAGGTGTGTCTGTCAGGTCAAGGCTGATACAAACACAAGGTTTTTATCACAACTATTAGTGATATATCACTTTAAGATGACACACTAACCGTGTCTATGCTGCTGATGCAGTGTAGGTGTTTGTCCCCAAAGCAACCTTGTTGAAAGCAAAGCTTTCATGAAAAATACATTTTTCATGAAATGGTCCTTTTCATTTGCTAATAAATGTCTTCGAGTCATAAGGCAAGAAATCAAGTCCTGCTTGATTTGCTGTCGCTCTCTGCTATATATTCGGTTAAATGGTTTCACCTCTTTGATGTTGCTTCTTGTCTGCAGATGGCAACAGAGACGACAAAGGTAAAGAGTTGCACTCAGATGGAGATAATGATCAATTTGGACCAAAGTGCTATTATGACAAAGCAAAGTCTTTCTTTGACAACATCTCCTCTGATAATAAGCTCAGGTAAAACATTGGCTGTGAATATTTGGACACCCCTTTGTGCTTTACTGTATGAGCTAGAGTTGTGCCTGATGTTGTCATTCCAGACTTACCTGGGCAGATGAAAGAAAACGTAACCTAGAGACTTTTGGGGTCCCTGGCCGGTTTCTGAGGGGTCGGGGCCTCGGTGGGGGGTACGCTGGACGAAGAGGACGAGGCGCTGCTCAGATTCAACCCTCATATAGAAGCAGACGTGAGCAGCTGTAAATGTCGGTTTGTCACTAAAGCAGCCTGAACTTTAATTAATTTTGTTCTGTACGATTATAGCTGTATGACTCAGTGAGTGCATTGGATAATCTTTGTTCCCCTTTCATGAGCTTCAACATTTTTTTTTTTTTTTTTCCTTATTAAATGGGAAGTGAATGTTTTTAAGTTAAAATTTTCTGGTATGTGGAAAGATTTCACTCCTAAATTTATTTCTTGTTTAGAACAATGATCTGGCTCTATCTTCTGGAACTATTGTTGTTGTTAGAAAAAATTATGAATTTATGATCAAGTATTGTAAACCATAGATGTATAGAAATAAACTGTATATTTAAATGTCACATTAAAGCAACAAGTGGGAATAATGTGAACAAATTGAACTTTGCTGATGTCTTTTGTGGAAGTAGTCAATTAGAAAAACTGCAATGAAATATAATATAATAAAAAATATGTTATGGGAGAAGTCTTCCTGTATTGTAGTGGCAGTGTTATCTGGGATTTGCACTGTTATAAGGATTTATTCTTAAGGATGCCCAGGTTTGAGAATTTGACCGTGTATCTGTCATTCAGATCCTTCACATAGCGCTTCTAGGAACTTCCAGACACTTTTTATATGTATATATTCGTCGGCTCTCGGCACCAAACGGCTTGTGGCTACAATGTGGAGTGATTGGCTTTCATGAATCAAAGGAGACCCCCTCTTCTGTGAGACATAAGTGGTAGGCTACTCACCGCCCGGGCTGTACCAAACAATGAGGGAGAGGGTTTTCCTCTTATCGCGAAAACCTTCATTATCTGCGCCGTTATTTGTCTACGACGTATCAATTCTACGTCCAAGGAAGTGATGCGTTTAGTTGCGTTTAGGGATAAATAATATTTTCTCGTTTTCCCTTTTTGACGGTTGCGCGCTGGCAGGTCAGTACCCCTGTTCCCTGGCAATGGAGATACTATGTAACCAAATAGAGGGCAGCGCTCAAGATAATAAATATTAGAATAAAAGAAGCGCTTTTAATTCCCATATGACAAAATGTCGGTGGCGTTTTCATCGGCGCGCCCCAGGAGTAAAGGGGAGGTGACACAGCAAACCATCCAAAAGGTAAAAGGACGAACCCGGAGCCGTCGCGGCGTTTGTGATTAAATATTCCAGGTGGGAGTGTGCGCTCCGCCGCTCGGCCAGGGGAAAGTGGAAGCCTGTGGCGGAGATCGGCACAAATGGCAACTGGTATTGTAGGGTTCCAGTCAGCTGAAGGTGCGAGCCGAACAAAGCGCGGACGGTGATGCAGGCGACCGCTGTGGGCTCAACGCTGGCGTCCCCGCTTCACTCTGATGCTGTGCGTTTCGTGGCTCTTCTCACGCGCGTGACGGATGCTTTTGTACGTGAAATAGATCGGCTTCGGTATTTGCGACCCCCCGTCGTTTCTAAATAACGGGTTTAAACATACGGCAAACAGCGTCTCGTTTGCGGGGCAGACGCTTTGTTGTCGGGCAGTAATATAGAAATAGACGCACTGTCATTCTGCGTTCAGAAGAAACGGGACGGGAGAAAACTGAGCAGCGCAACAAACACACCTGCCTTTATTCTTTACTAACGCACGATCCGTCCTTAAGACGGAGACTTTGAAACGTTGTCCTAAAAAAAGACCACGAGAAGCTGCAGCTTCATTTGGCTCCGTTATGAAAAAAGAGAGGAAGCTGACCCACATAAAACTGTTCCAGGCTGCGTGAAGTTCTGACAATCCAGGACATGACTGTCGTGACACCCTTTGCTGTTCTCTCTCATTCTCTGTCACCACCTGGGGAATTGTAAAATAAAAACGTTTTGTTGTCTCTCATAAGATGCTGGATGAAAACCACCATTTAATACAGTGTATCATGGATTACCAAAGCAAAGGAAAAACAGCTGAGTGCACACAGTGAGTGTTTTTTTCCTTACATTACTGATCAGTGGCTTGTAAATGTCAGATTAAAGCTAACGACTAAGCTCCTCTGTTTATGTTCTCTTTCTTCCCAGGTATCAGCAGATCCTGCACAGAAATCTTGTTTACTTGGCCACAATAGCAGATTCAAATCAAAATATGCAGTCTCTACTACCTGCGGTGAGAAATCCCATCATTCTTTCCTGTTATTTGCCTGTAAAAAAATAATAATCCACTTTTCATTTTGATGTAAGTTTTTTGCTGATCCAATTACAGATAAACCACATATTGTCTTTTAGAGTCCATTTGATCAGGGACGAAGAGAGAAAGGAAAATAACAGAAAACTCTGAAACGTGCATAGTATGAACATATTTAACGTGTCGCCCATTAGCCTCCCACTCCCAGCATGCCGATGGGTCCTGGAGGGCTGGGTCAGACTGGAGGGCACGGTCCAAACCTTAACGACAACATGGCACCGGGACTTCCCCCCACTTCAATGATGCAGAGCCAAATGAGCAACGGTGAGTATCGCTACATGTGGGACTTTTCGAACTCGCTCCATCTGAACGCTGACTTCCACACAAACCCGCGTCTCCGTCTGAATTTCCATCCTCCGTCCCCGAGTGCTTGTCTGACCCTCCCATCGCCGCATGTCGTCTGCAGACATAACCTCCCCTTCACGTCCGCGCCGCTTCATGCCCTGCTTCACATCATCCCGCGTTACTGAAGATGAACTGAATGTGGCTCGGTGATTTCCGTGATGTGGCTCCACATGTGCTGGCTGCTCTGACTGTGCGTGTGTGTCGTCAGGCCCCAGCCATACCCCCATGCAGCAACAGTCTGGTCAGGTGCAGTCGTCCATTCCCTCCGCATCCCTCAGCTTGCCAGGCAACAGCTACGGTAGCTCAGCTGCAGTCTCCGGCTACAGCCACGCTGCCCCCTCCTCCCAGGGCAGTATGATCCAGGGCCCCGGGCCCGGCTATGGCTCTTCCTCCTCATCTTCTTCCACATCTTCCTCCTCCTCCTCCTCCTCCACCCGCAGCAACCTCAACATGCAGTCCAACCAAGGTGAGCCAGGATTAGAGGAGCCCAGCAATCAGAAGTCAGTTAATTTCACGGAGAGTAATTCTTTTAGGCCAAGTGAAAAGGTTTGACTGTGAAATGAAAGGAAGGGAGTGTTGACAGTGCTAGATAGAATAAAGCAGAAATTGTTTTAGTGCCGCTAAATATGTCTGGGAGTAATCTTGCTTTAAACACTGGCTTAAGTGCAGACTTTTAATTTCCACTTGGTCCAGTGCTCTCATCAAAGCAACACATTCAGTTCATCACTGAGGCTCCCACCTCCTCCCTCTTTTCTAATGTCCGACCCCTGACTCTGAGATGCAGCCCTCCCTCCCCGGATGCACATGTACTTACTGTACCTCCTCAAACTGATGATTATAGGGGCCCCTTTTTGTCTGTCTCTGACTGTGTCCTGATGCCGCGGACCTCCTCCAATGTGTCTCTATTTGTCAGTTGGAATATGCCGGTTCTGTCTCTGCTCTGAGAATGTGAGAGTGTCTATGTATATTAATATGTCAGATCTGGTTTCCAGTCTCCATGATGCACCAGCCGTCTGCCGCCCCACACTACTCCGCAGCCCAGGGCGGAGGCCAGCACTACCAGGGGCAGCAGGCCATGGGCCTGATGGGCCAGGGCGCTCAGGGGAACAGCATGTTGTCTCAGAGGCCGACGGGCTCCTACCGCTCCTCTCAGCAAGGTAGGTGGGAAGACGGCGCCGTGCCACTGGCAGCGGGCTCCGTGTGTAAATGTCTGGTCATGGACGCGTCTGTGTGGAGTCTGAGGTGGAATGGTCAGTTTGTGTCCCTGCGTGGCTCTATGTTTCCATATCGCTAGAAATGCTGTGGTTCTGACTGTGCTGTTTATCAAAGATCAGAAAGAGACGCTAATGTTAAAATGACCTCAATTCTTTTTATTCTGAGTCTCTGGCTGCTTTCAAACTGGTGATGAATTATTCAAGCCAGACACAGATTCTGTCTCTGTAAACAACCAAATAATAATGAATGACTCCTAAGCATGTACACCGTGACTGCAGTGACACAGGAGGCTTTGAGGCTCATCCAATTACCTCTGGATGTTTAAGATTCCTGACCCTGTTATGGCGACGTGCTCACGCGCCCTCTCCCTCTGTTCGAGCGGGTGTCAGGAACGATCCCGTTGCTATGAGTCAGTGGGTGGAGCGCGTGTCACCTCGCAGCCAGCGCCACCTGGTTAGAGGGAAAGGACGCTGGGACGGCGGACGCGTCTGCATCTGCCACCTGCGATCACGTTGCCGTCATTGTGCTCTGCATGGGCGTGGGTTCTGGTTGTGTGAGTCTGCTACTGTGGGTCAAACTGAGAGGGAAAGGTAACGAGTGGAATCTGGAGTTTCTGCACACCACCGCCGCCGCCACTGCGCAGAAATCAGGTTCTCTGTGACGACTGGCTTCCTGTCGTCATCACCGCCCCCTAAAATTATGACATGACTTCAATCAGGGTTCTGAAATTCATATTCAGTGGCTAAACTGACTTTCTGTATTATGATTACACCCATTCCTAAATTATCTTAATTCACCCTATTACTGTACATGTTTTTGTCTTTTTCCTCATAGTTAAATTATTTGCAAAAGAAGTTCCCACTAATATTGTATTTGTCCTTCAGTATATAGAATATAAACACGCACACACCTAAATTGGGACGCAGCCCCTTTAGTCTCCGGCGGCAACGGGTCCAGGAAACTGTTTAACCAATGGTGGTGTCACCTGTCTTGCAGGATCAGCACAGCAGTACATGGGACAAGACGAGTTCTACGGAGAGCAGTATGGACACACTCAGAGCTCCAGCGAGCCCATAAACCAGCAGTATTACCCTGATGGTAATCATGCACATCCATAAACCTGATACACACAGCTTCCCGTTACAGGTGCCTTTAATGCTACTCCACAGGCCAACGCCAGCAAACACCGTACAAAGGCTCATTAGTCTCAATTCCACTGCTTCTCACTGTGTCTGTGTCCATACTGTCCCCTTTGGTGTGCCGAAATTTCAGATTTCCAAAAGTGCCATAGAAGTATGTTGAGGAGATACTGTCAAACTCTTCCGGGCGTTTCTCTGTGCTTTCTTCATATCTTTACAGACTCAAAGATTTACAATTATTACTTGTGCTTGTAATTTTGTGATTGTGCTGCTGTTATGGCTGTTTCAGCTATAATCTTCTGGATGAAAGTGGGCGTTTTGTTTTGTTTTTGCGTTGGTCTTGGTGCTGAATCGCGTTCTCCGCAGGTCACGGCGAGTACTCGTACCCGCAGCCACCGTACGGCGAGCAGGGCTACGAGAGGTCTTTCGATGAATCGTCCCAGCATTACTACGAAGGAGGTAACAGTGAAGTGAACAGAAAGGTTCCCGCGTGATCGCGCGAACACAGCGGCTGACGTGTGCCTGTGCGTGCGTCCCTGCAGGCGGCGCCCAGTACGGCCAGCAGCAGGCCCAGTATCAGCAGGGCTCCGGCCAGCAGCAGCCCTTCGCCCAGCAGCAGTACTCCTCCCAGCAGGGCTACAGCGGCGCCCCGCAGGGCTACGGTCAGAACCAGCCGGCGCCAGCTCCGCTCTGCAGAGTCCAGCAAACAGGGGCATTAACGCGTCTCCTCCATCACAGGTGCCGGTCAGGGCGGCTCCTCCCAGTACTCCCAGTATCAGCAGGGTCAGAGCCAGCAGTACGGCTCCTACCGCTCCTCCCAAGGAGGCCCGGGGCCGCAGGCGCAGAGGCCGTACGCCTACGAACAGGTAACACCACGAATGCACGGGAAAATCCGTCCAGATGCAACTCGGTTCTTCTCATTTTGGCCAAAATAGTGTCACACGCTTTAAAATGAAACCATTTGTTACCTATGGAGTTGCGATAGTCTCACCTTTCAGCGTAGTCTCCTTCCATTGCAGGGTCAGTACGGGAGCTACCAGCAATAAAGCACCGGGTTCACTCACGTCAGGCCGGCGGATTCAAAGAGTTCCGTTATTTTCTTATTTTTAGCTGAGGAAGAAGTTGCTGCCGCGCTACAGAACCCTGTGACAGTCAGGGAGCGTGAAGAGTCCAGACTGGTGATGATTCGCTTCCAGGTGGACCCGACAGGACACTCAAACAGAGCAGAGTCATTAGACAGGCCTCGGCATCCTGCCTCTATTCTTTATTTCATTTAATTGCCTTTTTCCTAGCGTTATCTCTGCGTTTATTGACTATTTTTGCCTCACAAGCCTCTTTTTTCTACCGCCTTTTGTTTTATTAGTGCACAGAACAGCTCTGTGGCTCGGGAGACTGGTTGTTAAAAGCAAATCAGCCTCAGAGGAAATGTTCCTTGGTATCTATTTAATAGACTTAATCCAGCTGTTGTGTTCATTTCTAGTGCAGACATTATATGTTACAATAAGGGAGTTAATTTACTGTATGAAGGTGAAATGTTGGTCCTGAACCCCGACGTGTCGGGGGAAGTTGTTTGTATTAGTCGAACTGTGATGTGTTGCTGTGTGGTCTAACATTATGTGTTCTCACTCTCTACACGTGTCTTACTGAGGTGCAGTAGTAGACTAGGTAGCTGACTGGAGATTTAAAGTGTCTGTCATCGTCTCTGATAATCAAACATTGTGCTAGTATTTTACCCATGCTGTCCGTTTATCTGCACCATCCAGTATATTCACTGTGCAGAGAGCTAAGAGGTGTCACACGCACCGACGCCCATTCTGTAGCAGGTTCACGTAGGAACGCGTTTTTTGCCACTTTGTCTGCACTTTATTTTGCAGTGACAGTGTATGTATTGTCTGATATTTTGTATTGTAGTGCAATTCGGGCTGTTTTTAAAACAAAACCATTCTCCAAAAGCCAAAGTAACCCAGGAACAGAGCAGCATCACCTGCTTCAATAAGTGCAATACACTCAGCCAGTAATGATGACGTTAGTTATTGGACAACTTACACTCGTTTCTTCATATACAGCCATGACAAAGACAGCGACTGGTTATTGTGGGTTTTAGCTTATTAAGAGATGAAGACACAAAACCTTTCTGTTAGTGATTCTTTTCAGCGAATCCCAGATGAACGTCTGTATTAGGATATATTTAAAAACGTTAACAGGGTATAGAGGATGAATTTTCAGAGGATGTACAAGCACACTATCTATCTATCTATCTATCTATCTATCTATCTATCTATCTATCTATCTATCTATCTATCTATCTATCTATCTATCTATCTATCTATCTATCTATCCATCTATCCATCTATCCATCCATCTATCCATCTATCCATCTATCCATCTATCCATCTATCCATCTATCCATCTATCCATCTATCCATCTATCCATCTATCCATCTATCCATCTATCCATCTATCCATCTATCCATCTATCCATCCATCCATCCATCCATCCATCCATCCATCCATCCGAATGTGCATACATTATGTTATTTATTATTTATTTTTTTAGGATTTATTTATTTGAAAAAAGTGATTCACTTATCACTGTTTCTGTTTGTTTCATATGTAATACAGATTATTAATGATACTGTAAGTGTGCAGTATATCTTGTAGTAACTCAACTTACCTCAAAGGGTAAATAGCATAACACAGACGTCACAGATCTCTGCAGGGTTAATCAATATTGGGAGATTCCTGGCTGTTAAACAGCTACATAACTATGTACCACACAACAGTGACAATCACAGGCTTCTCTATACTACGATGAATCTGTGTCAGTGTTTCATTGTACTGTGATCTGAACATGTATGACAAGTCTTTTCCAGTTCTTTGTAGCGTGTCATCACTGATGTGGGTGGTACACCTTGTGTGTGTATGTCTGTGTTGGCATGTAGGTTGGAGTGAGTGAGTGAGTGAGTGAGGCTAATCCAAATATGAATGTTACTTATCTATTGTAAGAATGCATTGCCTGATCTTTTCTGCTGTCTTTTGTTACTGTTTGTTATATAAAAATAAACTGACGTTCACCTTTTTCATGTCTGCGCTTCGTTTAGCTTCACACAGTCTGTCATGATAAAAAAAAAGTGTGTTATATAGCATGGCATGTTTTGCTCAAGAGTTAGACTAAGTGTGGGCAATACTCCATTGCAAAAACATTTAATGAGGTGGGTAAGAACCTGTAAATGATCTGTAAAACAAAAGAACAACATTTTGTTTGAAAGAACCTTAAAGAAACAGCTAAAGGCTTAGATGAGTCACTGGAGCTCCTTTACGGCCTCTCTGCTTGTAAGTCAAGTATACGCTGGATGCTGAACAGACAGAGCAGGATGCAGGAAACCACAAGAAGACGTTTCTCTTGAATTAAACACCGCAGCAAGAATACAAAGCACCGTGTAGGGAATAGAGAATAGAGAAGCAAAATAAGAAAGAAAAGAAAACCTTTAATAGTCCCGCAGTGGGGAAATTACTTACTTAAATAAAATCAAAACATCGCCCATTGCCAAAAATTATGTCTAGCAGGCACATTCAATAAAAGCACTGGACATCCTGTTTAGTAGTTTTAGGATTGTCTGTCTAGGATTTATTTGCACATGAAAATGAGATGTTTCATATTAGCTCATAATGAGAGCAGAAAGTGATGGGAGGATAATAATAAAATAAAGAAGAAAATAATAAAGACATAATAAGCAACAGAGCAGGAGGAGGTTGAAGAAAGTTTTAAACTCTTAAAAGGTATGGGCAAAAGCATAGTTCTGGTGAATACTGTGACATAGTGGGCAGGAGAAGGTGGAGGAACAGGTGGAAGTGGGAGAAGAGAGTTACTTTAAGTAGGTTAGGGACAGGGCACCCTTATCTGAATAGCCCATTACATTTGATGGGAAGAAGTGTGAATGAGCAATGTGAGTTCTGTGGTGAGGTGGTGAAATGTGAGAAATACAGGGGGAAAGAGAAGTAATCATTAGTAGCATGAGGAAAGCAGGAGTGAAAGATGTGAGTTTGAGGAGTAAAGCTGGAGAATAAGGGAGAGAGTTGAATAAAACACTCCCAACCAGAAGGTGGCAGCACAGAACCAAAATAAAACAGCAACTGGACCTTGACGGATTCCGTAGTTGTCGTGACGGCGTGTGTATATGCGTGCATCAGTGAAGCGATAATATAGTTATTGAAGGCAGCGCGTTTAAATATATAAGATATCCGTATTCTTTGATAAATAATATTTATTTTAATTAAAATGGTAACTCTTTATTACATAGCTTAGCTCGCTACTCGCTAACCTGCTAGCTGAACATGTTGACCTTAGAATAAGGTTAACGTGTGTCACGATGTTGGGCGCATTGGCAAGAGTGAACGGCCCCCGTTGGTGTTTTTCGGAAACACTTTTAAGATTTATATTAGGAAAAGAGATAGGAAAAGACAACCCGAGCCTGTTCAGTCATAGCGGCTCTAACGTTTCAGCCGCCTGGAGACGGACGGGCGTCAGAGACGTCTGCAGCTCCTGCGCGCTGCGCACCAAACTCCGAGGAAACCCGAAGAAAGGCGAGCTGTCAGAGAAGAAGCTGGTGTGTTTTGTCAGTCCTGCTGTCTTTGTTGTGCTCATTGTACACATTAAACGCCAGCATGTTGCCGATCGTGGAGCTGTGAGACCTCGTTGCTCGTGTGGACCAACATCTTACTGTTGTCCGTAGACCCGTCACTTTGTGGACCATCGCCGCGTGAAGCTAGTGGCCGGCTCCGGTGGGAAGGGCGCCTGCAGCTTCCACAGTGAGCCCAGGAAGGAGTTTGGTGGACCGAATGGAGGGAATGGAGGTGATGGAGGAAGCATCATCATCAAAGGTGAGTTGAATATCCATCTGCTTCGGTAACGCAGCTGGCCTTGCACATGTTGTGATGTTTTCCCATCCTGTCTTTAGACACATTAAAATGCACATGTCACATGTCAAGCTGAGTGCTTATCAGTGTTTATCATCAGAGTAAAAACCTGCCTTCATTATTGTTTCAGCCAACAAGTTTGTCAAATCCTTGGCACAAATCTGTCCGGTTTACAAAGCAGAGAATGGGCACTCAGGGAGTAGTAAGAACTGCTATGGCAGAAACGGAAGTTCAACCTATATTTGTGTGAGTCAGTGCTTTTGACTGGACATTACGTATAATTTTCCCTTTTCCCCATATTTCAAACTTGAACCTTGTCTGTTTTGTGTTCGTAAAGGTGCCGTTGGGAACGGTGGTGAAAGAACAGGGCAAGTCTATAGTGGATCTTTCTGAGCATGGGCAAGAGTATCTAGCTGTGTTCGGAGGGGCCGGAGGAAAAGGGAATCGGTTCTTTTTGTCCAATGAGAATCGCGCCCCAATGACCACAACCCCTGGAGCGATGGGCCAGGAAAGGACGCTTCAGCTAGAGTTGCGCACCATGGCTCATGCTGGACTGGTGAGACAAACCCGCTTATGTGTGAAAATAAAATTAAATGTCACAGACTGATATTTGCATCATGTATCTCAGGTGGGGTTTCCTAATTCTGGGAAATCCTCCCTGCTGAGAGCCATCTCTAACGCCAGGCCCGCTGTCGCTGCTTATCCTTTCACAACACTTAATCCACACGTTGGGATTGTCGAGTATAGGGATCATGAGCAAGTTGCAGGTAGTTAATTTTAAGTAAACTTAAATGTGTTTCTGTATCAGTTTAATGTATTTTTTCTTATTTTAATAGGCAATGTGTCATTAGAAACTTGCTTTAGACCATTTTGAATGTGAAATGTAGAGTAACATGTTATGTCTTCCCCTGCCTTATGTAGTCGCTGACATCCCTGGCATCATCCGCGGAGCACATCTCAATCGAGGTCTCGGCATCTCTTTTCTACGCCACATAGAGCGATGCCGTTTTCTTCTCTTTGTTTTGGATCTGTCGACTCCAGAGCCTTGGACGCAGCTCAAACACTTGTGCTACGAACTGGACCAGTATGAGCCCAGTCTGTCCCGGCGTCCTCAGGCCATCATAGCCAACAAAATGGACCTACCTGAAGCCCGGGAGAAGCTCGAGACTCTAAGGGCCCGCGTCAGTGAGAGGGTCATCCCCGTGTCGGCTCTCACAGGACAGAACACAGAGGAGCTCATTCTCCATATTAGAGAGCTGTATGATGGCTACCTCCAAGGAGAGGGCAGTGGGGAGGGAAAAATCTCTCGGTGGGAGTAAAACATAAAGTTTTATTTTTTACTTAAATTCTTACAATGCTTTTTCTATCATATATATAAAATGAAAATAATTAAATTTCCTACTAAATACATACACAAGATAATTTCACTTTATTATATTAATATTTTGGCACTTCAGAATACAGAGATTATTGCAAATTAGCATCAGGGTTTATGTTTTAGCAAGTTGTTTCCTTGCAATGTGTTTGAAAAGAGTTGATTCACTGCATGGCAGCCTCAAATAACTTCTGTTAGGGTACACTGGTTGTTGAGAAAAGCTGTTGTTTGATAAAAACAACGAAGAGCACCAGCATCAGTTTAAGGCAATCTGAAATTGTGCTATGTGGGTCAAAAGGTATGGGTGACTCGGATTTAGAGGCTGTTGTTGCTTTTTTTGGATGTATCAATTAGACACGAGGGTTCTCAGGAAGCTTTAACCTGCAAACGCTGCTGAGAACTGTCACGGTCTCATGCAGAGCTTAGACGGAGTCTTAACATATTGTTATTCTTCACTTTGCGACAGCATTGACTGTGATCTTGGTTATTTACATTTCTGCATCTGTGACTACCCGCACCCCACTGCTGGCACAGCCTCAGATCAAACCTGTTAAAGCAACCATTTCCAGTAATCGCTTTCTGTTTGCCTTTATCTGTAACTTAAATCACTGCAGGAACTTAGGCCCATTCCAATTTCAACATGGCTTCAAGGATTTTGGGCCATTTGCCATTGCACAACCTTAAGGTCCCACAACACAAAATTTAACACATTAAAATGACATGGTTATAAATGTAGCGTTGAAATGTGTCATACCAAATATACTTTTTAATATGAACACAAGGTTTCAGTATTATACATTGAAGGAAACTTGAGTGTGATATGTTTAAGTAATGCACTGCAAGTGATTTCTGACACCAGGGTCCTAGATATAAACCTGCAAAATCTGCTCTGAGCCCATTTCTACTTCAATATTCTATGTTAACATTAGCATTTTCCTTTATTGTACTGACAAGTCATGCTTTTATTCATTTTTGACCAGCATCAAACCTGTTAGACAAGCTGGCAGTGTTTACCTGGAATCAACGCAGTGGCTCGTTTAGCTGATAATCATCATATTTCCTTGGAAATGTGTAATTCAGACTCCACACCTGCTTATTTCAATATGTCTTAAACAACATACTTGCACGTAATCCTCCTGCACAATTTGGTTGCTTTAAGAAACAACTAAGTTTCTCTATTAGTATGTTAAAAAGACAGCAAAGGCTGAATCAACAAGACACTGTTGCATTACAGTATGTTTTGGTAAGAATGACTGGACTGGTACAGTTGTAGCATTTGTGCACAGTAGGTCATGACCCATTGTTCTTTTCTCTATTTCAAAGAAAACCTGACAGCAAAGTGAAAACAGTAGCCAAAAAAGTAGTGTTTGTCTTCTGAGACAAACAAGTCGAAAGTGAACAATATTTTATTTTTTATAACAACATTTTAGATTTAAGACTGATGACGTTGCAGATGTGATGGGGTGTGACGTCAGGTTTTATGGCCTTTTACTGGGATGGTTGCTGAGGTTGCAGTTGGGGGGGGGCTATCACTGGATGCAGTGGTCTGGCTGGGCATGCACATTGAAGCCAGCTTGTGGAACATGACGTCAGAGTCCTCGTTGAAGTCCAAGTTAAAGGAACTGTCTGGATTGGAGATGGCGTCAAGCTCATCACTGGTCCCCGCATCTCCCTCCTCAGCATAAACACGTGGAGCATAATCACCCCGCTGCGCTTCTGCTGCCTGGAGCAAGTTCAACTTCTACGGGGGCGATTAAAAACAGAAAGCATTTTACAACAGGACAGGTTGACTTTACCCGCTGCAGGATCGCGTTCCTGTCATTACCTTATTGATTCGGAGACACGCTTGGTGTCTGAGTGCCGTTATGTCTTTATATTTAGCGGGATGCGAGTATTTCTTGTGTCCCACCATATTCTGAAAAAAATCAGACGCAGATGTGTGTATGAAACACAGACCGCTGGTAATGAAGTTGGACAGTAGGTGCAAGAGCGGAAACGAGGACACGCGCAGCGCGTCAACCGCGTTACCTCGCGCGCAGAAGGTCTGCGCTCAAGCCTCGTTCTGGCTCCGGAGGCTGGTGATGCACCCATGGACTGGAATGTCAAGAAGACAAGTAGATTTCAAAACATTTAACACACGATTCATCCGTAATAACTGTATGTTCGTTACCCAGCGGGAAGGATGTCTGCGAATAAACGATACATTCGTTTCTGAGCCAGAAACCCACTGGAAACAAACGTCATGAAAAAAGAAATGAGCTTTTTACAAATTAAACTTGTTTTCATGATGATAAAAATGTTAAAACAATGATGTTGAATATTTGTTTTGTATAGTTTCAAACAAATCCTGACACTAAAGTAGTTTCTAGCATTGCTGTAAAGTATATATTACGCAATCCGTCCTGCAATCAATTGCTGTCTTAAGTCACGTGCTACAAAGTGACAATAGTTCTCTTACCTGTCGCACAAAGTTGCCGGTGTTTGTGACGTCATGTTGGGCCACGCCGCACATTTCTCTATCAGTAGATGAATATGGAGGCTGCGGCTTCAAAATCAGACATTTTAAGTCGTTACTTCACATAAATGGCTTTACTGCTAAATTACACATCGCCGTGCTTCAAAATGAGCCTTCGCTTTACTTACTTGCTTCATTATTACTTGAGCTGCTGTTTGGATTGATTGTGCATTTTCTCTGTATGTGTCGCTCACAACAACCTGTTGACGATTTGGTTTTTAAGCTTTTACTGCATCAAATCACAGTTGTACAGGTTTTACTGCAGCACTACAGCTGTAGGATGGCGTCCGACGAGAAAAGAAGCCCTTCCAACTCCAGAAGTACACAACATAAACTAAAGCATCTAAAATATTAACGATTTTTTTTGTTTGTCTCCATAGAAACAGAAACACAGACATTTCTCCGTTAATGTCTGTCATCTCGTCATGAATCCTTTAAATTCTATGCAACTAACTGAACTTAATTTTAAACTACATACATTTACTTCGCAGTCAGTCCCCAGCTGCTCAGTGTTAAATTTTATCAGATGTTGTGCTGAATCCTCAATGTCGAATTTCACACTTTTCTTCTTACATGACACCATGAAAGCCAAAAGTAATAAGCCTGGAATAAAAACAAATTATGAAATATTAACCAAAAGGTCACACACATATTTTACTTTAAAAATATGTTTATCTTTTCTATCTTTATTTCAAGTCTAGTAGGCTTTAAAAGACGGCTATATTTCATACATTCTTATTATATTATATTTTTAACAACGTTTTTGAGACACGCATCTTACCTGCAAACAGTATTATGCTCAGTATAATAGTCCCCGCCGCTGCGTGTCCCGCCGCGGAGCCTCTAGGTTTGCGCACGCGACAGTTGGGCTGTGCGGCGTCTAAGCAGCTGCACACCGTCACCGCCAGCCTGTGAACAGCTGCTTTACCCTGGAGATCGGACACTTCCAGCGACAGCTCAAAGCGCCCAGAATAAACCGCGTTCTCCTTCACCAGGCGGACCGAATACCCTGTTCAGGCCAAAGCGAATAGCCAGGGTTTACACAGTGGCCGTGGCACGTGACGGAAGCACCGCTCGAGGCGGGTCAGGACGAGGGCTCGCCTTGCTCTGGGTCCAACTTCCACTTCCCCTCGACGTCACCGAGGAGCCTGAAGGTGAAAGGGCCGCCGTAGGGCTCCCCGTCCAGGTCCACAGCTGTGACCGTGGCCCGGGAGGCGCCATCGGACCGACACATGTCAACGACGCTTGCGTTCAGGAACGGAGCGTTGTCGTTCTCGTCCGCCACGTACACGCTGAGGGTCGCGGTGCTGGTCATGGGGGGCTTCCCTGGCGACCAAAGACACGGTTCACGTATGCACGCGACTCACAGGCAGCACGTCCACGTAGAGTCCTCCAGCTCATACCGTTGTCAACGGCGCACACCGAGGCCACGTACATGTTGTCTTTCACATAGCGGGATTCTCGGTCTATGGCCTTCACCAGGGTGATGTTTCCCGTAGCACGGTCCACCTTCACGAGACCGGCTGGATCGCGTCCCTTTCGGTACCTGAAACACGTGACGTGAAAAACGTTCCCATTCATGGACTAACGTCGGGGGCTTCTGTTCGGTAAACGTTCACGACTTACACAACTGTGTTTACACTCGCAACATCGGGGTCGGTGGCCGTGAATTTCCACAGAAACTGCCCTGGATGAGCGTTCTCCAGGACATGAACAACTTTGTTCGGTTGATCGAAGACCGGAGGCTCGTTTACATCCTCCACAGTCACCGTCACGGTGGAGGTGGCGGGACGGACCCGCCCCCCCGACGCGCCGGTCGAGCTGCTGGTGATTGACACTCCCCACAGACCAATGGCGTTGCGACTCTCCACTTTGCAGGAGTGGAAGGGGATCTCATTCTCCACGGCCACCGAGACGTTCCTTACACGACCAAGTTCAAAGTTCAGTTGCTGTTAGTAAAAAAGATGCCGTATCCCGTTACAAACGATGTGAATTGGGCCAGAAACATTGTTTGGCTTTTTAAATACCTTTTTTACATAGAGCAGTCCCTCGTTCGTGTCGGCATCTGTAGTGATGTTAAAGTCATCGTTTGCGTCTCCTTGGATCTGAAACCTGGCCCTCCAGGCTTCCGTACCTTTTGTGTCGCCGTCTGTGACTTGCAGGCGTTTAACCAGAACGTTTTCTTGTCCCTCTTTGACAGTCGCTGGGCCCTAAAGTAAAGATAAAAAATATCTGAACCTTCAAATATACTGTACCTTAACAACTTGCGTTTCTTACTTAATTGACACACAGTTTGTTTTGTGATCAGGGGAAGGTGGTTGTTTCCATCTTTGATGTTGATTATGACTGTGCAGGAGCTGGAGAGCTGTATTAGTCCACGGTCTTTGGCCTCTACTATGATGGTGTATTTCTCTGCTGTCTGACGGGTTAAACACAGCCACATAAATGAATTAATGCATAATTTTAAAAAGTCACTTAATCATTATCTTCCTCTTCCTCTCACCTCGTGGTCCAGGCAGCCTTTAAATGAAATCCTTCCAAACTGACTTCCAGGGGCCTGGGTTAGGTAGAACTCCAGGTCTTGGGGTTTAGGAGTGATGGAGACGATTCGTAAATCAAACTTGTGATTTCTTTCACTGTCGTCTTCATCTGTTGCCTTGATGGTGATCACATCAGTGCCTGATATATGTCAGAAGAACTAATTCTTTGTTTTGAACATTGTACAGGACACATTTGTAAAAAGAGCATTTCACAAAAATGAGTTACCTTGTGTGGTTGACTCCTCTATGGTGATCTGGTAAATTTCCATGTCAAATTTTGGAGCGTTGTCGTTTTCATCTATAATTGTAATTTCAATGCTCAACCGCGTGTCTACTAAGCCACTGGCTTTATTCCTGGCCAGAAACTTTAGCTGTGAGGCAAAGACAAAAAATTTAAGAATATTCAACCACAAGCTCTTGTTCTTGCAGCAAATTAATACAATATGTTGTTGTATCTGTAGATTCTTAAATAAAAAAATATTTATGTAAATGTGGAAACTGTAGCGTTTGTTCTGAGTTTAGGTAAACTTCTATACTGTATATTACTTTTTACTGACAATCATCCCAAATAGAATTGTTTGTGTATAGATATGTATATAACTTTACTTACATGTATATTACTTTTCCCAAATAGACTCACCTCTATTTGAGATAACTGTTAGTAAAATATATAATGCTGCTTTAGTAAATTCCATTTTACCTTTAGACTCTTAAATTTCTCATGGTCCACAGGGCCGTAGACAGTGAGCTCTCCTGTGTATTCGTTGATTCGTACTATACCCTTTGGTTCATCATTGACACCTTGTCCCTCTATCTGGAATAAGATGAAGTTCTTCTCAATGTGAATCTATGGAGTACAACAGCAGCAGATGTGTTTAAGATCCTTCCCTGATCCCATCATGCTTGTTATTCACATCAGGGCATAATGCTTTTAATACTTACCCTGCCCAGTGAATACGGAAAAGGTCCATTATAGCTTTCATTGATAAAAAAGGAATCTATGATCCAGTTTCTTTTGTGCCGTTGCAGAATCTGTGACATCTGTGACGATGAACTGTTCGATCCAAAACACTGCAAAAGCACTGCATTACATAACATTCAGCCAAATGTGCTGTGAAGAGATGATCAGTAACACGTCAAGTGTGACATGTTACTGAAGGTAAAGTGTTGACCACCAATAAATAAATCTCCACACTCAGTGAACCAATATTTTTGAGTTAGAGTAAATACAAGATCAATTCTTACCAGCATCATGAAAAGACTAAGTTGAATGTTCCCCATCTTGTGTCCAGATGATTTGTTAGATTTTGTTATTGACTTGCTATCCAGACATCGTCACTGAATGTGACCTGAGCCCGAGCATGCTGCCACTGGTGACACCTCTGAGTGGGAGGGCCTGCATTGAATCAAAATAGTAATTCAAGTGAAGCCTATGAATTCACCTGGAAGTGATACAGATCGTTTCACTGGAGCTGGGTGTGACACTTTTCTTGTCATTTTGTTGTTCACTACATTAACATTTGTAATTAAATAAATATATATATATGGGTTTTTTATTATATGAACTCTGACAAAAAGGCATGGAATTATGTTGTAAATACATAAAAGTACCAAGAATATGTTTCATATTCCAGAGGGTTCAAAGGGTTCTGTACCATCGATACCACAAACCTGTAAAATCGGTAGACAACCAGTAAAGTCTGAGATCCTGCTTTACCACATTACTATAGATCTGTTAGATCTATATCTATTACTATAGATCTGGCTCAGCGTTGCCCTTGAATGATTCATGCTATATTGCAGGATAGTCTTTGTTTTTTACAGTTGAATGGCAACAAAAGCGGAGCATGGCACGTCAGTTGTGTAACTACTGGGCCGGGGCGGCTCAGGCAGCAGCCTGCGTGATGTTGCATGTTCCAGCCAGCGCCGCTTGAAAGCAGTTGCGGCCTTTTAAAGAGAAAACATTTATTGGCAGATCAGATGATATCTCTTCTCAGGAAAGTGAAGTTGGACAACAACCTGCATGAACACATTACACAGCTGTTAGGGATAATTAAGCAAGCCTTTATTAGATTACATAGAGATATTTTATTGTTTTTTTATTGTAAAAAACTTGCAATATATATTTATGTTATATGTAAATTTAAAAGCAGGAACTTTTGAATTTGAGTTTGAAACTGAGTTTATAATCTATTATATATGCACTGTATTGCTAAAAGTAAATGTTGACAGTTCTTCCAGAAGTGAATTGTGAGGTCACACTGACGTTGGACGAAAAGGCCTGGATCTCAGTCTCCGCTCTAATTCATCCCAAAGGTGGTCTATTGGGTTGAGGTGCAGGCCACTCAAGTTCATCTACTTCAGACATCCATGTCTATACAGACCTTGCTTTGTGCACTGGTGCACATTCATGTAGGAAGAGGAAGAGGCCAGCTCCAAACTTTAGGAATCTGGGCAGGTTTAGTGATTCGGAGCAGTGTCTGCTCTAGATGTGGTGCTGTCAGAATGGTGGTAACTAATTAATTATCAGCGACAGGTAACGGCAATGTAGCACAAATTATTATTTATAATCACCCATGGATTATGGGTATATTAATAATAATTTAGGGTCTAAAAGGGTCTCCTGAAGACCTTCTATGACTCTGTGGTGGCATCAGCCATCCTGTACGGTGTGGTCTGCTGGGGCAGCAGCATCACAGTGAGGGACAGGAAGAGACTGGACAGGATCATCAGAAAGTCCAGCTCTGTCCTGGGCTGCACTCTGGACACGGTGCAGGAGGTGGGTGAGAGAAGGGTCCTGGCTAAACTGACATCCATCATGGACCAGGTCTCTCACCCACTGGAGGACTCACTGTCTGCTCTGGAGAGCAGCTTCAGTAGCAGACTGATCCACCCTCGCTGTGTGAAGGAGAGATATCGTAGATCCTTCCTACCTGCTGCTGTCAGACTGTACAATCAGAACTGTTGACCACATCCCACCACAGTCACTCACCCACTGCATCAGTGGTTTATATAGCAACCTGCTCTGCACAATATTTGTGTAAATCTGTGAACAATCATGTATATTGTTACCGGTACAAATCTTATACCCATTACCATGCAATAACCCTGCAATGACCTCGTACTCACTCTAACTGTACTGTACTGCTTTGTACTGTGCCAACACAAACTGTTCTGTACCTGTATTCTCGCTCATCTGTACTGCTGTTGTGAGAGGTAATTTCCCCACTGCGGGACTATTAAAGGTTTTCTTATTCTTATTCTTAAAACACTGTTAAGGAAACTGGATGGAGTTCATTATCAAGTTCTAAGATTATGTTGTGGAACAGGTAAATTGCATAGTGTCAGCGCTGTAGGTGGAGATAAATGCCACTGGAACTGAGAAAAGAAGAGTTAGCCACCTACTGGGCGAATGTTAAAGGACATGATTTCAGTGTTCGAAGCAAAGGAGCAAAGAAGACGTCAAGAGTTATTGGTGGATTATAGTTAAATGAGCCAATAAATAACAATTTCATATACATATAAACAGATCAAGGATCAAATGCTGTGGTAAGTAACAGAATTATAACTTATCAGTTTACACAGGACAATTAATAGTGATTTCATGTGCATTACACTGGACAGAGTATGTCAAGCTGGCAAAAGCCTAAATAGGTTCCGATTCGAGTGGTATAAAAAACATGGAGTCAAATTCAATGCGTGGTAGTTGGGATTTTAGGTAAATCAAAATGCTTCAGCCAGAATTTAAGGAAGAGAGATCTAGAAATCTAAGATTGAATTTAAGATTTATCTCCTCGCTTAAAAAGCACTTAATGACAAAGCTCCACCTTCCCTAAAGACCGCACAACTCATATGTACACAATTTGTTTATTGTTTTATGTGCTCTTATGTGAGTTTTAGTTTTGTAAGATCTTAAACTTTACCTACCCTTGCTATATAAATAAAATTTAATTGAATTAAATTGAGGAGGCATGAGGTTTAGAGCACTATTTCATTTTCTAGAGTTTTTAAATTATTATTTTTTATTATTTTATAATTATTTATTATTTGCAGCGAACAATATGTTTCATCGTCTAATCCATCCAGCCTAGAGGGAGGCAGTATTGCGCCGTCATGTTGTTTGCCAGACGCCATTAACCAAGACGAAGAAGAAGCAGCCCGTCTTCCTTTCTGCTAGCTTCTCCGCTATGGCGCCCAATGTAAGTAAACTCGCGAGTGAGTAAATGCACTAAAACTAAAGGTTATGTCGTTTATAAGCCAGACTAAATTATCGGTATGGGTCACCTGTTTTGTTATGACAATCTCTGGGATAACACAGCGTTTGATTTAGGCTTTTTAACGAGTTTATGAGCGGATACGTTCCTGGGGTTTAAATGTGGCCTGCAGCTAGCGTTAGCTGAACGGCGATGGCAGATGACGATCACCACGTTGTGAGCCCAGTTAGCATGCACGACAACATCCTAAATACGTTTAGCTGCCCAACTGGCGTGCTTTTAACTGCGGCTGTTGTTGGAACGAGACTTTAGTGAGCTTTTAAAAGCCCGATTCTCCATCAACACCGTGGTGGTCTGCGTGTGTTAATACGTTCTGCTTACGTTTCATACTTCAACAAAGGGTGTTTTATCGTTCATTTCTGTTGCTGCGTGTCTTTATGAATCATTTTAGTCTGTTGTAAACAGCTACTTCCTGTAAGATGTCTTGGTTTGTCAGAGGCTGCTGAAATCGGTTTTAACAGGGCAGTATTCCACCCATGAGTCATGTCGTAATTGTGCTCTGTACGTTTTCTCAGCAGAAGAAGCAAAACACCGGTAAAGGGGGCAAGAAGAAGAAGGTGGTCCTGAAATTCGTCCTGGACTGCACCCATCCTGTTGAAGATGGCATCATGGACGCTGCCAACTTTGTAAGTCGTCATCGGTTCGTTTGCTCAATGTTTTAACGAAGCAAATAGTCCAAAGAGGAAAACACTAAAAGCCTGATAAACATGGAAAATCTACTACTAATTTTTAGGATTTTTTTTTTGTACCCACTAGTAATTTGACAAAATTCCTTACTCTACAATATTTGTTATCATATGATTGTTGACATTTATTGCGAAAGCCATTGGTAAACAGACTGATTCCCAGCGATTGGCTTTGTGTTGGAACCAACTTGAAGTTTCTGCGATGTGCCTTTTCCAGGAGCAGTTTCTTCATGAGCGCATCAAGGTGAACGGTAAAGCCGGCAACCTGGGTGGTGGTGTGGTCTCCATCGAGAGGAGCAAGAGCAAGATCACGGTGTCCTCTGAGGTTCCTTTCTCCAAAAGGTAAGAAACTGTTGCTATTAATCGCTGCTTTTAGGCCAAATAAGAAACCCATGTTTTGGAGGCAGGGTGGGGATTAAGTAAAACTACTGTTTTTTTTTTACACACATAAGCAGAAGCTGGTTTCAGGTGGAAAAATATCCAGTCAACATCTGTAAAAAACAAATAATGATGCCTCATCCTTTTCTTTTTTTTTCTTTTTATATTTGTTAGATGTTTTTATATATAGATGCACGAAGGACAGCTATTAGTTTTCTACAACCACTTAGTTTCAGTTCAACACAGACCTCAGACTTAATTTCAAAAGAGACTATTGTTTCATGATGATCTCACCTTCTGACTTATCCGCTGTGTGCTCGGTGTTTTCACCCATTTATTAGTCACCCGCCGGTGTTCCTTGAACTTTATGATGCTGTTTGTTTCACGAATGCCATGTAGAAGAACATAGAAGACTTCACAGAACAGTAATGTCTACAAATATGTAGTCCAGTGTAAATACTACAACACTGCTGTGTTTTTGAACAACACTAGTTGTCTGCACCACTGACAAATAAGCTAAATCATAGGTGAGCATGATGACTTAACTTTTACCTCCTAGGTTACCGAAGAAATGCACCATACAGTAATATTTCAGACATGAGCTTTTGCCAAATATGATTCAATAAACTGCTCACATCAACATAATAGTCACCATGGGGGGAGGGGAACTGACGCTGAGAGTAAATATGTGAAATAGTTGAAATACTGACCAAATTCAGAGAAGATGCTCTGCTCAAGTTCTCTTTAACTAAGAGCTGACTGCTGATGTAAATCCAGTGGAGCGATGTGTCCTCCACCAGATGTCCACTGTGTTACCTTTGACTGTAGATATTGACCTTCTGTAGGATATGTTAGATTTTTTAATTCATTTTCAAACATCTTACATAGTTTGTTTTATTGTCAAGTTAACATTCTGTAAAGTTGAAAGATTGGAGTCAAGCTTGTTACATGATTAAGACAAATTGTGATGCAATTTAATGTTACTTGTTGCTGCTGTGAGTGTCCCTCACCTACCTTGTTAATGCAACCGTATTACTTGTTCTGCAGATACCTGAAGTATCTGACCAAGAAGTACCTGAAGAAAAACAACCTCCGTGACTGGCTGCGTGTTGTCGCCAACACCAAGGAGAGCTACGAGCTTCGCTACTTCCAGATCAACCAGGATGAAGAGGAGGAGGATGATGAAGATTAAATTGACAATTCATCCGATTTTGTACATTTAAATAAATGTTTAGACTACAGAGGCTTGTGCGATGTTTTCTTTGCGATGAGGATAGAGCTCCAGGGACCCAGGTGTCAACAGCTAAACTTTATTGGTGGTTCACATCTTCTGGACAACCAGATACCACTTTATCAGGCACGATACGGTAATTAAGTTTAGACATCTGTAGATCCTCCTGCACAAAGGTGATACTGTTTTTTATGCTACTGTTGTATTAGGTTTTAAAGAAATGTAGCCTGAAACAATAGTTTTCAGTAATTAACTGCAAGTAAACGCCTCTGAAGCTGCATCACCTTCACTGAAGAGGCTTTTAGTTTAATTTCATTTATATAGCACTTTTTATTTTATTTTATCCAAGGTAAGGTAACCTTACAACTAAAGCAAACAGATCCCACTGGCACAACCCTTTAATTGCAGCCACATATTGATAGAAATTTAAAAGGTTATGCTAGTGGTCTACCTAAAACTGTCAACTGAAAACAACTGTGTAAATTGATTAAAGACCAAAACAGTAGTTGTGCTCTGTTGTATGCAGAAAGACCAATGTAAACAAAGACCAATAAAGAGCAGAGGTAAATTCATTAATTTACATGAAACTTTATTGAACCATTCCAATGGAGAAAACAATAGCATAACCCAGAAAAATTTCACCATTAAAAAAAAAAAAAAAAAGTAATACACGTAGCAGAAAAACACCACTGCTGTATTTAAAACAAGGGCGCACCTTCAAACCATCTCCAAAATGTTAATGGCTCTAAAAGTTCAGACCTGCTTCAAGAAACCGCTTTGAGCGTAGGAAAAGTTAATATTAATCAAATTAGCAAAGACAAGCGCTAGTAGACATTGTGGGTCTGAAGGACTGAGGTGCGCATCCTCGATGCAAACACTGACGACAATAAAAAGGAATGTAACATCAAGTGGAGTGCACTAAATCAGAACATCAAGTTCCAAATCCTGATTGTAATTGGTGGCAACTGCACACACCTGCTCAGACAACATTAAATCCAACAACACAAACAACTTCCATATCCTGAACACACACGTAGAAAAAGGCACAGGTATGGAGTGTTGGTCTTTGAAAAGCCCTCAGTAGGAAAAGACTGAGGGTCAGCTGTAGCACCCGTAAATGTGACGACTATCGTTTCAAATACTGTGAACGAAGAAAACAACAGAACATTGGACACGAACGTTTGGCTGTATTACAAAGTGGAAAAGAGTTTTGGGAAGCACGGCTGCTGGGTGTGAAGTGCTTGGAGCAAACTGCTGCAGGTTCGCTCAAGGTTGGAAGTGAAGGGCTGTTGAGAGCTGGACTATCCCATAGACTGGTCCACCTTCAGTCACGTTTTCACGCATCGGTGTCGAGCCCATTTCCCGGTAGCTGAGATATGTGGATTCTTTCGGACCTGTAGCGCCTCCCTCCTCCGAACTCAACCCTTCCTACTAGCACAGCAGCGTGACAGCCAGGTGTTCCAGCTGAGCATAGTTGCTCTCTGCTCCACTGGAAGAGGTTGAGCCGCTGCTGCTGCAGGTCTGATCAGATTGTCCGGGGGTTGTACTCAGGCAGCTTTTTCAGTCTGTCCTTGTCCTCGTCGGTATCCTGTCTGGCAATAACCAGAGAGTGAGAGTAGCCCATCACCACCTGAAGAAGCAACACAGGACAGTAATTAAAATCCTCAGGGACACAGAAATGAGAAGTGAGTCATGTTAACATTGTAAAACATCTGCATCAGGAAGGATTAATGTGAGTGATGTTCACAGAATGAACAGTCATAACTGTGCCTGACTGATGAAATACCTGAAACTTTATCATCTTAATGTTTAGCATCATTTACCTGCTCAATGTAGACACCGTCCAAGGTCTTAACCTCCTGGGCGGTGGTGGAGGATTTAGGTTTGTTGTCTCCGTATCCCTAAATGACATAATCATGGCATCAATGTATCATCATCATCATCATCATCCTGTGGACATTTCCTATTAAAACCACGGCTTTAAACTCTAAATACGGACCACCTTGTTTTTTGTGGTGTAATAAACCTTCGCTCTTACCAGTTCTCCAAATGTGGGCGAGGGGCCCCAGCTGATCGTGCTCTCATCTGCAGCTATAACAATGCTGCTTTTCCTGTTAATTACAAATACAGGCGGATGTTAGATGTGATTCAAAGGGCCTTCATGTCTCCCTCTAAAACCTCTCATTTCTTCTGATGGATTTTCCCTGATACTGGGATGTAAACAGCTTTATGAACCGATTACCAAGCTAGAACGTTGTGTAGGCAACAAAAAATCATCTTGAGGAGGCGTCACAATGACAGAACTGTAGGATGTCCTAGCTTTTCAAAAGTCTGACATTCAGTCCAAACCAGTGTGGAAATAGAGCCGCAGCACAAGTAATGTTCACACTAACCCACACGCCAGACTCCGGATCTTCCAGCCGCACAGATCCTGCACAGCTTTGGGATACATGGTAGACTCTCTGGAAACATTTGTTACTCCCCAGAAAAACAGTCCTCCTGTAAACACAAGTACAGCAGAGCACCAATTATGAAGTAGGTTCATGCTACAGATTTTTTTAAGTTAATTCGAATGAGAGACTGGACAGTATTCTCACCCATCTCACTGACAGCAAGGGAACACTGGTAGCCTGTATAGATCTGAGCGGCACCACGTCCTGGAAAGTCAAACAACTTGACCAGTCGGGGCACCATCTCATCCTTCTGCTCTGTGTGGCCCAGGCGTCCATAACCACCGAAACCCCAGCTGAATACCCGCTTCTGAGAGTCCAGCACCAGCTGCAATCACACACACAGTGCTCCAGTGTACAGGACAAAAGCAGCAACTTCCTGTGATAGAGCTTTTTTTGATTAACTCTTAACCACATCAATGAGCCATTTCTCACCGTGTGGTTCCCCCCACAGGCCACGTCTCTGACCACCACGTTGGGCACTGGCATGACCTGCCCATCTTTGGACTTCTCGATGAAGATGGCAACACGGCGAGGGATCAGCTCACAGTCGAACTCAATGCGCTGAGAGCGAGCAATGAACTTCCCATCACTGTTGTGACCTGCAGGGAGACAGAGAATGCCTCAGTATTACCCAGGATCATTTCTAAAGATGATACCACAGGTGTGAAAGCACTATCTTTAGTACCTACCTAGCTGTCCATACTCTGGGCAGCCAAAGGAGTACAGGTTTCCTTTGCAGTCCACCACCATGCTGAATTCAGCACCACAGGCCACCTTGACCAGGGGCTGGCCATTGTAGGAAATCTAGTGGGACATAGAGGGTCCATTTAAAAAAAAAACAACTATGCAGGAACATGCTAACTGAAAAACAGAAAAAATGCATTCTGCATTAATAGTTACAACCAGACTGATCCCACTGTGGCAATGTCCTCACAACCAATAGTAAAAGGACATAAAAGTGCAGTTATATTGTATTGCCTTACTGGTGTTGGGCTCAGGACTGCATCAGTTTGGTTGCCTTGGCCGAGCTGACCCAGCTTGTTCTCACCGAAGGAATAAGCAATTCCATCCTCTGAGGGGGACATAACATCAACCATTTAACTAACCCTAAACAAACCCACTGTTTACAATATGTTTTAAACACAGGAACAACAAAAAAAACATTTTGCAAACTCCCGCTGATGATCAAAACAACCCCCCAACAACAGAGGAAGGGATTGATCCACTGAAAGCTGCTGCCTCGTGGCTGAGTCTACCTGTGAGTGCAATGGTGTGATTCCGTCCACAAGCGGCAGCGACAATCACATGATCCGCCAAAGCCTCGATTAACTTTGGAGCCTCCAGGCGCTTCGTGTCACCGTGACCCAGCTGACCTTTGTCGTTACGGCCTGAGGAACCCAGAGAGTAAAAGCTCAGTGGCTAATAACACTAAACTTCAATACTGTGACACAAAGCTCAATTTACTGGGAACACACTCATTATTTCTGGTCATGGCCTGCACAGTGTATTCAACAGAACCAACGTTTGCTCCTAAACGCAGACATTTACTTACCCCAGCTCCACAGCTTTCCCTCGGTGGTCATGAGGAGACTGTGTGCAGCACAGGGACCAGACACCACACAGCTAACCTGGACATCGTTCAGACAGCCGTAGCGGTGGGGACCCCACAGGTTCTGGCCCAAGTTGCGGAAAGCAGCTGCAAAACAAGCAGGAAATGCATCAGAATGTACACCCAGTGCCTTGAGTGGTTTAAGTTTGTCGTAGTCATTTATTATGATGCAATCAACGGTGTTAGTGGGTGGCATGAATGTGAATGATTGAATGGTTCACTGTTTTAAAGCATCTGACACATCAAGGGTATTTGTATGGGTCAAGTCTCTCAGACCATGAAACAAAACTGACTTCAAACCAGAGCGACATCACTGAAGCAATAAAGCTCTGTTTGTGGTAAAGCGCAGATTAACAATTTAGTTACGATGCTTTAAATGTCAACATTGCTGTGTGTTGTCTGCTGAAAGCCTGAGGTCACAAACCACAGCACTGCAACTCGTGATGTAAAGACTCCAGCATCATGATTAACTAAAGAGATAAAACATGTGTTGTAAATTGAACACACAACATAACACTGTGACAAAAAAACAAACAAACAATTCAAATTATGCCAAAAGGTACAACTGGGTGCTCAAGATAGTACAAACTCAGTCAAAATCAGCCTCATGAACCTAGATCACTTATGAGCACTTAAAGAGATGTCATCATAGTAGTTCTACCAGCATCACAACAGCAAATGACTTTGATTAAAAGCCATGACTGCTGGAAGGGTTTTGAAATTCATATACAAAGTCTGTGAATAAACACAAACTGACGCCACACGTCCCACAGTAGGTGCTAAAAACACTCAACTCAACCATGAGACGTGTAAAACCTCAACAAAAGAACTATTTGATTGTGCGTTCGATGCTCTGGCAGGCGCCGCATCTCACACATCTTGAGTTGGTCTTTGTCTATGCAGCTGCTCCTGCTGACACCCCCAACCCCCCATCCAGCCCCAACAAAGCTGATTTATCAGCATGTACCAGAGAATGGAGGCAAGGATGGAACAAGTCGATGCACAGCCTGCCCCAGGCATCGGTGGGCTGGCTGCAGGGGGGCGGCGGCGCTGAACATGCATACATATGAATAGACATTAGTGTCACAATCAATTAAAGGCATCTCAGCAGCTGAAACACACATGTGGTCTGTGCACCCCAAACAAAGACGCACATGTTTACCTAACATGTGGTGAGTCTTAGTCAATTCATTCTCAATGCAAATCCTCATCAGCCCTTTGATACTGTCGGACTATACAAACCCATCTAGACTGCAGCAAGGGCTAGGAACACACACAAATCCTAACAATGGGCCTCAAGCAGGACCCACTCCCACAGATTGATCCTTTTCGGAAAAGAAAGGACTTGGGAGTTCTTAAGGAGGCCATGTGAAGCCAGGATCGTGGTCTGCGGAGTACGATGATTTACTGTAACAATACAGATCCTTCAGGGTCAGACCCTTGACTGCCACACACCAGTTACAGTCTGCGCTGGCTGCCACACACCAGTTACAGTCTGCACTGATTTGACAATGATAGTTACATTCACTCACTTTGGTCAAGCTATAAAATGTAATAGAATCAATCTTGTTTGTCTCAAAGGCCATAGCTGAGAATAAAGAATTTTTCTTGTTTTCTCAACAAATGTAACATTGAAAATGAAGTAAGAAGGAAAATTTACATGAAGTCAATGATGACTGACATTTAGTTTGGAAGTTCATACAGCTGGTTATTTTATATAAAGATATGCTACCTTGTTGTTTTGGCACCTCCTTTCTTCCAATCAAATCCCAGTTGGTTGCTCCAAAGATGAGCAGCTGACCTTTAACCTTGGGCAATTCAAGTTTCTGCAGAACAAAAAATCTGAGGTCAGTAACGTTAAGTCACTTGATACGTTGATGTCTTAGCTCAAATGGTACAGCACATCAAAAGGGGGAAAATAAATTTTTCATTTGAACTACAGTTTGAAGTCATGTAAGCAGTTTTGGATTTTTTAAAACGTCTCCCAATAAAAAAAAATCACTGGATTTAAGATTCTGTTAACATTATGTTAACAGTTATTGTGCAATTGTGAAGATTATATTCTGTAACAAGACACGTCAGTCAGATATGTAGGAGTCTTAGGTTCACTGGACTGGGAGAAAACCAAACATATTATACTGAAACATTGCACAAACTCAGACATTATTCAGAGAATGTGTTGTATCAGTCAGAAATGAGCCTGAAAAATCAGGCTGAAGAAAACTGAATTTCTTTCCCCCCAAGTATCAGATTGTCCTGCTTTATGAGCAGAACAACAACTGATAAAGTAGGTTAACCTGCTGATTTGGTGCCAATCCACTTCTCTGACCTATCATTCTGTTAAAACAATGGGACACTTCCCGTCATGTCATTCAGTAAAAGAAAACAAAAGTGTGTTTTTGTTTTAATTGCAAACCCAGTGTAATTGTGTCTGTAATTAGTTTCTAGACTGTGCATCAAACCTACTATTTTCTCCTTGACGTCGTCGGCCACGGTGACGGGCTGGAGACCAGACTTGGCTGCAGGCTTCCCAGGTTTCTTGTTGTTCTCCTGCTCAAAGTCGAACTCGTCGTCGCTGCTGAAGTCCCTCTCTTTCCTTTTGCCACTGGTCCTCTTCTTTTTCACGCCACCATTCCCTGAGATGTCCGTCACCTTCTTACGTGGCATTTTGTCAGAAACTGTTTTGTCAGAGATGCAGAGGTTTTAGACTATAGGTCCACTTAGAGAAATCATGCAGCAAGACGAGAGAAGGATCAAGGAAAGTCGAGCACAGTTATTTCACCCAAGCTTCAAAACCAGTGTAGAATTAGTGTAAGAAAAATGTAAAACATTTATTTTCACCAATATTTAAACATTAAATAGATTAGAAGTACTTATGCTGTGCTATATGAACGCAAGTACAGAAAGGACTTCGGTGTGTGTTTACTGCTGTTATGCTGGAGGACTACAAGTGATTCATTAGTTTAGTCTTAATGACATATCTGTACTTGGAAACTTCAAATCCTAGTAGTAAACAGCAATCAAGTACTTTTACTCCAGGACTGTACGAGAGAGCAAGCAATGAGCCAAGTATGAAAAACCACAGAAGTATTCTGCATTCACCTTAAAAAAAAAAAAAGGTAGGATCACTTTAGATTCTTCAATCAATGTTTAAGTAAAAAGGAGGAGGCTTCTAAATGTATTGCTGTTGATATAATGAATTATATTTTTGTTGTTTTGTTGTTATCCAATCTGTGAAACATGTCACTACAGCCGTTTTAAAAAGGTTGGACTGAAGAGACAAGATGTTAACTTACCAACATTTAGAAAAACAAAGTATGAAGCAGAAATTGCAAAGTTCCTCAAAGTCTCACTTATGTACAGAACTTAGTTAAAATGGTTAGTTACCAGCTGTGGAACTGAAAGTGTTACATGCGCAGTGAAAACGGCCTGAACAGGAATCGGACTAAGCGACACAAGGTTTTAAACTAAGACCTCACAGGCAGCGTCGAGCTTCAAATTTTAAGATAAAAAAAAAGTAAAACAACAGGAAATCATAGACTTGTTCATTAAAAAGAGAGTTATGGCCAGTTTTATTAATAGTCAAATCTAGTTATTTATTATTAGCACTATTACCATTTGTGTTTGTGTAACAAAACGTCAGAAAAGGACTGCTACTTTGAGTAAAAAGAAAGTTTCCTATTCAATGATTCGGTCGATTCTATTGTCAAATAGCAGCGATTCAAGCTCCTTATTACACATTTGATGTTTCAGTAAGTTTAATAGCGCCCAGTTACAATCAGACAAAAGCTTGTGACTTTGGAACGTTTACCGGTGTCCGTGAAGTAGCTCTAGCTGTTAGCCTCATTAGCCTAACGAGCTAACCACTGACGCTCTTTGTTCACATAATGGTTGTACAGCAAGCTAGCTGGCGTGCTAACGCACAGCTGGAGCAAAGCAAGTTACACAGTCCGTCGCAGCACACACACACCCGCCAGGTAAAGTTTTTTATGTTGTACAAAACGCGAAGTTCAGCTGAAGTCCATCTAAAATCGGAGTCCGTTTGTGAAACGATCTTAACGAACCGCTGCGTTGCTAACGTTGACGTTACCTCGCCGCTGTAACGTTAAGCTAACGGCGTCTTAAATTACGACACCGAACGATGCTGCTACATAAACTTTTTCCCCCACTGTCGCGTTGCTATCTTGGTAACATTGGGCTCCAAACAGCCCGTGTGAATCTGAACCGAAATGCAGCGTGTGTTGTGTTAAAGGTAAGAATAGACGCCGTACCGGTGATTTCCTGATTCAGCAGCTCCGCGTCCGTCTCCGGTTTGATTGATTTGAACAAAAGAAGCTGCAGCCTGCTGCCTTCATACCACGTGGTTTTTTACATTAACTATTCATCCAGGAAACCAAGCTGCGAGGAGTCCTCGGAGCTGGAGCGTAGCCATGTACATGCACTCAGACGCTCCACTCGAACAACCCTTTTCCACCTACTTGTACTTGAGTACTTCTTGGTACTTTTACTTTTTACTCCACTACATGTATCTGACAGCTTCAGCTGCTTTGAAGATGTAAAGCCAACACCTTTTAAAATACACACTACAAGTGAAGGCATCACTTTCATTGCTCAAGAAACAAGTAGATAAAGTCGTCATTAACAAATAGCTAAAAATAACAGTAAATTAAATAGAATGCAAAATAACAAGTAGAGTACAAAAATCAGCAGCACTTTTATTTTTTGTTTGTGTTTCAGAAAGAGCTTCAGACGTCACTGGATTTAATATAAAATAGAGTTGGGAGAGGTGTAAAGAAAATGTCAACCTGTTCTCTTCTGTCAGTGGTCAAAACATGCAGACGCAAGAACAGTCTCTTCCCAAAGGCCTGAGATGAACATTTAATCTGTCATAGATTATCACAGTTGATATTAGTGCAATATATTAACCCTTGCTCGGAGTAACTGTATGATTTAATCCTTTAACAATATGTGAAAACTGTATATACATGTGTATACTTAGTGTGTCACTCTATGTATGTATGTATGTATGTCATTTATGAATGTATTCATTAATAAACCTATGTATTAATATACATAATTAAGAAACAAATCCACATTTTTCTCACCTATACCTGCTTGTTGACTGATCTTTGCTCAGCTTTGTTCCTGCTTTGGTCACTGTGAATCTGTCTTTGTATTGCTGCTCTTTTTGTATGTAAATAAAAGAAGAGCAGCTAGAAACTGGATTTAATCTCCTTGTAACATACTTGGCCAGTAAAAAACTGATTCTGGTTGATTCCACATTATAACTGCAATAAACATTTGTGGCCACCTGGTGGCAGAAACACCTCTCCACTATACTCTAAGGGTAGAAACAAATAATAAAGCACTACTGTCAGTTACTACTGAACAAAACAGGTATGAAACTAAAGAAAGTAGATTTTACTTATACTTCACAGCAACAAGAGGGAACCAAAATCCATCCAATACTGTACACACATCCAACATCCAATATACAGCACAGACGGAAGTACAAGACAGAACGCATTAAAGCCTGCTACAGGTCAGGGTTTTAGTTGGACTGCTCCTTTAAGGCAACAGGCAATCACATAAATCAGTAGTATCTGTACTACAGTATGGACCGTAATCTGAGGATGCTCTGCGTTGTTATGGTTCCAGGTGGTGGTTGGATCTGGGCAGCAGGTCAGGCTTCAGCCCGGCGCTGCTCTTGTGCTGGCTGGGTTGAGGGCTCTCGTCTCCCCCCTGCAGACCCCCAATCATGGAGCCCAGGGTGCCGTAGCTGCCGCCGTAGGGCTCCATCTGGGCTTCCACACTCAGCCCAGGGCGCTCCTTCACAGGGCGGGGTGGCGAGTGGTCGGAGAGGGGGGTGGCGGCATTCTCAGTCAGGCTCTGCACGGTCACTGAGGACTGGCACCCGGGTAGAGCAGTTATGGTGAAATGCACAAATAACTGTGTTGTGATGTAACATCTGGAAAAGAACCAGTTCAACTCACAGTGGCCACCGAGACCTCGCTGCCGGCCGCCACCTTCTTTTTCCGGGACATGTTGGGGTTCCAGTGGCAAACCAGGCTGTCATTCTGCACACTGTAGTTCTTATGTCCCACCAGCCAGTACGTGTTCATTTTGCCTTTGCCCTGACGGAAACGAGATGTGCGAGTCTGTTCTGTGATAACTCTCTATTAGCCCCTATTGTATTTGCTTCTGTAGTGAAGCAGCAGACGTTTGTACCTTAACGTCGATCTCTCCACGAAGCTGCAGCTCGTAGGCGTTGTCTTTCATCAGAGCCAAGTAGGTTTCTGAACTGGTGTGGATTTTCTGGGCTGAGAAAGAGGAATGTAGAATGTTGTTGTACTGTATTGTGTAAAATGCACCACTCACAGACACCAATGTACCAAAGGTTAAATCAGTCCCTTCTTTCCACCATAGCAGGGTTTGTGTGGTGCGTGTACATGTGTGTCCAGGCTGACATACGCAGGCTGGTGGACTCCATCCTAGAGGCCGTGTTGACAGTGTCTCCAAACAGACAGTACCTCGGCATCTTGTAGCCCACTATTCCTGCCACACACGGACCTGCGCAGCGAGGACACAACGCTCTGCAGCCGTCATTCACAAACGCGTCGTGCTCCCTCCTCGGGAAGCGGCTAAAGTCACCTCGCTGGGAGAGGCTCTCACCCGTGTGGATGCCGGCTCGCAGCTGCAGCCTGTGGTTGGGCATGTGGGGGATGGCCACCTGTCTGACGGCTGCTACCAGGTCCAGGGCCATTTTGGCGATCTCATCGGCGTGTCTGTCCCCGTTCCTCTCCGGCAGCCCGCTCACCACCATGTACGCGTCTCCAATAGTCTCCACCTGGTAGATTTATAGCAAAATATAAACAGACACATTGATATACACACAATATATGTTGGTGAAATATGTGGTGAACTAACGGTTGGGTCGTAAAGGGTGCAGAGAAAGAAGCATTCCGGCGAAACGCTGTCTCTGAACCTTGTAGACGTCGTAGGATTCGATGCGCGTGTCGAAGCACATGTAGAGGTTGTTGAGCATTTCCACCACTTGAAGAGGAGTGCACGACGCGGAGATGGAGGTGAAGCCCACGATGTCTGAGAAAAAAATGGTCACCTGGAACAAGACAAGGACAAGTGTGTGTATATGTGAAAGGCCAGCAGAGTAAATGCATGTAGCTCACATCACAAATGCATAAGGCAGGAAGTTAAAAGCAAGAGTCCTCAAAGCGCAGTGATGCTCCTCTGACTCACAGGTAGAAGGTGTCAAAGGCACCACTGGGAGAAGGCGCCAGCTGTCACTCCACTCCACTGCCCCCATTTAGTTATGTTCTTTTCCAAGTCAAGATGCAGCAGGCACACAGGCACATACAACGTTTGTCAAAAATGAGTTGACCATAACAAGTTCACAATATTTCAAGTCTGTCTTAAAACAGTAGTCGATGTCAACATTTTTTTTTAAGATGGAGGACTGTGGATTTTAGCCTTCATCGTTGAGGAGTCATTATGGTTAACGTTTTCTACCACAAAGATTAGCTGGGTCTTCCATTCCTTTCTCAGATCAGAGCCCACAGTCCCAGAGCTTTGGGTACAGCTGTTTCAATCCTCTTCAATATGCCAAACACAATTTTCATCCACATAACTTGTTTTATCTGGTGATGAATATGGAGCAGGGCAATTATAGGCAATTATAGCAACAATAGCAACAAAGGCAGCAAACGCCCGCACATACACACATACACACACACACACACACACACACACACACACACACACACACACACACACACACACACACACACACACACACACACACACACACACATCCAGCGTGTTTGCAGATCTTGCAGAGGCAGCGTCTTTGCAGTAGCATCCCACGAACATTGAACATTAGAAGCTCTGAACGTGTGAAAGGAAGGAAAGGATCCGATTTACTGTCAGCAGCGTCACACCTCAAACCCCTCGGCTTCATGTTCCATTTGTCTGTAACGCTTCATTTTACCAGGTCACAAAGTAAAACAAACAAAAGAAACAATCAAACAGTTGTGTTTTCAGTTTATATTGTTTTGAGACGTTAAATTCAAAGTGAAACTGAAAGCAAATCTACTCTAAACTGATTTAAAAACGTGTATAAGTATTGAGATAAAAACATCCATTGAGGCTGAGTGCTTACTGTACCTCACACTAATATTAACAGGTAATATAAAAATAGATGAGAAATAGTTCATATGAATAAAGATATAGATTCACACACCTGCATACTTTCTGGTTGAAGGGCTAATGCATTTAAATGTAAGCTCTGCGATTCCCACCTCATTACCCAAAGCTGTGCGTGAGCCATCAAGGGTCATAAGTAATATAAGCAAATAAAAGATTATAAAAAAATTATAAAAAACAGTCAAGATTAACACACTGACGCAGGTCGCAGGTTCTACGGCCAAGTCTCACGTCAAAACCATTGCTCCAAAGTAAGTTTCAAGTCCAGAAAGCACCAAAGACTCAAGTCAGGTCAAAGGCTCCTCAAAATCAACAAGCCCCAGATCGAGTCCAGACCAAAACATGTTTAAAGTTTCCAACCTGATCATTATCAATTGGTTATTTTGGAGCAAATATTGAACAAGTCTACACAACAGAAGTGGGTTTGGGTGCGTGCTGAAGTCCCTCCACCCACCTTCTCATAGCTCTCAGCCTCCACGTGCCTGTGCTTGCGCAGCTGCCGGGCCACGGACTTGGGCAGCATTTGGTGCAGCAGGTCCTCGGCCAGCTGCCTCTGGCGCTTCAGGTCCTCGGTCTTCTCCTTCAGGTTCTGGGCGTAGTTCTGGATCCACTCGGTCATCTGCTTGAACGAGACCATGACCGCTGGGTAGATGAAGCAGGCTATCGTCAGCAGGCAGATCCTCATACTGAGGCCAGAGGCCACCGATCGAGATGTCAGCCTGAGAGCCGGCGCCGCGCGGTCCAACAAGCACCCCCGAGTGTTGGTCAGGGCGCTGATTCCAGGCTCGGAGCCGGCAAGAAGCTGCGGTTCCGCTGCTGAGATCTGCCACAGACTGGTGTCAAAGACGGCAGAACGCTGTTGGCTGGAGTTGAACCTGAGGTCCACCTTCTCCACCCAGCAGTCATTCAGCTGTTCAGTCATCACCCGGGCAAAGCCAAGGTAACTGAGCACATGGGTCCAATTGGACTGGAAGCCAGAGTGAGCTGCCAGCGGGGGGGCGTCCATCAGCTGGTGGTTGAGCTCGATGAACGCTGTCAGAAGCCGCGCGCACAGAACCACTCTCCAGTTGGAGTCCAGTTTGGCCTTGACTAGAGCGTCCTCCACCGTCCCCCACATGTCGAGAAGCGTCCCAATGAGCAGCGAGAACCTGGAGGAACCGTTCCCACCGGTCCTGTTTGTATCGAGGTCAGCCTTCAGAAATCCTCCAACGCTCAGTCTGAGCTCCAGGCAAAATCCAGCCAACTCGGCGCTACAGCCGGCGGCCATTAGCCTCCCACGAGCCGCCGTCTCTCCGCAGACACGACCGAGCGCCGGGAGCACGAGCTCCGGAAACCCCCCTTCCATCGTCCCATTGTGTGTCCACGCGCGCCTCGTCCTCTGAAGCGAAGCGACGAGTTGCAGGATGGCCGCCGTTCTGCATGAGGTCAGCTCGTCGTGAGCGGCCTCCGTGGCGCGCAGCAGCTCAAAGCTGGAGCTGAGGTCAAAGGTCACGGAGCCCAGAAGGGCCAGGAAGGACAGGACGCAGGCGGTCACAATCCGCCGAACGCTGCGACTGCTGCCGGACACGGGAAACACAGGACACCTGCAACACGGGAACACGGGAATTCAACTGGTGAAATACTAGAGGTTCAGGAAAAACTAGTGGGAGGTGTTTCCCACCGATTTACTGACTCTGAAAGATAAAAACAAGAATGACTTAAAAATATAAAGGATGGGCAGAGACAAAGACGTGAACTTTTATCACGTCCACCACATTTAATTTAGTTTTCAGTAGGTGCTGGTAATTATTACACCAGGAACTCTAAGCCTGATTCTGCTTTTCAAAGGTCAATTCCATTTCCTTGTAAATCACAGCTGTAGTCGTTCTCTGCCTTTCTCTGTTCTGCGCGTCTCACCTGCACAGCTGACAGTCGCCGTGCGCATCCTGCTGCGCCCACGGAGCGACCCTGCTCTTCTTTATCCACCTCCTTTTGAGAGAAGCCGAGGACAGGGTCCCAGATGCCAGACACTGCTTTTTCATCAGGCCCAGCGCTGACATGAGAGCTGAGCTCCAGCCCGTCACTCACGGCAGGTGGAGGGGTCCCGTTAGTGGAGCCAGTGGATCGACGGGTCCGCACCAGCGTCTCGTCTGGCGTCTGCCTACTTCACAATAAAAGCCCCCTGAGAGCCAGTGCGCGTTGAGCGTCGTTGAGATGTGATGTAGAAAGGTGTCTTAAAAACAATCAGATGACCTAGAGCACGATAATTAACTGGCTTTTCTGTTGCAGCACAATCTCTTTTTGTTTGTTTTTTTGAATGTCAAAGTTACTTTGTTTTTTTATTTCTAGTTTAAGATATATAAAAATAACTAAGAAATACCAAATTTGACACCGAATTCACAAACGGTAATATTAACGACCCCAATCAAGTATGGTTTAATGCAAAAATGTTTTTAAAAAATGAAACATCATCGCTTTGTTTACGGTGTCTGAATAGCTGTGGAAAGCCCTGCATCGGCTTTAATTTTGAAGGTTGTCACCGGACGTTCCCCATGTGACTGCGCTGGTCATTGCGCACACACACGGACACACAAGTCGGGGTTTGCAGTGTGTTTAACGAGGAGAAAGCCGAAACTTGTGAGGATATGATTCAGCTGCTGGCTTTGCACGCGCTCCGGTAACGCGGCGGTTCCGCTACTCGGGGACTCGTTGGGTTTTCGCGGGCCGAACTGACGGAGGGCGATGCGCTTGGAGGCGCGCTGAACAAAGAGCTTTTCTTCCCTCTACTATTGTTTCCGAGCTGGGCGCCCACTTCCCGACGCAGTCCGGGGCTGGAAAAGTAAGAAAAGTGCGTCAAAGTTGGACGGTTGCGCCGAAACGTGCCTTTTAAACGCCGCGTCGTCTAATTGAGTCACGGAAGCAACCGCGAGAGCGGTCTGGGTTTAGCGGCGCGAGCCGCGAGTTTACGCAACATTGTTATTGGAAGAGTGGGAAGGAGCCGCGAGCCGCATCACTGCGAACTGCGTTACGCAGCCCATAATAACAGCGCGTATTACTGCGTCTCAGTCACAAGATAATTAAACTCATCAGATTGTTTGCTTCCAATCAGCAGTAGCTGCTGTCAGATAAGCGGTGGGAAATCAAATCTGCAGTACGGAGTAAACTCCTAACATTAAACATTAGATGACGTATAAACGGGCTGTGAATGAGCAGTTTACACTTTAATGATGATTAGCCGTTGTGATGAATGATCCACTCCGGTCATTTCACGTGGCAGGTGAGGGGCCCGCGCTCCAGTCATGACCTCTGGGAATGGGACCAGTAGCAGCAGCCAGCACGATGGAGACAGCAAAGCAGCCCAGGCCCTAGTCAAGTCCCACATCCTCACCCATCTGATCGAAGGCTTCGTGATCCAGGAGGGAGCCCAGCCTTTCCCTGTGAGTGCTGCTCTGTCTGATGGGTTGTTCAATGAGCAGGTGCTGCCGCGTTAATGGCAACTGTAAGTCGACCACATTAGTGTGCTGCTGGTTCAAAGGTTTATCCGTGTTCACAGTCACACAAACACAGGGACGCGGCTATGAGGGTAGTGGCCCAACTTCCATTCAAACTAGAGAAAAGAACAAGTGCATGTATCCTCACAATGAAGCAGAGCTGAAAACAGCTGTGAAAGGAGGGAGTATTTCTGCGGCGGCCTTGGAACGGCTTGGCCACGGCTGCCTGGTCCACTGAAGGCCGACTCATGCATACCGCTGATGAGTTGGCTGCAATGTAGCGTTCCTGAGAGGTGCACTCCTACCACCTTCACCGGGACATTCTGCTAGTAAGCAGTCCCAGGAAGTGAACAGACCGGCGCTAAGTTCAACAGGATGCTTCAGCTTTAGCAGTAAGCGCTTTTACTGCAGCAGGTTGCAGTCTGGCCTTTGACACGTAGGTATTTACAGCTGGACAGACACGTGTAGCACACGTGTTCTTTTGTGGGGCTGAGCTGTTAGTCGCAGCCCTCAGCGGGTCTGTGTTGGACCACCACCCTCAGTGAACTGTAGAAGCGTGGTGTCGCTTCAGCTTCAGCTCCTGTCATGAAGTTGATGTGTGTTTCCTGCAGGTCGAACGTCCGTCGTTCTGCATCGAGAGCCTGAGGAGACACACGGCGGACGCCAAGATGGACAGCGTCACTCCAAAGGGTACAGGCTGACGTTCCCACACCAGAGGCCCAGCCGCGTGTTCTCCCAGAACTTGGTTCTTTAAGTTGTATAGTTCTAATCAGTTAGAAAGACACAATGAGGCACAAAGTTACACTTTAAGACCTGACACAAACCCGCAGATGAATGCACGAGTTCTACACACTAAATAATGTTCCCACTGTGTGTGTGTGGTTGTGTTCGCGTGCACGTCTGACTCTGGATTGCTTCCTCAGAGCTGAAGGCCCAGCAGGAGCCCATGCTGACCTGTGAGCTGTGCGGCAGGGTGGACTTCGCCTACATCTTCAAAAGGTCCAAGAGGTTCTGCTCTACAGTGTGCGCCAAGCGGTAAGACAGGGAAGACGCGGCCGCTTCCTCGGTCCAATAAATGATCCCGGAAAGATCGCTCATCTGTCTATTGTAGCTACAATGTTGGATGCACAAAGAGGATGGGCCTCTTCCCGAACCGTAAAACCACGCTGGAGAACATGAAGAAACAACGGGCGCTCAACGGGAGTCACAAAGCCTCCAGCCTGGAGTCTAAAAAGAAGGTTAGACGTGAATTTGATCGTTTGCTGGTGGTGCTGAAGGATTAGTGGACCTAAACCTGCTCCCTCCCCCTCAGACCGCTCCCTCTGTGCAGAAGCCGGCCACTGCCGCTCCGCCCACCGGCCACTCCGCGCACCCCGTACAGGGAGAGTCCAGCCAGTGTTCCGACCTGTCCGGCCACAGGGAGGTCCGGTCCCGGTCGCCGGCCGCCCAGCAGGGCACGGAGCTGCCCCTGCTGCCCCACGGCTTCCTACCCAGCGACCCCGGCCGGTGGAACATACAGGACGTCTACGAGTTCATCTCGTCGCTGCAAGGTGGGTTCCGGGTCGTGGTCTCAGCGGGCGATGGCGTGTGGAGCTGCTGGAGATGAGCGTCGGGTGCTTTGTGGCTGCAGGTTGTCTGGAGATCGCGGAGGAGTTCCGGTCTCAGGAGATTGATGGACAGGCCCTGCTGCTGCTGAAGGAGGACCACCTCATGGGAGCCATGAACATCAAGCTGGGCCCCGCGCTCAAGATCTTTGCCCAGATCAACCTGCTTAAAGACTCGTAGCCCATCGTACACACACACTGCTCTCACAGGCAGCTCTGGACAGTGGATGTGCTCAAGACCTCAGCTGGGACTGACTGGATCTTACACTGAAGGCGTCACGCTACAGTTTGATGTGAACAGTGTATTTCATAGGCTGTGTTTGGAAAAGTGTTTCATAGAGGCTGTGTTTTTGTTTTTGTTGCTGTATCGCAGGCTTCTGCAGGATCTCAGATCTAGGCTCAACCTTGCCTTGATCAGAAGCTCGATCTGTGCATCCGGCACATTTAGCACTGACCCCAGACCCTCAAACGACACATCACCACCTTGCATTGCATCATCACAGAGATCATCATCACAAGATTTAGCAGCATAGACATAATATATCTCAACACTTTGTGTTAATTCTGCACTAGGAACAGTGTCGCTGCTGCTGCTGGAGCATCTTCCAGCTTCTAATCCGGCCACGTCTGTTTGGGTCCAGCTTATAAATTGCAATATTTCATTTTCAATTGTTAAACTCGTTCCAAAATACAAGTGATGCTCATTTCCTCTTACAGCAGCAGAGCTCATCCTTCCATCAGTACTCATGTTATAGCGCTCATACAAACGCTTCTTCTCACAATGTCATTGCAGGAGCTGCTCCAGGAGGTGGCGGTGTAGGACACTGGTGTGTGACAAATCTCAGAGAACATTTGATTATATGGATGTTTGTGTTTCATGTAATCAAATAGGAAAACCTGGTTTAGACCGTGGCAGAATAACTGGGGCTGATTAAACTCTGCCGCTCTACACTACTGCGGCTATCGTAAAAACTACTGTTGCCTCAGGATCTGCTCCGTCAGGTCTCCTACGTTTCTGGTGCTTATTGATAATTCATCAGGTTTTTTTTCTTTTTTAATGTGAATTCAGATTGCTGTACAGTGTGTTGAATTCTCACCTGGCACAGCTCTGCATCAGGAACGCAAACACCTGCTCCACTGTGATCAGATCGACTCTGTGCAGCGAGGAGTAAACTAAGATTTTGCCTTCAGATTTCTGTTCATGCCAAAGTCTCCCAAATGTCTGAGGGCTGGACAGAACCCTCCTTACAGCTAATATCAGGTTTCTGTGGTGGTGATCACATCTTCCTGAGTAGCATGTGTGTGGTGACGACACGTCAGTAGAGGGTAGACACTGTTTTCTCTGTTACCAGTTTCAGACTTGTTGAAAAACTTTGTCCTTGTTGATTTTTCTTACAGAAATTTAATTTTTTAATTAAACAATAAAAACGTAGACACATCATTGTGACCATTGTCAATTCTTCATCTGCAGAATGTGACGTTATAAATTAAAGTCCTACATTCACAAGTATTAAAACAGTTCAAACCTGTGACTCCTGTAACCAATCAGCTGCGTTTAAACGAAGTTCAAGCGCAGCAGTTCAAGCGCTGAATGATAATTAATTAATTAATTAATTACAAACAACATTCATTTTATATTGTCCCACAATAATAAGATGATTTATTTTCCCAACAAAAAATAAAATGAAAACATGTTCTGGTTCTGTTTTACAGGACAACTAATAATTTAACATGATCCCATATATGGCTTCACAGCCATGAGCTGAATAAATTAACTTGTCTTCCTCATTAAGGCACACTCAGCAGTTCACATAAAACAAAATGAATCAAAACTAACAAATCTCAAGGTACCATTGCCCCATGAATTTACAAGTGCATCATGCACACAAGTGTGTCCGACAAGGATGACACAAATTAAGGCTACGTTCACATCACATTAATGCAGAGTTCAGATGGGTTATTCACATCTTTGGTTCACATCCATGTTTACAGGTGACGTGTGTGTGTGTGTGTGTGTGTGTGTGTGTGTGTGGTCTGATCCTAAACTGCCACATGCAATTTTAACGTTGAAGCAAAAAAGCTGTGATGTGAACGTTACCCAAGTGATGGATCCAGAAACATTAAGAAAAATCCCTAAAGCCCAAAAACGATTTTATCATGTTAGACTGCAAACAACGTCACCAACTGCTCTTTATAGGTTTTTACATTTAAAGTAAACAATGTCACAGTAGGCAGAGGTTAACTGGTTGGGAAAACAAACCTTGGCATTAAGCTCTAACCATGAAGGATGTGGGCTGAGCGAGCGAGGAATGTGTGGACAGAGAAAAACACCAGGGTACATGTGAAGTGGGCTGCGCTAAACCAAAAATAAACCTGGAAGCTTAAAAAACAGTTTGAACTCCTGGTGATTTGGTTCTGAATTAAGCTGTAACGGAACAGATTTTCATGACCTGGATCTCTTCCTTTAACTTCTCTGCTCACAACACTGCTCAGCAGTTCACACGAGCCAAAAAGGAAGAGCAAAGACATTCCTGCACAGCTACAGTCCAGTTCAAGCTGAACGTTTTGCTCGGAGGTTTATCTTCCAGGTTTCTGAGCATCATTCAGAAAGTGCAAAATCCTCAGGCCTTCGCAAGAAACGTTCTGGAGGCAGTGCCAGTAAGAAGGTTGTGATTACATGGGTTTTAACCGATAGCGGGAGTCACCTCAGACATGTGGATGATGCTGGGACCCGTCATTCACCAGGTCTCAACCTTCACTGTGTCGACTCACTTTGGTTTTAAACACAGACTGCAGTTGTCTTTAAATCTGTGCAACCAGCATTAAAGTCTCATTAAAGGAACGGAAACTGTTCAGAATAAATCCCACGGCTGCCAACAGCACAATAAACACAGCATGCGTCTGCCCTGCTAGCTGAGTTAGCGGGTTTGCTGCATGCAGCAATTTTCATAGCTTTCCTAAAACAACAATCACATCAACAGGTCTCTTTCTGTTTCGTGCGAACAACCAGTGAACACACAATGGGCATGAAAGCCTGCATCACCATCCATCCTTGCCCTCCCGCTCCAAATCGTACAGTGATTGTTTAAATTATTTGAAAGATGGTGAACTCAAAATGAGACTCAGAGTTTTTACTGTACTGTTCAGCTGGTTAAAGAGCAACTTAGTTATATCACAACATCTGATCAAGAAATCGTCACTAGAAAAAAACTCCCTTCATGTTCTCGGCAGAAAATGATCAGCAAAACTTTAAATTATAATAAAAACGTTAAAACCCACTTCTTCCCAGCAGATCTCCAAATAGAATGACTCCTTCAAAAACCCCAGTCATAAACAAATGACCACCACATTGTGGAAACAATATGAAAAAGGCACGCTTAATCTCAAGCTGAATGTTGAATGTGTGCATGCGATCAAGCAGAGCTCCTGGTGTCTTGGCAGCCATCCTCACTTTTGCTGTCAACCTGGTGGCGAAGTCAGAGGCGAGGATTAGAATGGACCATCAGCAGCTTTTCCGACTTATCACTAACCCAGCCCGTCCACACACAGACACAGAGAAGCTGAGCAGAAGGGGTTACAGAGACTTGACAAAGAGCCAAAGCCAGTCCAGGTTTCTTGTTAATTTAATCGAGAGATTCCATATAAAACATCATCAAAAGGCAGAAGAGAAAAAAAGAAAAAGCAGAAAAAGACTCTCAAGTGAGCACAGCGTCCACAGCTGATGAGAAACATTAAACCTGCAGCTGCAGCGGCTCGAAACGTCTTCACATGACGACACATGACATGGACGCACAGACTGAGTTCTAAATCAGGCTTCTCTCTCTTACGGCAGGAATTCTGTTTCAGTTGACCTACGACACATGTCTCACTTAAAAATGGCAAAAAGATTTATCCTGACTTTCGTAGCTTGGGGCAGATGAGGAGAGAGGAGGAGCAGACAGGTTGGAAACACTGCTAATGGCACGAAAAGCTCTCCATGCACAACTACAAACCGTTTATGCAACAAACAGAACGTTTGTTTTTCTATAAAGCTGCTCTTCCGCTAATTTGTCCTTATTTCAGTTGTGGCTAAAGATTGTGGTCACAGCCGACAGTCCTCGGTTTAGTCCAAAAGCATGTTGCAGCACTGCAGATTTATGCTCTTCAGAAAATCATTCACGTACAGCATCAAATATTTACGCTAGGTCATCAGTCACAGTGAGCATCAAAAGAATTCTGATGCCTTCTGCACTGTGGTAAACTGCTCGATTCCTAAATTCCAGTAATGCCAGAAAAAACGTGTCGCAGGGTTGTGTTCTTCAAGCCAGAGAGCTTCTCACGCCACTAACGTGGAGTCTAACACTTCACACCTGAAACAAGAAACAACTGGTACCGTCCTGTCAGATGTTAAGTCAGCGAAAGCTGTCAAAGGTTTTCAAGCTCAGGATGAGAAAATAAAAGAAATACAGTAAAACAATAACTTAGCAAACAGAAAGAGAACAATTCTTGTGCTTTTTTTCCCACTTCAATCAAGAAATGAAATAAACTCTACAACAAACACGAAGTGCACTCGAACAGATGGCACGTGACGAAGACGTGGTTAATCTGAACTTTGATTTGGAAGGATGCTTCTACTCTACTGGGTTTTTCACAGGAAATTTTATTTTCTACGCTCGGGCACAGAATATGCTGAAGCAAAACGTAAAACAAATTCTTTCGGCACAAACAGGAAAATCTGAGAGAGGATGTGTGTAAGGCGATTAGATAAACCCAAACCAAACACTGAACCATGTGAGGGGGGAGAGGGCGAAGGTCAAACCCTAGAAACCAACCCGACAGAGGAAGTGTTGACACCGAGAGGAGATCTTTGCCACCACACACACACGCACACACTCACACTTATAAAAACAGAGCAGAGTAGTTTTGTGTATCTGATTCCAGTTAGGACTGTTTGTTTATACCTTGCTCCTGAAGAGGGGCTTAGCGCCGGGGCCACAGCACTCGTTGTATATGAGCTTGAAGAGGAAAAGGTGGAAGAGAGTTATGAGCGACGCCACGCTAAACCAGAAGAGGAAGGGCAGGCCTGGGTATCTGTTGGCCATGTGCTCTTCGTGGGCCAGGATGGCTTTAAGGTGCAGGGTGTGGCGGAGGTCCTGCAGGTGGCGCAGGTCTGTGGAAATGTATAGGAGCGGCGTGATGGGCTGCGTCACCATCACAGGGAAGGTGTGACCTTTGACCTCCGACGTCAGCTCCACGGGCTCGTTGAGGCAGCCGGCCTCGCAGGCGTACAGCTTCACCGGCTTCTCCTGCTGCTTCACGGACACGTGGAGGAAAGGCTTCCCCTCCGTGTCCAGCAGCACTGCCAGGTTGATGAGGTCCTGGTTGTAGTGGATCCCCCTCAAGGCGTAGCTGTTGTGCAGCACGTCTGGATCAGCCTGGAACTGCAGGTGGTTCTCGGTGAACTGAAGGCCGCCGAAGCTGAGCGCCATGGCCTGCATGGCCCCGTGGGCTCCTGCTGCCACCAGCACCTTGCAGCCCCGCTTCTGCAGCGTCAGGGTCCACAGCGTGACCAGCTGCAGGATCTGAGCCGTGCTGCTCACCCGCTCTGGCCACAGGTTCTCCGCGTGCATGGTGGCATGGCCGCTAAAGCAGTGGTCGGCGTAGTTGAGACTGGACTCCAGACGAGCCCGCTCATCGCCGCCGAGCCGTCGGTCCAGCAGGGGCGCCATGGAGGAGGAGAGGATGTAATAGAGGGTGGTGTTGACCGTGCGGCTCGATGGGGTGTTAGAGTCCGTGATCTTCCTCATTTCAACACCTGAACGAACAAAGGATTTGATAACAGGTTAATTCTTGACCCCGCTGGACAAAGACACAGCAAGAACAGTATTCGGTCACTCTCCCTTTTTAACACCTTTCGATTTAATGCAACCTAAACATTATAAGGAATTTTGTCAACAACTGAGATCTTGTCTTTCCTTTAAAGCAGGATGGTTGAGGGAGTGCTGCAGATAAATGGTTTAACAACTTACACAATTAGACTTATTTTGCAGGTGGAACTAACACCAGCCAAACTGTAAGTCAGTCTCTGTGGATGTTGTGTAAATAGGTCAAAAAATGTTTCTTCCGGCCTCATCTAGGTTCGAGCTGAGGACATGTACCAACATTTAAACCAGTCACAAGCCAAACGCAAAATACTGGCACAACAACTCAACAGCAGAGCAATTTCTTTACAATGTGATGATCAGGAACAAAGTGGACCTTCTTTATGGCTCCAAGAATTACCCAAAATAAAAGACTTCAAGGAAAGACTTCAGGTCAAGTTCATTCAAAAACATGTTCCCTGACTCAGCAGCTGTTGTGTTCAAAAAGAACATATTATCGAGTGTAATAACCGGTATTTCAGTAGGAAGTGCCTCACCTGAAATGAAGAGGTCCACCCAGGCCTGTTGGTGACCTACAACCAGCTCATCCACGCTGGACCTCAGCAGCTCCCCCAGCTCCTTTTTGGCTCCTTCTCTGAGGGCCGTGAAGGTCTCGTCCAGCTTGGAGGCCTCAATGGGCTCTGAGGTCCACACCACAGACAGGATGTTGTCTGTGTACTCGGACTTAGCAGACACCTGGATGACGCCGCTGAGCTTCTTGGTGACCACCACCACCAGCAGCATGCGATTGTTCTCCACTGGAACTCTGCCGGAGGACAGGACTATGTCTTTGTCCTCCAGTTTCTCCACGCTGCTGGTGAACTTGCTGCCAAACGAGGGATTGTCCGAGGAGACGTCCAAGGAGGCGGCCCTGTCAGACGGGTTGTTGATGTGGATTCGCTGCAGATAGACGTTGGGTCTGCTTCTGTGTGCGATGAACTCCTCTCTGATGGTCACACAGTCCCGGGCAGACTGCAGAGCGGACGGGGAGGCGCAGCGGACCGACAGCACGGATCCTTTACGGAACCACAGCATGCTGGCCTGAGCCTCGGCTCGCTTGCCTTCGAGATGGACCCAGAGTCTCGGTGAGTATTCAGTCTGGTGGACCGGGGCCGAGCCGGGCTGTGAAGACGACGCCACCCACAGTTTGTTAGAGTCAATGTCAACCAGAATATGGCCGTTACCTGTGACAAAGGGTGCGTCGGTGGGTTCCTGAGCTGTGCTGTAAATCCCTTCTCCTCTTTCCACCAAAGACTTCCAGCGGTGAATTTCGGTGAGCAGACACTGGCCAGCGGCCCCACCGGGCATGGCCGAGCCGCCGAAGAACCTCCACCTCCGCTCGGCTCCTAGGTACCAGTACAGGATGAGGAAAAGCAGCAGCCCGATGAGGAGTCTCCTCGCCCAGCTGCTCGACAGCAGGCCCGGCAGCCCCTTTAGCCTCTGCTGTAGCCACATTTTGCACTTAAACAACGAAAGTCTGCATCTAAACGCTGCACCCAGGGTGCCGACACAGTAGATCTCGCGATGTCACATTGAATTCGGCTCCAAGTTCAGAGCATGCTCCTGTGAGGGAAAGCTGACAAACTGGCTTCGTTAGCTTCAGGTTAGCTTAGCTTAGCTTAGCTCGGTGTCTAGCGCTGTGAAGCAAATCGGACCCGGCTCCCATCGCGCGTCTCCGTCTCCGTCCGACAGCTTAAAACCCCCTCCGGCTGGACCTTAGCTCACGTTGCGTTTAGCTCGGCTTCACGCTGTGAAGAATAAATCGCCCGTCATTCCAAACAACTCTGCAGCCAGCAGTTGACACTTCTGGGTTGTCACAAATGCCGTAAAGCAAAACGGCACACTCGTGACCGGAAATGGCGTAAAACCCAAACGCAGGACAAATATTGATGATGAGTTAAAATAGATGTCTTAAATTAAATAACTATGGGTACAACTATAATTTATACTATTTAAAATGTCCATTAATGCTAATACTTTTAATAAATACAGTTATTATAGATTATAGTATTAATGCTAGGATATAAAGTGTTAATACATTTTATAAAAATACATTATTATAGCTTAATTATTAAGCTATAATTGCAGATTGTTATATTTATAACTACCACTGATTGTTTACTGTAATCAAACAAGGCAACCATCCATTTATCCATCTATTTTCTACTGCTTGTTCCTTGTAGGGGTCGTGGGCAGTGCTGAAGCCTACCCCAACAGGGCAAGAGGCGGGTTACACCCTGGACAGGCCAGTCTATCACAGGGCCATTTACAGCCAATGTTCCCTTTAATAACATTTCATAGCTACATATTCTAAAGTGTCCTTCTGTCTGAGTCCAGGCTGGACCAGTCAGTGAAATGACCCCAGGAGGCCCTTGGGCCCCGGCAGCCCAGGCCCCTGCTTTGACCCTGGCTCACATTTAAAGGACAAACCGTGAACCAACACGCTTCTGTTTATCTGTTTACTGTGATAACGTCTCCTGTTGACACTGAGCACTGTCTGCTTTTGGCAACATGATACACATGCACATCCCACATTTATTCCGCTCTGTGTCTGCTGCATCCAGCCTGTACTTCTAATAGTGTTTGCCTTGTAATGTTTGTTCGACGGTGTTTTGTGCAAAGGCCTAATAAAGAGGTCGACTCTCATCGAGGCTACGTGCGTGCGCTCATGTCAGCAGCACAGCTGGCTCATCCTTTCCAAACAGCCTTTGCCCGTTTTGGAAGTGGGCGTCACAGATGGAACAGAGGAGCCCGTGTCCTGCAAGAATGATCATTAATTCACAAGCTGCACCCAAAGCACCCAAACCCCGTGCACTGCTCCCAGCTCTGCCCTCTTATTTATAGTGCTGTTGCCGTGTTATTATCACCGCTGTGTCGCGTAAACGTGTCTTCTGCGTGGAAGACGCCGGGGGTGAGGTGGGGGGGACGGGCCGAGCGGGCGGTGCTTGCGGACTCGCGCTCCTGTAAAGTTTTCCTTCTAAGAGTGGAGGAGCCCGCAGTTCAGTCGGCGTTGGTTTCACCGGGATTTAGTCGGACTTTGCCAAAAATGCGACTTTGGTCCTCGCTGCTGTTTTGTGCACTTTTGCACCTGGTTCAGTGCGACGAGCAGCGGATCCGCGAAGGTAAGACGACAGAAACGAGCCCGTGGGTCTGAGCAGCCACGACCCACTAACACGACCCTGGACAAAAATATCAGGCAAAACGCCCCTGGGTTGTCGCAAATAAGCCCGAAACGCGTCCACAAGTATAATGGCAGCAACTGATAAAAAATAGAAAAGCTGTGATTTAGTTGAAGATGGAGTCACCGAACGGCCCAAGAGACACCTCGAATGGACGGTTGTAGCCAGCGTTTGGCTTTTACCCAGTTAAAAGGCTTTGAATTGAAAAACGAGCGAATTCAGCGGCGCGGCGTGTTTCGCAGCCGGTGGGTCGGAGCCGCGGGCCGCTGACGTGGACCGGGCCGCAGCCGCAGTTCACGAGGGTCGCTGAGCGGAAGGTCTGGTTTCTCCATTTATATTGTGCTTTAGAAGAGCCCGGTGCTCGGTGCTGTTGCACCGAGCAGTCTGTGTGCGCAGCGGCGATCAAAGGGCGGATTTCCAGTTTGTTGAAAGCGCGTCGAAGAGACTGAAAAAGACGGAGAAAAGGCAAATTAGAGCTTTAGTGTAAAAACCTAATGGGAAAATCAGACGAGTTCGCAAAACACGCGTAGATCCACGTAAACCTGCTTTGAACTCACGTGAGCGTCTTCAGGAGTGAAAACTATAACGTGTTAAAGTATGAGGCTACCGATCTATTACTGCGTTCTGAGTGTCTCCATATTCTGTGGTACTTGGTGTTCAGACCTTCATATTAGACAGTGTTACACTGCTCCGTAATATTTTAATTGTAGAATAACTTGACTGACTGTTACATCATTAATACAGACGATTCGGTCTGGAAGCTGCACAGTGTTACCGCCACCAGTGGCTCGTGTTTTTGTCTGTTTTTTCTTTTAATTTGGGAATTTGCTGCTGTAACAGTTCATGTATGTCATTATTAATATATGACTATTGGAGCATTGGTTTGATGGTTTAAAACCCTGAGTTTGAGTTTTCTTTCAGCGCAGATGTTTGCTTCTCCTCGTGCTCGGTCAACAGCTGCTGCTGTTGCGTCACCGTGAAGCAAACAAAGTGACAGCATTGCCTCTGAATTCCTCCTTCGTCCTGTGGTGTCTTCCAGAGAGACTCCTGGTTGTGACTGTTGCAACCAAAGAGACAGATGGTTTCGCGCGGTTCATGAGGTCGGCCAAACACTTTAACTACACCGTCAAGGTAAACGCCTGCTCTGAAAACACTCATGCTCCGTTTCACTGCTCCTGAGCAATGAAATCTAAAGGGGACGTTTTTGTGCTTTAAGGTTCTGGGCCGAGGTGAGAAATGGACAGGAGGCGACTACATGTCGGCTCCAGGCGGAGGCCAGAAAGTGCGACTCCTCAAGGCGGCACTGGACGACATGAAGGACGAGGACAAGATCATCCTGTTTATTGACAGGTGGAGTTTCATACCTCAGACATTTTGAGTAGATTTCATTTCAATCACCTTCCATTTCAGAGCAGAGGAACATTTTATTCCCTTATTCCCTCAGTTAAAGGGTCAGAGACATCAACATCATCAGCAGTTGTTTACTCACTGAGCAGTTCCTTAAAAGCATTTCTTAGATGCCAGTAAACACAACCACTGGCAACTTAGCTCTCCAACTAAAGCCTGCCGGATTCTCATAAAAGGCCACCCTTTCATTTCCTCCAACCCCGTCACTGGTTTCACACTCTTCTGACTCTCGCACAGCTTCGACGTCATTTTTGCCTCGGGCCCCAAGGAGCTGCTCAAGAAGTTCCAGCAGGCCCGACACAAGGTGGTGTTCTCCTCCGAGAGCCTGATCTGGCCGGACCGGCACCTGCAGGACAAGCACCCCCACGTCAGGGAGGGCAACCGCTTCCTGGGCTCAGGAGGTAGGTCCAGCGCCAGGTGACGGAACCAGGGGTCAACATGGAGCGCGCAACCGCTCCAGGCTTTTCCCGAAATATAATATAAATATGACTTTCATATTCGAAATTCTAATTCAAAGTACAAGTCTGTGACTGCTGATCCCAAGGCAGTGAGGTTCACTATCGCCAACGCTACAGGCTTCCCAAACCGTCAGCGAACGAGCTGCGATGCAACGCGTGGGGTGAGGCCGTAATGACTGCGCGCCTTCTCATTAACACGTGTAACATGTAATAACAGCGCGAACCGAGGTCGGAGCAGAACGCGCGCATCCGACACCGCATGGTAAACTGAAAGGGGCCCAACCAGCGTGTTTGCAGAGGACCGGAGCTGCTGCAGACGCTCAGTCTTGTTTTAATGACACGCTTTGATGACATAGGCAGGAGGAGGATGCTTCCTTTTACAGGAGACACAGCCCGTTGCAGTCGGCGCCGTAAAAACCCGAGCCGTCACTTTCCTTGGTGTGCTTGACGAGGGCCGGGGCCCACGACTGTGGACCTGAACCACGTCTGCTGCTACACGTTTTCACTTCCTGTGTGGTTTGTGTCCTCAGCCTTCATTGGCCACTTGGCCAACATCAAAGAGATGGTTTCTGACTGGACGGGAGAAGACGACGACAGCGACCAGCTGTTCTTCACCAACATTTTCACGGATCCGGCGAAGAGAGTAAGAGCTGCCACAGTCTACAGCAACGCTACCCACTTCATATAAAGTCATTGTTAAAGCCTCGTGTCTTATAGTATGCTGCATCATTTTTAAAAAAAAAAGAAGTCCAGTTTTATTGTCTCCAGAGTTTTTAGAGCACTTTCACTAGTGTAACTACAGCTGTCAGATAAATGCAGGGATATGAGCAGCAACAACTTGTGTTTCCGTGTTTCAGAAATCCATTAATATCACAATCGACAGCAAATGCAGACTGTTCCAGAACCTCCACGGAGCCCTGGGTGAGTACCTGCTAATCGGTTTTCACCTGGCTCCCCGCGACGTCATATTAACAGGTCAAAGACGGAATTTGTGAGTTCTGTGTGAGACGGACGTGTCGAAGATCCCACAGAGGACACGCATCAAGAGTCCAGTGACTGGATCCATGTGGGGAGAACTTCACGGGCGCGATGACAACGCGTGTGCTTGTGTTCCAGATGAGGTGGTGCTGAAATTTGAGGACGGTCGTGTACGAGCCAGAAACGTGCTGTATGACACTCTGCCCGTCGCCGTCCACGGGAACGGGCCGACCAAGGTACCGGCTCATGCGTTGTCCTCTGCCGGTGGCCGGTGAGGGACGCTGACTCAGCAGGAAGCAGCAGGAGCTGACGCCTCCTCTCGCATGTGTTTTCCAGCTGCAGGTCAACTACCTGGGGAACTACATCCCCAACACCTGGACGTTTGAGACTGGGTGCACGGTGTGTGAGGAGGGTCTCCGCTCACTCGCAGCCCTGAAGGTCTGAACCCCCGTTTCCTTCCTGCTTCACAGTCTGTAGCAGGGAATATGCCAGCCGTTCATTGAGAGGCCGACTCCAGGTAGCGCGCTCCTCACACGAGGCTCATTCGCTCCCTCAGGAGAGCGAGTACCCGCTGGTGATGGTCGGCGTCTTCATCCAGCAGCCCACCCCCTTCGTCGCGGTGTTTTTCGAACGCCTGCTGAAGCTCCAGTACCCGAAGAACAGGCTCAAGCTGTTCATCTCCAACCAGGTACCGGTTCCAAGTACCTGCGTTTAAAAGTCGGCATCTGTCAAACATACTCAAGCATAAAAGCACAGATTGAATTGAAATCCAGAGCCTTTGTGTAGAAAATGATCATATATGCATGATGATGACTGTTATACCCTGTTTTAAGTCTCCTTCTCTCCGCCGTAGGAAGCTCATCATGAGCCGCAGGTCCACGCTTTCCTGCAGGATCATGGGAGCCTTTACCAGGATGTGAAGCTTATCGGACCTGAAGAGCAGCTCAAAGAAGCAGCTTCTCGAAATTTGGGCTTGTGAGTTTCAAGTGAAGGCAATTTGCTGAGGCCGCGTGCGGCCTGTACATCAGACAGTGTGACGTTGTGCTCTGAGACGTCACTCAGATCGCCTTTATGATTCATTGTTTCTGTCCGTATTCTGTGGTGGCTTTGTGGCGTGAATTTTGTCGTCATTGTATTTTCAGTGATATGTGCCGGAAGGACGAGGACTGTGATTATTTTTTCAGCCTGGACATCGAAGTAGTTTTAAAAAATGAGAACACACTCAAAATTCTCATTGAACAAAACCTGTAAGTGTCTGAATAATTACTCATGTGTTGCAGTAATTCAGAACCTTTCGTCCCGTCTGAGTTTCTTGGGATCAGTTGTACTGACTGTGTTCTGTTGGGTCGTCCTCTAGGCCTGTTGTAGCACCCATGATAACGCGAGTCGGTCGCCTGTGGAGCAACTTCTGGGGAGCGCTGAGTGCCGACGGCTACTACGCCCGCTCTGAGGACTACGTGGACATCGTCCAAGGGCGCAGAGTGTAGGTCTCCGTTTGTGTAGGAGCAGCATTCTGCTGACATCACCAGAGCCAAAATGGCACTTCACCTTCAGCATAGGTCTTATGGCTGTTATAATAGTTGCAAAGTAAAAGTGTCCAGGGGGTTCAATCTGCGTTGAGCTTCTGTCAAAGCCTCCTGTCTCTGGGTTTGATTCTAGCCAATCAGAGAACGGATGGGAAGCCGTGAGGGCAAAATATGCTGGAAATGTGTGCCTGCAGGCACGAAGGCCGCACCCTGTGTATGATGCACTGACACTAGATGATGTTCCCTCATGCCGAGCTTGCTAGACTCCCCAAGGTTGGATATTGTACCATACTTTTAAGTGGTAGCGGTGTTTGTATGAAGGTTTGCTCAACACAAAGGTCTCATATCTGATTAAAGGTGGTTAAAGGACTAAAGGAGCAGCTCATTAGCATCGGGCCAAGAACAAAGGAAGGTTAATTCTTCCACCAGGATGTTCAATGGTGTGATTTCTATGGATGGTAGTAAATGTAGTACATATGCAGCTTCAAACCTTGCTGCTCTTGTTTTAGCCCAGCCGTGTGTCAGATCCTGATGAGCCGGTGCTGTTTTTCAGGGGTGTGTGGAACGTCCCGTACGTGTCCAGCGTGTACCTGCTGAGGGCCAGCCTCCTGCGCTCCGATCTCCCAGACGTCGAGCTGTTCAACGCCCACAACCTGGACCCCGACATGGCGTTCTGCCACAACGTCCGGAGCAAGGTCAGCGGGAAACGAAGGCGGGAGGCTTGAAACCGAGCTCCCGAACAAAAGCCAGAATCGATTTAAATAAAGCTACATTTGACTATAAAATCATGAATGTCTCTCTTTCAGGGAATCTTCATGTATGTTGCCAACACACACAGCTTCGGTCGGATCCTGTCTACAGAAAACTATCAGATGAACCATCTTCACAATGATCTGTGGCAGATCTTTGAGAACCCAGTGGTAGGACCCTTATTATTATGGTGATAAATAGAGTGTCTGTGTGGGAGAGAGCTTAGGAATATCAAGCAGTCAGGCTTTTCCATTGTAAACGTTGTGTGTGTTACGTTCAGGACTGGGAGGAGCGCTACATCCATGAGAACTACAGCCACATCCTGAAAGACAAGCTGATGGAAACGGTGAGTTAGCGCCCTGAAGATGACGCGAACGTTTGCTGCTCAGCGCTGACGCTGGGCTTTGTCTTTGTCGTCCACCAGCCGTGCCCTGACGTGTACTGGTTCCCAGTGTTCAGCGATGTGGCGTGTAACCACATCGTGGAAGAAATGGAGAACTTTGGCGAGTGGTCCGGAGGAGGCAACAGGGTACGTGACCTTTGACTGGCTGTGGTCTTTATGTAACGCTGAGGCCCCGTTGACTGAGTTCCTGTTTTCAGGATGAAAGAATCCAGGGAGGCTATGAGAACGTCCCCACCATTGACATCCACATGAATCAAGTCAACTATGAGAAGGAATGGCAGAAGTTCCTGCTGGAGTACATAGCACCAGTAACGGAGAAGATGTTCCCCGGCTACTACACCAGGGTGAGTCATATAAAAAGGGCTTGATCACGTGTGACCTTCTTGTCCGCTACATGCGTCACTCCTCTGTGTCTGGGTGCAGGCTCAGTTTGACTTGGCCTTCGTGGTCAGATACAAACCAGACGAGCAGCCCGCTCTGAGGCCGCACCACGACGCCTCCACCTTCACCATAAACATCGCACTCAATCAAGTAGGCCTTGATTTCCAGGTGAGTATCTTTGGAAATTCAACATCTGATCAGTAACTGCATTCAGAATGTTCACTTCAGCAGCTTGTACTATAGAGAAATCCACCATACGTCTGAATCTTCATCGTCTACCAGTTGTGACAAAATAATAATTTATAATAATAATTAAAATAATTTTATGACAATGAAAGATGCCAGACGTGAATGTGTCTGCGTTGGCTGCAGGGTGGCGGCTGCAGGTTCCTCCGCTACGACTGCTCCATCACATCTCCTCGGAAAGGCTGGGCCCTCATGCACCCAGGCCGCCTCACCCACTACCACGAAGGCCTGCCCACCACGGCCGGTGTTCGCTACATCGCCGTGTCCTTTGTGGATCCCTGAACGTCCCACAGAAGGCAACTGGTCTCATCCAACTGTCAGCAACGCAGACTTCATTTTGAGCTGCAATGGTGACTTAACCTTTGACCTTTTCCCACACCAAACTGCAGAATCTGGCATTTTGTTTAAACAGCTGTAGAGAAATGATTGCTGCCAACTATCTCAGTGAAATTAGTCCAGGCTCAGGGCTTTGTTTCATATGGCTCTGAAATCCACAGGGTCCTGTTGAGTCTTGATCTGAACTCAAGTTTCAGCTTAGTCAGTTACAGTAACTGTGCCTTTCTTTTCTATTCAAATAAGTTTTCAAATTTTCTCAAACACTCCTGTTAGGACTTATTTATTTTTTTTGTATTTAATAACATGCACCCAGATATTTTTTACCCTTTGGAAAATTGTACTGATGTTTAGAGATTTCATATTGGAATCAGAGCTCAGTTTTTCCAGTCATGTTTATTAATAGTGTTCAGCAACTAAATTGTTCTTCAAACTCGAATAAAGATATGGAAAACAAACAGATTTAACTGCCTCTCATTTGAGTCATTATCAAAAGAAGCCAATAACAATAAGTAATTAGGTATATTCATATATGCTAAATACTACATATTCGATGTAGTATTTTATGAAACCCATTTAGAATTTCATTTTAGGGTTTTTTTCCTTTATTTACATGTGTGGGTGGGGGAAAAAAAAGTCCATAAACGTTGCTGAAATTTGACATTTTAATTGAATGGCTGTTAGAATAAAAGAGAGAATATATTTAGAACAGATACAAAGCTACAAAAATGTACTTATTTACAGTTTACCAATTCAGTAAAAGCTTTAAAAAATAAAATATGTACTACACATAGACCAAGAGATACCACAGGCTTTTCACAAGCGGAAGCGATCAGAAAAGTTGGGCGACTGGGGCACTGTAAGGGCGATTTCACTCTTCTTCACTGCGACAGGTTTGTAGTGTCGAATGGGTTGAGCTTTGTGGACCTGCAGGAGGTGAAGAAACCCACATGTTCAGGGAACCATCACTCAAGAAGCGGTTTATTTAAAAACAAACAAAAGCCCACTTCACAAATGGTGCCTTTTACAGTACAGACACTAATGTGTCCGGCTGGTCTGTGCTGTACACGAGAACCATCTTCAACTCATTCATGTATGGATTAACCCCCATCTACTTCATATTGCAGTGAACTGTGCTCTGCTGTCACCTGTTCCTGCCGCAGTCTGGCGATCGCTTCCTTCTCTTTCTCCTCCTCATCTCGCCTCTGCTCCTCCTCCATCAGTGCCCTGCGGGCCTCCTTCTCGCTGGCCAGTCGCTCAAACTCCTGGCGCTCTCTGGCCCGCCGCTCTGTCGACAGCTCAAATGCCTCCACAACTGTGGAAGAATTAATGCCTTCTTATGCGTTCCACGAAAGAAGGTAGCAAAGACAACAGAAGCAGTGATTAACACAAGTTACGAACACTCCAGCCTCAGAACAAAACTGGAACATTCTGAACAATACAAGCATTTGACAACAGACATTGAATCACAATACTATGTAATCAACTAAAACCAATTTATAATGCTGTCCAAAGCCCAGTTACAGGTGGGGAAACTAAGGATTCGGTTCACTAGCTGGATTAAAACTTAATCAGGTTGCCAAAACAAAAGATTGAGAAGAGCTGACTGTCAATAAAGCACCTTCAACACATGCTCTCCCCATTGTGCATGTTGTCATTAATGCACACAAGTCATCGTAATTAACTAGCTTTCTTACACATGAACAAGGCTACCCAACAGGTCCCACATATCAGATTTGCTGTTACAGGTATTTTGACATCAACATGGCAAAAGCAGCAAGGTTTGCTCAAACACCACATGCATTAGACCGACTGAGACATCTTACCCACTGCAGAGCGGGCCTCCTTTTTGGGCTTGAAGGGCTCTTTGTGAGTGACCGTGTTAGGTCTGGCTTTGAATATCCCTGCATCCTCCTGTTGCTTCTGCTCTTCTTTGATCTATACACAAAATAAAATTAAGTCATTACATTGTTACGATACACATTTGTGTGTTCAGATCACAGAACATCAGATCATGTCACACCATGTGTTCCCAGCGACTGGTCTTTATAGCTCCTCGATGATCAGTGAGCAGTCTGAAGGGTTCGGGTTTTGTGGGCTCCAGCCTTTTCTTCTCCGGGAGAACCACAACGTCAAAGTTAGGCAGTGGCTGAGGCTTGAAATGTGGCACCTAGAAGTGAACACAAAACAGAACAGAAAAGTATTAATGGTTGAGTCATTAATGATCAGGTCAGTAACGCCAGTGAGCATGTGTGAGCCCACCTCTTCATTTTGCTTTTCTTCCAGCTTCTTCTCCTTTAATGCCCTTTTCTCTCGTTCCCTCTCTTCAAAGGAGAAGGGACACACCTCCACGTTGTGCTGCTCAGGTAGCTTAGGCTGGAAGGGGAGGCCATAGTGAGGCACTGGTAGAATCTTGATGGGGGCAGGCTGTTTAACCTGGGGATGGTAGAAGTTTAGCTACATGAGTATGGCCAATGTGAAGACAACAATACACAAACTACACTTGAGCGAGGGAAGCAGATAAATGCACCCGTACCTCCTCAACCTTGGGCTCTATACGAACCCTCTTCTTGAGGGCAAAGGCTGGCGACTCTGGCACAGTTGGATGCAAAACTTTCTTTTCTGGCAATCCCTGTTAAGACAAAATCCTCTTTACAGCACTTAATGATAAAAACCTACCCACCTGCAAACATATTGCAGTCACTTACCACCACCCCTTCCAGAATCTTTTTGGGCAGAGGTCGAGGCTTAAAGTGTGGCATTTCTTCCTCCTGGGGCTTCTTTGTGGCTTGCCTTTCCTGCAGCCTTTTCTCAATCTGCAGCTCAAATCCTTCAGGTACAGTGGGCTCCTTCACTGCTGGCTTCTTAAGGTCTTCTGCACTCTCCAATATCTTCTTGTTTAACTCCAGGGCCTTTAATTTGAAGCTAAGATAAAATACATCAGTTATTATTCCACACAAATGTGACAGTTGAGGCAATTTCAGGCAGAAAACCAAGGAGCTTGATTACTTCTGCATTTTCTCCACTTCTTCAGCTTCCAGCTCAGCACTGCTCTTTATAGTTTGTTGCCGGCTCCTCTGGCGGGTCATCAGTTTTGGCGTGTGAGGCTGAGTAAGCTTCAAGTGGTCTACCTTCACTGGTAATGGCCCTGTCAGACATTTAGGCATGTTGGTCAGAAACAAAAGAAAGTGTTGTGCTGGGGAAATGTGGATTTAATCTATATAGCACAAAATCATGGAGTAAAAAGAGTCATGTTAAGGCACTTTGCAAATATTAATTTAAAAAAAAAAACAAAAAAAACAAAAAAAAACAAAAACACAACACCAGCTGCCGCAAACCTCTGTCTTGGCTCTGTCGACTGCGCAGATGGTAGCGCTCAGGGGTGCGTTTCTGGAACTGTTCGATCCTCTGGGCCATGGGCACATATGGCTCAGACTCCTCCAGTTTTCTTTTGTTGCCCATCGAAAGGTTAAATGGTTTGGGCACAGTAGCACCTCTAACAGCCTTGGCCTAAAAGAAATTTATTTTAATCCCGTGACAAGTGAATCTTTTGAGCGTTATTACATGTAACTTCTAACATTCTGAATTGAGAATTTTAAATGATACTATATGTGGAACCACCACTTCAATAGCAATGCTTTCAAGTCATTACAGATCACTTTATCAACAAAAAAAATAAAAAGCTCATATTTGAATAGAACAGTTGATCCCAAGTGAGCAGTTGAGTAAACGTCACTTACTGGGGAAGCGGGTTTTCGAAGCTGAGATGCAAAGTCTATCTCCTTACGGGACGTATTGGAAGATGACGTCCCCTTAATGCGGGTGTCTGTGTTAAAGTGGAATTCTTTAGGCACAGTTGTGGACAAAACCTGCTTCTTTGGTGGTGGATCTGAAATAAGTGTTGACGGGTTTAATAATTGATAAAAGCAGCGATATATATTATGGTAATATTTGAAGTGTCACACTACTTACTGCCAGCAAGAGCAGCTTTGTAGCTGGCCTCGTTCTTCTTGCGATGCATGGCTACTTCCTTCTGGAGGTTTCTGATGCGCTCCAGCTCCTGTTCTTCTGAGCTGCATGGCCTGATTGGAGGATTGTATCATTAGTGTTGACTATTAACTTTAACACGATTTGTCACTTATATGCATCAAAACAGAGGTTGTAGACTCACTCAGTGTTTGATGCTGTTTCCTGGATCTTTGGTGTTGTGGAGTTCAGAGGTCCACTTCTAGCCCTGGAATTTGAATGGCTACTTTTGTGGACACTACTAGATTTCCGCACAGTTCTGGCCACAGGACTCCTGAAACAAAAAGGTTAAAAAAAAAAAAAAAGTTTAAAACTTTTTATGCATGATCTATATTTTATACAAAGTCGTTTTGGGCTTTTGTAACAATGGATCTGCAAAAGGAACCAGACGATTCTGGATCTAAAAATGTTACCTAAAGACTTACTTTTTGTGTTTCTTTGATGGCGGTGAAGCAGACTGTTGTGCAGCAACATGCAGGGATTCTTCTTTACGTTTTGAAACCCTAGGAAAACAACTTGCGGTTATGAAACTTCCAAGCATACCAACCCTTGCAGAGTTCACAAAACTTAGTAAATAAAAAGACTGTACCTGCGTGGCTTGGCATGGGGTGGATTAGCAGTCCTTCTTGGCCTTGAAGGACTCCTAGCTTCAGCCCCCCAGGATGTCACAATATTTGAAGGAGGCGAGTTTGGGGTTTCGCTGTGATCTGCAATAACAACCAGCCCACATGGAGTGACATGAACAAAAATGGCATGAAAAATAGCTGCTTAATACAAGGACCACAAACTACAAGATTAACTATGTCACACAGACATGGTAATGTTAATGTTACAGAGCAAGCAAATTCTGAATACTCCCTAAAGCCAGTCTAGGCATTTTAATACTTGAATTGTGCAAAGCTACAATGCATAAATAAAAATGTATATTTATAAATTAAAAAAAAAAAAAGAAAAAACAAAACGGACTAACCAGCAGCAACTGTAGCCGTCTTGACTTGGGGGTTTACAATGGCTCTGGGCACATTGGGATTGTCACTTCTGGGAACGGACCAGTCTGTTCTGGTGGGGGTAATAAGGTGATTGCCTGCTTCCCCAGCCTGCAGATCTGAGCACAAGTCAAATATCAAGCTGATGTCAACTTTAATCTTTCACGGATACTGAACTAATTTTGAAGAAATCCCATCCAGCAGCTGTGCATCTACAGCACCAACCCTCCCATTTCCGTGTGTGACTTCTAAATCTTTATATTGTATCAAAGTACTTATATTGGTATAAATTTTCATACACCATATTTCAAAATACAATCTTAAAACACCAACTTCTAAAACACTACTGAAAAACACTAGCGGATCAATGCATCATTCATTTCTATGTGAAAAATTAATCCAGACTTGACCACACAATAACGTTATTTACAAATCGGCTAGAGAAAGCAGTTTTCTAAAAAATGGCACAATTGTTTAACTACTTCAACAAACCAGAGCTAACAAAACAGGCCAACTATTATTCAGAGACATACCAAACCACTTGTCCTCGTTGTCGGAATTCTGCAGCTCCTTTAGATCCACAACGTGCGAGGGAGCATCAAACTCGTAGCGTTTGGAATCACCAGAATCCGCCTCGGCCATAGTCTCTGCGTGTATTACTACAACTCTCAAGTCTAGACAAGGAGCAACAGTTAGCGACATATTCAGGTTATGTAAAAATAACGAACATGTTTGCCCCTAGATCGTGGCATTTTTTTATATAACTATTCTAACGCTAAGCTAGCACAGCTTTACATCAGACGCTAACGTCGTGTTTGTTGAAAAAAGGAGTGGCTGCGAAGTTAACGTTGACAAGCAAAATAATCTATTTAAAAAATTAAAAAACAAAAGACGTGATTTAACTTTAAGCTACGGGTATGTCTTTGCGTGGTTAATTCTTTAAAAACATGTTGATTTTAGGATAACATTTACGAGAGAAACAACTGGCACGTTAGCAACACGGAGGCATTAGCTTTATAAAACTACTCATTATATGCAGCCACGTTTGTGCGCCTATAAATCTTATACTATAAAAACCAAAGTTGCTTAGTGATGGAAGTTATTGCTTAGTCTAATAAGTTCAAACTTTTTAAACAAGCTTACCGAAGCCACACGTCCCTCACTACCGCTATGAAATTGTCGACTAAGAGCATAAAGCTTCGTTAACTTTCAAACCGCCTTTCTTTTGAACCAGCCAATTGCTTTCGTCATGCTCCGCAGTTCGCCGCTCATTGGTTAAAACAAGTCAGCTGTCAGTGGGCTTGGTCACATGACCGCCACATAGTTCAAAATAAAGAGTGAAGTCGGCTGTTTTTCTCACCATATGTTTTATACCTCGGTGATTTTGAATTATTGTTTTATATATTGATTTTCTTGCAGTGTATATACATACAATGTAATGCATATAACAATTACACATATTATAGTTGAAGAAGAAACATAATTATTCATTAATCCGGGGGTTCTTAGCTGCTGCTAAACTGAGATGCTGAGGACTAACACACCTGGTCAAGGTAATCGGTATTAGTGGTATATATACAATATAGTGGTAGTACTAGTATCAGTGAAAAAACAGCCAGCCCTTTCAACATCCTTAGTGTGTACTGATTGTCAGTTACCTGAAAAGTAATTTGCCAGTGAACAGGACTAATATTTTGAACTTTATCAGCCACACAGTGCAACAACCTTCATCATCAAAACACTTGGCAAATTGTTTTTTTTCCTAAAATGTTTGTTCATATTTGCTCAGTATGGAGTCTTTCCACTATATTGTCATTGCTTCCTTATTTTTTTCACCTTTATGTAAATGTGAAAATACAGTAGTGCCACTACTGTGAAAATAAAATAACTGCCTAATTGTCAATCAAGCAAAAGGCTGGGTTCACTCTGGGAGATCCAGTTAATCACATGCCACATGTAGAGGCAGATAATCACTCACTCACAGACCTACAGTATGAGCAATTTGGAATGGCTGATCAACTTGAGTGGATGTTATCTAATTGCACGAACTGGGGGCAGAAACCAGAATACCCAGAGAAGAGATGGAAACCCCACACAAAGGCTCTTGGCCCATGACCTTCTTACTGTCAGGCCATGATGCCATATAACATGCCTTTATTGTTTCAGGGGATGTGGCTAATGGCATTATCTGAACCAGAATCAGAATCAGCTTTATTGCTTTATTGATTGTACAGTTTGTCCAGGACTAAAACCCTGTAGCGCCTACCAGAGGGGAGGAGTTTAAACAGTTTGTGTGCAGATTGTGTGGGGTCAGCAGTGATGCCGACAGCCCATTTTTTGAGTCTGGCCCAGTACAGGTGCTCAATGGAAAGAAGCTCAGTTCCAATGATCCCCTCTGCTGAATGGACCACCCGCTGCAGTCTGTGTCTGTCTAGATTGGTGGCTGAACCAAACCACACAGTGATGGAGGTGCGGAGGACAGACTGGATGATGGCATGGTCAGCAGCTTATGGGGCTGGTTGAACTTCCTGAGCTGTCTCAAAAAGTACAACCTCTGGTGGGACCTTTTACGGACAGTGTTTATGTGGGGGGACCACTTCAGGTCCTGGGAGATTGTGGATCCTAGAGACCTAAATGAGTCTACAGTAGACACTGTATTATTGTGGATAGTGAGGAGGAGGGGGGCAGGCAATTCCTCCTAAAGTCCACCATCATCTCCAAAGTCTTGAGCGTGTTGAGCTCCAGCTGGTTCTGACTGCACCACTGGACCAGCGGCTCCACCTCCTGCCTGTATGCAGACTCATAACCATCCTGGATCAGTCCAAGGCCAGATGAGTAGATTGATATCGATCTGGCTGTGCAATAAAAACAATACAGTCAGGTCTTGGATTCGGCCACTGGTAGAACCACATGCTTCTATGGGGAATACCTTTTGCTTAGCTTGGACACATTATGACTTGTGTTATGATAATTTAAGACTGCAATTTCTTTCACCTAGATATTTGCACTTTATTTTACAAACAACAAAAAACATATAATAAATATTTATGACAGTTGACCAACAATTAAAGTAATGTTTTCTTTATGATCCCGTCATGTCGATTAGATGAGGCTATTGATGATTTTCATTTGCGTCTCACGAGTGACAAATTTTTTAATCTAAATTCCGCAAAATCTGTCACATTAAATAAAAGAATGTGCAGTAGCTCGAGGAGCTGCACCCACCCTGGCCCCGGAGCTCGGACTCAACTTAAGGGTTAGCAACATTAACAGTGTGAGGCTGAACCCGGGCCCAGGCCTCACAGGGACCTTTGGCTCACAGTTTGCCAACAGACGCGGTTGCTACGAGTCTAATGTTAAATAAGGACGAATGAGGAAGTTTTATTACAACATCCGACACAAACGTGAAACGTGCAGGTTTGTGTCCTGACTGAGGCGACGCTTCCTTCTAAAGCTTAACCGGGGGCAAAATACTGTTCAATCAATATCTTTAATTGATTGGCCAGATTCGCCTTCACTCCTAACAGATGTTGCCTTTCATTGGCTGGAAGTATGCAATGTGGGTGGGAACAAGCTGCGTGGCACTGCCGGGGGCGGGGTTGTTGGTTCCTACAGGAAAACTAAAGAAAGGCGAGTATCTACGATTAAACGGTAAAACAACGATTAAGTAGCTACCTAGAGCTGTTCTGTTCTTAGTCTTTTTAATCCAGAGTCTCTGGTAGATAATAAGTAATGGTTTGTGATATCTTAGTTTCTTGTGTCCAACTTGAAACGAGGCCAACTGCTTCGAAAAACTAAGCAAAGTTAGCTCGCTAATAGTTAGCCTCCTTAGATGGAATGGAAACTGCTGCTAGCTAAAAGTTAGCCCACAGACCAGCGATTTGGTGTCAAGCAGTGCTCGTAAATAATACTAATCCAAACTAAGGTTGCATTGGGATGTTATATTATTTGTAACATCAAGCATATAGATTGTGGTTAAGCTGACACGTTCGTTGGACCTTTTACATTAGAGGAAAACAGCAGTGAGGAAGTGAAGTTATAATGCAACGTAACGTTGAAGTTGCCAAATTTCCACAACATTCTGACAGCTAGAGCAGTGTCGGTGTGCTCCTAATGTCTGTTACCAGTGTTTTGGAGTACGTGTGTACGATGTCTGTAGGAAATGCTAGCTCTTTAGGTGCAGTAGTAAGACAGGCTGTAGCTGTGTGTGAATCAGCTGGAGAAAGCTTTAGTAAATGCTAACGTGTTGACGTATTCACACAAGGCGGTGTTTTCATTCAGATATTCAAAAGCCCAATAATAAGTAAGTAAATTGAGGTAAATCCACAAAGTAAACCTCAAAATTTGTTTACAGCAAATTTATTCTTAATTTGAACCAATTTGACCGTTTTACACTGAATGTATCGCAGCATTGTAATTTTAGATTGTTTTTTAAATTCTAACTTGTGAATCTCTAGAAATTGAATAGTTTAACTCTTGTGGTGAATGTTTGTGCTGCGTGTTTCAGATGGCTGCAATCAGAAAGAAACTAGTAATAGTTGGTGATGGAGCCTGTGGCAAGACCTGTCTCCTGATAGTGTTCAGCAAGGATCAGTTCCCTGAGGTTTATGTGCCCACCGTGTTTGAAAACTATGTGGCAGATATTGAGGTGGATGGTAAACAGGTAAGTTATTTATTATTTCATATATTGTGAGTAATCAGTTTGCAGCCACTAACCATAAGATAAAAATGATCACAGCGTACGTTTAACCATGATTGTAGACATTTTTCCACATAAGATAATCCTTTAATCGTCTCACAGAGATTCATGTAAAGTCTAAGAAAAATGGCAAAGAACATTCAGAAGATTTGTTATTGTTTCAAAATATTGTAATTTGATGTTAGTAAACTAGTCCTGTTATCCTGTCTAGGTCGAGCTGGCTCTTTGGGACACAGCAGGTCAGGAGGACTATGACCGACTGAGGCCTCTGTCCTATCCAGACACAGATGTCATCCTTATGTGTTTCTCGATTGACAGCCCGGACAGTTTAGGTGAGGTTTCCTTATTTCCTAGATGTTGATGATGTTTGAAAGACACACTGTTTTGCATCGCCTTCATCACGACAAGCATTCTCCATTGTGTTTGATGCAGAGAATATTCCAGAGAAGTGGACACCTGAGGTCAAACACTTCTGTCCCAATGTGCCCATTATTCTTGTGGGCAACAAAAAGGACTTGCGAAATGATGAGCACACACGTCGAGAGTTGGCAAAGATGAAGCAGGTCAGCAGTGGAGTCCTGAGTACACAGGGTTTTCTGCTACTAAACATAAGGAGGGTGGCATAACTGGGGTTTCTGAGTAAAAATATATTAATAATCATGATGCGCCAGATGTACAGAAAAAGAAAATTCGCCATTATTATAAAGAGATGAGCTGGATTTCCGTTGTGACTTTTTTCTCTTTTAAATCCAAATAGGAACCAGTAAAGTCAGATGAGGCCAGGGATATGGCCAACAGGATCAATGCCTTTGGTTACCTGGAGTGCTCAGCCAAGACGAAGGACGGCGTGAGGGAGGTGTTCGAGATGGCCACCAGGGCAGCACTGCAGGCCAAGAGACGAGGCAAGAAGGGTGGCTGCAATCTGCTATAAAGCGTCAGGTCTCACAGGTTCCGGGGGGAGGGATGGATGATAACAAACCAGGCTAAGAAAAGCATTTATCCTCTGTGCGTACTTCTTACAAAGGTGGGCTCAGGTAAATGGGGTGTTACAGGACCAAGGGAGAAAAGTCAAGCCAGGCCAAAGGAAAAAAACAAAGGTCAAATATGTTAGAAAAAGGGACCATATACAGTCCAAGGTGAGAGCTTTTACCCCTCATATACAAATACTGTCATCTTGTGTTTAGGATTCATTAGGCCTTAAAGACATGGGGTAATTTCTTTTACTCATATTTTCTTATTATGGTGGGGATTGTGCTGTAGGTAAGATTTCTGGCTCTCCTAGTGGAGCATGATGATCTCCTCTGTCCTCCTCTGTTGCTTTATGGAGATCAGGGCCATTAGTGCACATACAGATACACAGCCACATAAAATACCTGTTAGGACTTTGAATACTTGCAGTGCAACTGTTCTTATCTTTCAGTTTCCCCCTCTCCTTTTTTAAGTGTTTGATTCTCCTTCATTTCCCTGCAGAGACATAAAGTAATCCAACCTTATAAGGACCCGCTTTTCTCTCTTTTGAACCTGTAGCATTTTTATTAATTCATTTAAAAAGCTGAGTTTGATTATTCGCATTTGAACTTCAATGCACGATGGTAAAGAGACCAACGTATTTTACTGTTTTATACAAGCTTTGTAGTGAATGTAATGCTTACGTGATTCATTTGATGGAGTTGAACTTGGCTTTTAAGTAAGAAGTCTGTGCGTGGGCTGATGTGGACTGTCAAACACACTGTATACAGTTGGTAATAAAGGGTTAAAACTGTTTTATCTTCACAGTTGCTGTAAATTCAATAAATAGTCGCAGGACCAGACCAGACATCTGTTTAGTTGACTGAAAGAAAATAACTTTCTGCAACTCTTTCGTTATATTTCTGTTCAAACATAGAACGTGTCAAATATTGGGATCAATTTTCTCATATACCTAATAAATCTCTATAATACCTATTGTAATTTGGGTTTGGATGGGATTTCTAAGTGGGATTGTGGGTTTTGAAAGGTCCTAAACCTTTATAAGTTCTGAAAAATAATATAACAACTAAACTGTAGCTCAAAAATGTCTATCTGAGCCAAACTGTAGATTTGAAAAATGATGGCAATCATATTTCCCATAAAATGTGTCAGTTTTATGGGAAGACACAGATGTATGTCCCATTTGATGACTAATTTTCATATTAATGAAATGCTAAAATAAATGAATGTACACTCTAAAACAAGGCTTTTAATTGGATACATTTTCGCAGGCGCTAAAGACTAAAACTGGAAATATATATCTGCAGCAGATGTGAAAGAAAAAATGTACTGATGGAAAAAGTGATTTTAGATGTCTATTCAAGGTTTGAGATTACAGTACATTTAATTCAACCCCATTGTTGCTCCACCAGTTTTGACTTGATGATTTACAGTGGACCTGATTACCAGGAGGTTGTTGGAAGTGTTTTGTTTCCTCTCTGCCAGTTCACTCCTCATTTATACAACTTTTTCCTTTTTGCTTCATACTGTTGTATGTTATTTTACCTTTATGTGATATTCTACTGGCTTACATTGTATTTTTTGCACACAACATAAAACAAAAGGTCAGTGTGGTATACACATGATGTCAAATTCTGAAATGCAGAAATGCAAGTGACTCCTAAAGAATTGGTTTATTTGTAAGAGGATTATTCTTTTGTATTCAAATGTATCCTTGTGATTCTCCAGCTGTCTTTTATAACGTATTCTAAAGGAAATAAATTGTAACAGAATGACCACACACCACGTGTTTTGTGTCCATAAACCTGTCAAACGTTGTTTTACACTGTATGTGAGAGACTCAGATTTGGTTAAACTACTCAAATGAAGTGTTTCCCTAGAACCAGAATTACATTTTACAAACATTTTTCACACTTTGGTCCCAAGAAGATTAATACCTTTTATTATATAGCTATAATAATGAAGCATATAGTGCTAGTGTGGTTGCTAAGAACAGGTTTTTTATAAACTCATGTCAGAATCCAAATCATAAAAAGCTTTATTGCCAGGTCATGGAGAGAGCACCTTACAGACCCAGGAATTTGTCCTGGTGTTGGCAGGTGGTGCATCACAAAGTACAAACATGACGTATTAACCGTTTTAACATACTTAATGAGCTATTCAATCCAGATTTTTGAGAGCAAAGCTAAATGTGCATGTTTATCAGATTTAGTTCTTGATGTCTCATGGATTCTGTGATTATTACCCCTAAAGACATTTTGCTATATAATACACATTATATATGTAAGCGGCAGAATCCCATTGTATTCGTTTTTTTACTTACAATACAAATCAATTTACTTAAATAGTGGCTTCTTATGCACTTATAACTCAGATTATAAACCGTGCTAAAACATAACTCAGTACCTGTGCAGCTGACGTGGATATGAGACTCACTGGAGTAACTCCAGTGTAAAAGTGTTATTCTACTCACATTTTAAAATATTCTAAATTGCAATAAAGGAAAATAAAACACAAATACAAAGACATTTTTTCAGACCAGATCCAGTGCTTGTTCAACTGTCACCATCCTGAACTCGTTGAATCAAGTGAAAAAACCCACAGCAACTGAATACATGTAAAAGTCTGTAATTTAGTTGCGTGGTGTCATCTCCTATCAGAACTCAATGTTCAGCTGCCTTCTATAATGTCTGATGGAGTCCTTCCACAAACTCCTGATAGAAACGCTCTGGAATCAACAAACAAATTGTTTTAATAAAGGATTTTATATAATTTAATTTCACAGTAGGAACAGTGTGAGGTAGGCACACACCTGTGTCAGGCTCAATAAAGGAGTGTCTAATGAGGAAGTCCAGGACCACCATGGCACAGTTGGGCTTGAAGTCATCTGTGGCCAGAAGTTCCTTCACCTGCAACCAGCACAGAACAGTCAGACAAGGCCTATTTTGTGTTTTGTTCACCAAAGTGTTGGTAAGACCAACCTCATCTATAGGCAGCAGGTAGAAATCCTGCACTTCCCCATCCCCGATCCTGGGCTTAAAGTCCCGAGGAAGTTTCACATCAAACACAAACTGACTTTCGGCAAAGATCCCCTCCTCTTCTTCATAGGTGTAGCTAGAAAATCAATAAAAATAGGTAAGTAGTCCATAACATGTCATATCTAACAGACTGTAGTTGTTAGTGCTCCAGGAAACAGTCATTGCTGCTTTGGCCTCTTTCACCTCATCAAATGTGATGTGATGTCACAAGAGCGCTATGAAGCTCACCTTACTGTGCTTACAGGAAGAGCTTTCTCAGCTATGGCCGCTGGGATACACGCTTCCTCCTGACATTCTTTGATCAGTGTGTGTTTAATGCTGACGCCAGCAGCCAGACCACCCGCTGCCTTCAGGAAAACAGCACATGAGCCTCCTCCATTCACGCGTTGCTCGTCTCTGTGGCAGCGTGCGCGTGCACAGGGGCAGGTGAGATCTGTACTCACCAAGTTGTCCAGAAGTCCAGGGTACGTCTGCTTGGACGGGGAGCGTCGAGCCAACCACATGCTGACCTCCCCGCTGTCACTGACAGTGTAACCGTTGATATGGACTCCATACCGCTTCACCCCAAACAGACCTGTGGGAGCACACAGTCAGCTTGTACAACACTAGTGATGTCAGTAAGAGAACTTTACATGGGCTGCCTAAACCGTACTTGTAGCTGCTCTTTCCATCCACATTAGAGGGGGGTCAGAGAACTTTGGCATCACACTGTAGTTCTGAAACGTGAGAAAGCTTCCTGTTTACTGATACACGTGGTGTTAATCAAAAGTAGACACGCATTCTTTCCCCTACAGTGGTGGTGGGAGACGCAATCTCATCAGTGTTGTTGCTTCCTGTGGCTGTAGTTGAAGTAATCACCTGTTCTGCTTCAGTTTTCACTGCAGAGCTCAGGTAGCAGCCTGACAAAGCCTTACCTCGTCTCTCCAACCTTTCAGACAGGATAGGGAGCCCTCCTGTCGGAGGGCCCGTAGGACAGCGTCCACGGCCTCGGATCTCTCCTCACAGGACTCCAGACGGGGAACCAGAGACACTGCGCCACCGTCTGGCGGAGTGAACACATCTGGATACCGCGTGAGCAGCGGGGCTACGCGGGGAGGAATCCAGCCAACGTGAGCTCCGTCTATCTCAAACCTGAAGCACTTAGCACGACGGGATCCTGCGGGAGAACGACACGGACCCGTTACTCGTTGTTAGAAGTGCTGTTTGAAACAGCTGATTAAGGCCAGGTTCTTTTCTAGCTCGTCTACCTGGTGAATAAAAATTGTTCATTCGGCGGAGCAGCTGGAGGACTGTGTCCGACCACGCAGAACTCGACATTTCTAAGTCGTGTTTGTTAATAACTACAACAATTTTAAGAACTAATTTGTAAATAAAAGTTGGACGAGATGAGCATTTTACACTGAGTGACAGCCGTGTTTGTTTAACTGCGGCTATCTCTACTGCGCATGTCATCTTCTTCTTCTTCTTCTAATACTAATATACGTGTTTTAATATTAACAATAACACACATACACATAATATGTAAAGTAGTTCAAAAGAGCTACACAAAAAGTACTTATTGATTTTGGTCCCTGATTTTTAAACTAAACTAAACTTAACTAAATCTGCCATATTGCCACATATTTCGCATTCACCACAAACCACAAACTAACATGGGAGTTCATATAAGTTCATATAAACATGTAAATTTTGTTCTTCACGTGTCTTTATTATTTCTTATTGACTAGACTCACTTTGTAGAATTAGAATATAATACAATAAAATGAATTACATAGATATTAAATTCTGGTTCGTGAAATGGTTCTCTTCTGACTAAATACATAAATTCATATCGTAACAAGGCATAACCTTTTCCAAATTCTATTAAAAATATATTGTTTATTAGGCACACAAGTTATTTAAATAACACGTTTTTTCCCCAATAAACACTAAAAATTAGACATCTGACGTATGTGCTCTGTCCACTAGATGGCGACGTACACCAAAATGTCAATGTACGACCAATAAATAAAGGCAACGAAGAAGAAGCAAACTCAAACACATTCGTTTAGTGTTGTGGAAATGAGAATATATTTATTTTAAAAAAGTTTATTTATCCCGCGTCTTTTAGAATCAAAGCTGGATGAAACGTAAAGGACACCTGCCACCTTGATGGATCTATTAGATGCTTTCTCCTTCTAGCTAGCCAGCTGGGCAGAATCAAACAAAGCTAGCTAGCAGACATCCTGGCGGGCTAAAAGCCGCAGAAGAACAGATTCCACTACGGGACCTGTGAGCATCGACCACAAAACGGTTTATTTTAGGAGGTAAGCTATATTTAAGATACATGTTTAAAACAGTGGAAGCTACGAGTCAGCCAGGATGCGCTTGAGTGGATGGACGTTATCTGTCCCAGACGTAGCGTCTAGTGTCACACTGATCACACTGTTTACACTAGAAGCTAGTTTTTTGTCACTTAGAGGAATGATCAGTTACAGCTGGGCTCGTATTTACTTTTGGTTAGTGTCGTTCACCTCAGTGCGTCTATTTTGAACGTGTATTTAAGTGTATGTAAGAAAAGCCAAAGCTAAATGTAGAAGCACAAAGTTTTCTGACATGTTGAGGAGCAGAAATACAAGAGGATCAAGTAATCTTTACCGCACATATTCCTTATGTAGCCTATTTATTTGTCGATGTTTTAGTAACTTGTACAAACCTCAAACTACCTAAACACTGAAAGCTACCGTCTCTCCCGTCATATGTAGCTGTGAAGCTCCGTGGCAGCATCAGAGGGCAGCATGGCTGAAATAAGCGAGGTGGTGATCGTTAGGCTACCGGACACTGTGAGCGAGGACCTTCCCTCTGTGGTGGAGGAGGATAAAGCAGTGCTGGTGACCACAGAGCTGAACCATCAGTCCGGGTATGGTGCACTCTAATGCACACAGCTGTATTTACAGCATTGACACACTTATAGCACCTTTTTGACCAGGATTGTTTTGATCTGAACTTCCAGGGAAGACGTCCTCACAGTGACACCAGTGGAAGCAGAGGCTGAAGCCAGCAGAGAGGATTCTCTGTCTAAAGAAGAGGCAGTCATTGGTAAAGCATAAATACTGACATTTTCAAATGTAGGTGACATGATTAGTTTGCTAAAATTGCCAGCCAGATGAATTTGTGCCACTTCACTTATTGCCCTCCTCATTTCTTTTTTGCATCACTCTGAAATCTGTACACTTCTCTGCGGAAGCATTAGCAGCTCTTAGAAGAGCAAGTATTTCCCCCCCTAATCAAAAGACAATGCAACCCTCTCTGTCCTCACTGTCTTATTTTATGTAGATGGATTGTTTCATTTATTTGACGAGGTAAAATGCCAGGCTTAAAATCAAGTAGTTCTAATTACTTTTAATTTGGGCGTTAGTTGTCACATCTAAAAACAAGTCCAACATAAATATTGTTAAATAGTTACTGAGAAATTACTATTCACTATCGTAGTAGTCATGAAATATTTGTGTGTGTTTCTGTGTCTGCAGTGAAATTAAGTGAGGAAGTGGACGTGGAGGCTGATGTCTTCTACCCAATCACCTGTGGAGATGCTAAAGCCATGCTGGTTTGGAAGAAGTTTGTCTGTCCTGGGATTAATGTGAAATGTGTTCAGGTGTGTGACTTAACACAGCACACTTAACTTCTGAGCAGATTTTACCATATGTTCATATAGTTTAAAATTGAAAAGATTAAAACTGTGTTTTATTCCTCTCTGATCAGTTTAATGAGCAGCTTATCAGCCCCAAGGAGTTTGTTTGTTTAGCGGGGAAATCGACTCTGAAGGACTGGAAGAGAGCGATCCGTCTCAACGGCACCATGCTCAGGTCTGAACTGTAAAAGTACACTTTTCATTTAGCTCTCACCTTCACACAAAGCCACCAACAAACATTTCCACAGCATGAATAACTAAACAACTCTACAGGTGCAGGAAGTAATCAGTGTTAGGATTGGACCATTATTTAGTATCTTCATTCATCCATTATTCCACTAAGGTGTGATTGTAACTTTTCCCTCCCTTTTAGTAATTGATGTGCAGGTGACAGACACGCCTCAGGGTGGCACTGTTCCATCAGACGTGGTTGTATTTTGCTCCCTTTTAAATAGCTTTCATTCTGCTTCACAGAAAGATCATGGACTCGGGTGAACTGGACTTCTACCAGCACGCAAAGGTCTGCTCCAACACCTGCCGCAGCACCAAGATAGACCTGGTGGGAACTAAAGTGTCCATCAGCAGCGATCACTCTTCTGACCTGGTTGCTGCCACACCATCATCTGCTGATCGTAGGTTCCAAAGCCTCAGTCGTCCCACTAGTTCAGGGCTTAGTCCAATGTCAAATAGAGCTAATGATTATTATGGATGAAGGTAGAGAGGCATTGGTGCCAGATCTGATCCACAAACCTGAGATCTGTAGCAGAAAGATTAAACTACAAATATGTAGTATTGTGTTTAATAGTTTTGTTTTATCAGCCTAGAAATACTGAGTTTATCGATAGTTATGACTTTGGTGTAGAGCAGATGTCATTTACTGACCAATTTATTGCACAAAGCCAGTGAATTTTCAGCACCATTACTTTTTTGTGCAACTGTGTTCTAGATAAATTCTGAGTGTAGTTTACCACTTGTGTTGCAGTGAACGGAGTAGGAGCCCCGTTTAGTGATGGGACAGAGGAAACTTCAGAGTGGGTCACAGCCATTGGAGGTGAGCTTAAGCTCAATTCATCATCATGTGGAATGAGGCAATTGTTGACACATCGTACTGGCCGTGTGTGTGTGTTCAGAGGACACGGTAGCGTTCTGGCGTGGCGTGAAGGAGTCAGGACTTCTGGAGGAGGTGGTGGAGGACTTCCAGAAGGAGCTGCAGGATGTGCTGAAGGGGCTGCAGGAACGAGTGTGTGACCCACCGCTACAGGTTAAAGGTTAGAAGGACACACACAGAAGCTTTTCTTTTAAAAAGTCCAACGTTCGACTCAAAGCAGCCTAAGAAAATCAATCACTCCTGTTGAAATGAGCCCTTAAACATAAAAAGACGGATGCTCAAGTTGGTGACTCATACATAAAATGCTTATCGATCAACTTCCAACTCGACATTCAGATTGACTCTAGACTCAACTGTGACTTCTGCTCTGAGGGACACATTTAACTCAGGTAATGCACCGGATGAAATTTGAAAGGTGTCAATATGAAGATAAAACTGAATATACTAAATAAATAACAGGTAAATAATAGGTTCTTCAGCCAAGTACTAGATTCTCCTCAGAGGCAGCATCAATGATGGATTTTTAACCTACACCACCCTCCTCTACTTTAACATGACTCGTCTCACCCGGAGACATTGAACACTTACAGCAGGGAGTTTTTCATTGAGTTTTTCTCACTGACTTCAGCACAGTTGTTCCACGATGCCCCGTGGTGAAGCCTGAAACCGTTAACTGGCAATTACTTTCAGTCTTCATCTCTCTAGACGATTTTGGGAATTTTCTGTCTCTTATTCACCTTTAGTTTGTAGCACAGTGATAAATAAGATCAGAGTGTAGACTTTCCTCTCTTTGAACACGCTGGATGACAGAGTAGTTAAATATAATAGTCTGATTAAACGTCACACATGACACTAGTGGAGTTGAGTGTTTGTGCATGTTTAATAGAACTTGTTTTAATTTCCCCAGATGCAGTTTTGCTCAACAATATTGTGCAGAACTTTGGGATGCTGGACCAGGTGAAGAAGGTTCTGGCCAGTCATAAAAGTCAGATGGATCGTTACAGAGAGCAGTACACTCGCAGCCTGGCAGGTCAGTACAAGAACCCTCAGCAGCTATCGTTGGAGTTAAATGCAGTAAATAAGTAATGATATTTGTTTCACTTTTTCCGTGGTTGAAACGATGTCTCCTGCAGCTCTGGAGCAGCAATGTGATGAGCACAGGAAACGGGCCAAAGAGCTGAAGAGCAAGTCCCAGCACCTCAACAACGTCCTGATGACCCTCACCCCAGTTCCCGCACCCCCTCCCCTCAAGCGTCCCCGACTGACCCGGGCCATCTCAGGCCCAGCGTCAGTGAGTGCCACCCCAACCCAGATCACGCTGCCTCTCAACCAGCTGACCAGCCTGCCACTGGGCAAGGTGCTGACGGTGTCCGGAGCCCCACCCGGCGGGTACACCCTCCTCACCTCTCCTCTCGCCGGGTCGGAGCTGGCGGCCGATGCGTCTAACCTCACTGTGCTGTCCACGGTGGCGGGTCAGGAGGGCACGGTGGGCGCCAACGCGTCCACGGCCTCCTTTGTAAAACTGGGCTCTCAGTTCCAGCAGTTCCAGCTGGTGACGCTGCCGGCGGGCCTGCAGAACCTGACCGCCGCGCAGGGCACCGCCATCCAGCACCAGATTGGTGGCATCAGTGTGGTGGACGCCATGGAAACCGCGGTTGATGAGTCTCACGAGACAATCCAGGCCGACGACGGTGAGGGAGGTCAGCCAGAGCAGCTGAGAGAGGACGATGGGGGGCAGATGGGCGAGCAGCAGTGAGACACCTCACAGCTGCTACCCCCCCCCCCCCAGCTTATTGCCTCTGTTTCATTTGGATGTTTGCAGCGTGTGATGGAGCTCAGACTTTTAATGATCGTCCGTCAGTTGAACCTTCCTCGTCAACCTTCCAAAATACTGAAATGTTTGTTAGGTTGACGTCTTCTTTTCTGTCAACATGCACTGTCTGTGTATGGATGTATCCCTGACAGGCTGAAGAAAAGAGCATCAATCAGTTTGGTAATAAATGCTCAGTTTTTATGAACAGCGTGGGTAACTGATAAAAAAATGTGTGCGTAACAGTCAGGTGCAGAAGAAGAAAATCTTCTACTAAACCTATCTGCAATAATAAACTATCTTTTTATTTATTAGTAGAAACTAAATCGAGTACATTAAATTCTGTATAAAAACTTTATTTTTTTATATTTATGGAATGTCCTGAGCGTTTGGAGTGTAATTCTGCTAGTCTCCACAAGGTGGCGCCACAGCTAATTCAGTGACTCATACCTTCACCTGCAGGTCCAGAGGCTTCACGTGCTTTGATCGGGGAGAAATCTAAATCTAAGAGAACGCTCGTTTTGCTTTGGGTGTAAAAGTGACAAATCAGAGACGGGAAGTCTTTTTAGTTTGTCAAACATTACTTCTAGCATGCATTTACTAAATGAACCTGCTTAGTTTGTTCTCTTTAGTCACGTTCCACAATTAAAGACGAGTGGAGATAACGGAGTGGTTTTATTGTGGGTTTTATTAAACAAGCATCGTTTATTGAATGACAGACACACACTGAGACTCGGTACAGAAGGCATTTGAGTAGACTAGAAGCGAGACGGGCCGGCGTGTGCTGATCGTGGACTAACGGGGACCGTTCGAGTGAACCTGCACCAGTTCCTTTTACTTTCCCCGTTCGTCTATAGGCTCGAGTCGTCGTAGGCGTAAAACGGGTCCTCCGCGGAGCGCATGGAGATTTTGAAGTGGCGGCGCAGAAAGCCTCCGTACCGCTTGTCCCACTTGAGGTTGTTCAACTTCGGTCGCACCCTGCGCATGAAGCCTCCGTATCGCTTCTGCAGCTCCTCGGGCTCCGCGTCCTCCTGCTCCGCTGAGCTACTCCTCTTCGTCTTGGGGCCGAATTTGCGTAAAAAGCCGCCGTAGCGCTTGACGTAGCCGCGGGGCGCCGCGTCCTCCGACGCGTCGTCGGAGTCGCCCGGCGCGTCCGCGTCGCGCGCGTCCAGCCTCTTCAACAAGTCCTCGTACTTTCTGGGCGGCCCCGCGGCCTTGAGGATGTAATTGTCGCGCCACGGGGAGCTGAAGATCTTGTTTTTGTTCTTGTCGATCCTCTTGATGAAGCCCCCGTAGCGTTTGACCACGGCCGCCTGCTGGCTCTCCTCGCCCTCCGCGGCCTCGTCCTGGCTGAAGTCCGCCTCCGCCGGAGCCTGGACGCAGCTGTCCAGCTGCTCCCCGCAGTCCGCGGCGCACGACTGTGGGACGGACAGAGAGACAGAGACGGACAGACGGACAGAGAAAGAGCGTGAAACGACGTCAAACACGTTGTTTTCGTCTGCTTCGCACCACTCGCCGCGTTAGTTCGTCGTTCCGCTTTATATTAGATGGAGGAGCGCACTGAAACATCCCCACCGATAACGAACCGAGGGACCGAACCGTTGCGCCCTGAAATGAAGCCTCTCCCTTCATTTCGCCCAACTTCCGCCTCGTCCGCCGCTCGTGCGTAAAGTTGTTCTTACCAGGCTACTGAAGGCGGCGCCCGGGCCGAGCATCTGTTGCGCGCATTGCTGACACCGTGAAGAGCAGTCGCTGTGGACGGAGGGCGGCAGGCTCAGCATCAGCACCAGGACGTACCACTCCATTGTGCACCGGTCCCTGCGCAAACACGGGCGGCACAGTTTAACGGAGCCCGAGTCCGCGGATTTCACCTGAACTCATAAAACCACACGTCTGGTAAAACCGTCTCAGTCATAAATCTGTGGACGCCCCCCCCCCCCAAAAAAAACAACACAAACATACGACTCGCAAGATCTAAATGAAAGTTTCAGCAAAGCAAAGTACAGAACCTGGAGCGGGTCAGTACCTCGGGAGTTGGACAGATACTTCCAGTCGTGTCAAGACTCTCAGAAGCGCATCGAGCATCGAGTGGACAGTCGTTTTCCGCCCTCCAACTCTTGCGCCTCTCGCGCGCGCCTCGTCTTTTTATCGCCGGAGTCTCGGCTGTGTCACCGCAGCGCATCACAAAGGGAGGGAGACGTACTGCGTAAATAACCCCCCTCACACCCCCCACCCCACCTCATCCCTCCCCGCTTCAGGAGCTTTAACGACGCCCACAAGGAGAAGGTCTGAGCGGCGGCGCAGCGCATCCCACCAGCTCGTCCTCGTCGGAATCTTTCGTACCTGGGGGCTGGATCAGGCGGATCCACATCACGCTGACATCAGCCAACAATGACATTTATTTGTTCCCTTAGACCAAAATAAAACACAATGACAGGGAATGAGAAGAGATTAAGTTGACTGCGCACAATAATAGATGCTTTATCGGAGCAGGGACTGACTTTGGCTTTGCAGCGAGAGCTCGAAAATGGACGGAGGTTAGTAGGTTTTTAGTCAGGAGGACGAGGAATAAAAGGAGAAAGTGAGAAGGATCTACAGAACCTAAAGCGACATGACTCATTATCTGCTTTCGACAAAGCAATGCCCTCAGCATCATTTGGTTACTGATGCCATTGTAGAGCAACATTTGGTCAGATGAAGTTTTAAGGGGGGGTTCTACTGTGAGATGAACCTTCAGTCTGACTGTTGGACACGAGCTCATCCGTTTCCATCATCTCACCATCAACCACCCCTGGATCAGGCTCAGATTCAGGGTTGCACTCTCAGCTCCTCCTCATCTCCCCACAGACGGCTGATCCACAGGTTTCACTCCAGACAGCGTGAAGCCGGTCGCGGCCACCTTCGTCACCGCGAGGCGTTTGGAGCAGAAAATATCAGATTTGCAGGGAGGCAAACGTTTTGCAGCATTTATACAAGTCGTGCCTTTTCCCGTTTGCTGTAGTCAAAGTTTTTTTGGATCAAAATGATTCAAACATCTGACTCCGAGAAACAACTGCCTCTCGTTTCCTTTCCCTGTCCTTGTTTTGTGGGGAACAAACTGTCATCAGTCGGAGAAGACGCTCCTCCACAACCAAGATGGGAGTTTTTTAGGATAAGGGGACGTCTCCTTACTGAAATGATGCAGAACGAGATGGATCAAACTTTAATAAAGGGCCTATTTGGAGCTCATTTTGTAAATGATGGCCCATTGGAATAAAGTTTTTTGGGGGGTCAGTGTGCAGCACATGGTGAACATGGGAGCTGGCGTAAGACCGTTCGGCCACCACCTCCACAAATGACAAAATTGCCTTTGTCTGCAGAGAAGAACAGAGCCTGAAAACTCTGAATGTGTGAGATAAACCAGAAACCTGGATCTGTAAAGAAATTACAGGAGATAGAAGTTACTATGAATGACTCACTGTACTTTTACACCTACATTTGTCCAGCTCTTTTTTTTATGTCATCCTGACAGTTGGACCAGAACAGACTGAAAAACTGGATCAAAATCCCAAAGAAAGTGTCTCCAAACAGTTGGATTAATATGCAACGCAGTCTTGGTTGTCGTGTTGTGTAGGTTACACATCACCAGCAGTGGAGGGAGAACCTGTGGCTGAGCTCGGCTTCATCATTCACCGCGTGAAGCAGCCTGTTCCAGCGAAGCCTGTCGCTGCATGTGCTCCGTCACGTCTGGACTCCAGTGTTTGAGCTTCACCTTATCTCTGCCACTCTGACAAAAGGCTCCCAGGCAACCTGGAGTGGGCTTTCTCCCGATGTTTACGTCTCCACGCGTCGTCCACTGAAGTGGAGTGCCGCATGAAAAGCTCATTGATCACCGCCGCTATTGATTCATCGGCTTCTTGTATTTGCTCACGCCGCTGTCTCTTATCGCGCATTGATCCAGTCGGTGTCAGTCACCTGTAGTGCAGTGGATTAAATGTCCACTTAGACACAATACGGAGCAAGCAAAGGCCCGACTGCTGCACCATGGAGGTCAAACACCCTGATTCTCCAGGATCTCCCTGTAAATAGCATCCATGCAGCAGTGACCGACGCGGCTCTGCTCGAATCTACTTCCTGCGATGACTGTCAATCGGTAAAGTCGAATTCATGTGGCAAAATGCATGATGGGACATTTTGCTCCTCAGGTTTGCTCCCAGATCATCCTGGATGAACCAGAACTCCTCCCAGGAGTTTGATCTGTGCTGGGATGGATGGACGGGGACGAAGATCCAGCTCAGAACCAGCCTCTTACGGTAATCTGCACAAAGCAGAAGTGGAGTCTTGTTGTCTTGGCGTTGCCAGGCAACCAGCAGAGAGTTGATGAAGTAAAGCAGCCACTCATTGATCTCATGATCTCGTCTTAAGATGAATGTGTGTGTCCTCAGCTGTTTAACGATTCTTAGCCAATGCATTATGTTAGTGACTGACAGCGCAGCCCCTGAAGATGAAGGTGAGCACAGTCTGCATTACTGGCGTGTGATTGTCCCAGTTGAACGTTTGGATCCAGAATCCTTTCCGTTTGGAGGAAAGAACAAGGCCTGAAAGCGATCGTGGCCGTGCGATCGCGATGATGAAGAGAGGTCGTCTCTCTCCATCATCGCCCTGCGAAGCTTCGTCCTTGGTGCGTTAGTCAAACTGGACCGGAGCGCTGGTCGTGTCACCCACTCCGGTGCCACTGGCAACACGCCCACAACAGTTCGGCCCCTCGAGTTTGAATTCTTGACGCCGTTTCTATTCTGGGCCTAAAACACTGACCTTGATTTGCAGTAGCATTCATATTAAGAGCAAATGAAAACGAGATGAGACCAGCGCAGCGGTGGAATTCACAGCTGTGATCAACCACAAAACAAAGATGTCTGAGTAAACATGCATTTGAATCATTTTGTATTTATGAACTCCAAATGTTTAACGGCAGCGGCTACAAGAAAAAAACACGTTACCAAACTTCCTGATACCTGAGCTCAGGCCTTTTATGAGTGTGAGTGAGCTCCAGGAGTTAAACAGTGATGGAATCCAGGACGTTCGCTGGTTCTCCAGCTTCCACAGTCCACAGCTGGGTTCTGCTCCAGCAGAACCCACTCTGGGACACACCCACACAAATGTATTGGACACGGCTCACAGAACAGATCTGGGATCTGGGTTAGTAGAAGGTGATTACCATAGTTACAGTAAACAGGGTGACTCCTCTGGAGTCTGTACAGTCCTCTGCTCCTCTGCGTCGTCATGTTTTCTTCAGGTCCGGTGACACAGTGAGGAGGAGGAACTGCGAGCGTCGGCCACGTGAAACCGCAGCTTCCAGAGCAGCGGAACCCAGTAAGACTGTGGCGTCTCTGTTCGCCTCCTGAAGTTTTTTCAATAAATGATTAATCCACTCCTTGGGCTTCCACGCATGCACGCACACGCTGCCTTTGACCGATCGCAGGGAGCGGATGTTTTCTTATCGTCTGCAGCCGATCCAGCCGTTAAACCGGGTCAGACGGGTTCTGGAGCTGGGTTATTCAGGCTTCTTACTCTATGTCTTACATGCACACTGCACCCCCACTGTCCCAATATAGCCTCTGTCCTCATGACCCACACTGTTTGAGCAGCTGAAAGCATGCGGACGCCTTTAGGTCAGAGGAACCAGGTCAGGGTTGGTACTGGTGTGTTTATAACAGCGAAGGTCACCTGACCTCGACCCGAGGCCGCTCATGTCTCCTTGTAGCAGGAGGAGCCTCTGATGTGGTCCAGCTAACGGGCATCAGGTCACGCACGCGCTGCTCTAAAAGGCTGTTTCCTGCCTTTTTGTTGTTCTGTTTGGACTCGTCCACTCCTGGCTGTCACCTTAGAACCCGGGGCCAACAGGACGCCTCGGCTTCCGGTCCAGTGATGAAGCTCTGACATCTGAGACCTGCCCATCGCTAACAGCTGCTTCTCATTGGGAGACGTGACAGCACCCATTTCTGCATCCTGCGTCTCATTTCCAAGCCTTAGCTATTGTTCCTACTGGTTAGTGGTCATACTGGACTCATTGACGCTATGGTGGGATGATGTGTTAACTGCAGTCATCCAGGAACAGAAGACCAGCTGGTTGATGGAGCTCCTCTTTACTTACTTCTCCAGTAAGTTTCCAAACAAGCGTTCTGCGACCTTAAACTCAGATTTTATTTCTCGGAATTTAAAAAAAAGATAATGGGGGAAGCTTCCAGCCGCTTTGTGGAAGTTGTTGGTAACGTCACTGGACGCACACACGACAAACAGCTGTAGGTCACATGTTCTCCGACCCCTCTGCCGCCCCTGTTCTCCAGTCCTGCTTGTATTGGTTCAGTTCTAAAACACACCCACACAGGCAGCGCAGTGTTTGTGTATGTGTGTGTGTGTGTGTGTGTGTGTGTGTGTGTGTGTGTGTGTGTGTGTGTGTGTGTGTGTGTGTGTGTGTGTGTGGCCCCCGGTTCTCTCTGTTTGAGCAGCCTTGTTTGCATTTGCATTCCCCAGTAACCTGGAGACACCTGCACGACGCACGCACAACGCTGGCTTGCTACTCCCACATGCTGCTAGACACACGCACACGCAGCCCACCGCCAGGCCCGGCGTTATCTTATGTGTCATGATTTACAGCACAATCGCTTCGATGGTCACCTGCGTTTGTTTGTCTCGTGTCCAATGGCCGTGAAATAATAAACGCCGTTGCGACACGCTCTTGTGTATCTGGGAGCGCACAAGCCCATTGTGACAGAGTGGATGACAGATATGTTCTCAGAGGCTTTTCCATCATCATCATCATCATCATCATCATCATCATCATCATCATCATCATCATCATCATCATCATCATCATCATCACCATCATCATCATCAGCATCATACGGCAACACAGCTCCCCCCACACCGACTCCTTGGTGATGCCTCACACCTCCACCAATGATAAAAGATCTGTTATGAGACAAAAGTGAGGTGAGTCCACACACGCGACAACAACACCGCCAACCTTAAGTCTACACTGTATCTGGTGTGAAGGTAACCATAGCAGCCGTTAAGAAAAGCTGCCATCAGCACCATAAATAAACCTTCTTGATGGGTGGGGGATCACTTCATCACATGTTCATGGCGTTGAATAGAGACTTAAAGAGAATAACAAGGTGGTTGTGATGCTGACAGGAGGGTGTGTGTGTGTGTGGGGGGGGGGTGCACGTCGCTAAATGTTTCAATTAAAGAACGTGTTACTTTGCTTATTGACGTCACAGCCAATTACATGATGAAGGCAGAGTTTTTAGAGTTGTCAAAGTTGCGCGCACGAGGCGAAACAGTTCCGCTAAATGGTGCAGAGCTGAAAAGCCTTGTTTGAATCGAAGGCAACTCGGAGCGCTGGTGCTTCAAACCCAGGCAGCCTTGAATGAGGCTGAATGGATGAGCTCTCATACAAAGAAAACAAAAGCCTGAGAAAACAGCCTTGACACTGATTAAAATGACGTTGGTGAGGATGTTGACAGGGTGCAATATTAGTAATATGTTGCTATCTAACTTTACAAACAATGTGCTGCACTGGAAGCACTTTATTAGAGACATGAACGTGGAATATGGAAGCACAGCTGTGAAAAATATGCTGCATAAAGAATGAACATCTGAAAGTAAAGGATACACAAATGCAAGTCGTAGCTGTTTACATGGAGATTCCTCTGACAGGCTGGAGAATGGAGAACAAGCTGACACCACCTGAGTCTGATGAAAAACTGCACCTACATGTGGATGTTCTGGAGTCAGTCTCACCTGCCGCCTCTAAACCTGCCCCTACTTGCTACTACTACCTACTACCTATTTCCCTGGCTCACAAGGCTCGCCTGGAGGTTGCGGATGAAAGGTAACAGGTGCTCTGTGTTTAATGCTCCAGGCAGGATTCAGATTGACCGGAATGCAATAACTTAATTGAATCGTTTCAGAACCTAATTTAGAAGAATTTCCTAATTCAAAATGGTCCATTTAACTGAATGCTGGTTCATAAGATCTCAATAGTTAGTTTAAATGCAGATTTACTTTGGCCTTTGTGATTTCCCTCACTCCTTCTGCACATTAAGAAAGGGACCTGAAACCTCAACCATGGTTCAGTGGAGCCAGCGAGTTATGTACAGTAAACTCACTTGACTGTCCTTCACATTTAAAGGAATTTCTTTTTTTAAATAGTTTTACTTTTAATGTCAGGTCAGGAAAAACCTCAGTACAGTGTTTCACGGGATTCTTACAGGCAATTAGGGTCCACCCAGGAGTTTACTCCCAAATCATCTAAGCAGGATTAATAGTATAATCAAGCCTAACGAGGTAAAGGGAAATTTAATCCAAACGCACACTAAAGGACTTAGAAGACAAGCACAGCATCCAGTATGCCATGATAATACTAATACTTGCTGGGTTTGAGTCCAGCCTGCAGATGCAGATGAAAAACTACTAATGTGGCCTGATTCTGGGTACAATAGAAAGGAAAAACCTCTGTCAGAACCAGGCTTAGGGTGGGCCACCATCCTTCTTGACTGAGAACAACAACCTCAGGCAGCAAATAGAACACAGCAGGGCTGGATCAGCAACTTCATGCAGTCAGACACACGGTATCGGTGAAGAGGTCCAGACAGTCGGAGACACAGGAAGAAAAGCAAGGAGGAAAAGGTGGAGAAGGTGCAACTTCACTCATTAGATGTTGACTTGTAGCTTTGCTCCCTGGCTTTTCCAACTTTCAATTTTATAAATGTGATAGTGATCGTTTTATTAAATTCCAGCTACCAAGAACAGGGTGTTCATTTATTTTTTACATTTGTTTTATTACATTTGAGGATAATAAAACTCTGCCTTGAAATAAGGTGGTTCGCTGTAATAAAAACAAATTCTGTACATAGAGTAGAGTTATGTAGAAAATAAAACAGGATGCTTTTATAGATCATCAGTGACGGAGCAATCACACCGCACCATCTTTATATACTATACACCACAATATATAATTAATGCAGCATATGTGATTTATCATTTAATAATGGCCCAATGCTGTTTGTGTAATAGAAATTTCATTCACTTAAATGAACCAGCAAAGCTGCCCGGTGAAAATGTAATGGTTTGTCCTTACTAAAGTGGAATGAAAGGCTTTCATAGCACGTATGGGGGTAGTTGAAGACTAGCTTCATTTGAAAATGACTTCCTGAGCATTTTTTAATTTAACTTGTTCTTCAAATTTTGATTGAATTCTTTATAAAGCACAGACACAGGCACACACATAGACACACACACACACAGATCCTTAGTCACAGAGAGTCATTCTCGCCTTCTTTTCAATTTCTCTGGAGCTCAAGGTCATTTTACTGCTGTTGTGAATATGAGGCTCCTGAGTCAGACAGGAAGATAAAGAAGTGAAGGATCTGTGAGTAGGATAAAATAATAAACCTTTAATGTTTAAAACTAAACGTTCAAGAAACTTGATCTTATAAAACAATCTTTATTGTTACCACGTTGACGTGTAACACTGTAGTCTGTTGCTACTTAGCGTTAGCTGTGCTTGTGTTACTTATGCAACATTTCCTTCTCCAACATTTTTCCAGTTATTGTTTAGTAGTTTACTTCTTATTAACACAATATGCAGGTAAACACATTTCTGAGCCAATTTTATCCTTAGAATTCTACAATGTAGAATGTAGTATTTAACCAAACATCCCACATTTTAAATGTATTGTTTTCTTTGCAGAGTAATTTCATTTTGGTTTTGTAGTAGTTCTCTGCAATGAGCCAGTTCCAGTTAGTAACCAGTTGATTCAACTTTAGCTTTTTATGGTTACACAGTTGCTTATGTTTTATTTCAGTGATTCTTATATCCAACCCAAATCCCAAATAAATGTGCGCTATGTAAAAGAAAAATCTATATACAAACAGGATGCATGCAGTCATATTCACAGTAGAATTAAGAAACTTAAACTTAGAAAATGTTTAAATTGAGAAAAGGCATCATTAAGGTACTGATGAATTCTAAGGGCTCAACAATCTTGGGTTTGATATTGTTTTTCAGTTTGTGAAAGGTCTGAGCTGGAGCAATCCTTCAATAATATTTAATAATCAACATTTAAGGACGTTTTCTGTTTTCCATTGTGGTGTATTTAACGTCACTGCACAGATCAGATGCCTGGTTCATTAATTACATTTAGGGGATGTATTTATTCTATGAAAGGCTGATGTGTGTCCTCGTCAGTTCACAAACTGTAAATAATATGACTTTAATGTGATTGCAGACAGCGTTATCTGTATCAAATGGCCAATTGATTCATAGGGTAAATACACCACTGATGCCACTCGGCAACATAAGCACAATCTCCTTTCTGATTCTTCTCCAGACGCATGTTTTTGGCATCCCCGTCATGTGGAACCGGGATCCTGCCGTATGTTTGCGGAAGATAACTGCGACTTTCCATTCGGTGGAACACTCACCAATAAATGATGCATCAGACGCTCACCTGCGTGACTTCCCACGCTTCCTTTGTGCGGCTCTGACACAGCGTGGCGCTCAGAATTCCTGCAAGGCGCTTAAAAGCATTTTGCCATTTCCTCTCCAGCAACACGGCCCATTTGTCCCTGCGCAGTAAACCCCAACACGGCCACAGACGGTTTCCTTCCGGATGCTGAGCGGCTGGGCTTCCTTCAGTCTTTGACCCTACAGGAAAAGTTCCCGGTCCCATCAGAACTGGGCCGTGGAGCAGCTGTAGAGGAGGTCTGGTCTGGTCATTATGCTTTAATTATACTAGATTAGCATGATACATACATATCATAAGGCACTCAGCTTCTGTTTTGTCTGTAACAGGTTGATATTTAAGCAGCACCCTGCTGTCTCCCCAACGTCTTCTATTACCAGCATTATGCTGCGTGGGCTGGGTTCCTCCTCACAAACAGCAGGGGACAGCTGTTGTTGACAGGTTTCCTTGTTATCCGCGTGTGCTCAAGGAAAAGCTCCGCTCTATTTCTGGTGTCAGTCATTTTCTTTCATGGCTTGTCAGACGGTTCAGGTCCAAAGCGAGCCGCTCCACGGGCTCCCGTCTGGGTGAAGATGCGCTGGCTTCTCACCGAGAGGCGTCACCCCCGCTCGGCGGCGGCGGCGGCGGAACCTGCGATGTCCTGTGTCAGTGTGGCACACGACGCGACACCTGGTGATTGAGTGTCTTGCAGCACAGCAGAGATAATGCAACAAGCACAGTTTGGGACTGAGAGTACACTTTTGACATTTGTGTCAAGTGTTATGCAAAACCAAGACAGTTCAACAAGTGCTTGCTCACGCACAAGGCAGGGGAGACGTTTTGACCTGAGCTGATGTCCTGATGAGGCCCACCGGTACATTCATGTGGTCCTCCCACACAGTTACCTCCAACTAACGTCTCAGGTCCAGCGCCACCTTGACTGCCAGTAGCTCTCATTATAAGAAGAAGCTCGGAAGAAAGTAAAAAAAAAGGGTTGCAATTTACAGAACACAGGTAAAGAACAGGGGACGGGTTAGGGTCAAGGTGATAAGGACTTGTAGAACCTGTTCTGTCTGAGACCATGAAGATGGAAGAAGAAAGGGAGCAACAGAACTGGAGCTAGGGCCATGAACTGAACTGGCAACAATGCTGAGGAAGAGGCAACAACACTAAATCAGTAATATCGTGTGTGTGTGTGTGTGTGTGCGTGTGTGTGTGTGTGTGTTCTAATGGGGCAATTAACTGCACATATAAGTCGTGAGATGTTTGGTGCAGGTGGGAGTTAGTGCTCACTTCGTTGCCTCCACCCACTGTGACCACTGAAGGGTTGCGTGACATTTATGGACTATAAACAAACAGAAGCGTCGCCTCATCTTAACACACTTCTTATATCTTCATTCAGAGCTGGTCGCTGTTACACTCTCTGTAGAGTGACAGTCGGACCATCAGAACTCTGACTTGCCCCAGAGTCAATGATGGGGATGGATGAGGACCTTTAAAGCAGGTTTTGCATCAATAACATAGTTCTTGCCTGAAGAATTCACTTTCCTCAGATCAGGGCTTCGTCGACTAAACTATGTGACTCTTGAGTCACTATAATCTGTTAGTGTCTGTTTGGTGCTGAACAGGAATCTGTGTTGAATTTGCATTCAGTAAAAAAAAAAATAAAAGATGTATGAGGTAGATGACAGGCTATTGTCAGAACTTTGGTCAGAGGAGTTCAGAGCTTTGCTATAAGTCTGAAACCAGCTGCTCTTTGTCCCAACTGACTCCAGCTGATCCAGTGCCACATTTGGACAAATGTGTCGTGGTCACTTCAGAGCCGACCGAAGACAGCGGACAAGCATCTCCGCGTCTTCATGCATGCAGTTCTACAGCACCTCAGCACTTTTGGCCTTCACGTTGCCACGGTAACACCAGGCGTAGAGATGTGGTTGTGAGCGTGTCTGAGTCAGGAGCTCAAGATAGTGTCCCTGAAACTTGTAAAAGATATTTACCCAGGAGCAGAAGAGGCCAAACAATATGGGCAGAACAAAAGCACTGCAGGCAAAGTGAAGAGCGTGGAGACGGCAAGGTCGGAGACGGACACACACACACACACACACACACACACACACACACACACACACACACACACACACACACACACACACACACACACACACACACACACACACACACACAAAGGCCATTCTGTTGCTGTGAGGAAACTTGTTACTTAACCCTTTAAGTTTAACTATCTAAACTAACCAGGAGGATCATGAAACCAACCTTGATGCTATTGAGTTAAAGGTAGAAATAATAGTTACAGTAGAATAGTAATAGTTACAGTAGAATTTGTCCACACAACCATAGTAAAACGCCAACACGCACCACGATAAGTGTTATTACAGCATAAATATCCACCTCCACTTGATCACGATGTCTCCATCTGAGCACACACGAACCCCTCGCGGTGCAGCTTGACAGTGAATCTCACCGTAACTAGGGAGGGGATTGTTTTTTTTTCTAAAACTAATATTATATCATGTCAAATACACAGCGCTGGTGTTTTAAGCTGACATTTTCATTTTGGAATGATTTCACTGGATTGTCCAGGATGCTTTAATCAGCAGGGGACACGCTCGTCATTCTGCTGCCCGTCAGTGAATGGACCCACCACAGTAATGTGACAGGTGCTGGTTCCACCATGTCGTTCCAGCTCAGCCACAAGAGGTCAGGAGAGCCTCTTGTGGCGCTACTCTGTGTCTGTGGCTTCCAGCTCAGCTCATTACTGCTTCCACACGCAGTCATAATTTGTACACCATTATCTTACTCCTATTAATAGATTTATGTGTCGTCATTGGCAGAAAGTCACTAAGTTAGAAGAGTTAAGTCTGTATTTACGCTCGTCATAATTTACTCAGGTGTTTTATTGTAAATGAATATTTAAAGATGTGTGGAATCACTGTAATTTATTTGAAGGATTATATTTGAAAACCAATTCAAACTAATAATTCATTTTCTGGCTGTCATGCTTTGGAACAACACTTGGTCTGAGCTGGAAAAAACTTGGTAAATGATTTTCTGACAGACTCAGCGACTTTCTGGCGTACATTGTTTGATAATTAATTCTCCACATATTTCTAAAAATACAACAGTAGATTAACGGTTGTGGCAAAAATTTGCTGTTTGACCTTAATAGAATGTGTGATGTTGGTTTTTTTCTACAGGAGAGTTGACACATAGAGATTGGACCCCTGCACACATTTAATTACGAGAGTTTGTCGTAGCTCCAGTCGCAGCAGCAGCACGACCACCATGTTCTTATCCTCAGTTAAATCTTCACATGCATATCTACTGTACAAATACCCTTTAACAAATTAAACTAACACACCTAATATGTATAAACTTTACTTTTGGGTGGGTTTCTACAGTTCCGACAACACTTAGACTTGGTGGTAGCTCAATGGTTTTATATCTGACATGAGTGCAGTATGGTTCTGCCTTGAACAGACATCAGCTCTTGATGCTTCTAGAACACAGTTGGCCCAACCTACGTGTGTCCATACAGAACCAAAAAATACACATAAAACTATGAGTATAAGTATCCACCTCCACTTACTCACAATGTCACGAACAACTAATAAAAAAGTGTAGGAGCATGTTTTATCACCCTAGAAATATCCTGGTTGTATTTGTGACTGGTGAAGATCAGATCAGGAGTTACAGTAAATATTTAGCGTCCTGCAAAGTTCTGTGGTGTCGTGTCCTCAGATTCATGCTGATCGATGATTGATTAGAGCGTCACACGGCTTTACTGGCCACGGAGCTGTGACAATGGACCATCAGCTGTCTAGGTTCAGCCAGGTTTCAAATCTACAATGGGATTGAACACTGCAAGTGAAGAAGTGGATCTAGTCTTTAGCTGGTAGGTTTCAGCCCCACTAGAAAACCACTGTCGTAGTCACATTAGCTCCCATTTCATAAGGACTTTTATTTGCATGGTTGACATCATCAACTGTATGATGCCACTTTGAGTGTTGACTGAGTAGAATCATTTGAACTCTGACTTTTTAACTGAGCTCTCTGACCCCCCTGTTTATAGACAACCACCAGTCAGAACCAACAGATGCACATGCTCTTAACTAGAGGTCGTTGCAGTACAAGTTCAGATGTTTGTGTGTTATCTGTTTTGTTGTACGCTGAAAACGACATCATTCCTTATTTTGATTTACAGAAATTGTGCTCACTTGTGGATGGTTCTGAATCTACAGGGCACACCCTGCAAATTCATAGAGAACAAGTCAAAACACAGCACAGATCCAACACATGGTATAATCAGAAAAATGTAAATAACAGTGGATTGCTTTCTGGAAGCTACTATGCTTTTACTGTTAACTCTGGAAACGGAGCTTAAAGACCTGACAGCCGTGACATCCACACACACAAAGACGCTGGAGGTCAAATGAAATAAAACAGAACAAATGATTTCATTACTAACATTAATAAGAATGTTTTAGGTCAAACCCTATAATTTGACAAGGGCATGTGTGCTGTTAGGCTCTCCACCACATGGAAGGTCTGCTCTGTACACAAGACAAGGAAATGAAAATGAAATGCACTTCAGCAATATTATATGATATTATTATATATTTTATTTCTTAGTTGTTTATTGTTATATGCATTATATATTGGGTAAAGTGGTGTTAAAATGCATTGTATTGTTAAATTTGCATATTCCCAACCCAAATGTTCTCTAGGACATCCCAAAGTCCCCCTGAGTGTGAAGGTTCAGGGGGAAATGTTTGAGGAGAGATAAGGGAGGAGATACAATAACACCAACACTTGGTGTTTTTGAATTTAACATCAGTCATGGCTCTGTTCTTTTTTACCCATTAGGAAGAGGCTCGTTCTTTTTAAAAATCATGTTTTTCACATTGACAGAGACTGCAGTAATATTTGTACTATTTGTTTTTTAAATATTTGAATTAATAATTCATTTCTAGAAATACATAATTATAATCTGGATTAATTGGAATATACATTAGTGATATTATTATTATGATATTATTAAATATTGATATTATTATTGATATATATTATTGATATTGATATTATTAAATATTTTCTTATAAAATATTAGCATAAAAATAATGAGCTGTATATATAGTTAAACACTGAGTACAATAAAAATACTGAGTTGATAACAATCAGGTGTTTATTTCAAAGGTTCTGATCGTGATTGGACTTTTGTTGCAGTAATTTTATGTTCAATCCAAATGTCTTTTGAGACAAAGGTGTTTCTCATATATTTCTAAATTTTATTTTATATGTAGTTACATATTATTATATTATAGATAAATCATAGATTACTACAGTTTAAGTATCCTGTAAGTTCTAAAATAAATAAGTTAAAAAATGTTTCTAAAGACTGAGACTAAGAATAAGTCATTCAAGAAAATCACAAAGATGGAACTTCCGCGGCTCCATCATTCTCATTGGCCTCTGCGAAGCGTGGGGGGGGGCTCTGTCCATGCCTGTACGCACGTGCCCCTGCCTCTCTCGTGTTACTCCACGCTGCCACAGAGCGGAACAGCCTGGATCGGCGGTTCCAGGCGCGTTTAGTCCCTATGACGGTGGTAAAACCTTCCAGCTCCGCGTCTGTGTTAATTTAGGTCATTTATTCGAAGCTACAACCCCGAATTAAAATAAAAAACAACCCTAACGTGCTCGGCGGAAACTCCGCCTCTTTGTCCATAACGGGATCTCCGGGAGCGGCCGTCCCCCTCCGCCAATCAGATCGCCGCGCTGCCGCGGAGCGACTCACGCCCCCTGTTCTCTGCACGTACTTGGAACATTTTGTTTACGAAGCCAACTTCGTTGCTGTGGCTTCTCCTTGGCCTTTTCCCGCGATTAACAGCAACTACATTACAAAGCTCCCACGGACCGGCCATCGAAGTCACCGAACAGCAGGCGGACAGACGCGAGGACGTCACGCTCTTAGTTTTGCGTTAAAGTAATGAAAGAGAAACACGCCCTCGCTTCATGCTGCCGTTCCACAAAGAAGAAGTTATGGCTGTTTGCGAAGGGACGAAGAGGAGAAAGGTAAGCGGGGGTCTGCGGGGCTGCAGGCGCAGCGAGGCGGGGAAGATGAAGCTCGAGCCGTGCATAGTCCTCCGCTCGCTCGTCCTGGGCGACAACAACCGCCTGAAGCGCGTGCCGGAGGAGGAGGGGGACGACGACTGCTTCGCCATCAGCTTCGTCCGCGGCGGCCGCCATGAGGCCGGCGCGGCGGCGGCGCCCCGGTACAGCCTGCTGCGGGAGGTCGGCCGCGGGAGCTACGGCGTGGTGTACGAGGCGGTCGCCCGCAAAACGGGAGCCAGGGTGGCGGTGAAGAGGCTCCAGTGCGACGCCCCGGAAAACGTGGAGCTGGCCCTGGCCGAGTTCTGGGCCCTGACGAGCCTGGAGAACCGACACCAGAACGTGGTGCAGCTGGAGGAGTGCGTCCTGCAGAGGAACGGCCTGGCCCAGAAGATGAGTCACGGGAACAAGAGGTCCAAGCAGTACCTGCGGCTGGTGGAGACCTCCCTCAAAGGTGAGCAGGATGACGTCATCGCCAGTAATGAAGGTACCTAACAGAGATCTTACTAAAACATGCCTCTGAAATGGATTCGTTGAGGTTTGTGTATGTCTGATAAAGGCTGAGTTTTAACATTATACGTTAGGCTCATACGCTAAACTATACATCGCTTATTTATAGGATGGCAGTGATTTTAAACAATGAGAACTGCATATTGTTAATAAAGTTATTCACCCTAAACGCAGGCAGCCTCCTGCTGCTATACGTTAGCTATAGTAGGCACAGAGCGCACATTGTGTTTCCTTGTGCTCACTAGAGTACACAGTGTACTACTTGACTGTTACCTCACAGCACGTTGACACGGATTCTATACATTCAACACTGTTAACACAGTTTATTACTTACTGTTATGAAAGAGTTTGCTTCTCTGTCTGTTACCTTCATCTATTCACCCTGGTTTGAATCAATGTTGTCATGGCTCCAGTTTGACCTACTTATCACTTGCTTTGTTATCTCACATTAGGCCTGGACGAAATAAATAGATAATGTTAAATACATGTTCAATGCGTGCACATGTAAGTGAAATTTGTTACTCAGCGTTGACCTGTTCTGTTAAAACTTCAGGCTTTATATTGGACCTTTGTTTTGTTTCCTCATAATGGCCCCTTTGTTATGTAAGCGCCACCGTTCTGGCTGTTGGGTTAAAATGTTGGTCTCGAGCTGACGTGATTTGCACTGTGACTACAGAATGTAGGATTTGGAAAACAATATGCAACAACGCCTGTATTTATTTTATTTCCGTGCATGCCTTTGTCGGCATAACCTAGTTTTTGAAGCTAAGCTGTCAGTGGCCGTGAAGCAGCAGCTCACAGGGGAGCGCCGCTGTTTGGACAGTTTGAAATCCAGGTTCACTGTTGCCGCGTTAATACCATTTTGGAAGTATCTTTGAAGAATGATGGTTTCTGAAAACCCTTTCAGTGATCGGGTCACACACATCATTGATGGTACGCTGACTGATGTAGCCTCAATACAGATCATGTATGCGTCTGTACCACAGTGTACATAGTGTATTTCTGCATGTTACCTACATCACACTTCTTTAATATTGATATTTTTCATTCCTATAGAAAGTAGATGGTCACAAGCCATTATATTAGAATGAATGTTTGATTTGAAGAAAACATGTATTACAGTATGTACTACAGTACCACCTATTATGACCTTAATAATAATAATTAACACATTAAACATAAGAAAAAGAAAGCTTTAAAAGACATTAAAGTGGTTGGCATGTTAATATGCATTTCACACAAACATCATGGGGTCTTTACACTTCTACTGTTATAACCACAAATGGTGAATGTGAACACTATAGCCAGCCTACAGCTGGATTCTTGAGGCCAGTTGTGTTTGCATATGTGCGAGACTTTGGTAAAACCTGAGTCATGTCTGTGGACAGACCCCGAACGCAGCGTGCGGTGCGTTAAAAGGCGTCGCGCTGCGAGACGAGCGTGGCGTGAGAGACCCGAGACCTCATGCACGCCACCCTCTGAAGTGGCAGTGACACAGCTGAGTGTATCAACAGATTGTGAAACTCTCTTTGCATGCGACTGCAAACCGCTGATATTGGGCCGCTTCCTCAGGAGGAAATCCTGACGTGTTGAAGCTGCCACGAACTGTTTTCAACTACTTGCTGCTTTTGAAACTTGTGGAGAATCTGTTCCTTTGTTTTGCTTGAACAGGGATTCTGAAAAGTTGGTGGCTCAGTCGCAAAACAGCAAAATATCAAATAATCTGCTAATAACTGAGGTACAAGTGTAACTGGGTTAACTGTGATTAGTTGTGGGATTGAAGTTCAAAGACAAAGATTGATAATCACTTTTTCCCTTTGACCTCAAAATGACCGACTAGATGTCACTAATGATATTATCAATATGTTTCTGCGTTCTACAGGGGAACGCATCCTGGGTTACCCTGAGGAACCTTGCTACCTTTGGTTCGTCATGGAGTTTTGTGAGGGTGGGGACCTCAACCAGTACATCTTGTCCCGCAGACCCGACCCCCAGACCAACAGGAGCTTCATGCGCCAGTTGACCAGCGCAGTAGCGTTTCTCCACAAGAACAACATTGTTCATCGGGACCTGAAGCCGGACAACATTCTCATCTCACAGAAATCGGGTTCACCGGTCCTGAAAGTGGCAGACTTTGGCCTCAGTAAGGTTTGTGCAGGCCTGAACACCAAGACCTGTGAAGAGCACCCTGCAGCAGGAGCGGATGTCAGCAACCAGAACAACATGGTCAACATAAACAAGTTCTGGCTGTCGTCAGCTTGTGGCTCGGACTTCTACATGGCCCCAGAGGTGTGGGAGGGCCACTACACAGCCAAGGCTGATATATTTGCCCTGGGCATCATCATCTGGGCAATGATCGAACGCATCACCTTCATCGACGCCGAGTCCAAGAGGGAACTGCTGGGCACCTACATACGACAGGGCGCAGAGATTGTGCCTGTCGGTGAGGCTCTGTTGGAGAACCCCAAGATGGTTCTCCACATCCCTCAGAAGGCGAGAAGCTCCATGTCGGAGGGCGTGAAAAAACTCCTCCAGGACATGCTGGCAGTCAATCCTCAGGACCGGCCAGACGCCTTGCAGCTGGAGCTGAGGATGGACCAGGTCACGTGTGCTGCGTGACGCCCTCGCCTTCCCCAAATCTCCGCTTTTTTTTTTACCTTATCCAAGTGAAGACGGGACCTCTTTACTTTCCCAGGTGAGTCTGATACAGTTGAGGATCTAGTGGTATTAATCTGGTCTTGAAACAGTTCATCAAATCATTACGGAAACATGCTGGTATTTAATGTAGCCCATTTGTGGTTCTTTAATTGGAAAAGGTTTACTTTAGATGTTTCAGATGACACACTTCCAGTTTCACTTGACAGAAAACATGAACTAATAGATCCACAGTAACTCAAGAATACATTCTCTGAAGTTTCTCCTGAACAATAAAAACCACAAGAACCACAAAAGGTTGACAAGGCACCAGTTGAAACATTGACCCAGTTGGTTCACTCCAAATAGTTCCTAAGCCTCACTGCTGCTCCTGCGCGTCCACGTCACTGTTGATGGAACAAGATTAACGGGAGTGAACATATCTTCTGCAGATTGATGACGTCAAGAAGCAAACATGAGCTACTGATGGTGGTAACATGCGACTGACGTGAGTTGAACGACGAGGCGTTTAACTGGCGTCGGGACGCGTCTTTGTGTTTGTTAAAAGCCAAATGTCGTGTGGACCGAGGCAGCCGGAGGCGTGTGAGCGGCTCCTGGGCCGGGACACGCTGGGCCCGAGGGCAAACAGCCGCTCTGATTGTTAGGCTCAGGGTGTGCATGCGTGTCAGGTGGTTGGCGGAGATGATTTTACAGTGGCAGTTATTTGGCACGGGCGAATGACAAGTGTTTTATTGGATTCGTTTCCACACCTGAAAGTGAATTCCACCTCAGATGAAAACTGAAGTCGGGCTTCGGTCTCGATCAGGTTCCAGGATGTTGCACACGGCCGTGCTTTTTGTTCCCTTAGCTGGGCGTGAACACACACTGGTTCATCACTGACCTGTGCATCGATATTTGCTGCTACTTAACTCACTATTATTACATGTTTCCTTATTAGATGTTCATGGGTACAATGTGACTTCTCTGAGAAATCTACCTGTAAACTGAAAATGCAAAGTGATCATTTCATGAAGCTCCCCACATAACGTAACATTGTTTTTGCCACTTGGGGATGTTTTGTACCTCACCCACACAGACGCTCATTAGTTTCTGCAGCAGAAAAATGGCCTTGTAAGACGTTAATTGTCTCAGTTTGCGATGTAGAGCAGAAACCCCTTGTAGCACATCAATCGGTGGCTGACTGAATGCTCACTGACCCGATCCTCCAGTTTGTTTGAACTTGAACCTTCCGCTGGCCAGCACTAATCCTGGTGGGGTATCTCTCCTTCAACCATTGTCTGGTGACCCCAACCCCCGACCCCTCTGCTCTCCAGCGGTGATGGACCCTGATGTGTCCCGTCCTCTCGCACATCGCATGTTACGCAACGGGCCCATGGCCTAGCACTGGTTCTGTGGGAAAACCTGTCATGTGTGTGAGAGACGGATTAGTGGCTGCGAACAGAGGACGGGGAAGGGAGGGCAGTCGTTCTGCTGAGTATGTGCTGCTTCGCTTGGGGCTTTTCAATCAAGGAGCCAGATGACGACAGCACAGTGACGATAACGGTGGATGAGAAAAACAGAATCGATCTGTTGTCCGATGGGACAGCGGTCGATGTTTGTTTGTCTGGGAGGCTGTGGGATGGATATGTCTTTCATTTTCAGTATAAATTAATTAAATATCTTTTTCCTAATTTTAACAGCTCAAAGTCCTCAACACACTATAATTCAGAATTCTTAGCACTCGTTACATTAGTTGAATCTATGTTTTTCGTAGCAGTGAAATAATAGAAACTAAGTATTGACAACATTTAATCATAAACAGAATAAATGAGCTGATAGACTGGTAGATGGTTTTGCATCATCAGATTTCCTTATAGAGAGAAATGGATCAAATAAATCTGCAAAGTATTTTAGTGTAAATGACTTATTATTTTGCAGCTAATGTTTTTTTTATCATTGTTTTGATGTATTTTTATTGACTGTAACATCAATTTAACTGTAAAATGTCAGACAATAGCAGCAAATACTCATCAATCTCCATCTAAATTGATTTAGTTCAAGTTTAGTTTGATTTAGTTTACTTTATTTCTCAAAAACAGAAAGAAAGAACCTTCAAACTGAAGGAAGTGTCATGTAATGCTGTTAGAATCTTGATGACGCAGCTTAGATTAGCCCATATTTAAAACCTGCATGTCTGAAGTACTGAAGGATTGTGAGCTCTGCACCTGGAACACGGCTCAGAAACAACTGATTTACCTGAGGCTTATTTCATTAATCTGCATCAGGTACATTAAGGACTTATTTGTGAGGCGCATGTGTGCTTCACCTTCACCAGCTGTCCAGGGTGTCAGGCGAAGCGATTATCCACATGCACACGCTTTTCCTAAAACCTTTTCTACTTAAAGAAACCCATAGCATGAACCAACCTACTGATTCTTGACTCAGCTCCCACAAACTGCTGATTCCTGTCCTGTTCACTGGCCTGTGAAGCGTGAGTGACGGGGAGGCTAACAGCTTCTGATGAGGCTTATCAGCAGGGAAGGTGCATGATTACGCACCGTTGGATTTGACAAATCCTAGCATTTATTTTTGTCCTTTGTTGACGTTAACACCCTTTTCTCTTCAAGGAATAATAAAGTTAAAGTCACCCTATTCCAGCTTAAGTACATCAGATGCCAGTTTGTTTGAAAATCAATAAACTGTAATAGATGGGAAAAACAGCGAAGTGCTTTGCTGTGTGATTGTTCCAGAAACATTTTTACCAAACACTATTCAGGTGCAGTTATTTTGCAGTCAAGTATAATCTTATTTTGTTCCAAAACTGGACACTGATTGTGTGACATTAGTTTTGTCAGTGGCGACTCGATACAAACTCCATCTGCGTTTGCCTCCTGTGCTCTGTCCACATTCGGCTACATGACCTCACGCTTGAGTTCAGCTTTTTCCATTTTGAACACGAATCAATTTTTTGCATTTGAGAATCGATTATGAATCTTGCCAAGTACGAATCAAGATTTTACCTCAATTGATTTTTTTCACCCTGTGATGGATTTTTATTTAAGAATAAAGGCATTTAGACTTGGAGCAGCTGTAAATGAATGGCTGCGCTATCATTTTGTTGCCCTGTGTCCCCCCACGTTCATCGTCTACCTTACAATAAGAATGCTGAATACAGCATGTTCCTATTAACTGAACATGTCTTGTCTGATTGTAAAATGTCTTGTTTTATGTGACATCCCTCTGCCCATCCCCTCGGTCCACACCCTCCCTCGCTCTCCTCCTGCGCTGGACAAAGCGAGCGCTGCTGCTGCTGCTGCTGCTGCTGCTGCTGCATCAGGGTTTATGGAGGTTTGAGCTCAGGAACATTTTGTCCTCTCGCTTTGTGCCAGCTGTGCACCGCCTCTGTCTAAACCAGGCCAGAGCTCTGTAAGCCCCTGCCGTCCCCACAAGACCAGTCCTTACTCTGTCGAATTCCCAAAAGCATCCTTAATTATCGGCGTGAATGAGCTTTTTACAAGCTGGGGCATTTCTAGGGTGTTGCCCTCGTTCAAGGTGTGTGAATACAGTAGAACGCCCTCAAGCAGGTTTGATGTTTGCTTGTTTGTATGTGTCGCCCTCGTTTTCAGTGTACATTTGAGACAAAGGCGGAAAGGTCTGAGGGAACGCCGATCTGGCCCCGCTGAAGGAAACGAGGATGTTTGGACAGCAGCTTGAAGGCAGAGCATGCGATGTCCTGTATTGACTCAGCTGGAGGTATTGTGGAGGGGCTGAAGTGCCCGAAGGGAGGCACCTTTATGAGACCTCGGGAGCGGGTTTGATGAGTGCATTGGCGCTGTTATGTAACCGGCTTGTAAACGCCAGCGTTCAGTTCCTCGGAGCCCTCAGGGTTCAGAGCAGCAAAAACAAGTTCCTGCACAAAGAATTCCTCGCCGCTCTTGTGTTTATACTGTAAACTTTGAAAATTAGAAAAGAGGTTTGAGTTAATTAAAAGCCACCGTTCTGATGTGTCATCCCAGGCGCTGGACGGTGCAGGAAACCCTGTGATCCCACAGCGCTCTGGAATAACTGGGATCCACATTTTTTCCACTCTGCTGTCCCCATTCATGGTGGCTGTGTTGGATCTAATGAGCTGTAAGCTCTTTAAACCGTGCTAATCCCCTCACAGTCTGCGTCCCATCCATCTCGCTGCCGGGGAGGACCTTGGCTTGTGGATTCCTTTTGGTTCTGCAGCGGTTTCACTCCTGTCGTGACCGCGCGTTAGGTGTAAATGCTCCCTTTAACCCCTTCTTAATCATTTTAACCCTTAAATAATGGATGCAAAGGCGCATGGCCTCCCTCTGTCGCAGCGTGCAGAGCTTTGCTGTGTCCCCGATGTCACCAAGCGCTCTGTCCAGTGACAGGAGGGGTTCAAGGAGGCAGCGAAACCACGAGAAGCTTCAAACACATTAAACCTGAATGCCTGAATTCAGCTCATAATTGACTGATTAGCTGTTGGTTTCAGGGTTGAAGGTCTGTTTGCTCTCTAACTCGTTAACATTATGGGAAATTCTGGACATTTTGACCGCATGTAATGTTTTTCCAATGTCTGCGTTTCATCCTGGAAAATCCTGAAGCTTGTTTTTCATTTTCTCTTCCCCTGTTGTCATTGCCCCCCTCACTGTTGTGTGTTTTAGAAATTTCCCTAATAGAGTTGTGTTTACCCGGAGGACTTCAGAAGCAGCCGCTTTTCTAGATAAATGCTCATAATGAAAGGACACGTCTGTGATATTGGCTTAGATAGCATGGATGGATGGGTTATTGTGCTTTTGTATATATGAAAATATTGTCAGCTTTGCATCCAGAAAAACGTGAAGGCACACACCTAAGCTTACATAATGAACAGTTTTGGTGAATACCAGCCAAGTGGAATGCGCTGCCTCGCATGCAGGCCACAAAACCGGCCCGAGCTCGTAAAAAGCCAACACTCCCTCTCCAAATAATCATAGAAAGCTGCCATAGTGTCCCGGGCTCAGGAGCTCAGCCCCCACCAATTCCCCAGTGATGCCGGTTTCAGCTGGTTTTTAACAAGTTACTCCTCTTTGACTTATGCAACAACAAATGGCTACAAGCTGGCTGAGGAAGCAGAGCTCGGTCTGTCCAGGATCTGCTGGGCTGTGGTCTCTGTTACGCTTCAACACAAAAAACTCACTCCTTCACAGCCACAATGTAAAAAATGCCGCATGCACATTCCTGCAAAGGAAATACATTCATTTCCCCGAAAGCTTCGAAAAATCTCCCATTCAAATTCAGATGAAAAATGGAAAAACATTGCGGAGGTCATGTTTCTTATGTTCATGTTGTGTGTTGACCTATCGATTGTCTGTGCGTCCAGGTTTCCATCCATGCATTAACACAGCGTAGCATAAACGGTCTCCTCTCAGCTACTGCTGTGCTGCTTTGGAGTCGAGGTTGAACGCGGGCAGACCCAGCAGCTGCTCGCGCCGCGTGTGTCCATGCATGTAGGGTCAAAATGGGAGTCGTCCAGAGGGTGATATATTTGGAGGTCGGTCGACCAGGTGCCAAACGTCAGTCAAAGTAGAGACACAGGCTGCTCCAACCCAACTCTGTCTGACGTGACAACGACTTATTGCATGCGCAGTGTTTTTCAGACTATTACTGGCTTACAATTGACACAGTCAACTCAACTGTGTGAGCTGTTCCAGACTTTTGATTAGACCCAAATTATGGTGGAATTCGCAACACACTAACTAAGAGAATTCAATTTCAGAAAGAAAAAAAAAATAGTGGTACTGTAATTGTTTTCATCTTAAATCTCTTTCTTTCCACTTTTGCGTGTTCAGTCGTGAATAATAATTATTATTGTTTGCCTTCAATTTTTAAATTGGCAATTTTATTTATTTATACTTGTATTTAGTATATTTAATATTATCAGCTGGGTTTATAAATCATTTAAATTGTATAATTATATTATACTATCAACTTAAAATAAAAAAATTATGTACTCAAACTAAACCTTTGAATCAAAGGTCAAATAAAACTTATATAATAAATAATACAATTGAGTTTTTTGGTGCTCATTCTTAATATTGACACGGCAGTAAACCAATGCAATGCCTTTTATTAGTGATTATGTAAAACTTTGGGTTTTACAAAAAATCGGACCTGCGCGCGTGTTGTGTAACATCTGCAGGGCGCGTAGACTGAGTCAGTGCTTGTAAAAGCTGTCCCTCAGGTCAGGGAGTTCAGAGCGCTCACACAGGTACAGGATCACTTGACTCTGCCTTTAAAAATGGAAGAAGTCACGGTGAACTCATCAGTCTGACTTTGAAAACACCACAGCGCTCGAAGCACAGATTGCGGAAAAGAGGGTTCCGGTCAGAAGTGAAGCAGAACACGTCTGCTTGTGTGAACCTGGCTGAAGAGCAGCTCTGTGGTGGTCGGCTTCATCATGGCCTGAGTATTGTCAGTATGTCTTTATTTTTTACCAAAGTATTTCTTCTGCTGCCCTACGTAGTCGTGGAGTTCCCGGGCGGTGACACAAGCACTTTCCGTGTCCCCGTTGTGCACATCCTCTCATCCAGCATCCCTAGCATGCGTGCTTCGTGCTAAGCTGACCCACTTGTGCTCATCCCATGTGCTACGCGGTTATGCAACCCGTGAAAAGAGGGACACACTGCAGCCAGACCGCGCTGTGGCGTGTCAGCCGCTGGGCTATTATTAGAGCGCAGCGCTTAACCCAATCCGCTGTTGTCATTTTAACTGCAGGTAAATGTCGAGGCTCTGCATATTTCTAGTGACGCAGCCAGAGGCCTCATTGAGTACATGGACGGCCATTTCAGCATTAAGACGCAGCATTAATGGCTTTCAGGACATTTTGAGGCCGTGAGGGTCAAATGAAATTATATTGTATATTTAATCTTCAAATCTTTCAAACATAAAGGCTCTAAAATTTATGACATCATTTATTTCATTTTCTGTCACTTTATATTATATTTTATTTAACTCTGACCCCTTAAGCTGAGTTCAGGTAAAATAAAGTGTTACTTTTTTCTTAGTTAGTTTCATTTTAAATGATATTTAAAGTTTTTTTAATTTTTTTTTTTATAGTCTGTGATAGTTTTCTATTGAAAACATCATGTTGACCTGTTTCTGGTTTGTCTCTGCAGCTTTGTTTACTACATGAACATGGACCCCAGTGGGAATCAGGACCTAAACTGTGAAGAATCCACGATTGTGACTTGAGCGGGAAGTGACAGAAATAATATGCAAATTGGACCACAGCTGTACTGGTCCAGCAGCAGCTGCCCACGCTGGGCTGGTGGAGAACAGGCGTCGATAGAAGGGACTGGATGCGACATGTAACGTTTTATACAACGGCCCCTGCGTAGCTCCTCCTTCACATCCGTACAGTACTAAGCAGGTCTGTGTGTCTGTGTGTGTGTGTGTGTGTGTGTGTGTGTGTGTGTGTGTGTCAGGTCAAAGCGTGGGCTGGCCAGCGTTTTACTGATGGAGAACAACGTCCTGCCCCAAACAACCCTTGTGCCTTAAGGACGACTCATTCCAAGTGCGATTGGAAGTTTAAATGAAATAGACTGGGAGGTAGAGAGGAAGCTTACACTCCAAAAAGAGCTCCATCAGAGTTTAACCAACTTTTATCAGAGATTTGAACAAAGGTTGAACTGACTCATGAAATAACAGAATCCTTTAATCCTTTAAGTGAAGCTCGAACTTTGAATTTTCTGACGGTAATCTCAATACTTGTAACTTCAACCGTTGAACAAACCTGTGTCACACTGGAGGCAGAGCAACTGTGAAAATGAGCGTTCCAGAGGTTGGTTTAAACTTTTACTTTAATACTGTGCAGTCATGACCAAACCTGGAGCTGGTTTTACTGGGCGTTCTTCGCCGTTGAATCCAAAGAGCCCGAAAGAAACTGTAAATCTGCTGAGCATCTGACATGTTTGCCCAATGAATCTGTGATCTGTTGGGAGAGTGACAGCTCTGTTAGTGTGTGTGTGTGTGTGTGTGTGAGTGTGCTTCTACAACACCGGCCTGGTGTCTGGGCTGCTTCTTGACATGTGTGGACGGATCTCTCTCGCAGACCTCGACAGGAAGCCTGAGGATTTAGCATCTGGACAGAATCCTCAGAACCTGCCGTGGGCTGCACATGCCACTGTCCCCCCTCATCCCTTCCTTCCCCGCTTTATTGGAAGGTCCCGGACGCTTTGCACATGGAACACATTCAGCCTGGCACTCAACCAGGAGCGGAGGGAGGTGGATGTACAGCACGCTCCCCAGCACCGACCAGTGGGAGGACCACAGCCTCCCACAGCTCACTGTGGAGCGCGTCACTGGGCTCCAGGGACTCAGCAGCAGCACTCGTACTAGTACTGGTAGCAGCAGGTGTTCGTAGTGGTCCTACCTCATTCTACCCCTTTTGTAGCCTGTCTCACCTCCTGCCTCAGACTCCTCTGTCCTCAACCAGCCTCACACTGACCCGATGTGATGTTTTGCTTTGTCTACAAATAGCTTCTCCCTTTATAGCGACTACATCTGCATCATCTTAACGTCTCTAGGTGTTCGCATTCAGCCGCCACGGCTCCCGTGAAAGATGCAGATGAACCATTTGTTTCGGCTCCATTTAAAAAGGAAACCGCACAGCACTCGTCGCTCATAGGACCCGTAGACGCCGAGAGATTTTAGTTTGTTCCTCACTGAAACCCTCCACGAGCAGCAGTATTCCGTGTCGGTGTCTAGGTGTCACCCGGCCTCGGGCTGTAGTCTCTACACACTCGCGCTGCCCTCACCGCCTCTGTACGCGTCGGCTCATTGAGCTCCTTCTTCTCTAGCATTGGTTCCACTTGAAGACACTCGCTATGCAAAATGTTTGGCTGCCTCAGTGTACACACCGTGAACACGATGTCGATCCTAGTTTCCTAGTTCATATCTGCAGCGCGCACACAAACGTCTGTTGTATGATAATGTGTTTTGTTTATGAAGCTGACAGGAGCCATTAGACATTGGAGAAAGAGTTGTGTTTTTTGGTTGCTGTAAATATGTTTGACGACTTTTCTTGAAATAAAATGAAACTGTCAAAATGTATTATGTACCTGTGTTTCTGTACATTTTCCCATTCTGGATACTGGCCTGTTGTCAGTGAGTCTAATCTCGAGATGTGGTGCCTGAGCTGTTGGGTGACTGACTGAATGAATATGGAATTAAAAACCTGGAGGACGTTCATTTACCTGCTGCCTTCATGTCAATGTGTGGCTCAGCAATGGGTGGGCCTCAAGGAAAGGCCACGGGTCTGTCCCACAGACGCGGCCACACATACAGCGCAGACATAAATATGTCCGTGTCCTGTTCTCTTTATGTTCGTGTGGGTACATCATGTACTGAGGGGGAGGGAGGGAGGGGCTGCAATAGGCAGCAAACTGGAGCTAACGGGCAGGAGGCGGGGGAGCTCCTACTACAGGCTGCTGAACCAGGGGAGATGCGAGCAGCGGTGACACGAGCAGCTGGCGGCCAATAGGAGCCGGAGATGCTCCGAAGCCCAGGCCAGACGGCGGCGCCTCGGAGGAGCCGGTGTTCTATTATTAATGGGCTTCATCACCGCGCCTTTGTGTTGAAAACGCATGTAGAGGTTACAGAGGAACCAGCAGCCACAGTAGAGTCACTGTGAAGCCGTGGAAGAGCACGCGTGCTGCGGGTTTGAGGCCAGAGGACAGGATCCATGAACATATAGAGGATCAGATGTGTGAGTGTAGACTGTAGCACCACAAGCTCCCGGCACCCGATCAACCTGCTCCTGATCCCTGCAGAGACCTGGGGCCGGCTGTGCAGCACGTTAAACCTGGGGTTAAAACACCTTCACAGCCTCAAATGAAAACTGTAGAGAACACATCTGCTCTCCTGTTGTTTCAGTCCTTGCCTTAAGGCCCCGCCCTGCTCCGTTCTGATTGGCTGAACAAGGCCCCTGGTCATCTTCACCACGTCGACCTTTGACCTGAGGTGGCATGACGTCATACAGATTGATGCAGTGGTGGAAGCCACGTTTTTTTATACAATACTATTTTTTTGTAATTGTTTGTTGACGTACATCTTTCTATTGCATTGTCTGTATTTGTGTTGGCTCTGGTGCTTTTTTGATGCTTCATGAGCTTCTTGCAGTTGGAGCAGGGGAGGACTGACGGTGCCTTCGACCTGAAAACATCTCACAAATGACACAACAAAATGGCAGCCTGATATCAGGCCGCACAGTTAGACCTTAGAATGTGTTTTCTTTACACTCGATAGCGAGTGGTGTCTGTCTTCATCACTTCAGTTGCATTACTTAGTAGATTGTGAGGCTTTGATCTGTCGAAGGCTAATTGTTAATGAAAAGGACATTTTGCCTGATGCACCGGAGAAGACAATGTTTTTGTTTTTGTAGGAATCGTTGCACCATTGAAAGACCTTTGAGCTTCACGTTCTCCATTAGGTCCCGTTGCTCCTTCGTGGTGCTTGATGTGCAGAGTGAGACACTTTTTCCCCTCAGTTCATCATAAGGAGCAAAAAGAATGGGCTTAATGGGTTGTTATAGCGGAGGTGATAATTAATGGGCCTAATGGCTTTTCCCTCCTGGTTTAGGTTTCACCTCCTCATAAAAGAAGTACTGATACGGATCAATGCTGTAACACGTCGCCGGACAAAGCACCACGTCCTCCAGCGCGGGGGCTTTGTTTGCGTGAGTCATGCAGTGAATGGATGGGACCCCTGTCTGAGGGGTTTGTTAGTTTGTTTTCTTCAAAGCCAGTCTGTCATTTCAGCTTTTCACACATGCACGGACAACAGAGCTTTTTATATTTGCAGTGACAAATGTTCCCTCGGACCTAAAGACGGAGCTTCTCCATTAGGGCCCACGCTCTTTTCTTGCTTTAAAGGTCCAAGTGAGAAACTCTTAGAAACTTAGTGAAGAGTCAAAGCTGTAGTTAATAAAGGATTTTTTTTTCACCTTCACCTTTGTTTGTTGAGTTGAATAGTGCTAAAGAAGCCGTTTGGACACAGTAAAGACCTTCTGGCGACCTGCGACAGTGTGAACCTGACCCACAGACACCAGCCAAACCCAGACAAACGGGCTCAGACCAGGCTGACCCACTTCTGCTGTGGCGCTGCCTTGTTCCAGCCTGGCACGTGGCAGAAACAGACACACCGAGCTCATGGCGGCTGCGAGGATGTCGACTGCTGCGCTGCATCTCCATCCTCTAAGCTGAACCCACATCTGAGGCTAACCTGAACTTTACAGCCAAAACCCGTCCCTCCAGCAGAAAGACACGACAAGACAAGAGGTGCTGAGTGCTCGCATTCGCTCTGTACAAACCTCCGTCTCACTCTCTTGCACAGCTACGATTTCTTCTTTACATTCTTTATTCTGGTTCTGGTCCACATTCACTCCTCCGGCTCCAGCTCCAAGCAATGGGCGACTCCTTGTCTGTGCTTCTGCTTCAGCTGATGAACCTGACCTCTGACCTTTGACCCAGGCCTCTTTCTTTACTTCCTGACCTCCGTCCCTCCACGCAGGTAGACCTACGTAGATGTGACTAATCCTAATCCTAATCTGCTGTGGGAACAAGCTGCAGACGCACCGTCCCTTAACGTAACCTGACCTGGATGACAGACCTCAATCCAGTCTTTCCGCTCAGCGTGACACAGCATGTTCTGAGCTAATTACCGCAGGCTTGCACCACTCATGTATTTTTAGGTGTTTGTTGTTTTTTTTTCTCTTTGTGATACATTGTCATATTATTAAATATAATGTTTCCTATATGAATCTAGATTTCCAGTGTTTCCGCCGGTTTCTTCCTCTCCACCGTCTCCTGGTGCTGCTCAGTGGGATTTCTTGGGTTTTCTCTAGAACTCCTGTTGCGTTTTGTGAGTTAAGGTGACTTGAGGTGTTTTATCTTACTTTTGTGTTTGTGACAGTTTCAAGTTAGAAATTGAGTCTGAAACTGCAGTTTGACGCGTCTGTTGAAGGGATAATGAAGTGCGATATGAGGAGCCGCTTTCCTCTCTGGACCGATCTGTCACAATGACGCCACCGTCTTCCAGCAACACACAGATGAGTCTGCTTCGGCTCAGGACAACAGCGACAAACACCGGTGAGGGCACAGGATGGCAAAGTGGGTGATTTAGAGGCTTAAGAGCACAAACAAACAAATGTGGTGACACTGCTGCGTCTATTTGACAATAAATAACAGCATCCTTATGTTGTGTCCTAAATGTATTTTACTGAATGCTGTAGAAACAGTGAAGATAATTAAACATTTTTCCTGAGTTACCTTGTTTTCATTTAATGTTTCCTGCCATCAGACTCAAGTGGGGACAGGAATAACGATTAATAACATTGGTGGAACAGAACAGAAGGAATCAGGTGCAGTTCACGAAAGCTGTTTAGTTTGATCACAGCGACAGACTGCCCCCTGGTGGACAGCGTTTACCACTAACTCCTGGACGTCCACCCGTCACGGACCAGTAGCTTCCTCCATCCTCATCCACAGCCAGTCACAGCTAAAACTGTGCACTTTTGATGTGCTTCTCATTTCAGTCTGAGACGTCTGGTGTAGACAGGCCTTTATGGACCTTGTTTATGGATCAGGGCCGATCAGGGGCGTGAACTAGAAGGCGCGTTTTATTGCCTCGTGGAAGTCGACAAAGCTGCGTCTTCCTCCTCTAATCCTGCTTGTGTCGTCCTTTATCTCCACAGCAAATAAAAATGATGCCATGGATTAATGTGGAGATACTCTGAGCCTCTGTGATTTAGGACGTGGTTCATTTCCAAGCAGCTTCCACTGCTGGCTCTACTTTATTATTGATCCAAGAAATGCATCTTACGTGTGTGCGTGACACACGACAACCTGCTGTGTTTGTTCACCCTGGAACCCAGTTATTAGGTCAATCATCATGGTCATGTTGTGAAACCTTGTCCACCTCCTTAATGCCACCAGGCTGCAGCCCCCGATGCTCCGTTTAACCTCGCAGGCCTGGATCAGCACGGGGATGTCCAGCAGGACTGAGGCCAAACAGATCGATGGGGCATCAGGACAAACCCAAACAAGACGGCGCAGCTCACGGCGCGAGTCAGATCCATAGGAAACACCCGTTTGTCAATAAACGCTACGCAAAACATGCTGTAATTCGAAGGACAAACCTGTTTGAATGATCACATTTAACTTTTCTTTTACTCCTCTGAAGCTGTAACTATAGAAAGTCATGTCTCAATTCTGAAAGACGGAACCACTACAAAACCCTTGTCCCGACGTGCTGTAACCCTACTGCATAAATCCAGCGTGCACTGCGCTTTACTGGCTCCCTGAAGGCAGCACAGTCGGGGCAGACCTCGAACAATTCTCCTAATAAACGGACCTGTCACTTGCCTTTGTGCTTAGACTTTATTATATCTCTAAACAAGGCATGGGAGCAACTGTTGCGCTGCGTTGAGGGGCCGTAACATTAAGGTCATCCGTATTGTGAGGCAAGTCAGACCTTCATTTTAAAACGTCCAGGCCCTGGTTCTGATTCAGTTCAGAATCAGCAGTGCTAGACTGAAGTGGACCAGGTCTGTGCCAGTTAACCCAGATGTGGCCTGCGTGTTTTAATTGGCATCTTGGGAGAGTGAGAGCGTGATGCTGCTGTTTAAACACACTAATTAGTACACAGTCCAGTTCAGTCCAACGCTGGCGGTGTGACTTCAGGGACACACTGGATATCAGGAAACAATCAACCTACATGAAAGTTGGGTTAAGAAGATTATTATTTAAATCATAATTTGTATAATTAGTGGCAGTTGGCCGTTTGTTGCTTGAATCCATTCATTTCTAATGTTGAAGGCTTGGAGGCTGATTGACTAGACAGCATATGCAGGTGTTTCTCAGGGAATCTCTGCCGTCAGATTTTAATGACTGACGGGGGAAGAGCTTATTAGCTGGCATTTGTATTATCACCCTGGTGAATGATTGTCCCTGAGAGGATGTCGAGCAACATCCAGGCTGAGACCGGATGAGTCACATGAGCCCTCTTTTACCTTGATGAGCTGAAAAGAGCGAAGACAACAAAAGCCAAGGATGGAACAAACAGGAGAGAAATCACCGGATCCACGTGGAAGGAGGCACTAATCGAGCTTCAAGGACGGCTGATGGTTCATCTCTTAGAAAAGTCAGTTCATCGCCAAAAACGTTTGAACGTGGGACAGTTTGAGCTTCTTTATGTCGATTTGTGGCTAAGATGTTTTCATTTCACTGCATTCCACTCAGAAACCATTAGCAACACAACTCAAAGGTTCTGGCTGAAGCAGTCTGTGTTTTTTACAGTCACGCGTTCAGGAGCTGCAGAAACTGGACGCCACAGTCCGCAGCAACACTTTTACTGTACGTTCAAATATTACAATAGGTTCAGAAAGACGGACGAGGACGTTGACAGGACAGAGGTTAAGCTGAGGATGTCCATAAAGCACCGACCCATCCAAACCCCCACGACCTCCAGCTAATAAATCACACGAGCTGTGCCTTTATATCAGAGAGCAGAAAAATTATGTCCCAGGGATCAATAAAGGATAGAAGAAGATGATGTTTTAATTAAAGAGAGAACGGCCACCAGAGACGCCATCATTTAATTTTACGATGGGCTGACGAAAAAGGGGTTTAATTTGAATTTAACGAACTGGAGGCTCACTCACGCTGGGGTTTGAAAACACTATTCACACACGACTTACAGTCAGATTTAAAGCAGCTGACTGTCAACACTGTGAAAATTCAGACAATGCGACTCACGAGACATTCAGGGTCCTCAGCGGATGAATCCTGCTCACCTGAGGGTCCTCATAGCACCACCAGCAGCAGCCTTTTTATGGGTCACCTTAAAACTATGGGGAGAAACTGTAATGAAACAAGACGTGAACCTTTTACAATTCATTGTAATAACTTTAAAATCAACAGGAAGTTAACACAAAGCTAAGTCAGGCATCTGTAGGTGAGCTTTGAGCCTGATGATGTCGGCAGCCAAAAGAAGCCCAGGCCTGAGCAGAGATGTGGGACTGCTGCATTGTGGGTCATCAGGACGTGCCACTGTGCGGTGGTGGAGTTGATCAGTACGGGTCATGGCAGTAACCAAAAGCACGCTCAGATGTTTCAGATGCTGGTGACGACACAGATTTAAAGATGGAGGAATTAAAGTCTGCAAATTGGAACAGCACAACCTCAGACTGATGATGTCAACGTGTCAATTAGCACGAGTGCCACACTTTTCCCCTATATGTCGAGTGTCGATGGTGCCACGGCTCTGACAAGCTGAGCGTCACCCAATATTTCAGCTTGATTCTAATAAATACACAGATACAACAAGGTTACTTTCAATGCACGTGTTTGACCTCTAGTAAGTTGTCAACTTTTCCTGCAGCACAGTTACTCCGCACTGAAGACATGACACCATAGTTATGCTCAGAGCACCATCTGCTGGAGTAAAACGCCTGTTGACATTCATGATCTGCAATAAAAACCCACTTGCTAAATGTCAATGTAAATTTTAATGCAGAAAGCGGTTTCCTTATATTTGTTTGTTGCTTTTAACATACTGAGAAATGTTTGCTTTGCGTAGTTTACCACAACCTAAACATTTTTGATTTCTGCAGAAACCAGAGTTATCTATGTGCATTTAGTTAGTGTGTCATTTAAAATGTAAAGTTTAAAGAGCTACTACTTGTTGACAGCCTTGGGAACTAGTTTAACACGCACTTTTGCCACATGTATGACAGCTGGCTCATGAGATTAGAAGTGAGTGCGTGTTTTTGTGATCACATGACCAAACTCCACCCTACGTGTTTTGACGACCGTATCGACCGCCTCAGATAAAACAGGTGACTCTGACAGACGCGTCTTCGAGTTTTATTACGTCACGTCGAAGCGGAAGCAGCTCTGTCACATTCACACCAAGACGCCGACTCTTATTTTGACAAGCTGGAACGGAAGTACGCACGCTTCGCTCCAGCCGGCGGCTATGAGCCGCCCGCCTCCTCCTCGGTAGTTTGCGATGGACTCCTCGGAAAACGTGTCCGCTCAGGCGGCCGGCGAGGAGCGGGAGACGAGGCGGAGCAGCGCGGATGTGGACGCCGCGGTGTTGCTGCTGGGAGCCGGCGTGACGGCGGCCACGCACCCGCTGCTGTACGTGAAGCTGCTGATTCAGGTAGCTAACGTAGCCGCTAGCTAACAGCAGCTGGGCTCTTCGTGGGGTTTTGGATTGATTTCTCGCGGCTGGTCACGTCCGTGCAGCGTGTTGCTGTCGAGGCGCTGGTACCGGGGACGGGTTCCGGTTCTGTGCAGCGGGACGATGCCTGGTTCTGGTTCAGGCAGCATTTCAGCCAGTGCTTCCTGTGACATGTTACCGTTCAGGCAGCGTTGAACGTGAACCCAGATGTTTACGTTAAGGCTGTCAGAGGTTTGGTTCGACTGCTTCTTCTTTCGGACCACGTCCCACAGAAGATCTGTAAGAACTGGACGTCGATAAACACAGCAGCACCTTCTGCTATGCTTCATGTCCGATAATGTTAGAGCAAAACAAAAAACGAGTTAAACTCCTCATCCCTCGTGCTGAAAAAGGGAACCTCCCTCGCAGAACGCCTGGATCCTTAAAGCTGGATTATTAATCCAGTGGTTAACACCGCCTGAACGCCAGTAACCTGATGATGGATCTACCCTGTGTGGTTTAATGTGAGTGTCTGCCGTTTCCAGGTGGGACACGAGCCCCTTCCTCAGACCGTGGGCACAACCATGTTTGGCAGGAGAGTCCTGTACCTGCCTGGTTTCTTCTCCTATGGTGAGTGAGGCGTTCGCAGTCATGTCACCCGACGCGCGTTAAGAGCCGCTGACGGAATGAATTGGCTTCCAGCGCAGCACATCGTGAAGGTGGATGGAAAGACGGGACTGTTCCGTGGCCTCTCTCCTCGCATAGCGTCCAGTGTCCTCTCCACCGTGGTCCGGGGCAAAGTGAGGCAGGTAAAACTCCACCACACTCGCATACATGGTTCAATACTATGCGAGATGAAAATGTCATGATCTTCACTGGATGAAAATTAAATTTTAGTTTGAATTTTAGCAAATCTATGTGTCCGTTTAGTGACAACAATGACATAGACAACGTCTGCAGCTGTCACATAGTGGCTTGGCTTAAAGAATACAGCACTCCATGTAGCCAGAGACAGCACAGTCATCATTGTGTAACACCTTCAGAGGACTGGATGCCTTGAAAAAGTTACTCAGTTTTGTTTGTTTTCTTTGTTTAGCAGATGGAGCGTCAGTCCAAGAAAGACGACCCGCAGACATCACTAAGGAAAGTGGTCAAAGAGGTGAGAGGTGGGCTACTGATAAAACAAATATAACAGACTTAGTTTAGATTCCAACATGAGTCTATCTAAGTGGTTCTTTACATGAAAACAAGAGCTGGATTTATTGCATATTAAAGAACAAATCTGTCCTTGAAGTTGTTTTTTCTCTCTTTAGACCACACAGGAAATGATCATCCAGTGCCTGTCTAGAGTCGCCACTCATCCTTTCCACGGTGTGTTTTCAGTCAGTGCTGATTTGTAATTGTTTCCGATGAGGGTTAATCGATCTGCACGCTGCTATGCAGTCGTGCTTCAGAACATTCTCTCTCCTCAGTCAGAGCCAGAGCATTACAGCAGTGTCACTAAAGCCAGTGTTCATTAGGACAAAAATATACTGTATATATTGTCAGTTAGTGCCAGAATATTTCATATTTGTGTTGAATACATGATCTCACGTATCCTTTCAGCTGTAGTATGTGTTTCTTTGCTGAATGGACTATAACCTGTTTACTGATCACCTGTTTTCTTTGGCAGTGATGTCGGTGCGGTGTATGGCACAGTTTGTTGGCAGAGAAGTCAAGTATGGGTAAGCCTTTGTGGAATATTGGCAGTATTATACTGTTTCATTTAAAGCCTTTAAATATTAATAGTTTCTCTATCAGTCACAATGAAATGGAATGTGTGGGAATCTGTATTGACAAAGTGCTAAAAGATGTTGGAGAAATGCCTGAACTGTCTGGGTCATGCAGTTGGCCCATCATCACATCCTCAACACAGTTGTGTTAACAGTTAAAAGCTGTGAGGCACCATTAGGCCGCTGTAGATGTGCTGCGATCAGATAAGACCAGGGAAGATCAGAGAAAAGCACAAGTTACTGAAGTCACTTGTATCCACAGTGTCAACGACTTGCACACTAATGCGGTTGTGTCACTTTCACAGCGGGATGTTCACTTGTATTATCAGGATGTTTAAGGAGGAAGGAGTTGCTGGATTCTACGTGTAAGTCCTACTTCAAAGTTAAAACACTAAAAGGACCAACAAAATCCAAAGTGCATAGATCCTTAACCATTCCTGGGCATTTGTGTGTTTGCAGTGGACTTATGCCCCACATGCTGGGAGAGGTCCTCTTCCTGTGGTGCTGTAACCTCCTGGCTCACTTTATCAACACCTACGCTGTGGATGAGAATGTAAGTCTATCCTCTTCAGATACTAGTTGGCATATTGACAGTTAACTAACAAGTAAATGAATAAATTTCGCCCTTCTTTCTTGCAGTTCACCCAGGCGCCAGCGATTAGAAGCTACACCAAGTTTGTGATGGGTGTAAGTGAAGCGCTGCCTCACTGCTTCAGTGTAGTTATTGTGTGACTTTACTGCAGTTTAATGCTGTTGTCTCGCTGTAGATTGCAGTGAGTGTTCTAACGTACCCGTTCATGTTGGTGGCTGATCTAATGGCAGTCAACAACTGTGGGTGAGTCAAACATTATCATTTTGGGAAACTGAACACGTATTCAGTTCTGTTGCTTTAATGTAGACTAAAAATGCATTTTAGTGACATTTGAGGTTGTAGTTCTTTTTTCACATCCAGTAAGTTGATAGTATAAATATTTACAAATGTGTAATCTGCTAAGATTAGACATTTGTATATATTTATACGCCAATACCTCATGTCTGATTCTACAGCTTTAGTGATGAGCTTTTCCATTCAGACAGACTTTACAGTAATGGTGCATCATAACGGCACCATGACACCATTATAATTCTCCACGATTTCCTGCTATATGGAATAGAGTGGCTCAATAATACATCTTACCATCTAACTAACTGTATTTAAAACAGAATTTAAAAAAAGTATACTGGTTTTCAATGTCAGCCTCCCTGAACTGTATTCATTAAAACAGTAGAACCACCTTTCAGATCTTTAACTTAACCTTTACAGAAAAGTTTCCTCTTTGAGTCCTGGTGATTGAGTTCTGATCTGTGCTTTGTGCCGTCAGACTGGCTGCAGGTCTTCCTCCTCGCTCCCCCATCTTTAAGTCCTGGATGCACTGCTGGAATCACCTGAGCCAACAGGTACGCTCACCCTGCCCACGCACAGACATCACATGACACAAATCTCGGCGTGCACAGTATTTTTCAGGCTGGAGCTTATTCTCCCCAGTGGGGTTTAAAGCTAGCATTTTTTTCTCTATGTCAGGGTCTCCTGTTCAGAGGATCCAGCTTCTTCTTCCGCCGGGTGCCTGTGACTTCGTTGCCCTATAGAGAGGACTGATGCATCAGCGTCCTCAGCGTCTTCTGGGACTTTGTTGCACCCGTCACCCCGCTTGTCTGCTTCTGCTGCCATCATCTGGGTGTAGTAGGAGCAGCATGGAAGTAGCTCAAGTGCCAATTCACCCTTTTGCTCTAGGAGCGTTGGATCAGTTGTGTGGAATGAGGACAGAGGTTGGTCTTTACTGCTTGTTCATGTCAAACACACCTGTTCAAAATTTGAATATGCCACAACTGTGGTTTCATGCCTTCATCTCCATAGCAACAGCTGCTGAGGCTCACGGGTACTAGAGTAATAAATGCTATTACACAAACCAACATGACGACAAGAACTCGTACTGCTCCGATTTCGAGCCACAGTAGATGGATTTCATTTTTAAAGGTTGAGAACACACAGCAACAACACATTTATTAACCAAGCTAGTCCCTGTCTCAACAAGCTCATCCCGTTTGTTGAAGTTTGAAAAATAACATAAAACCAAGGAACTGACAAAGTGACGTATTGTTCTTCACTGAGAGTTAATGTTTTCTGCTGTGTAAGAGGCTGTAACTTTTCCCGAAAAATTACATTTGAAGAGCGTCTAAACAGAGTTCAAATTAATGTGAGTGTCGTCCAAGCAACATGATGCTGCCAACCCACCTGGTGAAGTCATGCAAGTTCTATCTCTCAAGTTTAACATAGAATTAGGCCTCAACTCCATTTTCATTATGGTGAAACCTAATTCTGATTTACGGGATGAATGACCCAGTTTCCCTGGTTTTTGTGTAATAAAAGTAAAACCTGCTTTCGGCTTTTTCCCGTCAGAGGTCGCCACAGCGAATAATTTGCATGATTGATTGAAGTTTTTATGCCAGATCCTGATGAAACCCCTCTCTGAAGCGACGACCTGGTCAACAGAAGTGCGACGTGTAAACCACTCCGCCACGACCGGGGCCGCTTTTTGTATAATATTAGCAAATCGAGACTTTCTCGCTACATGACAGGCCACAGCTCTCCTTGCTAGTCGTGCCCTGCTTTTGAACTGAGTTAAAAGTTTGATGAGTATTCATATAAAAAGTGACAGCCCCACTATTCAAAATGTTTTATATCATTTACCATCATAAGGCTGTGATTTTGTTTGTTATAGTGTAATAATATTAACACATTATTGGGTTCCACAAAAACTCTATTTTGTCACTCCATGAAGTACATAGTTGCCTAATTTATCTCTTATCATGCTGAACAGAAACTTTCTTTAATTATTATTATTCTGTAAATTAACATGTATCTTTTAAAACTATTAGTACTTAACTTTACCTCTGTATTTATTTGAAGACCCTCCTTCTATGCAGATATTTTGAAGATTTTTCACAGTTTCATTAAGTTAAACTGTAGTTTGTGTGTTCAGTAACACACGAGTTTGCATAAATGAAAGACCAGAGAAGTGATCTCATCGACTCAGGTACCACAGATTGTGGCTAGGTGCATGTTCTCTGAGAACGCGTGGAAGCTATAGTTATCATAATTAGTTTGGGATGCCTTTGTCCTCGTGAGGCAAGACTGTCTCTTGCTGCTGTGGCCATAAATGCTCTTTATGTGGTAACACTGAATCTTCCTTACCTTTTCAAGATTGTGCTGGATGTCTCACTTTAAAGATGAGAAGTGCCCAACAGCTGACCCCGGGTCTGCAAGGCAAACTGAAGACAGACGGGTCATGTACTAAACCGCTTGACTTCCAGTCACTCTTGTTTTGTTACTATTGTATTATAGTGAGCAGCATGTATTTAAGCTCTTATATGCACAAAATGCCATGGCAGAAAATGCATCTCATTACTAATGTAACACCTCAAGTTACTTAAAATACTAAGGTATTCTTAATTGCACCATTAATATTTAAAGGAATAATACTGGTCCCTTTATTAGACACAACAGGGGTGTCCAATCCTGCCCTATGGCTTCAGAACAACTAAAACATCAATGTAGATGTAGACAGCAATATAGTTCCCAAATTTTAATTTTCTACCCTAAGGTTGTAAAGAGATCTTATTTTTGTGCAAAAACTTTTTGACCTCCTTTGCATAGGTTTATGTTGCATTCACATGTGTTGGATGAATCTGATGGACGATGTGTCAGTCAGACACTGGTTGGTGAATGAAGATAATCATACTTTGGCTCTAGGGGCGTCCCCACTATCCCAACTGTCATTTGTGTTTTATCCATGTAACTATGATGCAGTTGTTATGTCTTCCTTCAACCATTTTTAAAATAAAAAGCTTTCCTACTTCATTTTGTTTGATTTCCAGTTCCAACATTTTAAATGGTTTCTAAACTTTGTGGAATATTTGTCTGCCTTCATGAAGAAAACCTTTGAGCTTGCCAAGCTCTGAAAATCAGAAGCAGCTGCTGTTTTATATTTTGGGCATTTTTTGCAGTTTGTCCACAACTTTTGCTTAGTCCTCGGAGAAGAGAAAGCTGTATTCCTACCAGTGATATACTGAAGTAGGTAAAAATGAATATAGTGACAAGAAAAAAAATTGCTGTAATTTTTTTGTATTTTGTGCATAAACTGGTGACTTACAGTTTAGAGTAGCTCAAACTCAAGGCAGGGAGCTTATTACCTAAATACGTAGTATTAGTGGCAATTAACAGCCTATTGTTGGTCACAGGACTTGCTCAATGAAAAGAAATTTTCCAATGTTTTGGCTTTTACAGTTTAAAGTCAAGCTTCAAACTGTTGGAAATCCTCACAATTCATGCAGACAGCTGTACTTTAAAATGTTGTAAAGGAACACACAACACAGTAAGTGCAGAGTAATTCATTGTCAAATTGCAGAATATACAACAGCCACACGCTAAAAAGAGAACAGTGGTTTAAATAATGTACACCCACCTTCCCCATAAACCCATTACTTACTTACTCTCAGATCACATGCGGTACATGATGACACAAGTAAAGCATACACACCTCTGAGCATTACTCATAGAAAACATACAGACCATCAAACAAGTCAATGCATTGATTTACTGAGTCTTATCTGTTACCCCCAGTCTGAAATCACACACACAAAGCGTATCATCAACAAATCTTTCCATGTGCTCTATTGCTTTAAGCCGACTCGTCCCGTTTGGTGACAACATGCATAGCAAGTGCAGTTTCTTTAAAAAAAAAAAGAGCCCCTGCCATAGAACGTTTCTTCACCACGTGCGATTCTACTGTGTTACAATGTGCTGAGCTTCATCTACACACTACCTGAATACACAAAGTTTTATATTACAGACAGTTAGCAACACCTTCAAACTGAACCGTTTTATATGGAAGCTCATCCCCACCAGAAAACTGTGGCAATAACAAAAGTTAAAATCAATGGAGAGAGAAATTTAGATTTTAGGCTGCAGAAATAATAGTTGTGTTGGATTGTGAACTTGTAAACGAGGTTATTGTAATCTGACTGAATCAAACTTTATGATAGAGAAATAATAGTCAAGACTATGAGATATGCCAAGTTAAGGTTATAATATACTACATAACCTGAAATACTCAGAGGGAAATGAATCAACTCTAATTCAAATAAGGCTATGGTGCTAATTTCTTAAGCATTTTAGAAGTGAAGCTGATAATTTAAAAATCACTTTAAAAAAATCTTTGTAATTTAGCTTATTTCATTAATTTGGACTAAGCAACTTACTTTAAAACACTAAGGCAAAATTATAATCTGTAATCCAACAGCCTGAGTGAACATTTACATCTACATTTTAAAAAGGAAACTAGCAATGTTGACCTTTTGAAAAAAAAAAAACATTTTACAATTTCTGACCTTTTTGTAACTTTTCATAATTTTAAGGAGAATTTAGCTTCCAGAGTTCAGCCTCGTGTATTAGGACAAAAACAAACAAACTATGGTCCAGCCTACATTCACACAAACAGCATTTTGGAATTATTGTGGAAAAAAATATCCATGATTCCATAAAACTGGATTTACATTCATATTAAATGACAGCATTCTGGATATTCTGTTTGCTCTTCAGCCCTGTGCTTCTAGATTTAAAAAAGTAACTCCACACAACGTGACAGCATTGTGACAATACTTGCTCGAGGAAGTAAGACCAACCCGATGTCTCATGAATGCAGCAGAGGGACAAATAAAAGTCCTGGGAACAGAGCCTTGGACGCTGTCAATTCTAGAACCATTTCCACGTACAATGTCTAGTACATATGCAGCTATCATGTAAATAAACCATTTATTATTCCCACGGCGATGTTATTGCGAGGCCTAGCACACATTCATCATTATTTTTAATAACTTAGTTTTTAGAGTTTTGGTCTTTGTCCAGAAGCAAAGTGAATTTTAGCTTGTTGAACTCTCTGTCCATGTTTTTGACCATTTGTTTTTGCATTTTCACAAATAAATATTTGGGAAGAAAAAAAATCACCCTTTCAAAAGTATATGTTTGTACATGTGGGCCGTGCTGGAGATTTAATTTACATCCTGACTGAAGCAAGCGCAAGTGTGTCCAAGCCTGTGAAACATTTGATTAGAAGAATTACTCTTCTCTTGTGTTTTCTCATTTTTTTGAGAAATCACAAAATTAAAAACAAAAAAGATAAACAGCACAAAGTACAAGGACAGGACCACGTGGAAAGGATTTGTAGGCTGCAGCCAGTGTCAGCCCTACGTATTAGCAACACATCCGATTTGTATGATATTTGGGGGGTGTTAACTGCTGAGTGAATTAGAAAAGCTTTCATTTAAGACTGAATGGAACCTGTACATCACCTGTCATTAGAACAATCACATGTACTGTTCAGAAAAGGTGAAGTTAGCATTTTGAGATATTCCCTTCTCTCCCAACAAACTCATGTAGGAATACAACTGTATATTCCCAGTCCTAACAGAAACCCAATCTAAAACGATGAAGGCGTGACTGTACAGGAAGTGGATCAAACATTACATAAGGTGCTAAAGTCAATTCAATTCAAGCGGGTCATCGCGAAAATGTAACAAAGGTTTTGTTCATTCCACAAAATGCATATTTCTTGTATACTCACTTTTCAACAGGCAAATGTTGCAAATATCAGACTACCAAGAAGAAAAGGGCGAGCAAGAGAGAGAGAGAGAACAAGCAGAAGCATCAGTTCAGTCTTTGGTTATGTTGTCTTAAGAAGCCGACAGGACTGTCAGGAAGCAACGAGCAACGTTTGGACAGAATCCCTGAAGAGCACCTGATTCACTTCAAATGACAACCTAATGCAATTTTTGAGTTGATAAGTCAACATACACAGGCAAACGGAGGAGTGGGTGTCCGGGTATTGGAAAGAGACAAGCCCTTAGCGCGTCCAACAAACTGGTGCTGGTTTGAAGAGAGCAAATAGAAATGATGCTGGTGTCAGGAGTGACGACATCCCACTAAATCCACAGGTGGAAAAGGCGAGTGGACAGAAACACATCCACTTAAATCCCAGTTTAGTGAGGAGGAAGTAGAAAAGTACCGTTAAAAGAGTTGGAGAAATTGAAGACCTGTAGAAACAAAAGGCAGAAGTTCCTACAGTGGAAAGCCATGGATGAAATTTAGCCCTGTTATTATCTGCAAAGTCTTGGGTGAATAAAATCCTCATGACTCTGGTAACATGGAAAACTGGCGCTCTCCTTTCAGGGCTGAAGTTCTCCAGAAAGCAGATGTTTGGACTCAGGTTTTATGGTGGTTATGGAGGATAAATGGCCAGTCCCAAGGTGTTCATCTCTTCCCTGACTTCATGTAGGATGGAATGGCTCCCCGAGCCGTCAGGCCCTCAAAGCGCTTGTAGGTATAGTTGATAAAAACCCAGTCCTTGTTCTTTAGGTCGGCCTCAGTGTGGTTGGAGACTGGAGCTACTGGAGACGGAGGAGAGGAAGGGTTGTTAGGCTGTGCAGATTTTAAATCAGAAGCACAAAATAAGACGCAAAGACATGAGGTAGAAACCTGTTGGTGTGAGGATGTCTGAATCAGGGAACTCGTCAAAGTTTGAGGTGTCGTCAATGCTTTTGATCTCTATGGGAATGGCAGCGGGCCTTTCTCTGTACAACAGATCAATGAAGTCAACGTCAAACAAAGTCAGAAAAAACTCTCATTCAACCACTTACAACAAAGCAGCCATTTCATATTTTACATTGTATAAAGTACAAGGAAGTTCCCTGCTTGTTCAAAATGACTGTTAGGACTCCCAAAATCCAGTCTCTGGTTCCGGATATTTCAGTGGGTTTTTTGCTGTTGGGGCCTTTTCTGTAACTCTGTAGGCTCATTAACAGATGACCTACACTGTGAAACAGAGCTCAGAGTTCTGATGAGATGTTTAACACAAAGCCAGTGCAGACCATGGGGGATCTCCAATAGGCTGGCAGCTGGGTGGGTGGGGTACGAGAGAGAAGCAATACGTGCGCGCCTGCTTCCACTCTCAGTTTCAGAATAGTTACACCCTTACACCTGCCTGGTTTCTTTGAAAATCATGACAAGTAATGAAAAGGCGTCCTTCCCCAAGAACTACTGTCTATCTGCTGACTTCTGATGTCCTGCTGGGAAGTTCCTGTGGACATACTGTCTGCTCGAGTCAGCCAGACTGACTGTTGCAGTAGAAGAGTCACAAATAGCCTGGGCTCCGTTTCCTGATTATAATCGATCTTAGAAGTTAAGAGGCTTACTAAGAGCATTTGTACAAATGCACAGACAGAGCAGCTCCTTAACATCAGTCGTCTGTGGTAGTAAAGACGATGCTGTCTGCGAGTCGTTGTGCACATTAAAAACACATTTAAGCATACAAAAACATTTTATACCTGCAGTTGTTGAGTATGAAAGCAACGACTAATTTACAGTAAACAGATCAACTCACAGCTTAAATAAACTGAGCTCATTAGCTATAAACACTCATTACAGACAGACAGAGACCCATGGTAACACATAAGACGAAAAGTTTGTCCTTACCGGATGTGGTCGTAGTCGACCCCTTCAAAGAAGGGATTGGACTTGATCTCCTCCACACCTGTAGCACCGATCCTGTGTTCCTCCTCACAGCAGAACCTGTTTACCACATATATTCACTTAGCATAAAACGCATTAATGCGCTAGATCGATTGTGCTACAACACAAGTGTCTCATATTGAAAACAAGTCTAAGCAAGTAGCAACTGACGAGCTGCTGCATTAACTACTGTGCTAATTATTGATATAGTGATCACAGAAAACAGGGTATGTTCCTGCCTGAGGATGAGGTCTTTGGCCTTCTCTGATATAGGCACTTCTGGAGGGAAGGTGAGCGTCTCTCGCCAGTTCATTACTTTCCTATACGTCTCCTGGGGCGTCTCGGAGCAGAAAGGAGGGTAACCTGCACGCAGCAAAAACATCAACTGTCACGAATGTCGTATGTGGGGGAGTCGGACAGACAATGTTCCTCTCTGTCCCATGGTAATTACCTATCAGCATCTCATACATGATGACACCGAGGCTCCACCAGTCACAGAGCTTGTTGTATCCATTTTGCATGAAGACCTCTGGGGCGATGTAGTCTGGGGTTCCCACTGTGGAGAACGCCTGCCAAACAAAAATAGTAAATGACACACAGGGACGTCAGGGTTTAATCATCGGCTCTGCTGAGGTGAAAAAACTAAACATGTCCAAAATAAGTAAAAGGCCACTAAAAGCAATATTTATAGACACATTATTTTCTGACAGTTCTAAATGCTGGTAATGTGTAATTACCAGCATTTAGGTCTCTGTCCTCGGACCTACCAGTTGCCTCCTGTTCCTCTTCCAGGTCTCTGCTTTCCTCTTGGAGTTCATGTTCTGAAAGGCTGTGGACACAAAGGAGCTGAGTATTAAAAACTTTTCTTATACAAAACATATTTATTAAAGCCTCTTTTAGTAATTTTCTTTTCACTAATTTATTTAAAACATTCATATGTATACATACATATATAACTTTCATTAAAAGCCATGCATATATTAAGAAGTAGACATGTATAGGGTCAGGAGACAGTGCAGGGTGAGAAATATTCGAATTCTGTCAGCTCTGTCAACTTCAGACATTTCTACTGAACAAATACAAATCTACTGCAACTGCTGCTGAGGCCAAAACACAGCAGCAACATCCTTAAATGTCTTACTTTAGACACAAATCTGTTTTAAAGAGACTGGATTTAATGAAACCAAGGCTGCATGCAGACAGGCAATGACAAAATTAATGGAAAAGGTTGCCTGACTTTGCTTACTGAGATCACTGGGCAGGCTGTGGTTCAGGTTCTTGTAGAAGTCAGTACGGTGAGCCCTCTTCAGCCCCGTGCAGAGACCAAAGTCTGACAGTTTCACATGGCCCTGAAAACAGACAAAAAAAAAACACATGATCTCCCATGATCTCCTAACTACTGGTACAAAAGTAATGAACCAAGTCTTTTACTGATACAGGGGACAAACAGTTTTTGAGCATGACTCACCCTGGAGTCCAGCAGCAGGTTGTCTGGTTTGATGTCTCTGTGGATGAAGCCCAGCTGGTGGATTGAGTCGATGGCCAGCACCGTCTCTGCTATGTAAAACTGAGTGGCCTCTTCTGTCAGAGTGTCCTTCTTCATGAGTAGGGTCATCATGTCTCCTGTAGAACCAGGTCACATTTAGCAGAAGTGGATAAAGACAATCTCCATCATGCATCGAGAGGCTGAAGATGTGATGGCTGGAGTTTCCAGGAGCCTGACTGTCAGATTCCAATTGTAGGATTTTAGAACCTTACCTCCTGGCAGGAACTCCATAATTAGGTAGAGGTTCATCTTATCCTGAAAGCTGTAGAACATTTTGACCACCCATAGACTGTCAGCCTCTACGAGAATGTCCCTCTCAGCACGAATGTGACCAACCTGATAAGCAGACAGAGAGCAAAACAATTCAAGTAAAAAAATGTTCAGTGGAAGCCATTGATGCATTTGTGTGTGTGTGTGTGTGTGTGTGTGTGTGTGTGTCTTGCTGACTGACCTGCTCTTTCTCAAGCATGTCAGCCTTGCGAAGGATCTTCATGGCATAAACGTGACCAGTGTCCTTCTTCTGCACCAGGCGGACCTGAAGGTAAAGACGACAGAGTTCCAAATGTGAAGAGGTTTAATCAATGAAACACACTTGGATAAAATCTAGTCAGAAACAATTGTGTGTTTTAAAAGAAACAGAATAGATTACAGAAACAGGATGTTTAGAGGAGCAGGTAAAGAGGCTGATATGTGGCTTGGTGGCCTCATTTCTAAGAAGTCTCACTGCACCTCTGTTGTAATATGCCAAGAAGAAGCATTCTTATCATTATCTTCATGTCTTGTGTAATTACATGTGAAATACAATCACGTTTAGCAACAACAAGCGTCAAAAATATCTGGCTGTAGATAACACAAGATTTATGAAAATGTGTAAATCACACATGCAACAAGTACAAAAACTAGAATAATGTACAATAGTTTCAAGATAAAAGCTTTTACCTCTCCAAATGCTCCTCGGCCAATCACCTTCAAAGACTCAAAGTCTTCTAGGCCCAGTCGGGTGCGTTTGAGACGGAGAAACTCTGTTTCTTTCCTTGCATGCTGAGATCGCCGGATACGTTTCTGCAGAGCACAAAGCCCCAAGCAATTTCATATATACAACTCAATACAAAGTTATGCATTTCTAACTTCAAATTTTAAAGAAAAAAGTATGTACTTTTTCAAGAACTAGTAAGTATAACTTTGCTCAAGTCAAATATCTTTAGGAGCTCTGCAGGAGTCACTGACCTCTTCATCAGCCAAACCCTCCTGATCCATTACTTTTTCCAGCTTCTGCTGCCTGAAAAAACAATTTTATAGTATTTGTCTGAAGCCTATTGTAAAGGTGTAACAGAAGGTTTACAAAGTATGAATTTTAAAGACATAGGTGGTAAAAATTCTGAACTGTCTAAATTTTGATTGTGTTTTTCATTACACCACTATCAACTTACTAAACCTGGACCGAAAAAAAGAAACACAATGAGACTATCAAACAGGAAGTGGTTTTCCTTCAACTCCATTCTCACATATGCCGCACCCTTTATGCAAAACCAACGCATTTCTGTTCATCAAGTATTGAACTAAGGTAGTAATCTTTTTCTTTTCTTTTGACAAATGTCATTGAACGTCAAGTCTAAAAAGCCAAGTGCCAAAAAATCTGTGTTCAGCTTGTTAAAAGCTTCTATTTGTAGATCTAAAATTTGTGGCAATTACCTCATCTCCCGCTCCTCATGCTGAGCGATGAGGTTACTGTAGAAATTCTCCAGGGTCATTTTGGCCATAGTGACCCGCTCCTTGGTGTGGTTACTCATGGAGGAGCACGAGCTCTGGCCTGTCATTGCCATGCTGTACCTGGAAAGACAAAAAGATGCTGAAGAGGGCAAAGAGTGTGCATCAATGCAGCAGTATGAGCTGACCAAGAATGACACAGGGCTGAAAGAAACAGCAGAGTGGACAGCAAAACACCTGCTCCAAAGCCGTGCCTTGTTGCTACGCTGCGCCTGTGTACTGGTACTTATGTATGAAATAAAACGTCAGTTGGCCCAGCAGAAAGAGGAAGGAAAGCTCCTGTCTCTGCTCCCTGAGCAAAAACAATGTCGACAACACTGACCCTGCAGCTATGAAGAAACCATGAGGCAATCAGGTTTGAGCAAGCAATGATGCATTCGATCTGTGAAAAAGGTGGGGGTTAGAGTAAACTGTAGCCTGATACGCTTCTTGACATAGACTTTGAAATTGTAAGCAGACAGCAGTGAATAATTAAATGCTATTGTAACAACTGCACAATAGGTGCATTTTGCTGGTAGGACGTAATATGGAACTTACACAAATTACAGGTACACAAGCCTTTTCCACCAGTAGTTGCCACGATACTCGTCTTCCCTGCTCATACTGACCATAAAAGGGACGCCACGTCTTTGTAATGTGATGCTGATGTAAATTTTGTATGTAAATGAGCCTTAGAACAACATGTACTCCCTGATTTGTGTAAAAATAAATGTTAATGTTTTATCTGACTTTAAGTTAAGCTTCAGCTCTTGACAGTCAAAAACCTCTTGCATCATTACACATTTACTAAACCAAGAAGGAAACTATGTAAGGAAACAGCGAATCACGCACAGACATGACTAAAGTTGGATGACTACAGCCTAATTACAAGTTAACACAAATGTTTATATATAGCTATTTGACGGAGCCGATTTTCCATTCCCCCGCACACAGGAGTTACTTGAAGCCAAACCACTAAACCTGCGGTTTGTGGACGTCTGCGATGCCAGCTGAGCCAGTCACCACCATTTACATACGCGTTCAGACGGAAGTCTCTAGCTTTACTCCCGCATCACTAACAGTAAACACAATTTCCCATTCTATGGCCCGTATAAACACAAGGACCATTTCATTTACTTTATTCTCTCACGACAAACTTATGCTGAACTAACTAGACGCCACGCTTGTACACAATGTAATGTACAGTCAGAAAACTCGAACGATGTAATTTCGCTGCCTCGTTTGATCTGCTGCTGGTAATCAGACTCACCCAGACGGTGTCCGCACTTAAATTAGCTAGCTACTGTTGGAAGTTGGTAGTTTCGGGTGCAACGTAGCTTTTCGTACAACAAACAACCGAAACATGAACGATTCAGGGTTTCTAGCGACTCAGCAAAACTAATTAGAGGTCTTGGTGTAATTTTACTTCAAATGTAGCTCGTAATCTAAAGGTGCTGTACTTCCCGACAACCTAATGGCTGATAAACAAACACTCTAACCTGCTAACACTGGTTAGCTTGCTAGTCAGCTATTAAAGTTACACAGTCCGTCCTCGGAGTAGGCGAAGTAGGAGCAAACCCGGACACGTCCTTCAAAATAGAACTTTCCGGTTTGCCACCAGGCTTGTTTAACCCCCTGCGATAGACTATAAACTTTATTTTGAAAGCATTAATCGGAAATTCTCTATCGGTATTTTTACCACTCTGACAAACGTGAAGTTAACCAAGCGAACAGCGGAGGGGAAAGTTAGCTGGTCAACGTTTGGTGGCTAGATATCCGCTCAAACAACGCGAGCCGTGTGTCCAAAATAGCACTTTATGAGACAGAAAGTGTCCAGAATCCATCTAATACGTGTACATGTAAAGAAAACTCGTAACATGTTGCTACTGAACCTATTTATGCAGATCTTTAATAGTTGGGCTTTGTTCGCTTACCTTGTCGAAGGTGCGGTAGCTGTCGTTTCTTCCTCTGCTTCTACCTCTGCTGCTGAGCGTAGCGTCACCGTCAGTGTAAACGCAGCCCTGACACCTAGTGGCCGAACCTACGAACTACGTTTATGTAAATTACACATTGCCCTTCGTGTCCTTCCATGGTTCTTGAAAGATTACCGCATATATGTAGTTCTGTGTTGAGAAAATCGTTTAACCTACGAGTAAGCAGCGACAAGTGGAAGATGTCAGTGTGTAAGTAATGCTTTAAAAAGTAATATAGTATTAGTAGTAGTACTTTAAATGATCTTTTCATGCTAAAACACCAAATACTTAACTTTAAATGTACAAATACTCAGAAACACAAATAATACATTTAAGTTTAGCATTTATTAAAACAAACTTTATTGATACCTGAAAATAGATTTACATCATCTTGCAGATGAATGACAGTAACTGCAGTAAATTGTTCTCTGCTGTTGATGAGGTGCTGCAGGGCCTGTTGACTAAGAAATACTAGTCTTCAGGCCATGATGTGTTCAAGGACCTTCTGGCTCCTTTATGTTCTTTGTTTTAAAAGGACACACTGCAAAACCTAAGGCCTTGTTTTACACCAGCAGAGGTCACTCACAGTAAACAATCCTGAAAATGAAGAGACAATCAAAACTCACACACACACTGCGCCTGTAGAGACACGTCCATGTTCATCGCTTTGGCTCGTTTATATTACACATTAAGACAAATACATAATTCACACATGATTTACAAATTAAGTTTTCTAAAGGCGCAGGTTTAGACAGATCTGCATTCTCGTTATATGTATTTCTAAATTAGGGTAAAAAGAAAGAGGAAATGTGAACAGGTGTTGGGCCATTTGAAATTATAAAAGTTGCAGAGCTTTAAAAAAACAAAAAACAATCACCTTTATTTGAAATGTTTTCCCTGTGCATAAGCAACTCACCGTGGCCACAGGCTAAAAGCAACAGTCTCTCTTTCTGCCAGTGTTTGACAGACGTAGCAGCAACGTAGCCATACAGTAATTCACACTCATTTAAGAACAGACCAACACAGACACACATTGTAGAATTCACAGTTTCCCCCTTTATACACAACTGGAGTCCCACAGTGAGAACTAGTGTTTGTTCGTCTTGTCGCTTCTCTTCCTGTCTTGGTAATCACGGATCATTTTGTTAAATATTCCTGTGGGACAAACAATGAATGGGTATTAATCAGTACACTGTAAAAAACATGAAAGTGTTCCAGTACCAGTAGTGGTTAGAGCTCACAATATCTACTGCTAACTGCTTATACAACTCCAGCATCACTTTAAATTCAGCAGTAAAGGTGCAATAAAACTGTAGTACTGTACAAGTACATGCATGATGCGTTCAAGGACCTCACCTTGCTGTTGTCCAGGCTGCTGCTGCTCGGCCTCCTGGATGAACAGATCGAACATCTGCGTCTGGATGAACGCCTTGACAAAGTGCCGCGCGTTCTTGGACTCGATGGCCTTGTAGAAACTTCTCTTTTCAAACGCTCCCTTTTTCACGTATGAGCCGTAATGGCCGACCGTTTTCACGAAGAAGTGCAAGAAGGCCTCCGACACCACGCGGTTCAGCTCCTCCACGGCTGAGAGTCAGAGAGGAGACCACGTATGACCGAGCAGCTCCAGCATTTATGTTGCTAATGGGTTCAACTGGGAGTTTACTCACTTGATCCTTTTTTCCTGACACTCAGTTCATGTAGGATTTCAGTTTTGAGCTTCGGGGGCAGAATCGAGCCTTCGTCTCCCATCTGGAAAAACAACACATTCTTCTGAGTTCTGAGTCAAACGCGGTAGAGTTCTACTTTAGTTGATGAAGCACTTACTGAAACGATGAACGTCTTCTTTTTATCCTCAGACAAGTCGACCACCAGCAGCTGTGCCACACAAACAAGCAGATCAGCCGCGACGACAGGAATCCGCCCACTGAGCACAGACACTGAGCTGTGGTTACTCACATCGCTCTGGTCCGTCACTTGGTCCAGCAGGCGTTTCTGCACTCCCAGCAGGTAGGGCGTGGGCGCCATCACCACGTCGATCAGGATCTCCGGAACGATGGAGATCAGCGTGTGCTGCCAGGTGAAAGGGTAGAGCAGGGCGGCCACCGCATGGATGACCTGGGACAGCGTGCTGCGGAGAAACCCAGAGCTCAGGCCACAGCAGACTGAGGAGGAACGCGTGGGAGGAGACGCTCTCAACCAGGAGCTCCTACGTGGTTATGACTAAAATACAGCCAGCAGACTAATGAACACGGACCGTTTGAGGTAAACTATCATTAGCTTCCTAATCAGTGTGCATCTGCTGGATTCAGAGGGTCCAGTTCTGTACAGAGGGCGCTCCGTACCCCAGCTCGTCGGCGATGAAGACGATCCGTCGTTCCAGGACGGCGGCGGCGAACACCAGCAGCACCTCCTCATCAGTCAGGCAGTCGAAGAGCGTGGCGAAGTTCACGTGCTCCAGCCAGGAGTCCAGCGGTCGGGTCAGACTGATGATCTGCAGGAAAGTCATCACAATGTTACCGTCATCACTGTCGCCGCAGGTCACTAGTGAGGGATCAGCGCTGGTTTGGACCAACACCATCACTGCTGCCAGGATGGAGAGTCTTTACAGAGTCAGAGCCGTGTCCCCGGCCCCCATGCCTGCAGCACACGCAGAGGCCGGAGGAGGCGAATACCTGAGATGGCGGAGAGCTGTTGGGACACGGCGAGCATGTTGAATGTTGGGAAACCGGGACGGGTCCAGACACAACTGCACGCGAACACAGCTGCCTGGAGGAGCTCACGTGTCAGTGGACGAGAACTCCATTCTCTCAGTGTTTGTTAGACTTAAAGAAAAATCCTCATCGGTTGCTTTCAGGTCCATTTACTTTTCATCTCAGCGTTAACGCTGCATCGTCAACAGTTATGGGAAGCATTTGTAAAGCGCTTTTCTGGTACTCAAAGCACCTGGCACCTGACTCAGAGAAGCCAGGAATCGAACCACCCACTAGGATGGGTGGGCGACAGCTCTGCCTCTGCAGCCACTGCTGCAGCCCTCCAGGCGAATCGACCCAATGTTTCCCTCCAGTCACTGAACTGTTTACACATCCCCCTGATGCAGTCCCAGCTCAGTGCTCAGTACTGGCTCATCCTCCAGACTCAACAGACTCGTCAGGTCAGGAATCCCTCAAAACACAAACCCTGCATCAGAGTCTGGAAGTCAAACACAAGCGCTTTCTAATGTGCCAATACAAACTGGGCAGCGGCTGATCAGTTCACTTTAGTCGTTTCTGGACTGATTTAGTCAAAACAAGGCGCAAAGACCACGCTGACGTTTGATGCGAGCGCCGGCGGGTTTGGCTCTGACCTCAGTGCCCGAGTCAGGAATATAGCTCTTAATCTCCACCGTGTGTCCCGGAGCTGGGAACGCAGCCTCTCGCAGCTTCTGCATGAACGGGTAGATCATGGCCATGGAGATCTGCCGCCGCTTCTCCACCTCGTCAAATATCTGCAGAGAGGAGAAGATGCAAAGTGGACACGGAGCGTGCACCCAGCCAGCACATGCTAATGTGTTCACCCTGACTTTACTATTTACAGAATAGAAACTTGGACCAAAAGCTAACGTCTGATTTATGGTAATTAGTTTGAACAACGAAAGTTGGAATCACATTTTTAAATGAATCGTTTTGGAGCCTGTCCTCTGATGAGCAGGAATACATTTCTAAGCTGCAGCTGGCGCAGCTGTGCTACATGAAGGGCTGCTACTAGTAAAACTAAAACAAAGTCCACTCTATATTTAGAAGCGCAGTGTTAAGCCAGGTGATCAAATGAGGAACAGCTGGTTTCTCATCCGCCGCCGGGTTTAAGAGGAATAGTTGCACCACGTCTATTCTGCCTGCAAACGGGTCAAAGCTGCAATTTCCGCTTTCAGCAGAACCGGCCGGCTCACCTTGGAGAAGAGGCCGAAGCAGGCCAGGCTGCTGATGATGCAGTAGGCCTCAGGCGGCCGGGCCCCTCGGCCTCCGGGCTGCAGGTTGAAGAGCGACACGTTAGAAAACGACCCCGCCTGAAAGAAGAGTCGGCGCCGCGGGCGCGGGGCTGCACTCACCAGCAACCGGCGGCAGTACCCGTTTCTTCTGCTGCCGTCGACCTCGGTGAGCACGAAGGAGAAGGTCTCGCTGCAGAGAGAGGAGCACGTCAGAACCGGTGGAGCGGGTTCTCGGGGGGTCGCGGCGCGCGGCGGTACCTGTGGTACTCGGTCAGAGGAGCCCAGCTGATTCCCTCTGGGAAACAGAAGAGCGTGATGGCCTTCAGCGTCTTCTCCTCCTCCTCTTTCTGATACTTGGCCATTCCATCTCTCTGAAAGACAAAACACGGGAAGCTTCACAAATCTACATCGCATCGTTTGTCTTTAAACAAGACAGAACATTCATGGTTCAACAATGCGAGAATTTAGAGCCGAGTCAGCACTAGCTGGACTAGGTCCCGCTGGAAGAGGCCACGGCACTAACCCGCTCATAACAGTCTGGTCCTTGTCAAACCCGTTCACATCCTCATGGAGGGTCACTGTCGTGTGTACAGTAGCACTCCTCAAACAGGTCCGGCTGTGTTTGCTGTGTGTTCCACTCTCACACCCACCTTAGGGAACTGGTAGGTGATCTGAGGCTCGTAGCCGCCGCCGTCCTTTGTCTTCTTGAGGCTGACCACCACCAGGTACTCGAAGAAGTACTGCCCGCTGGCGTAGCGCTGCTGCCTGGACCCGCTCTCCGGCGCCGCCGTGGGCCGCGGCGCCTCCGGGGCCGCGAACAGATGCTCATCTGCGCAGGAAAGAGCGCGTTATCGTGCAGCGGTGGCTGGAAAGGTCCTCGTTAGAGCAGCGCTCGCGCCCTGAAAGGTAATGATTCATATCCCAGCATGCCTCACTGCGCTTTAACTGCCTGTTTGACGGGAAACTACAAAGTGTAGTGGAAAAAGATAGGAGAGGCTTTGTGACGCACGCAGAGCTGTTTACACTGTAAACAGCCACCGATCGACAGGCGATAAGGCGGCGAACGCGCTCCAGAGTGTGTCTGCGATGAGGAGGAGGAGGAGGAGGAGCGGAGTCCCGCTGCTTCTGCTGCAGCCTCAGCTGCAAGCCTGGAGGCCGCGGCCGTCCAAGGTTCAACTCTACGAGCAGCCCAGTAGCGAACATGCGCCATCTTGTTTGCCTCATCGGTTGCATCACTCTGCAGGAACGTGTGCGCACAGGCCTCAGAGCTCCCGCTCTGCTGCCGAAGCGCCGCCCGCCTTCTACGGAGGGCGGCCGCCGGCCACGAGGCAGCGACCGGGCGGGGGGGGGGGGGTCCGAAGGCTGAAGCCCGGCTCATCTCACGGCCGCTCACCACCGCTCGGCTGCTGCGTTCAGGGACCATTAAGCCAACCTGACTGCATCCCGGCCTTGTTCCCTTCTCCTTCACAGTCGCCCGGCTCGTGTGTTTTCAGCTGCATTCCTCCCTTTTGTCTAGAATAAAAACACCCCAGCGAGTTGACAGCTTTGGGTTCCATGTGTTCCCACCCTCTGCTTAGTCCAGCAAAACGAAGCGATTGAGCCTCTCCACAGTTCACATCATATAAAAGAGTTATGACATTAGTGTAGAATAGGCGTAAAAATACATACGGTGGAATAAATAAATCAAAGGATCTACTAAAAAGCCATGAGGAGTAGGTTCTGATGGTTTGAGCAGGTTTATAGGTTTGTGTCTGTAATAGAAATGGAAACCCAAGCACAGAGAAGCTTCGTGCCTGGGTTACCGTGGCAGCTCTGCAGTTTTAACACCTCTGCCTCAGATGCAACGAACGGTTGCTTAACCAACACTTCCTGTGGAGGGAGATGGAAGCGAGAGGTGCAGCGAGGTGCAGCGCGGCACTCACGCTCCTTCCTGTCTTTGCGCATGGAGTACCACAGGGCACTGATCCTCCTCGCCGCCCACTGCTGTCTGCTCTCATCGTCGCCCGGCCGGACGGCATCTGGTGGGAGAACAACAAACAGGGAGCAGGTCAGAGGTCAAACCTTCACGCGAAGCGTCCACAACGCAAGTCGCTGCCTTTATATACTTTAAGGGCAATTCTCACAACGAAGGTCTGGAGACCCTTCACGAGAACAAACACAGAACAAACGGTTCCATTAAAGAACCCAACTCTGACCCTTGTTTAAAAAAAACGGCAGCAGTTTCTAGTTTCTGGAAGCAGAAGCATCTCCACCTTTCAAACCTAATGACCGAGCGTCATGTTTCACAGCAGCCAGAAGGTTTTGCTGAAGTAACAGACTGAAACTACTGGACCAAAAGGTCACTGGGCTTTAAATAGTTGTCCGAACCAGCTGTACTCACCGTGTTTCCCGCCGCCGATGAGGTTTGTGGAACCTCTGGGCTGCTCACCTGCACGACACACAGAGAGAGACCAGTGAATAAAGAGCACCAGCGCTGCTACAAACCGGACAGCTCCATTAAAGGGCGTTTACGCTCAGCTTCGTAAAAACCAAGCAGCTTTACCAGTTTCACACACCCATGACATCTCTACAGGTGTGCTAAAAAACAGGCCGGCTTCAGTTCCTCATGAGAGTAAAGCTCTCACTTCTTCTTCTTCTCCATCTCAAGCGCGGGAGCGTTTGAACCCCGGTAAAACGCGACCGAACTGGATGAACCCGGCGAAGTCACGCCACGAGAACAAGAAGGTCAAAAGGTCGGCGGCAAAACGCAGGAGCAGTGAAGCAGGCAGCGAAGTGGCTCAGCCTCAGCAGAGTTCAGGGCTTTCGGACCTCCTCCGGTCAGGAAGGTTCTGTTTTCCTGGTAAAGCAGGTGTGACTCACTGAAAGCTGCTTCATTAAACACAACTTCCTGAAAGTAGTGACGTCACTCACATAGAGTCATGTCAGAAAGTCCAGAGCTTTTCCCCTGTTGCACACGTCATTGTGTTTTTGATTTAACTTTAAGTCCTACAGCGTCAGGAGCTGAATGTTGTCTAATGTTTGTCCTGGAGTCTCCCAGCAGCCGGCGTTAATATCCTCTGTTTCCGAACAGCTTTGGTTTTGCAACATGTGTCTCCTCCATTAATTCCCTGTAAATACTGCAGAACCTACTCTGCTGAATCATTTGTTTACTTCCATCTCTGAGGAAAGAATTTTTATGCTCGTGCTGCGTTCAGTGCATGTGGGAAAAACTGTTTGTCAACCTTTATAGTTCCGTGCGGAAAAGACCGGAAGGACAGGAAACCTAGTAGTGAAAGTAGTGTTCGTCTCATGGGTGAATCTCAAGGTTACAAAAAGAAAAAGAAAGTTGGAAGTGTTAAAAAATGAGAATAAACAAATGACTATTATGACCCTAAATGCATCTTTCTTGGTGACAGTTAACAAATTAAATCATAACAGCGCAAAACCACCAACGATATTTTCAAGAGAATGATTGGTCACTTTTACTTTTATATTGAGAGTAAATGTCATCGGTGTGAAAGATATCACTGAAGAAATCATCACGAGTTCCTTCCTGCTAAAAAAAAGCCCCTGTCGCAGGCATTTTCCAGAGTAGCTGAAACTAAAGCTCCGCGGTGGGTTGATCCTGAATGATAAGCTGTGGACCTGTTCCACACAGAAACAACAACAAAAACCTACAGTGAAGCTAATCTGTGTTTTAAAACAACATTCTTTTTAGTTCTTTTTTTTCCCGCACTCAAATGTGGGTGAGATGCTCCGCTGAAGTTATCAACACCATGAAGTTGGTGGGGAAGCGCATGTAGCTCTCACTTGCACCCAGCACAAGGTTTTGAAGTGGTAATCACACTTCAACCACCTCTGCAGGTTGCCAGGCAACCGTGTGGCAATGGGACCACGACGACAAGCAGCTGCTTGTTCTCCCTTCGGAAGTAACCAACCACGCGGCCTGTGTTTTGTTGATTGTCATGCCCCCCCCCCAATCAGATGGCAGACGGACGCCCACCCTGAGCCCCATTACCAATTAAAACACTCAGCATAGTTATAAATCATTTAAATAAGCCTTTTAAATGTTCCCTCCACACAGACACCTGTTCAGGTTCGTCTACAACCCCCAATATTTGCACAAGCTTCCACTCAGCTGTTTAAGATGGGTGGAGGCGGACGAAACAGAAGGCACCTGTTTGATTAAAAGTGACCGGTGCAAAGCCGCAAAGTCCCCCTATAATCGTGTAGACAGGAGCCAGAGCAGCATCAGCTTCACCCACACTGAGGAGGTGAACGAGGGCAGACGGGGGTTCAGGCTGTGAACCAGGGCGCTGCTCGTGGCTCAGAACTGGGCCCCAGTGAGTCAAGCTCTCCACGCTCCACCACTGAAGGCATTCCTGCTGGCTTGTGGCTGCCGCTGCATTGTTTGTGCCTGTTAAAGTTAACGCTAAGTGTAGTCACGGTCCTCATTACTGTCTACGTTTCACTTTCAGCCGGACCCCCAGGGATCAAGGCAACAAGTCTCAAGTCCACAACCTGCAGCCAGTGTGTGTGTGCGTGTTGTGTCAACAGCGGAGTCAACACTTGCCCCCCCCCCCAACACACACACACACACACACACACACACACACACACACACACACACACACACACACTTCTGTGGAACCACAGAGGGAAGGCATTAAAAGGTCCCCAGCTTTTCTGGGCTCTGTGTTAATAACAACCCTTAGGAACAGCTTCACCCCCTGAAGCTCCTGAACGTGTCACAACAGCAGGGCCACGGCCGGCTGAGACCTGCTCACAGGATCTTCAGCAGCTTCTACGTGATCATGATTCTCATTACACACAGCAGGTCCCAGCTGTTCCCAGGTGGGACGTTTTCAGGCTGAACGTGTCACCCAGGCGTGACACCTGAAGTGGCCCAGTGTCACCGATAAAACCACCATGTTTTCCTCCAGAGCCCTGGTCCAGTTGATGGTTCTCGGAGGCGATTAACGCGCTGGTCCCTTCAGCTCCGCAGTCCGTCACTCGGTTCTTCGCTTCATCTTGTTCATGAACACTCCATTTAAACGACTTCAACGCGTGGTGAGAAGCCAGACGTCGAGGCGCAGACGCTTCGCGCCGGGAGACACGTCCGTGCCGCACGTGTGGCCAGGTGTCGCACGTAAACGCGCGCGGCGGCATCAGCTGATCGGAGCTCCCGTTCGGTACTCACTCCATCGGCTCCTGAAGTTGGGCAGCGCGCCTTCTCCGCCTCCTCCGCTCCTCCTCGGAACCGTGTGGCTCATCGCTGCTCGGATCCCTCGTCCTCTCAGCTCGTTTCCACGTTCGACTCGCGGCTCGTCGCTGCCTCCATGCCCGCACGCGCTCGGCCGCCCGCCGCTCTCGACTCCGCGAAGTTCCTCTGTGATGCGTTCACGTCGCGAGCGAGAAGCGGGTGATTGAGCATTTCCTGCTGCTGCCTTTTTTGTTGGCTCCCTCACAAGGAAGAGGACGGAGGGTGTTGATTGTTGGCTCAGCGTCACGCTATGAAATGCAAAACCTGCTCTAGATATATATAATAAAGATAATCTATATCCCCTCAGCGGCTAAAGAAATAAAAAATAAAGGATTTGACTTGTAGACTTAAAATATTTAAAACAAAAAAAGCCAGCGATTCTATATTTTACATGTTTTTACATTTTACATTAAATGTAAATACAATATGAGCCATACAAAGTCAAGTCAGTCTTTAAAGTTTTTAAAGAATTGCTATTGCTATTGATGTGTTTAACGTCAACCGCTCGAGGCTTGCTCCTCTAAGTAATAGTCTTCTAAGTAAGTCTTCTGAGACTTCAGTTAAGGGAGGCACATCCGTCCATCCGTCCATCCGTCCATCCATCTATCCATCCAGTCCCAGTTGTGACTGGATGAGGTCACCTGTCCATTACAGGACTGACATCCTTTCACATCTTTGGACACCCATTAACCCGACACATGCGTTTGAACTGGGAGAGGAAGATGCTGACTGGTCCCATCAGCAGCTGTATACGCGTGGCTGTTCGGCTGCTAGTGGTCTCTGTCTACCTCTCTATGCTCTTCACATTAACTATAAAACAGAATGCTGAAGGTTCATGTTGCCATACACATACCAGACCTCTGGACCTGCTCCTCAGCACTGTGCAGCTGTGGGACCCGATCCTCCTGAGGGACTGACTCTAGGGTGAGACGGGAGCAAGCATTGCATTAGCGCTGTGTCAGCCTTCCCTAACGCTAAGAAGAGTTCGGATCGCGTACCTTTTCTCCGAGTCTCTCGGACCGATGAGAAAGACAGCAGGCCTCTCCGCCGTGGAAACGCCCCGTCATCATAACTGTTGTTCCTTCCTGCAAAAGCAGTCGGTGCCATTGTTTGATTAAAACGAATCACCCGGCTGCTAACGTGTGTACAGTGCAGGATCGTCTCTCACTTTTTATACGGAGCGATGAGAAGCTAAAGCTCCTCCTCGTAGACTGCGGCTGCTCCTTCTGGGAAGAAACAGAACCAAAGTACAGTATCAAATGAAACATGAGTCAAATGCTTTAACATTTCGCGTTAAAACGCCGAGGGAGGACTTTAATTCACTGGTGGATCTAGAGTACGTATCAACCAACATGCGCTCGTGGTTGTGAGCTGAGTGATGAATAAATAAATACATGTATTGCCGCTTCCTGTTTAAACGCAGCAGCTGAGCTGCTCCTGGCTGACCTCCCTCCGTGGGCTTTCGCTGGGAGGACATCCCACACTCCGAGCAAGCCGAAGGAAGTTCCCGTGTGTTCTGGGAATTTTTGGACCCTGTCAGATGACATGACTTGGAACACAGATGTCTGCTGAGGCACGACGTGCTCTCACGGTAACCAGGACCCACTTGGACCCGTGATGAATGTGGCCATTTACTACAAGAAGGGATTCCACTCACTTCAAATATGGTCCGTACTATATTTATTCAGTGCTTCCAGTGGTTTAATCATCTTTTAATAGGACTGCTGACATGGATGTGATTACTCATACTGCATCACTGCGTAATGCGTGTACTGAATACTGTATGTGAACATTATTGGATGTGCAGGGACGACACCACCCCTATTTATAGCCGGTCAAGATGACGGGACATGACAATGCCCTATGGGAAAACTCCCACCGCTGTATGGAAATGGAATGCGTGGAGGACGGGCCGCGGGAGCCTGACACCAAGCGCTTTTAGTTGCCCGAAAGCTGTTAACCATTGTCTTCTTTGCACGTGACACGTTTGGGTTCCTGAAACGCTTCGACGCTTGTGTTCAGCCGCTGGGCTTTTTCTGAGCAAACGCCTTCCGGCACAGGAAGTGTAGTGAGTTGAAGAAAAGCGAGGTCAGGGGTGAGGAGAGAGAACTCTGGGTCTCAGGGCAGCACACAAACACAGTCAAACAGCTGCAGAGCAGCAGGAAGCCACAACGCCATCTCCACGCCGGGTTCGTCGCCGCGGTGGAATCGGTCGCCTGCGTCCGGTTCGAACCCCACAGCCTGTTCATCTGTGCACAGATTGAATGTGACGCACTGACAGCTCTCCCACCGTGCGTGTGCTGCAGATGCATTTGCTTCAGGCACTTTTGCATTATTCGCCCCCGCAGAAACCCCAGAGTGCGGTCCCTACACAGACACAGACGCTTCACATACAGTGGCGTGCGTGTGCGATGACGCTAGCGTACTGTAGCTTAACCTCATCCGGACCTCAGACGCAGACGCGAGACGCTCGTGCGCGCTGAGCCTCGGCGTAATCTGAGACTCAGAACCAAAACACGGGGCGAGAGCGTCCTCCGCACGCCCGGACCTGAGCGGAGAGCCGGCGACCCGTGATCACATGGCTGCCGGGACGTGCCGGGGCCTGCGCCCGCTCCTCCCGCCTCCGGCCGCCGCTGGCTTCGCAGAGCAGGTGGTCCCGGGAGGCTCCGGCCACACCTGTACAGGAAGCAGGCAGGTGTGGAGCGCTGGCACGGCTCGTGACTCACTGCAATCAGATGCGGTGACGCAGTGAGGGTGAGCACCTTATATAACGCGGAGCGGTGCAATCTGACTCCGTGGTGTCAAAGGTCACGCTGGCGCACATGTGAGGGAAACACACAATGGCTCCTTGGCAATTCAGAGTCGACAGACAGTGGTCCCGCCTGAAGCATCGCGCGCACAAGCACACAAACTGTTTGTGTTGATGCAGCAGACAGGGACGCGGCGCCTGCAGCCGCCGCAGGTGCAGCTCAGAGCGCTTTATGTGCGTGTGGAGCAAATTCACACCCTCCCCCCAGATTCTGTGTCGCTTTCACTACAGGAAGTCAACGTCGAGCTGGAAGCTCTCCGTTCCTCCTGTCACGTGACGCTCGCAAGAAACCCCCGGTCTCTCCGCGTTTTCTCACTGAGCTGTTCAACCCCCCCCCCTGTCTCAGGCAGCGGCCGCGGACGATCGGGTCGGACGGAGCAGCGCCGCTCGTGCGGACGGAGCGCGCGAGGCCGCGGGTTAAGAGAGGAGCACTCACCGCCGGCTCGAGCCCGGACGCCGCGTCCATCGGTCCTGAACAGATGTGCGCCTCTGCTCAAGGCTCTGGGCTCAGCAGCAGGTAGCGCCGCTGGCAGTAATGGCGCACACGCGCGCGAGGAAGTGCGCCTGTCGCAATCTGCACTTGATGGACTTCAGTCGCTAAGGAGGATTTCCTCTTTCGGTCTCGGCAGGCGACGCGGGGCGGGTGTGTTCAGGTCACGCTTTGATTTGTGCGGAGAAACCCGCTCGTCAGCTCTGGAACCTGTTTAACCGCGGCTCCTTCACTGTGTCAGCGAGTCGGCTCGTTGTTCCAGTAGACACACAGAAGGGTTTACTGTGTAGGTCGGGACTGGGAACGCCTGTGGGAACGGGTCCTGGACCAGACCTGACAGAATAAACAGCAGATCCTAGCTCTCACCTGACGATCAGTGAAAATGAGCAGCTGTTACGCATAAAAACACTGTGATTCATCAGCAGCTCAAACACAGGGTGAGCCTTCCTCAGAGGGGTAAACACCACCTTGACTACATTAAAAAGCCACATTCTGGTCACCTGTGCTCACGGAAGCTCCCTCGGAGCCTCGGATTCTGTTCTTTGTGTTTTTGGACCTGTTTTCTTGGACAATTACGGACTTTTGTCTGAACTGTGGATTTTCTGGCCCTTTGAGTGTCTCTTTATCCCACAGCGTGTTGACCTCAGGCCTCTCACACTCTAACCGCTGTCTTTTCATCTACCCACCCACCCATCAGCCCATTGGGTGTATTCACACAAGCTCGCAGCCTGACATATGTTCTTGAGCAGCACACAACCTTTTAAAGTGGCTCATTTGCATAGATTAGATCTATTGACAGAAAACTGGAAATGATGCAAATCAGCAGCTATTTTGCAACAGAGGAGGATGTTTGCTGCCTCAGCACTCAGCGAAGCCCTGCGGTCTCGTGAACAGTCAGTGTGCTTGATCAATGGCCACACTTGGCCCTGTGTTCTGTAGGTGCACGCATGCTTTGTGTTTCTGAGGCCCCAGAGTTTGAGGTTAATGTGTGCTTGCTTTCTGGTTGATGGTGAAACGCCAGGTTTCAGTCTCAGAATGTCACGCTGCCAGTGCTCTGCGCAAAGAGGAAACGCAGCTACTAAGAAACAGCTGTTCCTTGTGTTGCTACCCACCTCACATCTGGGTGAAAGCTTTGTGCGGTGAAAACAATGCCCCCACCTCTCCTACAGCGCCGCTTCTCCAATGCTTGGAGGTCTTGGTCTGTGTGGAACAGCACTGCCATCTAGTGGACTAATGAGAGGTTTTCACCATCAGAGGTCATGATGTGCTGAGGTTCTCATCCCCTCTGTGACGTCGTCAGCTCAGTAGATGTTGTCATAATGCTGACAGATCACCCCCACCCAGTTCCTCACACTGGATGAATCACACAAACCGCATTTTAAACTTGTCACCGTTCTATCATTGCTGCAGCTGAACTCATATCACATATTTCTGCAGAAACTCAACAGCAGTTTATTTACACAAATACATCATCCCAGATGATAAACAGACATGAATGCACCACGTCAACTGGGCAATCTTTAACGTACAGTATGTGACACGATGCTCGGCCCGATACGAGCTCACTCAAGGACGCAGTCAGGCCTTCAGTGTGATAATATGCTCCTGATTGAGCAGCTCAACAGGTCACAGAATCAGAGGAATGTCTAAATATTCACTTCTGTTTCTAAGTTCAAATGTGAACCATCAGTCACCTGCACACACCTGTTGTTTTATATTCACTTTATTGCTCCGAATGCAAATTGGAGAGAGAAATACAAGTGAGGAGGTGCAGAAAATGGACAAAATCTGCAGTTCATAAAGAGCAAAGACTCTTAAACACACAGGAATTTGCTATTTTTATTTCTGACTCTCACCTCTGTTTTCTGCTTTTTTGGCTTTTTATTTCTTTTCTTGTTTCTTGTTTTTGTCTTTTTTCCTTTTTGGTCTCTGCTTTCTACTTTTTTAATCTTGTTCTTTTCTCATTTTCTTTCTCAATCTTTCTTTGTTTTTTTCAGATTTTTTTCCTTTGTCCATTTTCTTCTCTTTTTTATTTTTCTCTCTCTCTCTCTCTGTTTTGTACTTCTTCTTCCTTTATATCCCCACATTTCCTTTTCACTTATCATGTCTGACCCGCAGTGTGACTGGGTGTAATACTGGGCTCAGCCACTGGGAGGGGGTATTTGTATGTAAGGGAAGAACAAAAACAAGATTTACTTTTGTTAGGGCTGATTCCACATAGCGTGGGATGATAAGGCACTATCTCTCCCATAGACGTGTTCCTGCCTGTCAGTCATGCCGTGCTGCTTTATGCGATAGAGAACATCAGGACGTCAATCAGAGCCACACAGTCTGGACATGTTGGAAAAAACCAAGACAAGGTCTAATCACAAAGTCCTTGTCCCATATGTGAGTGTTTCCTTCTAGAATATCAAAGATAAAGCCTGCAGAAAAGTATTTATTCATTATTCATTATCGCATTATCGCCAGCATTATTTGATCATAAGTGCCTGCAGGATGACACGTGTCTGAACCTTTCAACACTGGAGGAACACAAACCTCTGATATGGCAACACAGCGGTCAAGATTTTGTAGGGCTCACACCCAAACACCTTTATTGACTGAATTGAAATGATGATGAATGATTAAAACTGTTATTAAGATTTTTTGTTGTTTTGAACATATCTAACTGCAAACATGCCGGTTACGGTAGGAAGTGGCCTGAGGCAGACCTGAACTCAGAGCTCCTGCCTAGTAGAGTAGATGCTTAATAATAATAATAATAATAATAATAATAATAATAATAATAATAATAATAATAATAATAATAATAATAATAATAATAATAAACCTGGTGGTTATTATAATTTAACAGACATAAAGTCTCTAATTATAGCAGGTTAGTTTAATATTAAATATTTGAATTCATTCCATTTCCATTTATTAGACTTTGTGAAAATGTTAGGAAAGCAGACAAAAGGTTAAAGGTCTCTATGTCACGTGAATACGTTCGTCATCTGTGTTGACATCCTCTTTAATCATATCATTGTACCCAAACACCCAACACAATCAGATTAGCAGCCAAAGTGACTGGGCATGTTTGGAGTTAGAGTCAGTAAATGGCACACACGTTCATTTCTTCATCTGTCGCCATGGGGATATGAGCAGGTGATGCATGAGCTCACGGCGCCAGTGTTTGTGAACATGGAGCTCGCTTCACCATAATCCCAAAAATCTGTGTGAAGATTTGCATCCATGTGGTAATTATTTTACTGCCAAACTGGGATTTGTCTGACCTTTGACCCCCAGAGCGGAGCTGCCCTGCCCACAGCTGGTTTACCTGCATCAGATCATATGTAGAGAAACGGAAGACTATCTGATCACATTCATCTAATCAATAACAGGACGGTTTTACCAGCCCTTGATTCAGCCCCTCATGTTTCTGTTTGGTTTCATTCTTGCTATTTTGACTGTATCACTGTGGCTGCATCAGACATCTGCCCTCAGAAAACAAAGCTGTTTGTGATCACTTTGTGCTTACTTTGTAGAGAAAACCTTGAATTGTGAACTGAAATGCTAATAAGTGACAATCTTTAGTTTATAGAGTAGAATCTCATGATTTTAGTTTCGCCCTGACACATTTAGAGTCAGGGAAAGCTCCGGCTCTGGGATGCCCTCATAAACAGACGATAACGCCTCCTGAACCTGAGAGACCCGTGTGTGCGACGGCCCGATCCAGTCACGTTCAGGGTTTAGCCAGAGGCCAACAGCTGCGAAGCTGCTTTGTGCTCGGAGGCCAGTTCTTCAAACATGAACACAGCAGATAAGCACACGACAGCGAGCGGCTGAGGACACGGTGGCATAGAAAATGTTAACGTTGCTCCATCAGCTGAGGTCCATGTTTCATTAAGGTGCTCAACACTTCTGACACCGTCCGGTGCTATCATGAAAACTCTTTCACCGTGTCACAATTCAGACTATGGAACTGGGCCGTGTGGAGGCTGCGGCCCGTGTGTGAGTTGATGGGACAGATGTTTGTAAATGAAGGCAGTCTGTCTTTGGACATTTCTTTCAACTTAACCTGCCATAGTTCATCAGGCCTGTCACACAATATGGAAGAACATGAAGTCGAGAACGTGTGAACCGCAGCCAGGTTTGGTCTGTAAAGCACTGGAGCGGCTCGCTTTTAAACATGTGGCTGCTGGACAGACGGCACTTTGGGCCTCAGACTCATTCGGTGCTATTCAAAATGCTGAGGCTCATGTCCTTATATAAGACACTCAGGGATGTCTGTTCACCGTGTGATAAAACAGGACTTGTTTCCTCACCTGAGGCGTCTGCATCAGACCTTAAGAGTCCCCCTGTGGAGACATAGAGTGGGTTGCCTGTTCCTCTGAGAGACCAGAACGCCTGGGGCTCTGGGCGCATCCACCCGCTCACTGAACCCCGCGGTCACAGGACAGTTTGCCACTCGGCCATATGCCGCTCTGCTCGGTTCAAGTGGTGGACCTCCACTAGATCAGGTAGTGCCTTATGGGAGACGCTGGGAGCTCCGTGTCTGAAGCCCACGCTGTGTTTGGGGTCCAGGTGGATTTGCAGCTGCACTGCTGCAGATAGGACCCTGCTGATAGGGCAGCAGGCGGAGGAGAGCATCCAGGTCCCTCAGCAGCCTTGGCACAGAGATAGGACGCAGCCCCGCTGAACTGCTTGCACTCAGGGACAGGTGGACCTGTTGATAGCCTCCTCAAATAACAGACGCCGCTCATGAACAGCTGCACGGCGTTCGTCCAAACACGGGCGTGAAAAGTGCTGCTTTCTTTTTGCTTCTCTTGGTCTGTACCTGCATGCATCAGTATTCATATGGCGTCCACACCTGGCCCTGCACTCACCTCAACCTGTACATCTGACAGCCCAGCTCTTGTCTTCGCCGGGCTGGAAGGCGTTCCTGGCCTTTCGCCCCTTCAACATAGTAACAGCTGCTCAGATAAGGAGGAGAGGAGCGCGCTCTCCCTGCGGCTGCTTGCGTCACGGCCAGATATCGCCATTGTTTACTTCCCTGTCTTCCCATGCAGAGGGATTCTAACAAAGCCCCCGCTCACGTTGGATTCTCAAGGCTGCGAGTGACCTGGAAAAGCTGCTGCTGCTGCACTGGGAACATTGTTGCACTTTTTCTAGTGTTTACACACGCGTTGATCAGATCAGGCTTTAGAAGAAAGACTTTATCGGTCATTATCACATTTTACAATTGGTCTTCTGCGTGCCATGCATTTATATGCCATGCCATGGCATATAAATGCATGGCATGGCATTGCTCAAGGACACACCTGGAGCCCTGGTGGGTTTGAACCTGAAACTTCCTGCTTCCCAGGCCACTAACATGCTTTATATCCTCTACAGGGAGGTCAGGTGCCGGCGATTAAACATGATTAGATGAAAAAATCAAATTAACAACATGGAAATAACAAAAAAATAAATAAAATAAAACAAGTAATAATAGTAGCGTCTGAATGATGGGCAATCAGAAGGAAGAAAAAAGTGTGGCACACCACAAAATACTTGTGTAATTTATTATATATATAAGTCTTATATATAAAATTGCCAACAGATTGTAAAACAGTATATATTATTTATATATTCATTCGTAGTAGCTGGTACTAGAAGGAGCTATGAAGGAGGGCAGCACATAGTAGGTAGGAACCTTTGGCACTGGGGCAGTTGCACTAGGGCAGCTTTTGGGAGGAGCTCCGTCTCGACTCCAAAGGTAATCTGAACGGTGAACTGAGCGTTTCATGTGGTCCAGGTTAGTATTCATTGTGAAATCACCAGAAACCGATCACCAGAAAACCACTTAACGAAGTGTTACACTTGAAGGTCGAGAACTGCTATATTGGTTATATATATATATATCGTTATACTGAACTTTAATTAAAGTTTAGGTGTTGGGTTGCGCAGGTGGGCGTGTCCTGCACCGAGATTTAGAGTGGTTATTTATAGTGATAATAGTAATAGTGAATAGGGATAATGTTAGACTTCAAAGTAAATCATTACATGTGTAATTCCTAATTTGTAATGTTTAGGCTAATAATTCAGTCAGAATTTTTTTGGTGAAAGTGTAGCTCCATTATTCCGAGACAGCTAAGGATAAAACAAACTGCTGTAAATTGCACTATAATAACATAGTATGTCCCTTATCAGTAGGGAACTGATGAGTATGTGTTCCTGCATGTACTGAGTGATTTGTCAAATAGGGTATTTGGGTATATTTGGGTATAGGGTAACTGTGGTATCTCAGCTCTTCACGAAGGACACAGCTTTCTTCACAGCACGGTGCATTTTTCCCCGAATGAAAATAAGCCCTTTGATTTCAGTTGCCAATCTGCACAAGCTGTACAAAGCACAGTAGAGCCGCTCAGATGACCTTGAGAGTCCTTAGAAAGGTCCTGGAAAGAGACAACCTCAGCTGAGTCAAATGTGACAGTTTGTATCGAACTGCGTTGATGCTGAACATCTGGACAAAACGCTGAAGTTGTCTCAAATATTAGTTAACATATATATAAAAAACATAGATGCGACAGAATCTATGACAAAGATTCAGAAAGTTTATTAAAGTTCAATAAATAGTGAAATAGTATTTAACATAAAACATGTTTATATACAGCGAACAGTCACACAGTTGGTGTGGTACATTATCTGTGCCTTTCACAACAGCAGCGTCGCGTTGATGCTTCACAGGTGTGACACCACTAAAACATACGAAACAGGTGGGACAAATAAGTCGCCACCGGCGTCAGCGCTTTTTCACAGCGAGAGCAGAGCATGTATAAAAAAATACTGTAACACTGCTAAAACTGTAAATTACTAAAGTGACAACATCAGCACACATCTGCTTCAGTGAAGTCCCAGATACATCAAAATCAAGATTTAGCTCCTATCCACAAGGAAAAGTCACATTTATATACACGCTTGGAAAGGAATCTGCTTCCAGACAAGCTGATGCATGAAAAGCTCCACAGAGACTCATGCAGTGAGTCCAGCCTGCAGCTGACAGCATCCACCCCCGTCTGCTGGACCGTCTCATCCCTCTGAACGGCAACGATGAGCAGCAAATGTCCCGTCACTGGGATCCTTCCTTAGCAGACACGTCCTTAACATCCACAAGGTTCAGTCAGTAAATCTATAAATGCTCCCTTGAGGAGGCCACATGTCACGACTCGGGTCGCATCATTCTAAGGACGGAGGGAGGACCGCTGCTCATGTTCTGTGCTCTAATCCTCCGGCGTGAGGCTTTCTTGGGAGGGGGAGGCTGAGCCTTCTTCCTGGAGGCTTCCCTCTTTGCGCTGTCTGGGGGCCCCATGTGCTCCAGAAGTCTCTTGTGAAAAACTGCTTGGAACTGCAGATCCTGCAAGACAAAGGCACGGAAAAGGAGTTCATTTAAGGCCCTGGGTCGGCAGCACATCACGTTCAGCCTCGTGGCTGACAGATGCCGGGGCTTGTCTTGGCTCATTACTCTGTGGCCTGATCAGACCATCCTCTCACTATCTCTGCTGTTTCTGACCTACTCATATACAACCACCTTCTGTGCTGTGGACTCGTTACACCAGCCAAACAACAGTGGACCTCACCTCATCTGTCTGCGTTGCTGCTGCTGTTGTTGTGGGCAAAGCTGTGGTTTGCTGCTGGCTCTTGGGTTTAGCGCAGTACATCTCCAGATGGTGGAGCTCACAGCCGGCTGGACGACAGCACTGGTCCACGATCCCCTTCCCTCTGGGCCGAGCCCCGTAGCCAGACCATTTCCCTCTACCTGTGGAGAAATAGGTGTCAGACATCTTTAGCCTTTATTCTCTGCTGTGTACAAGTCAGCCCCTTTCACTCTCTCACATCAATACACATCCGCCGAGGAGAGGAGCTAATTAGAATCGGCAGAAGGACCCAGTGGTTCTGGTTTGAGCCGCAGCACGATAACGAGACTTTAAACAGTGAAGCTATCGCGGGCTGAGGCACGGTGTCCTGGTGAGCACGCGGGTGGTGGATGGGCACCGCGCTGATAGCAGATGGAGAAAATGGCCTTGGCCACAACGGGGAAAAGTTAAACAGGTGAAAGGGTTCAGTGTATTTAATTATCTGGGAGATTAGGATAGAGAAATTAGAGACTAATAATAATAATAATAATACAGTTTTCTTAAGAGGGTCACAGTGAACGGTCCGCTTGGCTCAGCCCCACTTCTACTCTATAAAAGTGTATAGAAAGAGGTTGCTAATAAAAGCTGGGCTTGTCCCCATCATCCCACTGCAACACGGATGTGTTGAGGCTACTGTTCATGTAAATACATGATGTTTTGTTGTTGATAACTTGTTCAGAATAGCTGCGGCCTTTCTGCATGGACCTGATGACCATGACCGTATCTGTTGTGTGACTCTTAACTTGCAGGGTACAGTAACCTGGAAAACACTAGCAATGCAGTCGTTTGTTTGAATATTCCTTTTAAGAATGTGACGGATCAGCATTTAGCTGTGGATTTAAAAGTGTTATTAACAGCTACATGATTTTACCTTTGTATTGTTCCAGATGTGAGCATTAACACGCACAATGCTCTGATTGCATTGCAGATGTCTTTGACCTCTTGACCTTACTTTGTTAGGCAATAGACACGGGACAGGTTATGCAAATGAAGGAGTAGAAGATGAGACTAACCCAAATAGATGCCACGGTCCCCACACACGAATATGAGGTCGCTGAGAAGATCCGAGCCACAGCGGAGCCTGGCTGCGTCCGCGGAGAGCGGCCAGCTGGCTAGAAGCGCGGTGTAGTAGAACACGCACACGCGAGCACACAACGCCTGAAGAGGAGCAGAGAACTCAAAGTCAGGTTATATTATAGAAAGATCAATGTTCAGATCATGTTGTTATGTGCTAATAATGGAGTTAAGTGATTTTAGAGGCTTTTGTTGAAAGAGCAATTCAGACATCTCAATCGGGGCCTCATCAACTCTTTGGGGCCTTTGAGAGTTTTCAGCATCTAATGTATAGGAATTTCAGTCACATTAAAAAAAGGACAATTTCACCTTTTTTTAAAATTGGACTGAAACAATATTAAAGCTTCCAACCGCTTCAAGCGCTTCTTAATGAAAACTGTGAAAGTCTTTCAGTTACATTGTTGTCTCAACCAATCCCAATGAAACTAACCATATTTATTGACCCGTGACCTGTTAAACACAGCGAGTTACAGCAGCGCTGAGTACCGTTACTTTATTCCACAATGTTTTGAAAATACCAAGTTAAATGTATTTACATTGGCAATTTATCAATGATGTTTGTCCCACGAATCCACCAGCACAACCAGCAACATGCTGTGGCTTTGAATTGCACAGAACTGCACATCCACACTGAAGGCGGGCGTGAATTAATGTTGGTAACTGGTAAAAAATGCCCAGTTTAAAGCCGTGTTGTCAGAAATGTCTCCATACTTTTTACCATGTCCAGATAATTAGATAACTTTCTTTGTAATTAGAATCTGACAGGGAAACGCGCGTACAGCAAAGCATCAGCAGAGGACACACAAAGGACCGGACCCTCTCGGTTGAAGGTCCCAGAGCAGCTCTTACCTTCATGGCTGGTGTTCTGGCCGCGGGGCAGCACGAGGAGCGCATCCTGCCTCTGTGGCCTGAGCTCTGGGTGCCTGCGGTCTTATAGGCGGCAGCAGCAGGGGAGGCCGCCGCTCACAGGGTCCCTCCCCCGGCCTCTCACACAGCTTCACACTCCAATCTCACCCGCAGCACTTATCTGATCATTTCACATGCTGTCACTGGGGCCGGACTGGTTCTGCTTTGTTCCTTGTAACAGATATTCACAGTGGTCATAGACACGATGTCCGTTGCTACAGGATGGAATCGTCCCAGGCCGGCTCAGTCCACGAGTCTGATGCTGCTGGTGTTCTGTGATTGCTGATTCGGCACGTGAAACGCTTCTGAATCACTGTTAGACCCGTTAATGTGGGTGTAAATGTAGGTAATGATGTCTGGCCCTGAGAGCGGCACACAGTGCGGCTAAAAGCAGCACAACCAAATAGACACAACAATAGCTAAAGAAGACACAATCTTCATCAATTTGATAACACACCAACACAAATTAGACACGCAACAAACGACAACGCTTCTTACTTTAAGCTTTTACTCTGCTTTTGTGAATGAGTAACATTCAAACGCTAAACTAACGAAGAACAGCTGTAATATTAATATTTGAAGCAGCCAATACTAATAAATAATGTCATATCCAACTAGTGTATTGTGTTTTTCTGTCAAGATTGGACATCAATCAAAGTCTAAATATTAACACTACTACTGCTGCTACTTTGTGGGTGATAAACACGACACCGCTCACCTTAGAGGCTTCTTGGGTCCTGGCAGCCGGAGAATCCCGAGCATTTAATCTGTGTGATGTTAACGGGGTCGTTAGGGTCACAGGGAGGCTTTGTTGTCCCACTCCATTGTTGGTGCTGTTACGTCACGTGAGTCTAGGAGCTGTTTACTGCCTGGAGGGACAGAAGAGCTGCATCACAAGTGGTCGTCGAGTGACATCACAGACCACCAAGGTCCAGCAGGATCCAGTGAGAGCCAGTAGGAGAAGAACAGGGGGAACCGCTGGAGGAGCTTCACCCAGCGCTCCATCTCAAAACCTGCAACTTAAACAGAGAACAAGCTGCTCAGGACAAGATCATCTGCATCTGAAAGGCTATAGTGATGAGAGAAGACTGAGGGAGACAAAAGAAAACCATCTACTCAACAGAGGTCTGATTAAATTAGGCCAAATAAGAAGGTTCACCTGAAGCTCTGTGAGCATGGAGGCCTGCGGTTTCTCAAGTTTACATAAGAAAAGCAAATATGTAGATTAAAGGTCAAGACCTCTTCACATCATTTAGCAATTGCACAGCCTGTTTTAGCAGATGACATAAATATGTATGGATATGTATCAACATGAGAAAAGTAGTAGTGAAGCACACGATTCTTTATTGTAAACAGAGGTTGCATTAACATAAATTACACAAGCCGAAAATCCCAAAAAATAACTGGAAAAAAGGAAGCTGGAGAGCAGCGGATTCTGAGCAACAGAAGCAAAACATAATGTTCTTTATCGAACTTAACATGAACTTCACTATGGTTGATGGCTCAGTAGGAAAGATCAAAGAACATGTAACTCACACTCCTGTCATACAGCAAAGCAAAGGAGCATCAAACAGTCTTATTTTGGACGTTCTTTTATCTGCGCTTTATTTATATTTACATGATTCTGAATGGTTCAGTCGCTTCCGACCAACTGAAACGTGCAACACTCCTTCAACCAACAACAAAAGGCTGAGCAGAAAGCACCATCGCCATATGATCATGGTTGTTGCCATGCAAAGGATTGCATTCATTTAATCCTCTGCCCTTTAGAGAATCTTTGGACCCATGAGTTAAATTCTCCTTTGGTCTCAAAACAAAATTCTAACTTAACCTGAGTTGAGCGTTTTATGAAGCGTCTGAACCACGTTTCAGTCAGACTGAGCAGATGGTAACTGTTGGGCGTTCTGCTTGAGCCTGGCTTTCATTCGGCCGATCATCTCTTCCTCTGCCAGCTCCTTGAAATCAAACTTGTTCTTTAAAGACGGGGAGGGGAAGGTTGCAACCGCATCCCTCCTGGTCCAGCTTTGGGAGCAGCTTTGGTCCACGTCCCCGCTGCCGCTCTGCACGTTGCTGTCCACGTCGTGGTTCTGGCTGACGCTCTCAGCTTCCCCGCTGCTCACGTCCCGCATCACACATTCACTACCGCCACTGTTGGTTGCCTCCACTTGAGGCTGGTGCCTAGTTGACTCCTGGGCCCCTGCTTCCAGTGGGTTCTTCTTGGCTCTAGCATCCTCGTGACAGTGGCCGACTGCGCTGTGCATGCCGACAGTGGACTGGGTGACGGAGTGAGCATCCGTGGAGGAGGAAACATTCCTGTGTTTTAAACCTTTCTTGTGCGTTACTTTACATGGTGTGTTCTTGGGCTTCTTTTTGCCTGGTGGCAGCTCCTGGAGGTTAGACACAATAATGATTACTATCACATAAGGCCAATTTAACACTGCAGGCTCCAGCTCCACAGCACAAAGATAAAACACAAATGATGGACGAGCTACCTGTCATCCTACTAATCAGTTTTACAGCAACACCTTCAGATTTTTTTCAGTCCAAGTCACTATTATTTGCAATTTGTTTTCAGCCTTATATTTTTGTGCTGTGAACTTTTCAGCGGGTCTGTTACATTTAAAAGACTAAGCATCAAATCGAGATATATGAAATAATGAAGAGATATATGACTGACTTGAAGGAATTACCTTCTTCTGCGACTTACACTGCCTGCGTACAGGCAGCGTGGGCTGAGGAGATGGCTGGGCTGTCTCTGCCTGGTCTTGGCCTCGACCAGGCCTCCTGACAGACAGGTAGATGCGCCCGGCGTAGACGACCACAGCGGTCTGATAGGTCTTTGAAGCCAGGCCCTGAGGTATGGACGACATGTGAGGGGGGATTGTAGAGAGCTTACTGCCAGGTACGGTGTCCTTCAGCACCTTGAAAGCTGTGTGATTGAAAAAAACAAAAGACATTCGAAAGGGACCCGACGAGGCCCGACACTCTGTCCTCAGCAGAGTCAGTGTACTTTCCATGGCATCACATCCTGATTTCTGGCCTTTTTTGCGAACCACTGCTGGACAGATCCACGTGCCCTTTGGTGAGTTTGTGAGCTTCTTGGAGCCATTAGAGTCAGACACAGGGAGGCCCATTCTTCTGAGCACTGGGTTTGGTAGGCTCCACAGTGGGATGCGCTTGACCTCGGCCTCCGCTGGGATGAAGATTTCTATTCTGTCATAGAGATCCATGCTCTGTTTGCCTGTGTCACAAAAAGGGTTTATTGGTTACACAGATTTATGACAATTCATGATTTCATCGCCTTAACGTGACATCCTTGCAGCTTGGAATATTTCAAGTTGAATGAACATAAATGTAAAAGGACCTTTAGAGTGCAATGTCTGAACAGCATCATCATCTTACCTTGTATGTTTTCACAGTATAAACGTTTTTTGTGACCCTGAACACTGTGACTAAACTTTAAAATCATGTCTTTTCAATCATGTCTAACCTGCCCACACCTGGGCAGATTAACGTTGTGATGTAGGAAAAAAAAACATTGCGAAACACATCCAGGTAAATATCTGTGTCGAAACTGCAGTCCTGTCTCTTCTTCTACGTTAATGAAGCGTTTTTTAAATACTGCATTTGAATTAATAAAGTTGATTGTCGTTTAAGATGAGTTTCAAACCGACGTTGATTATGCTCACATTTTTTTAACTGTCCTATCATGGACCATTTGTTTGTTTAACATTTATTATCACGCGTGATGGATAGCGCATGTTTAATCCGTAGACGCACATTCGATACAATTTCAACGACAACGATGTGGAAGCAATGCATGTAAGCATCGATGCGGAGATAAGTCACACCAGACCATAATTTCTAACAGTATTCACAGCAGTCACGAAACAAACACTTACCTCTATCGTACAGTCCTTATCGAAACAACCGTGTGCAGCCGAACGACGCTGACTTCACTTCTCCGTTAACCGGACGTCCTGGTCGACCACTTCAGAATAAAAGACGCATCCAAACAACCCCACGTGAGGTTTAAGACCAAACTCAAGAAATTTAGCAGCAAACAAACGAGCTTTAAGATCCAAACCTAGGAAATTTAACATTAGACTTACGAGGTCTGATCTCATATTTTGTAATAATATAAGAACATAACCAAAATGTCAGTATTCTAAAACGTTTTAATTAGTTTGTCAACATAATTTGGTTTGATGTTGTCGCTTAAAGAATATATTTGCATATTGTATTAGATTACTAAGATATACTCTTCTTAAATCAGGTGAACAAAAAAAACACCTTTCTGGCAACTGTAACAGCTCAGTTTGATTATAGTCACACAGAAAGGCACTTGGTGTGGTGGTACAATAGGAGTCTGTCAGATAATGAATGACATGTTAATTTGTGACGTTTTGAAAATTTACGTGACCAGTTGGATTAGTAGTCACGCTACGACATCCACTGTTTTCATAGTGTTGTATGAATGTGCCTTATGTTTCCATGGAGTCCTGCTAAATAAACAGCCCAGTTCCTGTGTTCTTTGTGATACACTATTGAAAAATAATTTTATTTTTAGACCAGCTGTTCATCTACAAAAATTTAAGGGAGTTTAGAGAGAGATTTTATGAATAGGTTTATGATGACATCTTTTCAACAATTTTCCACCACACGTAATGATTAAATTTGCCACCCCAGCACACTGACCATCACTGTTAAGACAGACTGCTTAAGGCATCATTTTTCTCTTTGAATCTGGCTTTCAGTCGAGCGATAAGCTCGTCTTGTTCCAGATCGTTAAATTCACTCTCTTTCTGCAGAGATGTGTCAGCTTCCAGAGGCTCTTCCCTGGTCCAGCTGTAGTTGCTACTTTGGTCATCTTTCCTAGTGGATTTAGGTGACATACAGAAGTCCATGACACTGGTGTGATCGAGGCTCTCTGCCTCTTCCTGCATTTCACATTCACCACTGACATTGTTAGCCACCTCCTCTTCCAGAGGCTTAAACTGATCAGGTTGCAGATCTGCCACATCGTCTGTGGCCTGCTCGGTTCTGGCATCCTGACAGTCCAATATGTTCACACCGTTAGTGGACTCAGGAACAGAATGTAGATTCATGGAGGTGGTAACATAGCTCCCCTTTTCTTCTACCGTGTTATCACTGTTTGTTACTTCACATGTGATTTGCTTCTTCAAGGCCTTGTTGTCAGGAAAAACCTGAAGGACACAAAACACAAATTAGTATAGATGATTTGTGATTACGATGATTTGTTGGAATTGAAAGTGCATATTATATTGAAATTTACATTTTAAATTATATTAAAAATTCAGACAAACATCAAAAGTATCCAAAAAGCATGTCAATAAGGCAATGTCGTGATGAGGTGCACAGATCTAAGAAATAACTCAATTGTTGGCTGAGAAGTGGATTTTATCTCAGAAGGAATCATGAAGTTACCTTCATCTGGGTCTTAGATGACAAATCTGAGGTCGAAGGAGCAAAAGATTGCGAAACCCTCTTCGGGTCGCACATCTTTCCCTTACTCTGCTTTCGATTAGCATTCCTGAGGGACAGGTAGATTTGCCCATTGTAAACTACAACAGCATCTTGTATGGTCTTGGGTGGTAAATCCTGACACTGCAGGGAGGTGTGAGACGTCTCTGCAGAGACTGCGCTTCCGTGCTTGGTGGCCTTCAGCACCTCGTAAGCCGTACGGTTGGAAGAGACAAAAGACAGTCGGTGGGGAACAGACTTAGCCTGGGACTCTCTCCCCATGAGGCAGAGAAATTCTTTCTTCACGTCAGCGCCTGTGTCGGACGCTGCTTGCAGTCCTTTCCTACGAATGACTACTGGACAGATCCATGTGCCCTTTGGCGAGTTTGTGAGCTTTCTGGAGCCATCAGAATCAGACAGGGGGAGGCTCATTCGTCTGAGAATTGAGTTTGGTAAGCTCCACAAGGGGATGCATTTGACGTCAGCCTCCACCGGGATGTAGATTTCAAGTGTGTCACGTAGAGCCATGCTCTGTGGGTCGTTCTCTGTACAGAAAAAAACAAACAGACAGATCACTGACTTCTGTTATGGAGCACGATAGCACCAGCAAATGGATTGCAGGAAACCGTTCATACAGGCAACGAGTGTTGTTAGATACATATATATATATATATATATATATATGTACATATAACTAAAAATTCAAAATATCAGAGTTTACGACTGTTTTCTTCCACATTATTTAGACCTTACCTTTAGACTAGGACGGTCTCCCGGTGTTAGCCTGCTGAGCTAGCTAGTTGGCTAACGTTGCTTTAAAGCGTAGCTACAGTGAGCTGCGTCTCAAATTAAGCGCTGCCAAAGAAATCATCTTAACAATATTACCGAAAAACGTCACGCACACCTTTTGGAAACGAACACATTAAAAAACAAACTTGGTTAAGTTGCACTTTCATTTCCTAGTCTAACAAGCGGCCGCCCAGGTTGAGTCCTTCAAAATAAAAAGCACAAATAAATGAGGCATGCGCATCCGGAGCGCGCACAAAGTCGCGTCACTCAGTTTGTCTCCAGCTGCTTTTTTGGGGCTTAACCACAAAAGAGAAACATCTGGATGTGTGACACCTGAGAAATTCAGGCGATTGTAACTTATGGTTATTATGAGGGTTTTATTTTCAAGTTAATAAAGTCTGAATTAAATAACGGTCTGGAAAGACAAAAAGTTTCAGATTTCACATATTTGACCAGTTCAGCTTATATTGCTATCCTTTGAAACTAAACTCTAACATACTGATGTAGATAACAGTTTACAGAACCTTTTAGGGTTCTGTAATTATAACCTAACCCAACCCTGTACCTGCACTGCACAAATGTCCTAAATAAAATATTGCTGCGGCATCAGATCAAGAATATAAATATATCTTCAAAGAATATGATGAATAGACTAAAACCAAATAATTTGGTCTTTTAAATTTGAGTTTAAGCAGAAAAAAGTGAATAGGTCTGAATGCTTCATGAATTCATTTTATATACATCTACTACATATGTATATAACACTTGGCCTGTTGAAGTGCCATTGGTAATTTATTATTCACCCATTTAATACAATTGGACACATATTGTTTATTGTAACTTACATGTTCTCTTAGAAATAAATCCTCTGTACCAGTAGTTACACATACATCCAACAGCAGATCATTTTTAAATCATTTCATAGCATCAGATGTTTCTTAGTTCCCACTTGCTTTAACCTTTCGTAATAAAGGTCATAGTCATGTGCTAAAGAACTTGTAGAGAGGATTTTTAACGTGACTTATATATCAAAATCTAGTAAATACTGTACAGGTGTGCATCAACGCAAAAACAAGTATAAAGAGATGATGTAATAAAACTAAATCCCTCCACTTTATAATAAAACTGGAACTTTTTGTTTTAGCTCATTGTGATTCTCATTTGTTCAAATGTTTTCTCTTTTCAGAAGATCTGAGTTTGCTACTTAACTGTTCTTTGTATATTTAATGCTGTCACTCGATAGGACCACAGAAGTCTTACATGTCTGTTTGCTGTTGGACAGCTGAGATCCCAGATGTTTTTTTCCAGGAGCTTTTGTTCATCCCTCTTTCTTTCTCATGCGCTCTGCTGTTCATGCCAACCTGTCTGCTTCGTGCTCCAGGGTGCCAGTGGAGCAACATGGGCACATAGTGCGCTTCCTCGTTCTTCCGAGCCTCCTGGTCTTTGTATTCAGTTCCACACAAGTCTGTACCTTTAAGATGTCATCTTCGTGCCCGCTGAGGAAATCCTCATCTATTGGTGCCACATAGCCGAACTCCGGCTTTGGTTCAACACCACATGAGCTTCCGTGGACTGAAGGCTGGTCTGAGGGGCACTTATTCTTTAATGTGGCAGTGGTGTGAAGAGCTGGCGTGTCAGGACTGGCTGAGAATTCAGATCCATTTAGTAGCCTCGCTTTTTTGACACAGTGGTAGTCAGTTTCTCTTTTTTTACAGGACACACCAAGACCCTGTAAGCTGTTAGCGTTAATTGTGAACTTGTTGTCTTGAGTGTGTGCAAGCCCAGGCCAAGCTGAGGTTTCATCGACCCTCTGCAGGCGAATGTTCACATCGGTTGTAATCCCAAACTTCCTCCTCAGCAGGTGGTCGGCCGTCCGGCAGGATTTTGGTGCCAGGGAAGACGTGTGGTATGTGGTGGGGTCAGTAGAGCTCTGCACATTTGAAAAAAAGGTGAGATACAAAACAATATAAAAAATCCAACAACCCTTCTTCAAGGCTAAACTGACAGATATTTAGAACCAATACTTTATTACTGTTTTTATTGCAATTTTCTTTATTTCTGGTTAATATTCTAGATTTGGTGAGGTTTACTCTACAGCTGCTTTAATTGACTTTCTTTTCCTCAGAGAAAGAGTTACTTTACTTTAACTAGTCTTGATTTGAAAATTTTAGCCACGATTTTAGTCTTACGTTGTTCAAGTCAGTGAACTATTGGGGCTTCAGTTCAGGATGAATTTTGGGGTCACTGTCTTAGCAAGCAGCATGTGCTCATTCGTCTTGTTTACCACCTTCAGCACATCTGTTTCCAGATATTTCTGCAATCAATTGGTACGTACCTCACTCAACATACACTCAACAGCCTTCTACTGTAATGCAACCCCAAACGAAAATGTTTTGTTTAAGTGTTGAGTTTTATCCAAAATAATATTTTCTGAATAAATGTAGGTAGTTTTGGAGAAACTATTTTACTGCTACATTGTCCCAATTAAAAAAATACAATATGTTATGAAAACTACTGGCTAAAATATTTCTTTTCAAACCACAATGACACTCTTCTAACCAACGTAGCAGCAGAAGAACCCTCACCCTCATTATGTGCATGTCCTTCTCCTTCTCAGAGCATGTTCCTTTGCTTGAGGCCGACAAGTTGGGCTCCACTGGATTTCCTGAATCCACATCCACGTTTATGCTTTCTACTTGCTGAGTGGAGGTTTCTTGCTCACCCACCGATGAACAACAAACACTTGAAGCTCTTCTCAGAGCAGGGTCTTCATCCTTGTCCTCAGTAACAGGTCTCACATCCAGACACTCTTCTTCCACATCTCTTCTTTTAGTGCCTATTGTTGTTTCCTTTTCAGGTACAATTTGTGATTTCACTGTTGGATTTATTTGTGATGCAAGCTCAGCTTTAGGTGGAATATATGACACAAATATTACATTGTCTTCGTCTACTGATGTTTGCTGTTGTGTTGAGTCATCATCATCGCAAAGATCAATTATGTCATCAGAGTCGTCTGGAATGACGATACTGACTTCCTGCTGTGTTTGGTTTATAACTGGCTCAACTGACTGTTGAGATGACGGTAAGGTGGTTCTGTTAAGTTCATGTTTGGCTGATGTTGCTGGGTCACTTTGGTCCATTTTAAATGGCAGGCTGCACTTTTTAGCCATAAAAAAGACCTTTCCATTGTGAATGACCAAGGCGTTATCCTCACCTTTACCACCTAGAACTGACTGTGAAATAGCTTTTTCACTATCGTCACAGTTTTGTTTATTTTCACGCTCAGCCAGGGATCGAAGGATCTTAGAAGCGACAGACGAAGATTTTTGAATAAAATCACAGCTTCTCATTGCCACCGCTTGCATATTATCTGAGATAACAGGTGAGGAATCAGGATTTAGCCAATTTGGAGCTGTTGGGCTTTCTTCTTCTTCAATCACCCACTTGATTGGGCTATTGGGTCTTTGGGAAACCTTTGGAATCAGTTTTAAATAGGGCTTTGATCTCTTTGATTGGGATGCATGTAAAGTTTTATTAGCTGTACTGACTGAGTCAGTAGCAGAATCATTTGATAGAGTGTCACGTTGAATTATGGTTGTGACAGGTGACACAAAGACCACACTGTTTAGGTTTGACTCTGATGAAATACAAATGTGTTTCTTGATCCCTGGAGGGAGGTCAGATGCTGGGAGTGTTTGGACTTCTGCATCAGGTGGAATCAGAATGTGATGTCCTTTGGGGAGAGCTGGGGACATCACAGTGACTGGGAGCCGACATGGACGTCTTACTGGCTTATCACAGTTTATTGAAGGTGTTGCAATCGGATAGTCTTTGGCTGTTAAATTTATAACCTGTGGCTGTAGTGACCGCTTATTCTGTGAGTATCCATGATCCAAGTGATTTGCAGAGGTAAAAGTCTTCGTGCAACTTTTCTGAGTGGCAGGAGGATTTGAAGTTGTCTTTTTAACTACCTGAACAGGAGCTGAAGCCATATTCGTGGGTAGCCTTCTCTGAGGTGTAGAGTCTGTTCTGGGATGGCATTTGTCAGTTTGAAAAAACTGTCCGTTAACCATTTGTACTGGAATCAGTTTCATTATGTTCTTTCCATTGGCTGCAACAGCAGGTACTGCCTGGTAGTACATACCGGTCCCACTGATCGAAAGAGAGAAGAACAGAGCAGAAGTATTGAAATGTAAACACTATAGGCTGAGATGCATTTAAAGTTTACATTCCTACTGATGCATTTTGCACTTTTGCCTGAAACAGGGCAAATGTTCTGCTGATTTTCCAACTCTCTTTGCCCTAGTTAATACTGGTTACACCTTGATGAGCTATGTTAAGTCAATCAGCAGCCAGAAAAGCCAGTTGACACACCTGATGTGTTTAACCACAAGGGAGCGTTAAGAGTTAAAGAACCAGCCGGACAGATAGAGGGCCACCAGTAATTGGTGGATACTTGTCAGCTTGCGCTTTCAATGTAACACAGAGTAATTGGTTTTAGGCAATGTACTGGTACAGCCCAAAGGGGTTCCCCAGAGAAAATTAAAGAGAGAAAAAGTATTTACCAAAGTATATAAGTGCCAAATATAATATAAAAAAAGAAAAACTCATATTTAAATTTTTTTACTAAACTATGCACAATAAAATTTAAGTTAAAACAACAGGTAAAAGAGGCCAAAGGGGGGCCACCCGTGGAGTTGTCGTCCTGTTTACAGCCCTGTTCGTCAGCTGTTGGAAACTTCGCGTTCTGCTGTAACTGTACCTTTGAGCCGCATTCCGGTCTTTATTTGCTGGATACATGGCCCTTGAAACCAGTGAACGCCTCTGAAGCTCGCAGTATCTTCAGGCGAAACCAGCAGATTCAGTGAAACGCTCAACTTTGAGCCGATTAAAATAAGGTAACGTTACGAGCTAACGGTAACGAAGCAGCCGCGGACATAAAGAGTTAACGCACACGGTAACGTAAAGAACGCTACATGATGACGCTATTGTCTCAGCAGTCACGATATTAAAGGTAAATTATAACATAGCTGCAGTCATTTTACCGCTTTCTCGTAAAAACATCGTATTATCGCTACTAAGGTTTCATTTCTTGTGGCACTTCACTTCTCGGCTTCCGTAGCTTACGTTAGCGGTTGTTGTTACATCCAACTTCCGGTCTGTTACACGGGATGCGTCCATTGAAGCAAAGATTTAATGTTACACTCGTTGTTGTTGAAAATGTAAAACATTATTCTTAATTTCTTATAAAACAGTCCGTACCTGGCTCAGGGACAGCAACTGTTTCCACATCAACCCAAATAAGAGCATAAATATGGTTGTTTGATATTTGGACATGACTATTTCATGTTCATCGAAGACAGCCCGTCCCTTTCTTTTTAGGATGCTTAGGACAAACTACAGTACAGTACTGTGCCTACCAAGTACCATAACGTACAAAATGGACATTTGTGATTTTTGGTCTACATGTTGATTAGATTATGTTTTGTTTACTGCAGTTCAGTGATAAGAAGCATCACTTGACTCTGACAATACTGCACCTGTTGAACACTAAAATTTTAGTTTGTGCACAAAACTCACAAAATGTTAGAATGATTATTGATATGCTCTAGCGGAGTCGTTACAGCTGTCTTGGTTTTTTAGTGAGCATAATTGCCATGATGAGTTGATTATGCGTGGAGCCGAGTCGTGCTGTGTCTGTGTTCCCTTCTACGGCCCAAATAAAAGAAAGCGCTGCTAGATGAAGCATTAGGCTTCAAGAATAACTATAACAAGCACAGGCAGCAGCAGCATGAGGCAGAGATAAAAAGCTGCATTTAAGACAGACAGTTGCTTAATACTGGGAAAAAAACGAGGCATCTCTTCTGCAGTAAAAAAACATTTTCATATTGAAAGCTTAAATGACAACAAAGACAAAAGAGAACATTTCCATGAAACATCATGTTGCTGATTCATGTTTGCATGACGTCAGAGCAAACTGGGATCAAGTTGAACCGAAAACTAACCAGCATGCACCTCCACCTCCTCTCAGTACCAGCCCAGATGCAGAACCTCTACGTTAGCTATCCTCTCCTGCTCTCCATAGCTTTGACCATTTGTCTCATAGCAGATCATGTAATTAAAACTCAGAGATTATAACTGTAAAGCAGTTACAGATGCAACAAGAACCGTTCCACTGTTTAAAGTAGTTCTGCAGCAAAGCGTATTAACAATAAGTGCAATTATGCTTTAAACCTGATTGTTGGGGTTTGATTTTGTGAATAAACCCACGAATCAGACTCAGTCTCATTGTCATGAACATTTACAGGAGTGTTCAGTCCTTGTTTGCTAGGAGATCATCCAGAATACGCTCACACATATACAAGCAGCGTGGAATATGGAAGAACCCTGAAGGAGAAAAGTACACAACAATTATCATGCCAAGAAGACAGTGAATATTCAGACTCAAGTCTGTTTTCTTTCTTGTGTAATCACACCAGTGTACACCAACATTTTTCATAATGATTTTGTTATTGACCTAACAGGTGTTTCCTGTTGCTTTGTGAATCCCACGCACTTACCTTTAAAGGGGCCTCCTTTGAAATCCAGCGCTACTTTTCCTTCCTGTGTCAAATATCCAAACCACTCACCACACTTAGCATCAGGAAACTGCGGGAGTGAGGTAGATGTACGAAGCATTAGACCCACAGTGGATTTCATTCGAATGTGAAGATTCAAGTTTTAACCCCTTAAGCCCACAAACTAAGTTTGTTGAATTTTTACACAGTGAAGCTGAAGAAGTGTAGATGTTTAGGTCATGAGAAGCTAGCGATCATCAAGTTGCTTTGGAATGATCAGTAATTCATAATGTACATGACAATTTACTGTTCTTTCGGTTTGGGTGCTAAGCTCTGTCCTAACGCATCAACATGAGTCTGATCTGAACAACTCACTCTCCTAAAGAATGAGAATGTGCATATATTCCAAAAGAAGCAGGCCTGAGCACTCACATGACTAAAGGTGTATTCATAAACTTTGGAGAAGCTCTGCAGCAGTTCCGGCTTCTTGGTTCGACTGTAGGCCATTAGGAAGGCGACGAGCGCCTCGCAGTGAGGCCACCACAGCTTCATGCTCCACTCCAACTGGACACGTGCATACACACAACACCAGCAGGGGAGAATGATTTGAAGCATGTCTGAAACATATTCACTGTTGCAAGCAGTATACAGTACATGAGAATCCACGTATACCTGTGTGGGACAAAACCCGTCCACATCCAGGAAGTAGAAGAGGCCCCCGTGCTCCTTATCCCACCCACACTGATAAGGGAGGTCCACGAACTTGCTGATGGCAGTCGTTTGAAGCTGCTCGTCCCCCCACTCGGCACTGTACTGAATCAGGAACCAGCCCGCTTCCAGTGCATGTCCTGAGTCAGCAGTTTGCCACGGAAAAATGATGAGGGAGGCAACATGGGACAGGAAAACAGCTTGACCCTAGCTCATATCATGTCTGTCTGATTGACTGACTGACTGTAGCAGGCAGTGAAGCATTAACCTGGGTTCTGCACTCGACCCTGGCAACCCGGCAGCTCTGCTCCGTCCAGCGAAACGTTCTCTAAAATGGCAGAGCCGTCTCTCTGTAAAAACAATTAATTTTATATTCACTTTCTGGCAACCTGTCATAAGATCTCACATCACGTTGGTGAATCCAAAGTGTTATTGCAGAAGAATGCACAATTATCAAAATAAAACGTGTGATAAAAGCTTCCTTAGTGCATGCCATGAAGTCCTTCAATAGGTAGCTGAACCGTGTGTCCTTTATTTCATGGTACTTACTTTGCTTGGGCACCTAAACCCTGTTTACGCTTATTACCCATGACTCAACCCCACTCTGCGTGTCCACACCTGTACGTGTTGCAGAATCTGCTGTACACACCACTGGCCCAGCTCCCTGTACTTCTGAACCACCTCGGGTTTGCGGCCTTCGGTGATCTGCTGCACCAGGCACAACAGCATCATAGGAACCGCCATGCTGTTGGTGGGAGCGTTCCCAGGGAGCTGGGACCGGCCCAGTCCTGATGAGTCCACCCGGACCCAGTAGATCAACTGCTCCAGCATCTGTTCAGCCTCGAGCTAGTGATAAAAGGAAGCAACAATTCACTTCCTAGTTTTACTCAATAGTTTACAGCTACTAAAACGAAATGAGAACATGTCTGGTTCTCAACTAATAGAGAAAATTAAAACTGCAAATGTAGCTTTCACTACAATTCTTTGCAGATGACATGTACATTTATGATAATGACAAAAGGAAAGCAACTCAGACATAATAAGTAAAAAAAAAAAAAAAAAAGTTTATTGCAGCCTTTACTGCTTATTTATACCTGCATGTCGCTGTCACCGGTGACCCTGCTCAGTTCATCCATGGCCATGATGTAGAAACACTCGCTGAATATGGTCCTCTGAACTTTGACTGCTTTACCGTCTCTCGTTAGGCAGAAGGCACATTTCCACTGACCGCTGCTCGTGGACACGCGCGCAAACTTCCTAAGGAACGCTCCACCTGAGATGCAAATAGATAATATGACATTAGACAGTGAGCATGAGGTCCTTTCCACGTAGCCAGTAATGGTTAAGCTGGTTGAACTGTGCTTTCCTTAAACTCCTTTAGGTGACATGTTTTCAGTGCAGATTAATTATTCACACTATTCCTCAAACACAGAGCAGACAGCACAGCCCAAACACTATTATGGCTACACAGAGCACTGCTGCACCACCTGTTGTGCTCATGTGCACGGCATTATCACCACAGTGACAATGTTAAAATCCTGACAGCACTAAGGTCATTCCTTGACCTCTGGTCCAGTTTGATTAGTAACAGTCACACAAACCGGCTTTTGCTGCGTCCAGGATTTCAGGCTTGTGGAAGCGCTCCATGGTCCTGTACAGGCGGCAATACATCCACACCTGGGAACACACAGCAATTTAGTTTACTCACGCACCGCGGTCACAGTCTGGTTCCTCCCAGTCAGCACCAGAGCAGAGACCAACCTGTCGGCCCTGCAGCCACACATACTTCAGCTCATCATAAACCTTCCCATCTCTCCCGATGCAGGTGAAGAAGCCCCTGAAACGGGAAGCGCGGGCTCATATCATCATAACAGGGAGACAGACTGTGTGAGACAGTTCGACTTCATGGTTGCAACTACAGTACCCGTGCACGGCGTCATGGGAGTGTTTGAGCCAGAAGTTCACTACGTTGTCCAGTTCCTTACGAATCCGCTCTCGACAATCTTCCAGCTTCACCACAGCAGACATTGTTCCTTAAAAAAAGAAAACAGGAGTTAAAACTGCAGTATATTTAGGTACTTAAGGGCTCAGATACATCCCAGACCGGTGGTTTTTAGTAGATATACTACTATGAGGTCTTCTACTGAGTTGTTCACACAGTGGTTTTACTGTATAAACTTGGAATGTGTGTAAACAGCTGTGGTGATCAACACACCATCTGATGTTACGTTGATCACTGCAGCTGTGCCACATGTGCAATCTGTGCACAGGTTCTCCTTCACAGAGACATAGATAGATGTTACTTCAACGTTCAAGTACACTTGTATCTTCCATTTGTGTCCCTGCTCTGGTTATGAATCTATTCTACCAGGCTTTAACATGTCACACACAGTTATGTTCATTTGCATTGCATGTCCGTGTTTGCCTTTTCTGCCTGCAGTGGTTTTTCCTTTCTGTGTCTGGACACATCTGTGGTTTTCTCTCTGTGGTTTGCCCGTTGTCCTCCTTCGTTTTGTTGCTTGATCCTGACCATCCAATCCTTTGCCTGGTTCTGAAACTAAAACTAAAACTGTGTAAAGTGCCTTGAGATAAACTGACATGTTTTGATGAATTAAGTTTTAATTTCGTTAATTTTGAAATCTAGACATCCGAACCGGAAGTTAAGAACCTTACGCCATGATCCCGCAATATTATTTCTGATTTCACTTTTAAGCCTTCACGGGACTACACAGAAGTAATCTCGCTCTTCGTGATGGTGTAAACAGGCAGGAAAGCGACTCCTCGTGTGATGCAGCAGCCTGCAGCCTTTGTTGGTCACGTCGTGTTGAGCAGCTTTAACCACCCGAACCGCACGAAGCCTGGAAATAAAAGCGATCCTACTGTACCTGCAGGTCTGAGGCGACGAATGAGCTCCACAGAACGTCCGCGGCTGATCCCTAATCATATGACAAGCGCTGCTACCAGGAAGTGGGAAGCTGATCTCAGCACAATGATCCAGTGATCCTCCGAGTCAAGCAGCCATCCAATCACAGGGCGCCGACGGGCACGTGCTAAGTGTTTTTAAAGATTCTGCAGGATCCAAAACATGAAGTGAAGGGGAAACGGATGAGTTAACACTTGGATGCAGGTCGAACGAATGCAATGATGCAAAGGAAAACACAGAGGAGAAAGTCACATATTTCCTAATATCTAAATGTAAATTTTTAAATAAAACAGTTACAAAGTAACTTCAGGTGGCTTCACAGCATTTGTCTTCGTCTAAAGGGAGAAGCCTCCTAACGATATTCATGCAACTACTAAAATAAACTAAAATAAAATGCAAAAACACGTTTTAACTCACTGAGCGTGCGCGCACTTCTCTTTTCATTAACGTCTTTAGGAGAAGATATTCTGAATGATGGACGGCGACGGTTCGCTGCAGTATAAGTAGAAACCAGCAGGTGGCAGCATCCGCTGAGCCGCTGCACCGACATCCAACCTGGTGGTCTAATTTTTCATGAACACGGAACATTTGGCCGCTGTGAAAATGAACTCAGCTCGTTCCACGGCGTCACTGGCTGGAGGCTGCCTCTGGTAAATGCCCTGATGTTTGAAGGCACTGACCTGTTTTTTCACTCCTCTAAACATGTTGACCACATTGTTGAACGTCAGAATTCACCCTGCAGGATCTGAGATGGCAGCTCCCTCCTCCAAACATCACCTTTTTTGATTTTTTTTTCCCACTTTGGTTCCTTTTTACACCATCTGTTGTGTTGCAGAATGTGTCCCAACATCACTGCACACCAGACCCTAACGCTCAAAGCAGCAACATTGATGTGTGAAGAGGTGAAACACAACCATCTATATGAACAGTATTAGATTAGATGACTCTTGACATGCAGATTTACAGACAAACACCCAGTAGATGTTTGTGGCCAAAAGGCTTGAACCACAGAGGCCTCAGCTGTACCAGACCGCATGTATCACCAGATCAGCCCCTCCCCTCCTGTCTTTACCCCAGGACAGTCGGCAGTAGCTGTATTAGTGGGTCTGTTGGTGTTGGTGTAATCTTCACACACCGTCTCAACAGGGGAAAATCCATGCTGACATCTTCCTTCCGGTGTCACAATGACGGCACATAAAAAGAGTTGAGACATGACACCAGCACAGAGCAGAAGGCATTCAGCTCTTTATCTGACCGTAAACAAGCATTTTAATCTGTCGGTGACGCTTTTCTGTCATACAGCGGATCACGGTCGCCCGTTTGTGTCACTATGGCAAAAGACTTCACGGGAAGCTGTTTATTCAATGTCTTGGGTGCAGGTATGCTTGAGAAGAGCTGCAAAACAATGGAAACAAACTAATTAAAACTATGAACATTTTTATTTCTGTTTTAGGGTTTACCATTCTCATCATAGCTGCATTCCCAGTTACTGAGATCACCATCGGTAAGTAACTCTTTGAAATTCTATCTGTCTACATATTATATATTTATACTTTTTTATTCTGTCTTTACTATCATTTTATTAAAGTTGGGATTTCTCACATTAATATAACTATTTTCTAGAAACAGGTTACATAGTATCATTCAGTTAGTAAATCCTGCACAAGCAGATTAATTTTTCTTATTATTTTATCTGTAAATTTCTTTAAACCAAGGCATTTTCAACTGTGCTTTTATGGTGTATTGAGCTGTTTTAAAGTTGCCTGGCATCAGAACATGACCATCTTAAACTGTAATGTTAGAAACCAATGCATAAACACTAAAACATCGTTTTTGAGCTTTTCAGGTCATAAGAAAACTAGTTTAAACCACGGCATATGCAACTGTACATTTAGGATGCATTGAGCTGTTTTAAAGTAGCCTGGCATGAGAACATAACCATTACAAACTGTATAGTTAAAAACCAATGCACAAACACTAAAACATTGGTCTGGAGCTTTTCAGGTCATAAGAACACTAGTTTAAACCACGACATATGCAATTGTGCTTTTATGGTGTATTGAGCTGTTTTAAAGTTGCCTGGCATCAGAACATGGCCATCTTAAGCTGTAATGTTAGAAACCAATGCATAAACACTAAAACATTGTTTTGAGCTTTTCAGGTTATAAGAACACTAGTTTAAACCAAGACATATGCAACTGTACATTTAGGATGCACTGAGCTGTTTGACAGTATTCTGTGCAGTTGGAAGTTTTCATATTTAAAATTGACATTTTTGTCATCATTGACCTGTATTTCATTTTATCATCACCACAGGTGTTTGATTGATATCATAGCTATTTAGGTCTAACGGCCACAGTTTGCAACATGCCTCTGGTGTCTTCTTAAACAGGTGCGCTGTACCTGCATGAGTGCCCAGTAGCACCAGCGATCCCAGTCTGTGTGATGGTGTGGGGGATACTGGTTTTGATGGTCATAGGCCTGCTTCTTCTGCCAAAACTCTGTCCAGGAGCCCCGGACAACACGACCTTGGCTCTGTCTATCTGGAGCCTCTTTCTGCTCCTCGTTATCGCAGTTCTCTATGGTGAGTGACACTTCTCTGTACAGTTGTTACCATGGAAACCGGAAGGCTGCATGTTCGCTATGTTCAAGTGAGCTTCTGTTTGTCGACTAAAATCAGTTTCACCTTATTTCCATCGCCAGGCAGTTACCACATTTACGCAGTGTATCCTCCCAACTACAACAAGGCTCTCACCCACACAAACGGACCCAACAGCAGCATCCCCCGTGTTCCTGCAGCTGACAAGGTCCTTCCCACCGCGCAGAACGAGAACCACACTCTTCCACTCCTGAACCACACCTGGACGATGCATAAGAACCACACCTTAACGGATATGATTCAGAAGTTGGTCCGAAGCAGATCAGAGGGCGAGCACCTGAACGCCACAGCGCCTTACTGCAACAGAACCGTGTACCTGTTCGCCTTCTGGACCACCACGTTAGCCTATGTGCTTACAGGACTCTCCCTGGTGATCCTCTTCTTTTTCTATTTTTGCATGAAGTTATTAGTTTCCATTGTCTACCACTGATGACTTCAGAGGACGCTTCCGTTCGCATCACGTTTAAGGAAACCGTAGAAGTGACAGCTGCTCTCGAGTGGCCCACCAGGAGCTCCTGCTTTTGAATAAAAGGCCGCTCCACTTGGCCACAGTGCTGCATGAGTCAAACATTCAAATGCTTCCTTCTCACGTGTGATTCAGACGGTACCAGGAAACAAAAATCCCATGTTGCTTCAACGTATTCAGCCTTTCAACATACTCCAGGCCCCAGTGCAGCTCACACAAGCCCTCCTCTTCATCAATTCTATGTTTACGTAAGGAGGGAAACATCAGACATCACCCATTTTTTACATCACTGTGTTAAACCCTGATGGAACATGTCTCTTCTTTGTGTGTTGCTGGGTGCTTTATACAAGCTGTGTTAAAGACTTGTTCCTCATGGAGAGGAACAGAAGAGTTTGTAGTGTGTTTCTGCACATTTTGGATTTTAAGTTTAATCACAGCAGATTTTATTTTCTTTGTGAATAACTTGTTCAGTAGCTCAATATCAAAATATATTGAGCTATACAGGGTGTCAAAATATCAGTAGTGTAAATACGTTGTAAAATAAGTATTAACAATATGTTTATGTTTGACAATTTACTGTGGGTCTAATACTTTTTGTGAGTGTTTTTGTAAGACTCATCAGATTCTCTATTACCTAATAAACATCAGGCAAAATGAGGAATTTCTAGCTCTAACGTGAAGACGACAAACATGGACTAGTTCTGTTAAAGCTGAGTAAAGAATGGGCTTAAAAATGACTAGAGGAAAGCCAGTGTGTCTAAACGTCACTGTTCAGGGGTCAGAGGTCATCGCTTACAGGCCCTCCACTGGTTCAGCATAGTCCCACACAGTCAGGTCTGAAGGATAAACTTCGGTGAGTAATCAGTTGAATTCTTTATTAGCCTTGATCTAGCTACGTAGGTCAATTAATAATGTCAGCTGATTAATAATTACCTCAAAGTCATAACCTGTTGGTTTACAACTGCAGCTTTATCCAAGTATCATCTTGGCTCAGTGGATGAACTCGATCATGTCTAAACATGAAGAAGTAGCGTTTTACACTTGCTTTGCGGCTTTGCTTTGATCTTGTGCCACCTTTTATGTTTTGTTTCATTGTCTTGTCTTTTAGTCGGTTTGCATCAGTACCAACCTCATTAACACTCAGTAATGTTGCATTCCTGCCTTTAACAGCGCCACATCGCTTGCTCTCCTCCCTCAAGGCGCAGACAGAAAGGGTTTGTATTCTAATGGAGCGTTTTCCAGCCTGTGATGATGTGGGGAGAGAAGCAGAGGAGCAGCACACATCCATCATCGCAGGGTTTTCACTGCTCAGCTCGGGAAGCATCTGCTCCCACTGCCAGCCGGCTTCTCTGCAGAGAGGGAAACCTGATTATCCAGAATGACAGCAGCAGAAGTGAATTGGCTGCTTGTCAACAGGAGAGACAATATGCCGATAGAGTGCGATGGGACGCTGAGTGCTTGGTTGTAAACACTTCTGAGCGCTGGCAGTTGGTCTGGGCCAACAGAAACCTCTAGAAAAGCACTGACACGCTCCAGTAGTGGAGCTCCATCAGCTGGGGGTCCGCTGTGTACGGCCTCACTCTGCTAAAATCTCAGCCTAGACCATTAGAGTTTTGACACATTCAATGAGTGCAACGTACTCAATTATGTAAAAAATAATCTGTCGCAATAGATTCCAGCTCTAGCTTCTGGGAGGAAACCTCCAGGAAACAATCGACTGACGTCTGCTGGTGTTTGAGCTGACACAATGAAGTCGACTGAGAGTATCAACGTCCACGTTTCCAACAGATTTACTTACTTCAGCCCAAAGCGAAATGTGACAGCACATCTTATCTCATGACTTATCTCACTTTGCCGGGGGATATCTTCTCATCATCCAACATCCCTCAGCCGGAGGTGGGAACATGTCGGATCACTTCCCCTTGTTTCCACTCCCTGTCAAGTCTGAGGTGTTTTTCCAGCGCGGCTGGGAGACAGCGCAGAGACAGACGCGTCCCACCAGACACAGCTGCCTATTGTAACGCCGCCGTGTTACAGGAAGTTTAAAAGCCCATGATTACAGACCTGGATATTTACTTGACATCTACCATAGATCACCAGAGCAGTGTCAACAAGAAATCATGAAAAAAAACCTAAGCCATGCCAAGCATTACTCACTCCTGTTTTGTGTATTAAATGAAGCGCCTGAACATATTTAACTGATTGAGCTCTGGATGCAGTCCCTGCCAAGTTCAACTTGTGCCAACAAGTTCAACTTGTACAGCAAACTAGTTTGTTGTAGTCGGCTTAAAAAATTAACAGGTAATGAGGACTTAAGCTCCGGGAGAGACTCTGGAGCTTGTCATGTAGTATGATGAATACTTCATACAGTAATGAGTAATACGAAGACAGGACACACATGCGCGTGTAGAACCCTGAAAGTTTAGAGCTTCACGTGCACATTAATCTGGTTTTATGTCTTTAATCACAAAAAAACATTCAGACATTTGCGTGTTTTAATTAAACTAAACACAATACTTACATGGCTTGATTGATACAATCCCATAATAATTATTCTGAATTACATCTTGTTAATTCATTCGAAAACAGAATGATATTGAATGGCGTGCCAGAAGAAGGTGCTGGAAACCCTGTTTGTCATCACGCGCCTTTAGAACAGTCGGCCTTCCTGTACGCCCACGTCCTGCTCTTAGCTGTAGTTCCTCAGATAGACCAGCCTGTGAGGCTGCAACTTCTCCCGGCACAAGGGACACTCTGCCTGTGTGATGTAAAACACGGAACAGACGTGGCAACGTTAGATTTTACAGGCAGTTCTAGCTGAAATGATCATAGTGTGAGCCATGACATGGTGGTGATGGATCCTGACCTTGTTGTTGCACCACTCTGTGATGCACTCCCAGCAGAAGAGGTGTCCACAGGGGGTGGAGGTGGAGTGTCTCCTCTCCTCCAGACAGAGGATACAGCGGGCAGCTCTGGGCCTCGAGCTCTGTGTGCGCTGAGGACTGGAGACAGGTCAATGAGTTCTCCATTATACCGAGCACATGTAAGTCTATTTTTGTGACGATTCAGCCACTGAGTACCGGCCCTGGTTCCGTACCTGAGGTTCCTGTAGAGCTTCCACTCCTGCCTGGCTCGCTGCCTCTGTCTGAAGTTGTTGAGCTGCAGACAGACGGTGAAGAGCAGCTGAAGGAGAGACACGGCTCCCAGCAACCTGTAGCAGCTCCTGATGGTCCCGTCGCCGGTGTTCGGCCCCATCACACGCAGCTACACACAAAGAATGAAGCAATACAGTTGTAATGTGTCTTCATGTGTCAAGATCAACAGAAACCACAGTTATTATGAGTTTTACATGTATTTTTGTATGAGGTACTGCAGTAACAATACTTTTGATACTTTTAAAAAGAAAGAATTATGAAACACAGGGAATTTTTAGTTAATGTTATAAAAGCAAAGGGTTTAAACATGTCTATGTTGGCTTTACACTGGCAAATTATGAAGTTATAATTTATTATTTGGTACAATTTGTTTAAGTTAACTTATTTAACAATGCTGTTTTAATGGCTATAGTTTGTGCTGCTGTGGAAGTGCATCACATTTTAGTTAGTTATTACTGTGTTCCTGGCTGCTTAACACACTAACCTTTAACAGTGGCTAGAAAATGTGTTACATGGTACTAAGGTGGATTTGGCCGCAACACAAACAGCCATGTTTTTCGCCAGAAATTCTCCCTCTACTGAAAACAGGGCCTCGTCACTCTTACGCGTACTGATTGATTGTGAAATCTGAAGGGTTTTCTCTTAAATCTAAACGGACACCACCGGGTTTCCGTCACCTACATAGCTGATTCCTGCCACCCTCCTGGACAGGTGATAGAAGCAGCCACCGATGTAGAAGAGAGCCACGTGGAGCCGCTGCAGCAGGGTCAGACCCTGCCGCAGGACAAACACGGCAGGCAGACACGCACTCCTCTGGGGTTCTGACAGCAGGCCCACCGCCCGCGCCACCCATCGCCTCAGCCACAACTCCAGGCTCCACGGCCCAGACGTCGCGTGCCTGCGACCGGCGGCCGCGCGGCTCTCCTGGCCCCCTTCCAGTTCGTTCTCCAGGCAGACAAGGAGCTTGTCCAGGAGGTACGGGAACAAGGCATGGCAGAGAACAAAGAGGCCTCGTCTGGCTCTGGACGGGATCTGTCGTTTAGTGGGATCCACTTGGACGATGCTGACGTACTCTTCACCCAGAGTTTGATAACCTTGGCAGGACAATTATCCCAAAACGTTAACTGTGCTTGTGTATAAAGTATATATGATATGCACATGAAGACTGTGAGCTTTAAAAGATTGCACCATTCTTTTCCCTTAAGTTTTACATAAATCCCAGCAGGTAAACGTGTAATAAATAACATAGATTTCAGAAGTGTTTGGTGAGTAACTACCAGAGAACGTTGTTAAACCATAGTACGTGATGTCTGACAGCAGCTCGATCTCTTTCCTCCAGTCCAGCCATCGTTTGGATCCTATAGCAAAACAGTCAACATTACATATACTAACGTGCCTATTCTTACGACACCGCCTATTTAATGCTCAAACGCTTTAGTAACAGACGCAGGAGAATAGGAACCGACTCCCCGACACTACCTGCTACTGAGCTAACGCTAATTACGAAGTTACTGGCTAAAGTGAAGTAGTCGTATCTAAAGTGGCGTGTTATATTTGAACAAACCTACCAGCGACCGCTTGGAAGGCTTCGTTCGCGTTGTTCCTCAGGACGCTCTGGTAGAATTCGTCCTTCTGACTGGAGCGGATCAGCTGGGACTGGTTGGCAGGAGCTAGAGGCATCGCTAGGCGGCTAACATGCTAGCAGCCTCGGCTAGCTGAGACAGCTCATGGTGCAATGTTTAAGCTAGCAGGCTGCGTTAAGCGCCACTGCATTAGCCTCGGCCAAAAGGATAACGCTAAAGCTCGCCGGTGACCGTTGATCTGACAGAGTTTTGCTTGTTTATTCGACAGATGTCACCGATTCCTTTCGAGGAGGAAACAGGAGAAGCAGCAGCAAACTGACGCTGTAGCTCATATGTTACAGCGCCACTTACCGGTCGGAGGTGGTATATAACCACCTTCTACCGACGTGAAATCAACCTTTTATTAGTGTTAGAACCTACATTAACTCATCAATACTCATCATATGCAGTTGTTAAAAAGAGGGAATAAACGAGTTGACAAAGAATGACTTTATTCCCAACCACCCACCGTCATACAGTAAAAACTAACATTTTTAGCAAGCATGTAAATGTATTTAAAGAATTCCCAGGTTTTGTAAATCCCTGTATGATTTTAAATAAAATAAAAAAAATAAATAAAATGTGTATGGCTATACTATGTTTACGTTCCAGTTAAGCCGATGTATTTCAGAATGTGCAGACAATAAAGCAGTGGCACCTGACGAACACCCTACAGTAAATCCACCTCGTCAACACGTCTGCATTTGCTGCTGTGTGATAAGCGCGGCTACAGAAATGCTCGGTTGCCACGGCAGCCCTCTTCCACCTGAGTAAATCAAGTTCACTCATTCATTTAGAGCGCTGGCAGTTTGGCTGTGATCTCCCTGGAAAGTTGCAGAACCAGTTCCTTTGTGTGGCTGGTGCTGCTCCCTGAGCCGGCCCGGTGTGTTCTAACCGCTACAGAGAACATCCCTTCAGAATCCCACTCCCGCTCCTTCACCGCGACCTCCCTCGGCACCGGTCCCGGCCCTCGGACGGTCGGTCGGTCCTGCCATCATTCGCACCAGGAAGTTGAACTTTGCTCCGGGTTTGCGAGGAGGAGGAGGAGGAGGAGGAGGAGGAGGAGGAGGAGGAGGAGGAGGAGTTTTCCTTTCCCTCCATTGAAGCGGGGAGCAGCCTGTGAGCTGTTGCAGACCAAAGGTAGATGGTGTGGGAAGCGCTTTGCTGCCTGGGACTAAGCCACAAACAGCCACACGGGGAGAGTGTCCGGTTTCCACAGGTAGGAGCGCTCTGTTTGTCTACCTGCAGACATTTCATAGCACTTGTTGGCTGAACTGGTTTCAGCGGCGGGAACGCGACTCAGAGGAGTGATCACGCTTTAGTGATCGCAGCCGCTGTGATTTATACATTTACTGTCAGACTTTGGCTGCACTGTGTGGATTAGTGTGTAGAAGGTCCACCTGAAAATGACTCCTACTGGAAAAGAAGCAGGCGAAACTCTTCCCGGGCTTCGATCAGAAAAACGAGGTTTGAGCCGTGTCATCACATTCTGCAGCGCAGGATGGTGATGACAGATAAACATCGCGGCGATGTGAAATCACAGCCACGGCTTCAACGCTTCCACCGCCACAGACCTGAGGCTCCTCCACAGACAGTTTCACTGGTCACAAGGAAACCTGGGATTCACATGTGGTCAAACATGGTGCTAGGAAATAAGACACACTTATTTATTAATAATAATGTTTATTTTATATGAGCTAAAATGGTGCATTATGGGACACAGTCGGTTCTGCTGCAGGGTTCCTCTCCACTGTTACCTAGTGTAAGGTCTTCAAACTTCAAAGACAGGATCTTAGATATCAGCGTGGCTTTTATTGCGCATGGTAACTGTAACTGAACCCGTGTCCGTGAGGCTAAACTGAGCACAGAACAACAATAGAGATAGAGTAGATTGTGTGTGGGTGGGGGGTGTTTGTACAGGCATGTCCTTAAAGGACCCTACAGACACACACACACACACACACACGCACACACACACACACACACACACACACACACACACACACACACACACACACACACACACACAAAGGAAGGGAAGGAAGCAGGGGAGGAAGCAAGGTGACACCTGCTGAGGAGGCAGAGAGCGCGTCGCTTCCATAATTACCTCAGACAGCAGATGTTGCGTGCGCTGATTATGCGGCAGCGCCGAACACGCCATGTCTGGGGTTCACCCGGATCCGCACTCTCACCCAAACACACACGGGAGGCCGTTTCCTGACATCACACGGGGTTCGCGGATGTGACAGGTTTTATTAGCGCCTCGGGCGCCTCGGGGCCCTCTGGCAGATAAACAGCCCGTGTGAGCAGGTGGTTGCTGGCTGTTCTTCTCGGCCACGTCGCGTCATATTCTAAAGATTATGAGCGGCGCCTCCAGGGTGACGGCGGTGCGACGGCGGCCTCGGCTGTGCTCCTCTCCGCACACAGACGTCCCAGAATCACGGTCTAGTTAGAGGAACAGGTCGCTTTTATGACCGCGTCATCCAGAAGTTACGGCGGCCAGATGGAGCTCGCCGTCTGGCCGCCGTAAATCGGACTGATGAGGAGCCGGATCGGTTCCGCTGTCATGAAGCTGTCGGCGGCACCTGTTCATCTCATGGTGTCTTTTAAAGGTTGAATCAATTAGTCAACGCCACCGTCCCTTTCGTCAGCACAACCGCACAAACAGCCTCTTTTTTGGCCTTGTTAATAGTTACACGTGTGTCTGTGCCATTAGATGGGCTTTATCTCTAAAAGGAGGAATCTCTGATGCTCGTGGACGCGATCGTCCATGCTTTTTGAACAGGAGGCGGGTGCGCGCTGCACGGAGGCCTCACGTTTCTCCACACGTTTCTCACAGCGGGGGACTGGGGTCGAGTCACCGTTTTCCTCAGGGTGTGAATGTCATGCACATTCAGCAGCGCTTTCCCCCCTTGACCTTTACGAGTCCCTGAGAGTTTCATGCATGATCTACTGTGGTGGATGAAAGAGCGCGATGGTCTGAAGGGCACGGAGGAGTCTTCCCTTCGAAGTGACCAAGCGTTCCCTCGGCGACTTTGCTCCAAAGTGATGAGCTGCGACGCTGTGGTGCCTGTTTCACACAACTTGCTTCTGCAGAGGGTTTTCATGATGGCGCCTCTTACTTTTCATCATCAACACTGTGGTGGACCTCTGGCAGCTCCCTACCAGACTGCTGTAGGAGCGTGTGTGGATAATGTGTGTGTTGTGTCGCCAGCCAGCAATCAAAGCAAAACACTTAACACTTAATACGCCTGAGGTGTGTAATCGCGGCGTCTGCCGGCTCCAACTCCACATTAGACTCACTGTGCGTTTAGATTCATCCTTTCCTTCATGACCTCCGGGTGTCTGGAGCCCGGTGACCTTTTCACATAACTTTGAGTGTCATGACCTTGGGAGACGCCGCCCACATGCAGAACGTTCAGCAGCGTCCGGTTGACAATATTGAAAAGAACCTGGCATCCGCCCTGGAAATGAGCCGTCTGATGAGTGGAGCTGCCTTTGAAGCGTCGTGGGATAAAACCTCCGGTGCCTGCACCAGGGGACTTTTTATGAATACAGAGCCTGGGGCAGGTGTTGTGTTGTGGGTTTCTGTGCAACACTTCTAACAGTCATGACAGACGTGAATCACGTGTACGAGAGACGCGCGGCGACAGTGGGGCCTGAGCCCCGGCGTGACTGGGCTTTGATGGGAACGCTGGTCCTCGGTGCCGGTGGAGCCTTGTGTTCCACTGGGTGTTGGTTTTCATCCGCTTTCAGCTCGGTCACGGGGGATTTGAGGGGTCCACTGTGACCCACACAAGCAAAGACTGAATATAAGCTGCTCACATGCAGACATTGTCTTAGACATTTCCTGCTCAATGGAAACACTCACTTTGCTCCTTATCGTATGCTGCTATTGGAGCTTCATTTATTTTTGTCACGGCATCTGTTGACACCTGCTCTTTTTCTGAATAATCATAAATCTGCTGAAATATTCCTCACCGATCTAACTCTAATTGACTGTAATGAGCAGGCAATTACAGCGTTTACTCCCTAAACACCACACACATTTAAGAAGAAGTAATGAGTCAGGCCTCAGACATCGTCCTGGTCCAGCGGTTGCACCACATTGGGGATAAGTTTTGAAATGATGCTGAGTCGGCAGGATGCAGAGGAAGGAGCTGTGACTGCGGGCCTCCACTCGCTGGTGGATCCTGAATCAATGAGCTGACATGTGCAGCGCACACATGTGTGATGCTCCATAAGCTCCAGCGTGTGCAGCGGCGCCGCCGGCGGCTCAGCGGAGCTCAGAGAGCTGGGTCGACTGACTCACCGCGGCCGTGCGGGTTCTGCTGACGCCGTCTCACACCCGCCAAGCGCCCGGGCCCGAAGGGCTGAGAGTGTGACGTCACTAATCACTGCTTCAGAGTCAGTGTGAATCATAACTCAGCTCAGCGCCTCCATTCAGAGGCTGTTGATCTAAGAACCCAGGACATCCAGTTTCAGCGTCTAATATTTATCATGTTTGTCTATTGCTTCACGTGGGCTTCAAGCAGGCTGCTAAACAGTGGAGTAAAGTGAACTATACATGTCAAGACAGATCGGCCACATGCGTTCGTCCTCTGTCTCCCACACTGATAGACGTTCACTTCCAGTCTGAGGGCTGAGGCTTTGAATATCGGCCGATAGCTGATCTGTTCTACATTCAAATTTAACAAACGAAACCGGCCTCACTCTGAAACAGTCTCCACCCGTTGTTTGGTTCCATGCTGCTCCAGCTGGTCCTCTCTCTCTCCTCCGGTACCTCACCCCAACCGGTCCAGGCAGAAGGCCGCCCGCCCTGAGCCGGGTTCTGTTAAAGGGAGTTTTCTTTGTTGTCTCTTTTACTTACTAATCGGCACCGTGAGCCTCCAGTAGCCCACAGGCCTGAGTCATCGCACCTGAGTCACACCCCCAGAGTCTGTGTGAAATAATGGAGCGTCACCGTCATTTTCCTCGAACTGAACTACGTCGTTTTACTTAAATTCCCTCTGGAAAACCAGGATGATAAATGAATTCAATGGTGCTCAGGAATTCCAGCTCTACCGACAACTGAGGGAATGAATGAATGAATGGGGGAACTACGTCCCCTAGCATGTTGGAATTACCACTTAACATTCCACACACACACACACACACACACACACACACACACACACACACACACACACACACACACACAGCTCCCCCTCCCCTCCCGTGTCCAGGTGTGTTGTGTTGGTTGGGAAGCGCCGCGTGCCCGGACCTGCAGCTCGGGCGGTCTGACCGCCGAGCCGCCAGCAGCAGCTCCCAACACGTCCTCCGGCCCACAACGCAACGCCCAGCTGCCGGGGACGCACTCACACCTCACCCCAGCGCCGCTCAGCCAGCTCCGGGCGGCCGGCGGATCCCGCACGCGACGCGCAGCCGTTTTAACGGGGAACTCAGCCACGGCGGAGGTTTGTGTGCTTCACCGCAGCGGGGGACGCGCGTAGCGAGGCGGCGAGGTAGGTAAACAGAGGAGGCGGAGGCCGGGAGGCGAGGCGTGACACGTCTGGAGCTGTCACGCTGTGCGGCGCGAACGCCTCAGCTTTCTCTTAATCTGGAGGAGATCATTGTCTCCAAATCCTTTAAAAGCCCCAAATGATTTGTTATTTTAACATCTCCAGCCCTTAATTACGGACCCTCTGTGTGACGCTTCGCTCCCTCTCTGTCTGCAGTTTTCTTGCGGCTCGCTGCTGCCTCCAGGTTTGACTTTTACACGGCTATCAATCATTTAACAAGTGTAACTTCCGTCGAGGCTCCAAATATAGCGGCGCTGGAAACGCAATGCGAGGTCAAGTGGAGTTTAAAGGGTCACAGACGGAGCTCTGGTCCTTCTTCCAGCACAGCTTCCTCTCTTTCACCTTGATATCACTCAGGTTCATTCTTTGGGCCAGTAAGCGTTCTACATAAGCAGCAAAAGCGCATAGGAGCAGATTCTCCTGGGAGGAGGGTGGGGCAGCGACCCCACCCGGGCCTGATCCCAGGGCCGTGAGGATGAGGAGCTGCAACGCGCTGAAGGACAGGGCGGCTCATGACTTGCTTCGCGGTACATGTGTAGAAATGAGAAGACGAATGTGCTGGAACTGGCACCAGCTGCCTTTTCAAGCCTTCACGTTGTTCAACGGTTGCTTGGATCCGGTCGGACCCGGTCGGGGGTTCGTAATGCTCACTTTTATAGCAGTTGACATCTCGTGACCAACATTGGCCACTGGACTAAGTCCTTCCCTCCCCAGGACTTAGCATCAGACAGACAGTCGCTGCTGTGATGCCGCTGCAGGGACGGTCCAGCGTTTTAGGTGTTCGAGCTTCACAGAGCTTTGACTGCAGCTCCTCAACAGAGAAGCAGCTTTTGAATAGTCGAGATTAATCGTGCTCATAACTCTCCAAAATGACGCACAAAGGAGGATTTCTGTCTTCTGCAGTGGGTGTGAGACCCTGAAGGGCAGCGGCGCTCATGTTCCACATCAAAGCGCGTCTATGGGGAGGGGGGGGGGGGGGGGGGGGGGGGGGGTCTGGGAAGTCTGATAAAGGCCCCGGAGGGATTTTAACAAGCAAACAAATGCTTGGTGACGTCACAGAGACAGAGGCCTCTAGCTGCTGATGGTCTCTGGAACCTGTTAAACGTTCTGACCGATCTGTCGTCGGTGAGGCCGCATCGTGGAAGTCACTTACTGTAGTTAGCAGCAGCGCTAATGCTCGTCTTAAATCAATACTCGTGTCTGTATAATAAACTAAAGCCCTTTGAGCTCCGCTGTGTTGCGCCCCCATGTTTGTTCAGCTAACCGTCTCCTCAGCACTCATGTGCTAGCGTGTTCCTAGCGAAGCCTTCGGTTTTAGCCGCTATGCTTCACCAACTTTAATAGACTTAGAAAGGACAGATTGAAGTTTCCTATCGTTATCGTTAGTCCTCTGACCTGCTGCTCATTTACCTTTTCAGGCCAGTCTGTCGGGCATTATTCTTTAATCAATCAGTGGATGTGTGGTTCCTGCATTATTGTCCATTGTCTGAACTCCCGCTGGTTCAACATAATGTCATTTCTACTGAGTTGCTGAAGTTTTGCTTACTTTAACCTAAACGGCAACTGTTCCGCTGTGATTGAAGAGAAGAACTGAGACGTGCAGGTGGTTCTGACAGACCATGTGAAGTCTCGTGTTCATCACACGCCTTATCTTCATGTCTGTGTGTGTCTGTTCTGCCACTGTAGGCGGCTGCGGCGGTTTGGACTCTACTGGACCTGTTGGAGCAGCAGAAGTGATACGCTCCGACAGATGTCGCTCATCATCATCTGCTCGTGACGATGAAAACAGCCAACGCCCCCTCAGGCTGCTGCAGCTTCTCAACACCAGTGTGATGTGTAATGTGGGGATCATTCAAACACATCACCTGGAACGTGTGTTGGAATTCTAACCTAAATGTTGGACATCGTGGATTTTTCACTTCTACCAGTGGATTTTGGGCTCATCTTTATTTCCTCAGATCCCCTTTGAGTTTTTAAACAGTGAGTAAGTCAGAGTTAGCTCAGCAGCTACACTTGTGTGAAGCACCGTGAACACCTCACACCTGCCTGGGAGCAGTGATGGAGTCCGTGGCAGCTAGGATGGCCATGGTAACGGACTCCCCCAACCCGTCGCTGAGGTCAAGGACCACCGCCACCACGGACCGCAACTCCTTCGTGAGCACTGCCAGCCTTGCCTGCAGCCACTTCCTGTCAGCCAATGTCCTCTGTGTGGGTAAGTGCTGGCCTGCGTGGCTGAGTGAGTGAGCTGACTGTGAGCTTGTATCATTAATGAGGACTGACTGGCCTGCTGGGCCTCATTCTGTGGCCGTACAGACGTGAACTTGTGGTGATCTTGCTTTTGGCGCTGTCCACTTGTGCACGACACCAGAGGCCAAAGTGCATTTTAAAGCCAGATGTGAAGGAGTTCATCACCTCCAATTTGGGACCATCACTGTTTGGAGAAGTTAAACCAACTCACTCTCCAGATCTGGACTCTAATTCACTGATGTGTGTCAGAGCCAGTGAGTCCAAAACAAAGCACAAGTCAACGGTATTCTGACAGCCGGCGATTAGCATAAGGAGCCAGCTGTTATGGAGAGGTGCAGTAACTGACTCATGCTGGGGTGGCACGGTTCCAGCTGGCTGCAGCGCTGGAGCTTTGCTCATGAGTTGTAGCATATGAGCAACTAATCTCATTATCCTGTCAACATCCAAGCACCATCTACTGTAGAAGCAAGCAAGCAGATGAATGTGAGTGAGCGATCAGATTGTTATGTTGTAAATCCAGCGTAGGCAAATGTATAATGAAGCCATTGTTTTTCTAAATATACTCAGACGCCACAGATTTGAAGCAGAGTGTGTATTTTCACGCCTCAAGGTTGAAAACTCCAGAAGTATTGAAATAACTGCAAAGGTCAAGAGGGTATTAGCCGCCTGATGTTGTTGCTCTGCAGACCCGGAGAGAGGCTTGGATTGATTCGTCTGCATGGCTGAAAAGGACACAAATGTCATTCAGCGTGGTGCAAAGTCCTGCCGCATCAACGCACCACACAAAACCAGGCGCTGCAGACGATTAGACCCTGTGCGGCTCCGACACGCGCTGAGAGCATGTTCAACGCCTTTAACAGCCAAACGCGGCCCCGTCAGCGCCAGTGGTGGCTGCAGCGCCCGCTGTGAAGGCTCGGGTCGGGTCGGGTCGGTCCGGCGCCTGTCTGTTGCCTCTCCCCATGTGGCAGCTGGATCTGGCTCCAGGACAGATGTGGAGGATGATGGATGGATGCGACCCTGCTTTCTGCATTCAGTCTCTGGTGTCTTGACATAAATGTTTCAGTGGGTTTGATCCACTCACGCCACAGCTCTTTCCCTCTGTGTTGACTTAGGTCCTGTCCTTTATACATTTCTATGCTTTGGATCCTCCTGCAGCCTCTTACCTATTTATTAACAGTTGAATTGATGTACTCTGACCTCGTAAGTGTGCTGGAGCTGATCCCATTTGACATTTGGGTGAAAGGGGCCGCTCACCCTGGACCGACCGCCGCTCCATTACGGGGCCACACACAGAGACAGAAAAGCATTCAGGCTCGCACCAACCAGCGAGTCAGAGCCTCCCGTGAACCTGAGTGCAGAGGGTGAGAGAGAGCCCACGCAGACAGAACGTGCCTCTACAGAACTGACTCTGTTTATTTATTGCACCAGGAAGGCGACTAATAGCGCGTCAGGAGCTGGGGGTGAGAAAACACATGCTGCTATTAAGGACGGGCTGTGGGAGGATGGGAGCGGCGCGTGAGGAGAGACGGCGGGGGGGCGCTAACAGGAGGCTGACTGCGCGGCACGCAGAGATGCTCGTGGAAACGATAAAGCGGGAGAGGAAACTGCAGGTGGTGGTTTCTGCAGGAGAATCACGGCCACAGCTTCGTTCTGCTGACCACTGCACGGAGTCCTCCGGCAGCGGCTCTCTGTTGAGTGGAGGAGTTCAGCTTCAAACCTAACACTAGGAGGAGAAGTGCAAATGGCTCCGGGGAAAGATTTGATTGGTTCCATAAATGCTTAATGCGCCTGCAGAGCGGAGGGGCCCCGGGTGCCGTCAGCACTAAGCCTGTGTCAAGGACCTCCGTTAAACACAAGCAGCAGTAACTGCTGCCGGGGGCCCGATGTTCACGGCAACGCTGCAGCGGGAGATGAGCTCAGGCAGCCGGGCTGAAGACCGAGTCCAATTAGCGAACGGCGTGCTCCAGTCGTGTCTTCATTTGCAAACGCAGCGTAATCACTTCACCTGCACTAATTGAGTTGCGTTCGCAAACAAATTGTCGGAGCTCAACGACTCCGTTTGTGCCTGTCTGCCAGTTTGATGGATGTATTTACTTACATTCACTTCACATTCACCCATCTGCCTCACCTTCGCTCACACACGGCTCTGAACATGGCGAGGCCCATGGTTTAAGCTCTGCTCGGCCCAAGTTTGGCCGAGAAGCAGTGAAGGAGCCCGAGGCGTCTCCAGCAGCTCCTGAGCATAGTGATGAGCGTGAGCAGCGCTCCCCCGCTCCCTGACCTTCCCAGCCGCTTTGCCTATCTGCGTGTCCTGATGCAAAGTATGCTGAGGGGGAGGGGGGCGGGGGGAGCAACAGGTAGGAGTCTTATAGTCGTGCTGCCGGTTGCCGTGGAGCACGGAGCCGCATGCGTTAAGCAGCGGATGCTTTGCAGCTTTAAAGTATCGTAGCCGGGCAGCGGGTGGGGGAGGGGGGGGGGTCAGCGCTCTAGCGCTTAGACCGATCCGACCGAACGGTGGTCGGATAAATAACATGAAACACTTAACCTGAAAATTCATGCACTTCTTTTGGATTATTTTTTTCCCACTCGTGCAATGAGCGGCTCACGGTGCCTCTCAGCAGTTACAGATCTTGATAATGATGAGGTAATGATTGTGATGATGATGTCATTTTGTCCTGCCAGCGCTGTCATTCGTTAAAACGAGCCGTCGCGCATGCGTTTGGGGACGTGTCACTACATCAGCAGCCGGTGACACCTTTCGGAGTTTCAGACTTTGTGAAGGCGTCATGTATTTGGAATAGTGCGTCTGTCAGAACAGGCTGCTGACGGCCCGTGACACCTTTCCTTTCCGTCCGCACCCAGAAACCACGCGTTTTCGTCTCTGGCTTGTTGTGACCTGTTTAGTCATGCGGTGGGATCACACGTCAACCCACAGCAGTTTCAACTGGTGACATAATGCTACACAAGCCCACAGTCCAAGTCCATCGGCGCTAACAGAGCCTCTGCACAGGCCAAGGCAGCCTTGACCCCCCAGCAGCAGATGCAGTGCTAAAAAACCTGTTCAGAAATCCAACAACCAACAGGAATGTGTGTGAGAGATGCTCCGAGGAGTTTAACGCGTGCTCGTATCCACAGCTGCAGACTGATGCTGCCTTCAGTCTCAACCCATCTGCTCAGTCCCCGGGTGGAGGAGGGTCTCCATTCAACAGAATGGTGAATACAGCCAGGAGGGAGTAGAAACGAAGAAGATGATGATGAGGATAAGCCATGCTGATTCACTAAAAGCAATTTGAATGAATCCAGCATCTCTTTCATTTTTAGTGTACGTTTGGGACGTTTGTCTCAAGCCTCCTGGTTCATCTAAGTCTGGAGCTTTTCTCTGTAATGATACCGAGGTGCATTGACTAAAACAGAAGCTAAAATGAGCAGCCAATCAAATATGGACACACTGGAGTCCTTCTTTGGTGTAAACTGTTCCCAGTGTGTCAACAATTTGACCGTGCTTGAATAAAATCCACCGCTTTGATGGATGTTTGATATTTATTAGCTGGATCTGCAGCTGATCTTAATCTTGTAGCCAGTTTTTCTCATCTTCTCCAGTTACTTGACGCTTGACTGCACCTGCATTTCTGGTACAAAACCAATGCACCGTATGGATTTTTCGCCATAAGAAATTCACTTTCACCGGGCCTCAAACCGCCTCCATGCGCTGAACCCCGGAGCCATAAAGCTTTAATGGGAGATTTATGTGGCCATATAGACGGGGCAGTGATGGATCCACGTCAGCAGTTTTCTGCACAACACGTGGAGGTAGGAGTGTTTAGTGCTGACGTGGTCACAGAGGAGACGTTTTGAACAGGAAAAACAGAAGCTGTGGTTATTCGCGCTCGTATGATGGTCGTATGCTCATCACTGAACAGATGAGCCGCACAGTGAACGCTTGCGTGAGTGAAGACACTTCACCGTGTTTCTAAATGTTATTTTAGAAACCGAAACCACATTTATCTTAACTTCTAAATCTGCTGCCAGCGTTTACTCCAGTCAAATTCATTTTACAGCGTCACTCTCTGTGTAATAAACTCATAAAGACAGAGTGCTGTTTGAAATGGCGCCTTGATGCTGAGAGGCTTTTCAGAAAAGGAACTGTTTGGTGGCCTAGAACTAAAACCAATGGGAACGTGACCGGCAGATCCATCAGTGATGCGACTCCTCATTATGGAGGCTGGGTTTCTGATGGAAGGCCTTGGATTCAGCGCTCTGTTTAGTCAAAGTGAAGGGCTCCGGGGGGTTAATGGGCTCATTTGCTCACTAGTTGACCTTTGGTACGAGGCAGAAAAGGCTTGTGGGGATGTGTGGTAGATTATGAAGGCAGGTCTGAATCTGTACAGCGCTGAAGCTCTCATTCATGCATGTTTCATACGTGTTGCTGATGCGTCTGCAGCCGCGGCTCTCATTACAGTACAATGGCTCTCATTATCTAACCGAAGCAATTAGCAGCGGTGGCACCTCTGGCTCTGCCATTTACCGGCTGCCACATGCCAGGCTGATAAATAATCTAGAGCCCGTCATAGCAGAACCACGGCCCTGTGCTCAACGCGGAGCAGGTGGCGGTGGGAACGGGGTCCTGGGGCGGCGTGATGCCTTCTGTAATTATTAGGATTTGAGTGGATTAAAGAGACTAAAGGCTCTAATTGAATTTAGTGACTCCAGCACCGGTGCGTTCATCAAGGGAAGCTTTGCTAAATCTGACTAAAAAAGCAAATTAGACCGTGTCCAAAACGGGAGGGCTTTAAAACCGACTTCTTTCTCACCTTTAATAAAAGCTGTGTTCCTCTTCGCATAAAGGAACCCAAGGTTTGGACAGAAACGGGCTCCTGTCAGGGCGCGATCCAGCCCGGAGGCTCCCGTCCAAGCAGGTTCTTTTATCAGCGCTTTGAAGAGGGACCGGAGGACAGGCGTGAGTGGAACTGCAGCTTCTGAAGCCTCGCAGGCCTCCGGCCGTTCATGAGGTGCTGCCTCCCACCGTAGCCGCATGACAGCGGCGCTTTAATATGCCGGCCTGATGAAAGAGCAGGCCGACAACCTCGGGTAGGAGCCAATAGTCAGTGTCTGGGAACTCCACTGTTTGCTATCAGTCACGTGTAATTAATCATGAGCAGAAAGTCTTGTGGGCAGAGGATTTGATCAGTATCAGTAACAGTGTGTGTTTGCAGCACCTTTAAAATCCGTCCCTGGAGTCGGGTCAGGCGCCGTCGGGATTGTCACAACATTAAAACTACGAGAGGCCTCTCGCACGGAAGCCCCAGCTCATTTAACTCAGCTCATTACGAACGCAAATTGAGCAGTAACTCCTGGAATGAGGGGTCAGCCGCCATTAGCGCCGCCGCACCAGACGAGAAGCGGAGGAGCTTCTCACGCGCTCGCATGAAATGGATGCAACGGGTGCAGATGTTATTGGAGATCATTACCTGCACGCACCTCCGAAGACAAAGACAATAGATCTGCTGTTGTAGCACAGAAGCTCAACCCCTCTTGATGCTTGGCTTTTGGTCTGGTCTTTCGGCTAAAATGAAACCACAGTTAATTATTAGCTTTTCTCCTCCTAGAATCTCACTGCTCTGTTTAAACACTTAGGAAATAAGCTGCTCTTTAAACATCACCAAGTGGTTGGAAATCCACTGATTATCCTTTGGGCAAATTTCATCAGCGGAGCAATAGGTGATTAGCGCTAATCACAAAGCAAAGAACATGAATCCAGTGGGACAGAAAAACAAAGAGAAGAGCGAGACCAGAGAGCGAGCGAAGACACCAGATGGGAGAGGGAGTAAACGCAAACGAGACGCAGGGGAAGCGGGAAACGAGGAGCGGCGAGGAGCTTGGGAAACAGAGGAGGCCGCGTCGCCGGGGGAGACGAGGGAGATGCGCGGCCTCTGCGCGGCTGCAGGGAAAGTGCAGCGTCTGCAACTGGAGCAGAGAGGAGAGAGAGCGGCTCGTCCTCGGCCGCACCCGCTCCCTGCGCGGGCGCGCGCTTGGCGCCCGCGGCCGCAGAGAAGCTCCTCGCCCGAGTGGGCGGAGGCACGGAGCACGCGTGCGCGTCCCAGAAAAAAAACCCCATCTCCGCCGTACGTCTGAGTAACTTCAGGTGAACCATCGTTCTCAACTCTGTTTTGAGCTTAACTGCAGAGCACAGATCAATGCGCCGCGTCTGAAATGCTTCATTACCGCAGTCAGGCACAACAGGGCGCTAATTGCCAGACCGCAACCTCTGCTCCCATCAAGCTCCATAAATCCTCAGATCAATACCTGGCAACGTACACTAAAAGGCATTTGGCGGCGGAACCTTTTGTAAGATGGCCCTGCGCATGCGGTGAGGGATCCCTGGAGCCATTAAGCTTAGATATTCAGTTATTCACCAGCCGTGAGTCCATCAGTCTTCATGTGGAACACGTCGGGGCTGCGTCCGATAAGCTCGTGCTCCGGCGGCCGCTAAATCACTGCCACGCGTTATCGCTGCAGCTCATCCGCCATCGGCCGGAGGCCGGTGTCCAGGGTTACCATCAGATACGCTGTGACGTCACCGTGAATTGGTCGTACTACATTAATCCACATCTGTCCACCGACTCAAACTCATCTGTGGATTTTGCGGTGAAGGCATTCTGTATCTGCGACGACCAGCTGTTGCACAGCTGTGTCTTATTCCGTTCTAATCTCGGCATCCTCAGCCGAGGAGATGGCATCAAATCAAAAGAGAAAGGCCGTAGTAAACTGTGCCGACGGCCCGGAGGCAACTGAGAATGATAGAGGAATTAAAAATACATTTGTAAAAGGAGCAGAATTGTTCAAGCAGTGTCTACGGTTTCATTCCATACAGATGAGATGCGATTAGTGATCCTGGTACGTAAAGCGTAATTTCTCTTCTCATTACAATTAATACACCTGAAAGCACAGCCAACCGATTTAGCCCGGGCTTCTGGCGAAAGCAGCGACTCCACATATGCCTCTCAGATGGATGCCCACCTGTGCTGATGGGATTTCGTGTGTCCAGCGTCTGCGACTGAACCATCACAGCGTTGGATCTGAGGTTTCTTATCTCTCAGTTACTTGCTCCACTGGATATTGTCTTCAGTCGCGGTGCCAGGGCTCTCCTTCTCTGCCCGTGCCAGCATCGTTCAGGCGCCATTCACCCGCCATGACGGGAGCCTTCGGGCTTTGCTTGTGAACCAGCATCTGAGGTCTTTAAGGCCATATGTAGGTTTGAATCCGCTCTCATCAGTGGGAGCGAGATGTAGCGTTCAAGTGAGAGGAGATATAGAGAAACACAGCAAAACATTCACAGACAAAGAGCTACTTCGGGAAGTCAAACTAATCCCGCGCCTCCTTCTGATCCACGATATCGGTGAAGCAGCGCAGGGAGGTAATTCTAAAAGGAAATGTGAGTAAAAACACGAGTGGCGATGAATAAAAATGAACGCTAGTGAAGGAAATTAGATTGAGATTTGATAGGACATGATGAGTGGAGCTCCAAATGAGTTTTCAGCCTCACAAGGTGTGTGTGTGTGTGTGTGTGTGTGTGTGTGTGTGTGTGTGTGTGTGTGTGTGTGTGTGTGTGTGTGTCTGGGCTCATGCCAGTGAAGCCTTTTCACCGCTCGCATGAATAAATCAGCGGCTCCCTTTTCTCCGCGCTTCGATCCGAGCGCTCAATCAGAGCCGGGGCAAAGTGAAAACTAATCTGCGTAACCCCGGATCACTGAGCTGCACAGGAGCTAATTCGAGGCGAGACCTGAAGTGTAGCTTAAACAACGGCAGCGCAACAAGAAGCACTTGATCCCGTCAAGTCAGACAAAAGGGAAAAAAAAAATCTCCCCCCACCTGAGCTTTTTGTGATCCACGAGTCAATATTTCTGAGTATGAGTCTGAAATAAGATGAATAAGAGCACGGCGCAACAAAACTGTCTCCTGGGAGCGTGTGTCCTACATAAAGAAAGACACGCGCTCGGAGTGGTTTCTACGCGTTCGCAGCGGGGGCTGATGGGTTGCACCTGCTTGCATCAACCCGGTGGAGGATGGCGCATTATTACCGGGGAGGAACTTCCAGGCGTCACATACAGGTGTTCACACGGCAGGTGGGCCCAGATTTAGGCACCTGTGATCAAATGCCGCACGTGGGAGGACGACACAGTGAGTCTCTGTGACCTCAGGACACGAGGCTGCTCTCGGACCAGCAGCAGCTCGCCTTCAAAGTGCTCTGCTTCTAGTTCACAGAGGGGTCCAGCTGCAGAGGAGCCCGGCGAGAAACAAAGAAAACTTGGACCTGATTCTGCTACTGTCGCAATTATCACCACTCCCTGCTGTGAGTGTGTGTGTGTGGGGGTGCTGCTAATGGCTGGAGGTGGGGTTCGTAAGACCAGTGGCAGCTGCAAAGCGCTCCATGACAGCGGAGGAGAGCATGTCGGGTGTCGCTGGCTGAGGAGCGCTTCATTAGCTCCTCAACAACCTGTGAGGGCAGCACCATCGCAGGCGGGGGGTGGGGGGGGGCCAGGCACGATGCTAAAAAACCCCAGATTGCACCCAGTCTCGCCTTGCAGGCGCGCTTGAATTCCACGAGGGGGACGAGAGCGTTGGCAGGAGGAGCGGGCGGGTCCTCCAAAATATCAGCTTCCGACTGGTTCAGCTCACCTGGTCTAGAAACCACGCGGGGCTGCTGTCGCTCAGCTCCTTTCACTGGACCATTACGTGCTGCAGTTGGAGCGGCGCTAACGCTAGTGGAGTCCTTCGCAGGCGAGTGTGCGTCCATCTGCTGCATCGTCGCTGAGAACACCCTCCATCTGTATTTATTTACGCAGCCCCAGCCTCTATTTCGCAGCGTGACAGTAGTGAGACTACAGGCGAATGACGGATGGAGGAGGCGGAACCGGAGCAGAACCGTTCCCGGGGAACGCACGTGGGACCGGTGTCACATTAGGCTGGAGCTCCGGATTAAGTGGCTCCTGGGTTCTGGGTGCAGCTCCCGCAGGTGTTTTGTGGAGGCAGAGACAAGAGAATGGAGCGTCGGGCAGGAGACGGGTGTAATTGAGAGACGGGGCTGAAGACAGTCTCATTTGTCGCCTCACCACGCGCGGCGCCTGCAGACGAAGGCCCGTAAACCCGCATCTCACCGGGTGGCGTGAAGGATGCCGTCCCCGGGGAGGAAGCTCATCCTGGCAGTAAACGGGATGTTAGCGCTTTTGTACGACAGGCCGACGATTTCCTGTACGCGACAGATGCTGATTAAAGTTTTAGTTTCCTCAGTAACTGGGTCATTACAGCAGACGAACAGCAATTCAACAGCATGTTCAGTAAATATTTATGAATGGGAGCGCGGAAAATGTTTATTGACTGAAAGTTATGCAACGGGGACAAAACAACAGAGGCAATGAATAAATAAAATGGAGGCTACATTACATAATAAAATGAAGAATGCTAATTATTTGTTTCTTTTTAAACCTCACTGTGATGCTTCACCAGTCTGTGGGCTCATGATTTTGCATCATTGACTATAATGAAGATGAGCTTCTCTCAGCCTTTATTTCACCTGAATGGATCCCTTTTTTCAGGTTTGGATGAGGCTCAGGTGTGAAGCTGCCATGTTCTGTATTACACAGCGGCTGGTAGCTGGAAATGACTTCGCCGTTTCCATAATTGCGCAGTAATTGTTCCGGCCTCCCGGCGAACGCGGTGGAAGCGGCGCTAGCGCCGGTCCGTTCCCCCGTCGCCGCCGCCGTGGAGAGGGAGCGCAGCTTCCTCCGTGTGATGCATCTGCGCCAGACAACAGGATATTGTTGCCTTCATAACGCCCGCGAGCTCGGAGAATTAATGACTGACTTAACTGCAAAATGCCCACTGAGGATGGATCCAGCCTGGCAGCTGGATCCTCCACCGCCAGCGAGACCATGGTGAGGCTGCATGATGATATGACCCCCCCCTCGCTCCAAGTCATAACCGTTTGAACAGGCCATTTCAACCACTGCTGGAGATTAAAAAGAGCCTCCTTCTGCCCCCTGGTCTATTTTTCACCTCCAGTTAAAAAGCTATTCACACAAACAAATTTAACCGACTCAATAAAAGCCTTGAGAAGAGCCTGCTGCTGCTGCTCAGAGCGACTCTTCAGATTGAAAATAGCTTCAGAGCATCTTCGGAGTCCAATACTCAACACGTGCAGCTTCTTTCTAGCACTTACATCACTTTTTAGGCTTCGACCTCTAATTCCGTTTCCGCCATTCACCCACTGGGGGTTGAGCGGGTCTCATGCTGAAGGGTGTGTGTCTACCTCAAAGTCTGGGGTCATCCTCTGGGGACCATGAACACAGTGGATTTTCCAGCATATTAAAGCTAACAACCCCCCCCCCCCCAAAAAAAAAAGAACCTTTGGGACAAAACTTCTAATACGTGACATACTGTCAACGTTTAGGCTGACGGCATAATTCAGCCATCCCATAATCGGTCTGCCATTCAGATGTGAACACTTTACAAACAGCTGGTGTGCATGGCAACGGATGCTGGAGAGAGAGAGAGAGAGAGAGAGAGAGAGAGAGAGAAGACGATGACGAGAGAGAGAGAGAGAGAGAGAGAGAGAGAGAGAGAGAGAGAGAGAGAGTGAGAGCGAGCGAGGGGAATTAAGGGCAGAGGTAGATGCAGAATGGCATAAGGTGAAGAAGACTTGTTAAACAGAGAGGATGAAAGAGGAGGAGGGAAATTAGGCTGCTTCTCAACAGAGACAAACACGCACGAGAGAGAGAGGGAGAGGGAGGGAGAGAGAGAGAAGGAGAGAGAGAGAGGGAGCGCTTGGCTGTGCTCTGCATCCCTGTGGTGTCAGTTGCCTCAGTGAGTGGCGGCGGCAGCATGGAGCTGGAGCCTCAGAGATTCAGTACGTATCCCTTCCCTCGTCTTTCTGCTGTTTCTTACTTCGGGTCCGCTCTGTCAGAAGTGCTTGGCGTCACCGGGCTCTGTCTCGGTTCTGGTTTTGCTGCTTTGCATCATTAAGAGTTGGATGCCGACTTTGCGCTGCTGATTTCTGAGCTGATGCTGCTGACGACTGTTCTTGACTGTTGTGCTGTGTTTTAATACGAGGTGCATGTTGTCATTCACTCGTTAGTGCTCGCGTCTGTTGCTCATTCGTGTTCAGGGTCGGCTTCAAGCCTGAATTCTGGCTTCCACCTACAGAAATGACTTCTGGCAGAAAATGTGGCCAGATTAGAAAATTTATTTGCACTATAATTAAGAGTGAGCATTTTCCTGATGCTTTGTTTGGTCCTAATTTAAGCAATGACCCTCAGAACATGAGTGTTGAGAAAGAGGTTCCTTTCATCGGCTTGTTGTTTGGAGGTGTGAAGGTTTTTCAGCTTAATATGAATTCTGCATGTGTGTGTGTGTGTGTGTGTTCTTCCAAATATCCTTATTTTTCATGTCAGGAGAAATGTGCAGCACCGAACCGACGAGATTCAAATCTACATATTAGAAGAGACTCGTTTCTACAACACTCGCACTGAACAAAATGCACACGCTCCCTGAGGCGGTGGACAATTCTCTTTGAACGCGCTCCCTGCACTCGGGAGCCGAACGGACGGGATCGGGCCGTGTTGCGGAACCCGTGACCCGCGGTGGTTCTGTTCGACACCTGGACGGTGTGACATCCCTCCGTGCGCATTGCGTTCACCCTCGTGCTGCAGCGCGGCGGCTCCAGGGATGAAATGCGAGCGGCTGCACCACATCAGACTGAATGAAACCCCAGCGATGCTCCCTGCGTTTGCTTTGCGTGCCGCTGGTTCCCACAGCCTTTGTGCAACGCGTTGCAGCTGTGTTCCTGCAGGACCACGGTGTTCTGGGTCCGTTCGGTCCCTCTGAAGCTCCTCCTAGTCTGATGTTGATGGTGACTCAATCCACAGGTCCAAGTTGGGATTCAGTTCATTTTTGGTGGTTTTGGCTGCACAGATGCAAACGTTTCCAGATACGACCTGTTTCTCTACAGTGACAGAAAACAAGTGTTCTACTTTAAGACACTATCACTAGAATACATACTAGAAAGGGTCGAAACTCATTCATGTTGCTCCTATAAAAACACGTCCAGTTGTATTTTACAGGACCTTCTCCGACGCTCACGTCTGCCTCTCGTCCCTGACTTCAAGGCATTTAGGCCGCCTCTAAATTCATCCCGAATTCTCTCTGAAGATTCGGTTCTGCATTATTTGTTGCCCTCTAGAATTCCCAAAACAAACACACTGTTTAGTTTTTTAGCCTGAATATCAGACCCTTGAGCGCTGATGCAAATTTAGAATGATTACTTTGTTTCAGCTTATTGCTCAGAACATTTTCCGTCCCAGACGTTTCACACCTACAGTATAAATGTCATATTGCTTTGTTCTTTTCGCTCTAGCTTTTTTTAAAGGTCATATCATGATGCAGAATATAGTATATAGTAACACTATAATCTCCATCAGTACTCCCCGCGCCAGCCCGGCAGCCTTCTCAATAGACTCTTTCTAGAGTCTGTGATATTTGTTTAGGGGTGTGAGGAGCTCCTCTTTGCTTTTGCTTCAGAACACAGATATCGACTGCAGCAGCATCTGGGAATGAAACTGTTAGAAACAAGCTTTTCTTGGAACCCTGGGACCTAATTGGTCCGACTGGGTTGACTTTTGAGCACAAATACATTTAGGTTAGTTTTAAACATGTCTGATGTCTGGTTTAAGGAGAACAATAAAAAACAAACAAAAGACACTTAAATTGTGTGGATGCACAGAGATGCTTTGTTTCACATATTTTAGGATAAATACTCAAGGAATTAATGGATGTGAGAAAACGTACAGTAATGTTCATATTCACTTTCACTAGTGCGATGCTGCTCAGATGTTCTCCTCCAAGACGGGAACGTGAACTGGGCCGCATCACACAGGGCGCCGTCCAAAATGTTGCATTGGCTCCTCTGATGGCGTTTGGAGCGTGGCTGCTCCACTGGCAGAGGCCGAGAGGAACTCAGCTGTGAGCCGGGATCTTTGTTTGGACCGCGAAGCTTTATTGAATATGATAGGAGGGAGCTTCGACGCCAGTGCTCCGAGGGGAGGGTGTCGGAGAGAAAAGGTTCATCTGCAGAGAGCGACTGGGCAAAGAGAAATTCTGATAATGGATATAGATGAAAGGATAAGTAAACAGATGATGAAATTAACCGATTGTTGGTGAAATAATTGGATGACTATCACACAAGATTTGGAATAGAGCAATAAACACGCTCCGCCATCTGCAGCGGAACGATTTCCCGTTTTCAACAAAGCACTGCAGCTAACTTAATACTGAATTCGTGAAACAGCCACAAATGCAGTTGTGTGCTTGTCAGTTTCCCCCAGTGACGGCAGCAGCAGCAGCAGCAGGTGGGGGAGAAAAGACGGACGTGAAGGAAGCTAAATCACGCTCAGTGGACAGGCTCAGCGCCGCTCCACCAGAACTTGGACGGCCTCTGGTTGTTTGGATCCCTGATAGGATCTTGTCTCTGATTATACAAGCTGTAGAAAAGCCTGAAGAAACACACTTTGTGCTTAATGTCTTCACTAATAAGATGAGGTGGACCTCGCTGCCTTCCTCTGCTGCTCTGCGTTGACACCACCCGTTCACTACACTTAAACTTAACTTGGATACGATTAGGCCGCAGTCAAACCCGGAATCTGGACTGAAATGAAGCATTGAAATGAGCATTGTGGTTTATCTACTGTATGACTCACATTCAATATTTATGGAGCCCAGGAGGTGCGGGAGACGTCTCCATGGTGTGGCCCCAGCCGGCATCCCAGCGCTCTTTATCTTATTGCCTGTCAGTCGCTAAGTCTCCAGTGTCAAATATGACTTAAGTACCAGTCTATATTCCTGCTCCTGCAGGATCAGGGCCGTCCACTCCCAGCAGGTCGGCTCCGTCAGTGTTGACAGACAACCTCCGCCCCAAGGATTATTTTGATGGAGGCTGACATTTGCCTCCATTATTAGCGTTCACGCTGCGTCATCAGACGGAGTGATGTTTTTATCGGGAGCGCGTGGATTCGTCCGTTTGTTGCTGCGATAACTCGCATCAGATGCTTGCAGTTTATCGCATCCATCCGCTCGTAGCTGTCAGCGATGACACCGTGTGTGTGTGCGTGTGTGTGTGTGTGTGCATGTGTGTGTGTGTGTGTGTGTGTGTTTGCCCCGTACAGCTGCCATTTGTCCCTCCGCTTGGTTTTGGAGTGAAGCTGCAGGCAGAAATCACCCGATTAAAGAAGCGTGTAATTATACTGTGTTGTGGTGAATATATTTAGCTAAATATGATAATTACGTTTTGTACATAATAATCTGAAAAATACACATTAAGCAGTTTTCATACCACATAATGAATGCGGCGCCTGCTTCAATGGAAGGTGCTTGTTAAAGATGATTATGTGCAAACAACTGTAAAAACCCTTTTTAACAGATATTTAATATTCTCCTAACCATTAAAACAACTCAGCCAGCCGATGAAAAATGTTCATTTTTTTTTGCAGCGTGGGGTTTCAGTACCTAACTGGTGGACAGCTCCTTAAAAAGCACAGCACACGCTCGCAGTCTTTAAACATGACACCAATTCCCAGCACAACCATTCACCCACAGAGAGAAACCCCGAAAGGTGAAAGGTCTCACTTCTCTTTTGTCTGAGGCAGCCTTGGGTGTCTTTAGCTACGCTTCACATTAACATGTCTGAAAGGTGTGCTGCCGTTACTGTAACCTAATATGCACAGATGTCTGCAATTAGAAGATGTTCAGGGTCTTAAGAAAGTAGCGTTAAGCAGAAAACCTGTCAGCGTGAGAGGTAGCGTTCTCTGTACTTTTAATGTAATTAATCCAGCGCTGTCAGGTGGATTTTACACTAAGCAGCTTTAAAGGATAATTATTAGCACCGAATTCATCTGTCCTCCGAAACTCTGAGGATGCAGTATTTTCGTCAGCTGAGATAATCACAGTGGGAGACAGCAGCCTGTTATTAGAGGGGAGGGGAGCCGCATCTTCCAGGGCACTCAAACGCACCACCTCGTTAGCTCCTATTGTTAAAATCACCAATCCAGGGCTTATGGGGGACATGGATTTTATATTATACGTTATTTTGTGATAGCGGCGCGGACGACAGGAAAGAAAAGACTGAGCTGGAGAGGTCTAGTCCTCAGAGCTGAGACGTCACACCTCCATCAAAAACAATCAAAACATTCCAGCGATGCTTGTGTTTCAGCCTCTGTTATTCATCTCAGACGGTTTCTCCTAAATGTGGTAGGAGCTGCTGCACCCGTTCTAGAATTCTGGAACACTGGCTGACTTTTATTTTTATTCTTCACCTTGTGCAACCTTTTCCTGGCAAATATGTTCCGACAGTCATCACTAGCTGTCCTGGCTAAAAGTAGCGGAGAATGGTAAACGTGTCAGTCAGAGTCTGCCCCGCGTCCTCCATGTGCCAGGAAGTGTTCAAACCCGTCACTTACGTAAAAGTATTAAAGTATTAATGAAGTGATTCTGTTGATACTTCCTGACTGCGTGATTACTGAATGCTTTTAGCTTAGTGGTGAAAAAACTCAAGGCCTTTACTTAGAATATTTAAGTAAATATTATCTCCCTCTATTTAGATTCAGATATTCAGTCTCACATACAGTACAGCTCTGTGGTGGTTCTGGGGCCGTGACCACCGCTATTCTACGGCCCTGTTTCTGCATCAAGTGCATGAAAGTTTTCAACAGTTTGGCTGCACACTGAGTGGAAACGCTTCTTTCCGGCTCATCCAGGTTTTTACTTTTGCATCAAAGCGTCATTTAAATGAAACGCCGGCCTCCACTTCCCCGTCGACGGCTCCAGTCTCTCGGCTGCGACGAACGCGTCCGTTCCCACGGCCACTTTTTCCCCGTCTCCCGGGAGGATTCAGCAAACGAAGATGGAGGTGGTGCGTTTGCCGCGCGACACGCGAGCTTCCACTGAAGTCTCAGCAGCAGAATGCGTGGCAGGTGGCGCGCTTCGCTGCACGTCCGACAGCAGAGTCCCAGACAGCGCGTTTGAAAGGCAGAAAACCTTTAAATGACAACTACATTCTGTCAGAGGCAGATGAATATAAAGGTCTGAGCAATGTTGATGGACGGGAAACAAATGGCACCGTTTTCTAACGGCGCCGAGGGGACAGAAGGGGGGGGGGCACATCATCTGACGGCGACGCGTTCGCTGCCACAGTCTGACTGCAGGGATGTTTGTGTGCGTCTCTGACTGAGGCGACGTTACTCCCGCGGTCCATCCCACACTCATTTATTCTGCAGTTTGGTGGAAAAAAAAGCATTTGACAGAGGAGAAAAGTCCTTCGGGTTCCATTAGCTCCCTGGAGAATTTTACCACGCTGACTTCAACTGAGCTGCTGCCAAACAGAGGAGCCCGTGGGTCGTTTTCTCTGCCTCTCATGCAAACGGACGAACGTGAAGTTCAGGTGCTTTTTCTCCTGAACTGGGAAAAAGTCTCCCGCTGGGTCGTACAGTGAGCCGACGGAAAAGCTGCCTCTTCACCCCTTTGTTCCTGCTCTGACGTCTTCGCCGCGCGCTGATCTGGGCACCGTGAACGCCTGACGCGCTTCCGTCTCAGACGCGGTGTCTTTCTAGTTTCGTTCCTGTTGCGTCTTCAGCGTTTTCCCCCTCCTTTAAGCAGACGTGAGTGATTCACGCTTCTGAGCTCGGCGCGAATGCAGGTGAGGTTTATTCCGCTTGTTGTGAGTTGAGTGAGTTTAGCCTCAGGCCATAACCCCAAAAACCTTGAAACAATTCCATTCGTGCCAAAACCACATTATTGGATGGTGGCGACCTGTTATTTGCTGTGATGGCATCAATGATGAGGCAGATCAGTCGATCATCTTTCGTGTTGTATGTCACAGGAGGACAGTGTTGATATTATCACCAGCTTTTTAAGACAGAGAGTGGAAAAAATATCACTGCTTGAGTGTGTTTTTTGGCAGCTGTGGAAATCCACTGCAAGACTGCTGGGATCGGCGTCATCGTCAGAGCTGTAATTCAGATCAGGACCGGCCTCCTGCTGTTATCGGTGATGATGAATAAAAGCAGAGCAGTCACACTGGGAACGGAACATCTCCAAACACCCCTCACGACTGCTGTCATTACTGAAGCTCCGTCGCCGTGGGAGGCAACATGTAGGACACGAGGAGGAGGAGACGGAACCCGAGGAGCCCTGGGGCGGGGGAGCGGGGAGCCGTCGCCGAACGAGCAGAGGCCGCGGGGGGTGAATTGGGGTGATCGGCACAAAGGCGACGCATTTCCACCCCAATCACGGAGCAACATGCCAACAGGTACATGCTGTGAGGCTCCGCCGCCCGGTCGTCGCCTCATCCTGACCCACAGCTCGCGCAGCATCAGCTGCTTCCAAACAGACAGACCGGACTGCAGCACATGAACGAACCCGCGGAGAGGCAGAGAGGGAGCCCATCTCGGATCCAAGCAAGTGAAGGTGTCACCTCACTGAGGTACTGTAAACCTAGAGACACACTGGCTACCGACCCGACCCGCTCCTACAGGAAAGTGCAGCTTAGCAAAGGTGCTGATGTGTTGAGTCTCTAATTAATACACATGAAAGGCTAACACCATCACCTTTAGGCCGGACGACCTGCTCCGACGTGCATCTGTCGGCTGCTGGACTTCTTGGCTCGACTTCATGTGGCTGATGATGATGATGATGATGTGTGTGTGTGTGTGTGTGTGTGTGTGTGTGGTGTGTTGTGTGTGGGTTGGTGTGTGTGTGTGTGTTGTGTTGTGTTCTCTGATCCAGTCACGGCTTCTCTTACGTCATGTCGTCATGCATCTAATACTGAGTCAGTGTCATTTAGAAATGGTACAAATCACCACATGCCAGCGTGTTGTTGAGGGAGAATTCAGTCAGGAAACAAGCGTGCAAATCGCAGATCCGTTGTTCCTCCGTGGAGCAGAGGACGGAAAGGATGTGCCAAACCAGCAGGATCCTCTGGCTGAAAATAAACAGTAATGAGCCTAATAAGTCTGGATGCAAAGCCGAGCCCGTTATGTCTTAGCGGCGTTTTTCCTCCTCTCGCTCCTTAATTGCCAGCGTGCGACTTGTGACCTGCAGAGTGTGCAGTGAACCCAGCGCTGCTGCAGACTGACGCCGCTCACGCCACATCGCGTGGCAGCCCTAATTGCTGGAGGCGGGTGGGGTGGGGGGGGGGTTATGCTGGAGTTCGCCTTCACACCTCCACCCCTCCGACGAGCGCTCCTCCCTGGTCCCACGCGGAATCACCAGCAGACCTGCAGACGTGTGCCTCCCCCGGTGACCAGGCAGCCGCCGTAATTGGAGAATCTGTCCGCTGGTGGAGTTGATTTGGTTTGGTGCCAACAACGCCGACCTCAGAAGCCTTTTAAATGAAATCATCTGAGCACTGCAGCAGCTCGCTGTAGCACAGCACGTTGTACAGCAGGGTGCAGCTTCTGGGGAGCAGGAATACGCGGGACGAGATCCATTCACCACCTGTTGCAGAGACACAAACTAAAGGAAGAGCTGCGTTTGCACCACTCGCGTCATGCACAGAACCACATAATGGGCCCATCAGGCTTTTCTTTCTTTCTTTTCCGCCATTTGAGCCGCTCTGTGGCCCCGGCCTCCAGCCGCGCTGGCGGCTCTTTGCTGCTGAGCTGTGAGAAAACAGCACCGAGCCGCTTTTCTCCTTGGGCCTTTGTAGGTGATCTGACCCCCTGTTACCGCCGACCCCCCCCTCCTCAAGCCAGTAAAAGGTCAGGACAGCGTCAATGGTCGAAAATGCCAGGATGTCCTTTGAGAACAGCTAAATGAATCGGATCATTGTGGCCACTGATGCTCTTTAAAGATACAGAAAAGAGGCCCGAACACACCTGGTCCACTTTCTTCGCCCCCCGCCCCCTCTGGACGCTCACCTTTTCATGTTTCCTTACACCTCCCTGTGATCCTGGTTCTGCCAGTGCTGGATCCATCAGCCTGCACAGCGGGGGGCGGGCAGAGCGTGGTTCACGCGCCGCGCGAGATTACACCGTGTTTACATCACCGCAGGAGCCGCGCAGCAAAGTTCAGCCTGGTGCTGAGCTCATCCTCGGGGTTGTAGCCCTCTGCCTGTTAAAGGGGAGGGATCACGAGGAAGCTTAAGTGCATAACGGAGCATCATCACCGGTGTGAACTGTGAATGCATGAATATAGAAGTTTGAGTAAAAATATTAAATGAATGCTGCATTTTACCATTGAAGTGAACCGATGACGATGGTGCTCATGTTCAGTGAGCCGCTAAAAAAAGCCTGATTTCGGTTCTGATTCTTTGCTCCAGTGGACTGGTTCTAGTTCATCAGCGTGAGTGTGGAGGCTTTACTGGGATTAGCCTGGCTTTAAGTCGCTGTTGACCCGCTGACCTGTGGCTAATCCAGCTGACAGGCAGGAGAAAGGAGGAAATGCACACCCGAGCTCTGCCTCTGGCTTCAGGCGACGTCTCTGAGATCCGCGATAAATCAGACCTCTTTGTTTTTGCGGGTTCAAAGCGCTGAATCCTGGCGTTTTCTCTTAAATTCTTAATTCGACACATCGCTGGGATCCTCCTGGCTGTTGTTTTAATCCTCCATTGGAGTTGGCAGCGCTAGAAACACAACTATTTAGAGCCAGTCGATCTCTGTTTACCTGGTGGGATTGTTACGCTTATTGTGCAATGTTGCAACCAGAGAGAATCCATTATTCTCTGCAGCGGTGAGACATAATCTTATCAGCTGATGACAAAACATCAAACCTTTGTGGGGGTGGAAGATCAGATCTTAATCTGCAGACGTTATTTCAGATTTCCAGGATTAAATCCTTTTTACGCGGTTTCCTCGCTCTGCCCATTGTTTGCTACTGTATAAAGTTTCCACCTTGCTTGAAACACTTCTCTGCATGTTGTTATTTGTGCATATTGTGTGTAAGTCTGACTTGGGTCCGCTGTGGCTTTGGGTGGCTGGTTCTGAGACGTCTTAGCCGGGTCCAGCTGCAGGTTCTGTCTAATCTGAGCCCTGTGCTCACAGCTGAGATGACGGATGGCTGCAGAGACTCTGCCGAGGTTCCACTTGATGTGCTAATGGCTCCACACTAATTGGTTTGGTTCCAGTCAATGAAATCTGGCCAATTATTGCAGCGTTCATGGGTTTAGTTTACAGCCGTTCAGACTCTTGAAGGATCATGCGCAGGGAGTGCGAGGGGCCGCCGTGCGCAGCGGGTGCTGGGCTGATAATGCGCTTGGTGAACTTCACCCCGCGCTTCAGTGAATCATCCATCATGTTTAAGGACTCATTTCCCTGCAACAACCGCGACGACGCGTCTCCAGCAGACGCGCGGCACCTCGGAGCTTTAACGCTGACTCATCCACTCAATTACTTCCGCTCTCTCATCTCCTGTGATTTATGGCTTTTTGCTTTAATCCTCCACGGATGGAAAAATAATGAGGCCCTCTGTTTTACAAAAACAATCGTCTTTGAATAACCTGCGCGCTGCGAACAAAGCGCCGCGCTGCTTCGACGGCGTTCGGCTGCTTGGAGAATTCAGCGCACGCGATTTCCAGCAGAATCGATCTGGGTTCACGCTGGACTTTTTCCAGGTGTGAGTGGAAAACCACGCGATCCAATCACACATTGTCGTCCACACACGGCACATCTGCAGCTGCAGGTCCTGTGACGCCGCTATGTTAATGGCTGCTACTCAGATTATAACCCAGTTAGAGTGGAATTAAATGCTGAGCGCTCGGACTCATTCATCACAGCCTGTCACAGAGCGAGAAGCAGCGAACGCATCTTTTCTAGTGCGATAAGAAGTACTGTCGGCTGGAACCTATGGAAGGCCACAATGTCAGCGGTGGGTTATTAAAGTCCTACCTGAGGGGGCGGGACATGAACCTCCGCCTGCAGCTCGCTTGTTGGAACCACTGCATGACCCGGACATATTCCTAAAAAAGGCCCGCGTGACCTTGGACACGTGAACGCACCAAAGGCCCCCTGTGAACCTGGGAGGAGCCCAGGAGCCCCTGCCTCAGGCTTTCAGGTGGGTTCAGAGGCCGAAGGACGGTAACAGGTCGGTTGGAATGAACCCGTCGTGCTGTTTCTGCAGCGCATCCACTGTCGCATACTCATATTCATCATGGTACTTGGTGGGTTTCCTGTTCCTCACAGTCTGAACGTCCTTCCAAACGTGCCCATATGTGTTTGTGCTCTGTTTGATTTTAAATGCTGCTAGTTTGGCTCGCAGTGGCTGACATCTGCAGCAGGAACACACTCGGCTGGTTCTTGGCTAATTTTCCTCACGGAGGAAAACGGTCCAAAAGCATTAATACACAGTCTCTCTTCTCCTGTATGTAAATAATGAGAAGAACCAAAACAGATAATAATAAAATAATATAATATATAATCTGCATATCAAATGTTTTTTAAAGCATAGATGCAAATTTAATTCATCTATTCAGAGAACAGTAGGAGAAGCAGTGAGTGCTCCCTCAAAGAAGAGTCTGGCTAAAAACCAAATCTGGGTATGTGCATGCGATAAATATAGTTGATTTGCCTTTTAAGTATTATGAGCAGTTGGAAAAGCATCTTCACGACGCAGTTTCCTTTAATCTGCAGTAGAAGTTTCTGTGAAGCTGCAGTGGAAGAAGAATGAAGGAAGAATTAGATTAAAATACGGACACTGTATTAGTCTTAGTTATTAACAAAACAACGATTTGCTTCAATACAGTCACTGCTACAGGAGGGAAAATTTAATTGTCCTAAATAGACAGAATAGTGTAAGTTTGGTGAACAGCAGTTTTCTGCTGCCCTTGATCTAGTCCTCCTGCTGTTATCAGCTGCTGTGGAGGTGGAAAGTGATGTTCAAAACGGTATTAGGTGGTAAAAGAAGTCTTGTCGCTGTGTGTGTGTGTGCGTGCGTGCGTGTGTGCGTGTGTGTGTGTCTGTGTAGATCACCATGAGGTGTGCTATGAAGCCAGTGCTCCAACCAGGAGCTGCAGACAGGATGATTGATAGCTGAGAGCAAGACGGAGACAGACAGTGTGTGTGTGTGTGTGTGTGTGTGTGTGTGTGTTTGTGCGTGTGTGTGCGTGTGTGTGTGTGTGCGTGTGTGTGTGTGTCTCTTCTTCCAAGACGAGTCAAACATGAAGGAAAAACTCAGTTTTTAGAGTAGAGAGTCAGAGTTTTTATGTTTAACGACAAAAATCCCCACTAAAATTCCACTAGGTCACTGTTAAATTCTTGACGTATAATTTCCATAATCTCCCCTAAACATGAATATTTATAGTAACTGCAGGAGTTGGGCTGGTGTTTTAAAGCCAGTCCTACATTCTACCTCCTGCACTATTGCGGATGCTGCTCCAGCTTGACAGATCCTCGTGCATCACTGCAGGCTCCATGAGCACCGTTGCAGCTCCACGCTCGCAGTCTGCAGATGCTCGCCCGTCTCCGCTGCAGTCGTCTCAGCTGGCATCACGCAGCGTGCTCCACATTTAAAGGCCTCCTGGGACCTTGTTTCCACGCTGTTTCACATTAAGGCTCGCTCAACCTGGCAAAGCCGGCGCTGTTCTTACGCAACGGCCCTCCTATTTTGCAGCGGCGCTGGCTGCTGAGGCGCTGCTCCTGGTTCCGCCTCGCTGCACAGCGACCGGGTGATTGTTGAACGCGGAGGACGGACGCCATCGTCCTCCCGTCTGACGCCGCATCGACCGCGTCCTCTCCCTCACTCGCGTGACTTTTAACGTCTCTGTTTCCTCCGGCTCATTCAGGCTTCGAGGCTCCAAGCTTCACTCAGCACAAACTCTAGGGACAGACTGGACTCCATTAAGAAGGCAGTGAAACACGAGCGCTGATTTCATTGTGCAGCCTAATAAGTCCTGCGTCTTGATGCTGCTTCCCGTCGTAGTTTCTAACAACCCGTCTCAGCTTCACTGCTGCTTTGATCATTGCAGCTTTTTATTCTTTACCTTCGGAGCTTCTTTATCACATCTGTCTGTTTCCAGGCGCGTTGTGAATGGAGGGTGTGTCTGCGCAGATACTGGTTTCTGACTGGTTGACTGGTTTGGAGCAGCATCATGCCAAACCCTTTGTGTTTTCCTCTTATTTCTCCAGCTCTTCTCTCTTTGTTCCTCTCCTGAAGAGCTCACGCTGATCTAAACCACCGCCTGAGGTAAACTAATATTAAAGCCTCTGTAAATTGACCTGAATTGAACCAATCTGTTACCACATGGCGCATCATGGGCTCTAATATAGTGAGGCCTGATTTGATTTTACAAACTAATCTGAGCAATGCAGACGGAATAAAGTTCCTTTAATTGGTTCGTGTATTCTCATAAAACCGCTCCCAAAAGGCTCGGAAGACGCCCGAGACCCGGCAGCAGACGCTTTGAATTGATGCCTGACGTTAAAGGGACTGATTCCTGCATGTCAGCCTGTGAAAACAGTTGTTGCAGCCTGAGGCCTGCGTGGACCCACAGGAGCTCCGTGGAGTCTGAGAAAACCACTTTATTACAGTGACAGCGGAGGATTCTCAGGTAAATCAAAGGAGCTCCTGTGTGAATAGGCCGATGATGTGCTGAGCTGAGTTTATTATAGGCGTGCTGTGTTGTGCCTATTAATGCCACCGTTGTTGTTGTTGTTAGTGGGGTTTGAGCCTACTCTCAACTACACTGAGGAATCAAATGTGTTTGTAATCGAAACCTTAATAGTGCCGTTTCCACCAGAGCCCCCCCGCGGTGCAGCGGTGGAGCTCCGTGGCCGTCCACACATCGATCTCATGCATTACGTACATGCGACAATCAAATCAATATGACTTAAACTAGATTAGTAACATCAATTTAAGTCATAGATGACAGCTTTGGAGGAAATGGAGGAACAGCCGAGAAGAGCTGCTGTGAAGAGCAGCATTCTGACGCTCATCTCCACTTTTGTAACGTCATATTGTGTAACACAGATCATCGTGACAGACTGAGCGGGGGACGCGGCGCATCCCTTTGTTTCACTGCAGAGCTGAGGGCCGACGGCTGATGAACGGAGCCGTCAGTCAAACGTGAGCTTGTGCTGGATAAACGCGGTGTTAAAGGAACATCTCAAGACGACTCCTACAGCTGAGATCTGAACTGATCCGAGAGCAGGATTTATTCAGTAGCGCCACCTTTCAGGTAAATCCTGCCGTCCCCTCGAGGGGAAAGGAAATTTGTGGTCTTAATCAATACTGTGCACAGAAGAATGAAGCTTTTAGTGTCACAGCTGGCGGAGGAATCTCAGCGTTGTTATTTCCCGAATTGAAAGTCCGATCTCCTGAATGGAATGACACCAGGATTTAAACCCGGTGTCATTCAAACAATTGTTTAAAGGTCTTCAGACACATGACTTCCAGCTGCCCCTTTAGTGTTTAATGTGAGCGATCACTACATGTGACATGGACTGACGTGCACTGAGAGGTTTAGGTGTCTGTAAGTGAAGTCTGCTCAGACTGAGTGGCTTCAAACGAAATGAAAGCTACCTTTAAACATGTCTCAGAGGAAGAGCTGAAAGCGTCAGAGTCCTCAAACGCGTACCGACGGCAAGGACACAGGAGTCAATGACTTGAACGAGGCTGAAGGTCTGTCTTTAGAAAATGCTCACATCAAATGGGCTGAAAAGAATCAGCTCCAGTGCGAAGATGTTTGCAGCCAGAACCGTGCCTTCTCCTCACGTCTGAATTGGGGTCATAGGTCACGTTTATTGTGCAGCTTCATGGGCATGACCACACTGACTGTGTATCAGGCTCCGCCATAACCATTACACAGCACTGCGCCTGAACGCATCGTGTGCAGACAAAGCACAGCAGGGACTGTTCATGTTTAGCAGGAAAATAACGGCTCAAAAGCAGTTTTTTTTGCCACATTAGCAGCAGCAGCGTCTCCAGGAGCTGGATGAAAGGCGCACGAACCACACGTCTGTCAAAGCAGAGCCCTCAGGTTCACATCCACAGCGAGCCACTGAGGGGAAGGTTCAGGTTTCCATGCTGGTTGGATCTCCAGATGGAGGAAGCACAAGTTAGCTAAATCTGGACCTTAATTGCAAGATAAGAAAAAAATGACTGGAGCGTTTTATACAAAAATTGGCCATTTTTGGAAAGTGCTACCACTACTAGACCAGTCAGCAACTGGTCACACCTGGGCGAGTATTTGATGGTATTAGCAGCAGAGGGCCAGTTAGCGGGACCCCGCTAGCGCCGTGCTAACAGATTCCAGCAGAGGATCAGCTGGTCTTTACGCGTGCCAGAGGAGGCGTTTGGAGATGATATCTCATCCTAGTGCTGTAATAATAATAATAATAATAATAATAATAATAAGGACACCAGGTCTAAAATGTGCTGGAGCATAGCATAGGTTGGCAGGTGTGATTTATCAGTTCATTTGGATCCCTTGCTCGTGGCTGCTGTGGGAGAAGCAGCAGGTTTACAGGAAACACTCAGCGATGCAAATTAAAACTCCACTTCATCCATTCAGCTCCTCTCGCCGCCGTCCTTGTGTGAAAGGCCTGAGTCAAGAGTGAAGCAAATTACCTGCGAGCCCTCAGAGGCTTGTTCACGGCAAGCGGCGGCACAAGATGGGATGACGGACCTTTGTTTAACTGGGAGCAGCAACGATGTGTTGACACTGAAGCCGAACTGATTTGTTAACTGAAGGACGATCTGTCAGTTCTGAGAAAAAAAGCTTCACAGAACCCCTAAAGAACCCTGGACCAATAGAATGACTCTATGGAGCATAGCACCTCCTTCGGGCCTCTTTCAGGTTCACTGGCTGGGCCTTCCTAGTGGCCCTGCTTTCTGGGGCAGAATAAGTGAGAGGGCAGCACGAGTTAGACCTCAGAGGACGGAGCTACTGTACAGTAGCTCGCCTGAGACTGAAGCTTCTTACATGAGTAGAGAAACGAAATGAAAGGTGTAGGTGTAGTTGCATTTTACACCATTTTAAAAGGCAGCTGCAGAGTTCTGAGCAGCGCGTTTGCCACTGTCAGCTCAGAGAGGTAAAAAGGTGAAGACATGTTGATGTTGATGTATGTTACATGTCGGACTCTGACAACCAAACCAGTGCTTTTATCATCATTATCATCATCATCAACGTCGTCATCATCATCACGTGCCTTTCCGCCGCACCACACTGTGAAGTCTTTAATCCCACACTCGGTGTGTTTGTACATTATGTAAATTAGTCGTCTGTTTACTCCACAGCACAAAAATGTGTAGTTCACTGGCGGAACAAAAGGAGAAGGAAGCAATTATGACATGAATAGGAGCAAAGAAATAAACTGCTAATCCTCTTTAGAGGTTTCCTGCAGTGGCGAGTGCATCGGCCCTTCATCTCTCCTCATTATCGCTGAACTATTTCAGCAGGCATCGGCACTGTGCCTCTGGTTATTTCCAGGTTCTCGAGGTTCATTGAATCTTTTGGCACCGATAAGCCGAGGAAGCGAAAGGAGCTGCAGTGACCTGAGCTCCATCTGGGCCCGGTGCTCCGGACGGACAGGTAAATAATGCAGCGCGTCTGGGAGAGCACTGAATGCAAATACAAGAACCACGTCCAGAGTTGGCAGCCGGTGAAAATAAAACAAGAATCCGCAGTAATTGAGCTAATACATCACATGCAGGAGAAACATGTTGGACCTTGACTGAGAACTAAAGCAGATGATTTGATTGTGTGACCCCTGTTCTGTACCTTTCCATCGTCGCCACGAATCAGGCTTCACTCACGCAAGGGTGCAAAGAGTTGCTGGTTGCCATAGCAACAGTAGGCCGAGACCTCAAGCTCTCACCGCGTTTTTGTAACAACTGTACATCATTATGTCAAAACACCAGTTTCTTTTAATTGATTGTTTTATTATTTAATCCCATTGGACGTTTGAGCTTCTCTGTGAGTTTTCCAGAGCTGCTTTCACATTCGTTTGGAAAGTTTCTGTGTGCTCACCTTTAAATCGCAGCCATAATAAATCTGGCTGCGTTACAGCGTTACCCACCTCAGCTCTACTTAGGATTCCTCCTCCTTCTCATCCAAATTTAGATTTCCCTGCTCCAGTAACCGAAATACACTCAGCACTTGTAGATGAGGGCGCTGCTGTAGAGTTTCTGCTTCACTTTCTGCGTCCTCACGCAGACGGTGGAGTCTCAAACGAGTCCCTGGAGGTCACGGGTGGTGCAGGCGACCCCTTCATGTCTCCAGAACCGTTTGGTTCTGATCTTGAGGAACCTCTCCGAGCCCGGGCCGGCTGAGCAGTCGTCGCCCCTCTGGAGCCGTGTGATTGAGCGAGTGGCTCAGAGTCATGAACCCTCGCGAGTCACAGACAGCTGCAGCCGTCTTTGATGACGCGCCCCATCACCCCCGTCAGACAAGCTGCTGGTCTGTGACCACACATGGCCTTGGACGCAGCGCTGGCCCTCACACCCTGAGCTGAAGCCCACGCATTGCTGGGACTCGCCATAGACGTCTGCATCACGACGCTGTCATGAGATACATCAATTAAAACAGAGCCTTCTGTTGCATCTTGTTTTTTGTTTACGAAATTAGTAGCAAATCTGTCTGAAGACAAAATGACAGCAATAGTTTCATGGAAGCAGTTTTTTAGCATCCATCCATTTTCAGCCTCCCATCTGTTCATGCTTATGCATTTAGTCATTTAACATTTATTTTAATCACTGCAGCATTAAGTCCTGTGCTGAACCTGAACCTCCGGCCGCCGTCGGGCTCCACTTTCATCCACTCGCCTAAAGTGACACAGGCACAATTCATGACACACGAGACCGTGGCTGTTTGAGTGGAGCTTTGCTCTCCTCCCTCATGTCCTGCCAAACGTCGTGTCGCTTTGGTGCCTATATTTTCTTACAGGTGGAGGTGGAAGCTTTGAGGGCAGATTGGGTTCTGAAGGCAGAGCCCTTGAAGAGAACGCGGCCTGAATGTTTTCTCTGATCCGACCCAGTAACTCCAGACACTGCAGCCGCTTCCAGGGAGGTTCTTACACACCTGATTGGTTGACCAGAGGCTCGGCGTGTTGTGAATTGATTTGTGTGTGCGTCCAGAGCTGCTGATGCCCTTTTCTCCGGCGTGTGTTCATAAGACGCTGCTGCTCCGCTAATATGAATTTTGATGACCGTGCGAGACGGGAACAAACCGGCGACATCGCTACAATTACGGAGCCCTGCGCTGTCGTCAAGGCTCATTTTATCCACCTCCGCTCTGCTAATTGAATTTACTGCAGCGCTTATGACTCGCCGCGCGAACCCTCATTTCCTCGCCCGCTCCCAACACAAAGGGACAGGGGAGCGTTCACACAAACAGGCGGTTAACTCCGCGAGCCCGTAGTGGATTCGGATGCTAATCTGTTCCCATTGACTGAGCTGAGGAAACAAATTAGGTGGTTAATGAGCATCATGACATCACTCAGACGACCGCCATCAGTCTCCACTCCCACACTCACACGTTCCTCACTGCTGCTGAGAAAACGAGCTGGAGGTCCTGCGGCCCGATGCCCGTCTCGGCCCCAGACCCGGGTTCTGCCCGCATCAGAACCGCTCCCACCCACGCGCTCGCGGATCGACGGCCTGTCTGAACGCATCCTGTTGCTGTCTGACTTCCCACTGCGCGTGTGACGGGACATTAGTTGCTCTAGAGTAATGCCTGTGGTTAAATACGTGTGGATTAATGAGCTGGGGACTCAGCAGAGGCCCACTGTCAGCTGTGGTGTAGAGGAGTATATGATCTGCTGCTTCAGGCTTAGTGAGTGGAAGTATATCGAGTGTCAGGGTGCAGAACGGAGAAGACGGAACGCGTGAGACTGATATTACATCATCTCCTGCATTTGTCTTTCAACCACTAATTGAAATATATTTCTCAATTATTCACATAAAACCTGATAAAACCTGAAGTGTACGCGCAGACAGAGGTTGTTTCACACCAAGGATCATTCTTTTCACACATGACAGGGTTTCTCCTTTCATGTGATGAGCTCTGGGCGCTTGGATTTGGATACTTGAGAGGTCGTGGTCGGTGGCTGTGGAGTGTTTCCAGGGTGTTTCTGTGTGATGGAGCGAGCACATGATCAGCCAAGCGTCGAGGAGGGGCCTCGTACCCTGGACGGAACCCTGGGCTCAACCCGGCCCAGGAGAACCTTAACCCTTTAAATGCAGGATCTCAGGCCCCATCAAAATGAATCCCCCAAACCCAGTGGGCGTGGATAAAGGAGTACATGCATTAACAGCAGAAAGAGTCTGTCTGACAGAACCGGGGTGAAAAACGAAGGCATCGTTGGCGATGGGGAGCGATCCCCAGACACAAACGCTCGTTTACACTACGACTACGTGTCGTCTTCTAATAGGGAGGATATATTTAACGCGCTTTCTTCTGGGTTACGCCAGACAGGCGGAGTGTAAGAGACGCTTTGCTTCTGCTTTCAGCGTATCCAGATACACACACACTGAGCGGCTGCTGGGAGGTACTGATGTCACGTTGTCCGCTCCAGTTCTGAACACGACGCCTCGACACCACCTTCAGTTCTTATGTTTAACTCCAGCTACGCTCCAGTTGATTTTTTAATGCCAGAAGTTAAACGTTTTCAAGGTTGTTTGAGGATTTGTTCCCCTTTGTTTGTCTGCAGTGTGTCTAAGCATCTTGTGTCTCTATCACTACCGTTTCTCAGCCTTGGTACAGTATATAGGTTGCTCTCATCCAAACAAAACACACACGTTAGCATTGTTCGATTCCAGCGCGGGAGCGGCCGTGACCCGGGAGCTCGACCTCTGGATTCAGAGACGTCAGACTGGGAGCTCAGATGCGTCCTCGCTGCGACAGCGTCAAATGAAGTCTCCCCCCGAGGACAGCGGCTTCATTATTTTCATGCTCTGTTTGTGGATGGATTTCCACGGCCGTGTTTACATGTTTAAAACATGTCCCTCATGAAACGCGATGTTCTACGCGGAGGCATCGAAGCGCGACTCCGCGTATGAGGACACGAAACTCGCCCGAAGCCTCTGATTCAGCGTCTACGTTTCACGCGCTCCTTTTTAGGAACTCGGCGCTCGTTCTAATTCCTGATTTTTCCCCCCTTTGCTGCGTTTCCACCTCCTCGACGGCTGCGGGGCAGATGGAGGCGAGCTGTCCACAAAAAGACGCATGGGATGCGGTTGTAGAAAAACAAACGGATTGGACCCGGAGCACGATGGGACATGAAGACTGTGCTCAGGTCCTGCAGCAGCTCACGGTTGGACCGGGTCCTGAGCGTCCGGACCCCTCAGGGCACCAGGCACAGATCAGAGGGAGGTGAGGCTCACTAGAGGGCACTGTGTCATATGAAGAAGAGCTGCAGTGTGGAGTCATTTCCTCTCATCAGTGCTTAGCTCATTTTGATAATGCATTTAAAGCAGTAATATTGTAATAACTGGGGGGCTTTATTAGGGACAACACGCTTTTCCTTGGGGTCCATATCTGATGCTTCAGCGCCGTATTGCTTTTCACAGCTTCCCCTCACGCTGTCGTCCATCACTTCGCTGCCTCCTAAAAGCCTCACCCGGCACTGACCCGGGTCTTCAGGCTCGCCGCCATAACGTGTCCATCAATTAATAGACCACCAAATGTGCTGCGTGGCCGTAATCAGCACCCAACCCCCCCCCCCCCGGCCGAGCGCACGACCCCACGCCGGCTAATGAACGGCGCCGCCGCAGCCCGTGGGGCAATTAGCTGCCGCGAGTCCGGCCTCGTCAGCAGAGTGCGCCGCTGATGCAGAGTGGGCTTCACCGAGAGGGAAATAATGAGAAGCCTCTCAGCAGAGGGCGAAACGAGATAATGCTCGCTCTCAAAATGGCCAATCACAGCCGCTTAATGCGCGGAGCTGTGTATTGGACTCACGTCTACGGAAGGCGGGTCGTTCACAGTGTGTTGCATATTACACACATATTTTCATGTTGCTGTTCATCCGCTGCCAGGGACTGAACGTGACAGCTGCTTGTACACAAATGCACACGACTGGGAATAAACAGAGGAGGAGGTTGGTTCTGCTGCGCACAGCGCGTCCACACTGACCTGTCACGTGCATTGTGTGCACGCCTGAACGGAGCCTGTTTCTAGGACCTCAGCTGCCTCCCGTCGTAGCTGACGTCCGCGTCTTGTTGCTCATCGGCACTCACGTCTTTTCCAGCGCGAATCCAGTCCCCTGACATTATTTCCTCAATGGAAATGTTTGTGTTCCAACCTCGTGACCCACAGAGCCTCAGAAATACGTTTTCTTATTTCCCTTCTCCGTTCGGCACCTGCACCACCTGCGCACACACACACACACACACACACACACACACACACACACACACACACACACACACACACACACACACACACACACACAGGGCACAGCTGCCACCCGCGTTCGCCGGCGGTGGAGATTAACATCCGCCGTCTTCCTCATCCTCGCTCATAACGGAGGAAGAGTTTGCAGAAGGCGCCGGCGCGTCCTCTGTGACGGCTGCCGCTCACCTTCGCGCCACGGACGGTCGTATGCGCCTCACGTTTAGCCTGTCCACCTGCTAAACAGGTGAACAGCTTAGACACCCAAACTAGAGCTGAAGCCGTGCTCAGATGCCACGTATCACTGGAGCCCAGCGTTCGCCCGACAGCCTATTGATCCACGCTTCGCCAAGATTTGATCAGCCGCCTGCTTCTTACAGAATCCCAGTGAATGAGCTGCCGTTAAGCTGCTCCACATAATGGACAAGGTGCCACCGGCGACCTAGACGCTCCACAAAGTGCCAGCGTGGCGCCGCATCGATCGGCTCTCACCTTTAAACCGTCTTTGCACAGCCTTGAAATAGCAGTGGCCTCCTGCTGTGAAACATGATCCAGACGGAACGACTAGAAAAATATATATATATATCAGCTTAGCACAAAATGTCACCTTTAGTATCTTTATCGTACCATCAAGTAGACTCATTCTCTCTTTTGAAGCGCACATGTTGGCGAGCAGCCGCGATTTAAAATGGAGGTCACGTCATCGGAGCCTCAGAGGCCGATTCACCTTGAGAACTGGAACCTGGACCGATAAGAGGAGGAACGAGGCCGTCCTGCGTGTCGCAGGAACCCCTGTGGACCATCCTCTGCTCTCAGGAACCCGAGGCCTAGCTGGTTGGAGGACGGAAGCTGGACTCAGCGGGACCAACACGGCCTGAGGCCCAGGCCGGCGCTGGCGAAGGCGCGAAGGAGGCCGAGCTGGACGCTCTGCAGAACCGCTGGGCCGCTCCTGCCGGCGCTGGACCGCGGCCCGGTGAACGGCGGCCGGGCTCTTTGAAACCCGCCGTACAAAAGAGCCGAGCCGTCGTTCCCGCTTCATGAAACATGCATGAGTGGAGACAATTCCCGCCGTGCATTATTCATGGCGCCGCCGAAAGTTTCTCTGAAATGTTATGAATCGCGGTCTCTGTAGGTGATGATAATGCACGGGGACTCCTCTCCGCCCAGATTACAAGGTGCGGCCGCGGCTGCCGCATTAATCAGCTCTGCCGTCACTTGTGCAGCTCATCCGCCGAGCGCGTTGGCGCCAGCATCTCAGGAGCCTCTGATGAGCAGCGCAGTTCATAAGTGGACGTTTCCAGCACGGGTTCCGTTTGAAGACCGTTGCCTTTGTCTTCCCTGCATTCGTTGCTGTTGCTGCTCCCACTTACTTTGGGCGGAGTTCACAAAGCTCTGATGCTTCTCAGAGGCCATGGCTGTATTTTAGTGCCCACCTTTTAACTGCCTGCTAATTAAGTGGAAACGCTCCAAAGCCAACATTATGCATTAACGGAGGCAGAGGAGCTTATTTCATTCCTCTGCCTTCATGTCCCCCCACCATCTGCCTCCCCCTTTCTCCCCCGGCTGCTGGGACGAGCCCCTCCATGCCTGGCCGGTCCTCTCCCGCCGCCTCTGCCTTGAATAAAACATGCGCGCCACGCGCTGCGGCTCCTCGCTGCCTGCAAATCACGGCCACCTCGGCTCCTCGGCTCCTCTCTCTTCGCTCTCCTCCTTCCTCGTCTCAGCAGATTCGCATCAGTCCTCTCTGCTTCCTCCTCCTCCTCCTCCTCCCCCCCTCCCCGCCCCTTTTTTCCTCTCCTCCATCCCGCTTCTCCTCCCCTCCCTCCACCGTCTAATAGGGTTTGTTCTCCCAGGTGATCGCTGCCGAGCCGAGCGCTTCCCCCTTTTGTGCAAGAGCCGTGAGTGGTTGACTTCGCCGAGCGCACTCCCAAAGCTCTCCGGGCGACACCTCCCTCTCCCTCCAGTCTGTACAGTAGAGGCAGAAGAAGCAGCGTGGAAGTGTGCAAGACCACACTATTGTCTCCGGCTGCTTCCCGCCCCATTAACAGACAGAGAGGATGGGCTTTCGGGAAGGCGGAGGAGAGACTGTGAAGTAGACTGGAAAGAGAAGGAGGAGAAGGAAGGACGAGTTCCCCTCAAGTGACTTGTGTTCCACGGATGATGACAGCCCCGGGGCGAGCAGCAGCCCCCCAGATGGTGGTGAGGGCGCAGCCGGCCCCCCCGTCTCTGTCTTAGCAGCACATGGAGCTGTGCCTCCTCTGGGAACACGCAAATGGAAGACACCAGCAACGTCCGCAGCCTGAGTCCAGAGGAAGGTAAGACGAGCCTGCCTTCATGCATGTGGGCTGGAAGAGGAGTGATGGGAGAGCCTCGTGGACTCACCCCAGCCTCCAGGTGCAGCCCGGACCAGGCGGCGGCGCCGCCGCACCCCCCCCACACACACGCGCCGCTCCGCGCGCTGCATCTTCGGGCTCCGCGAACATGCGCAGGTGCTTCACGCGCCTCTTTGTTTTTCCCCTCGTGGGAAACGGCAGCTCCCGCCAAAGTGCAGCTTGCCGGAGACTGCGCCTGGTTTCATCTCGGGCGACGGAGATGGAATCAGACGCGAAGAAGCAGAGAAGGAAGGGGAACGCGGGAGGCGAAATGAAGCCGTCTATCTTTGACAACTCCCCATCAGGGCTTTCCCAATCCCACCCCCCCCCCCCCCCCCCCCCCCCCCACCGAGCGCCCTCCCGTCCTCGCCGGCGGTCCCCTAAGCCCCAGTAACCATAGAGCCAGTCATTAGTGCTGGATCACCTCGGCTCAGGGAAGCGGGGAAGCGGTGCCGGGCGCTGTAAGCAGACTTGCACTAAGCCGTACAATGGAGCTCTAATGCCGCATGCTGGAGCGTGCAGGCGCGCGTCAGCTCCCCTCTCACTTTAATGTATTTATATTCCACGGAAAGGCAAAGAACTGCACACCCCCCCCACCCACCCCCAGCGTGGCCTGACACCTCTCTCACTGAACCGGGATTTGATTAATCAGTTCAGTTTCTGTTTGGTAAACGTTGAACATGGAGGTTTGAGGTGACTTTCGACTGATGGAGGTGACGGTGCCTTCACTGCCCTGGGGTCCGCAGGAAATGTTGCATTCGTAGGTTTGGTGTGGTGGTTCAGTTTTGATTGTTGTTATGCATTTAGCCAATGATTGCATCAGATTCTGTCTCACATCTTACTACTATCATGAGTACTACAGTACTACAGTACTACAGTACTACAGGTATTCTCGGTGTGGTTGGTACGTTCTGCACGTTCATGGTGACTTCTTAGTCAACAGCAGCTACACCCCTCTCATTTACACTTTGCATCATCTACACTTTAAGACAGACAATCTAATAATTTACCAAATGTTACTGAAGAGCTTAGAAAGAGTAAGAGCTTCAACAACCTCGACCTCCAGGGGGCCGATCTCAGCCCCCCCTCAAGTTTGAAGTCAGAATTTCCCTTCTCCGTCGCTGTCGCTGCACTTCGTCTGTTGCTGGAGCTTCTCAGCACAGTGTGCAGCCTGGATGCAAATTGCAAACCATGTTACATATCATGAAGACGATATTAAGTGTTATATCACACTGACAGACCACAGGGGAGACCGGCAGCGTTCGGCGAGCGTTCTTTGATGCCACTGAGCAGTCAGGGACCGGCTCTCCGCCGTGAATCTGATTCTGCATTCTCTTTAATAAGGCTCAGGTTGTGGGATGAGGCTTTTCGACAGGAATGATAATGACTTGTTTTGGATGCATCAGAGGGGTTTCGCCAAAAAGACCCCGGGGCAGGAGTTGAATCACCTGTCGCTGTCAAGGAAATCTGCCGGCGTTGGCTATTAAATCGATAGAGCCAGCAGGGAAAAAAGGAGCATTAACCCGGCATCACAGGCAACTGGCTGCATCATATTCAAAGGCATGTTTCAATATTCCGAGATCGAGGCTGATGGATGTTGGTTTCTCAAGGTCGAGATATTCTAATATTAGATCTGAAATGTGCTCATTTGTGTTCATTGCTGAGACGTGGAGCTGGGCTGACGGGAGTCTGTTAGCGCGGCATCGGCGGCAGCATCTGATCCGTGAAGGCTGTGAGAGGTGGCCCGCTGGTCAGAAAAGGCCAACTTCCTGCTGCGAGCGCGCGTTTCACCTCACGTAGACGAGTCCAAATGAATAATGCGTAGCTTTACTGTACGACAGCGCAGTTCCAGCGGCAGCGCCAAGTGCTGCGTATTTGTGTTTCAACAGGTCCCGGCTCCCTGAAAGGCGAGAAAAAAGGAGGCGTGAGCCCAAGTGGAGAAGAGATGGGGCTTTAAAGCAGCTGACCGGGTCAGATATGGATGGGGGTCAAACAGCAGAATGCAGCCTAACACCAGTATGAACGCTGCTCATCATATTTACAGACTTTTCACCACTGGTGCAAAAACAGTTCTAGTGATGAAGAAAGGGCACTTTTTTCCGCACAGACACTAATTCCGCGTCCGTCTCCGTCAGGCAGCCGGTGCTTCCTCTGCTTGTCATCCTCGTCTCCTCCTCCGTCACCGTCCCGTGTCCCGCCACAACCTGCCAAGCGCTAACGCTGAGCGTCTTTTTATAGCCCCGGGTCTGACAGCGAAGCTGTTAATTTATTGTAATCGCGTCCTACAGCGGGAGACGTGGCCCGTGCGACGCGTGAACCACACGCGTCTCATCCTTGAAGGATTCTGATGGGAGTTGGCGTTCATCCGTAGCTTCCAGTCTCGGAACCGCGCGATGAAATACGTCGACGGCGGCCGAGCGCGGCGTTTTTACGCCGCTCGTTGAGACTCAGCCGCCAGCAGCTCCCGTTCGCGTTCGCGGTCTCTGACGCCGACGTCGACGTCGCTCAGCGGCCGAGCTGTGATGTGACTGGTCTGTGTGTGCGCTGCATACTGTGGAGATGTCCCACTGGAGGCTGGCTGGAAGGCAGAGGAGCCGGTGGGCAGCGTCGCTCTCTCTTATTGATGAGCGGATTTTATTATGTTGCAGTAGATCCCTTCGTCACAAGCGTTGAGTTCTGTGCTTTTGGCTTTTGTTATATCACTGTGAGGCTTTGCTTCTGACTGCTTCTTCATCACAACTACTACCCTTCTAGTGACTGATGGGGACCAGCTGCTGATTCACCGTCTGGCCCTAAGGTCCACCAGCTTAATGAGCAGTTTAACCAAAATAAAGCCAAAAAGCGAAACAATCTTGGATTTGATTGACAGCTCAGCCATTTGGGGCTGTTTTTTTTATCCAAGCTGAGGTTGATTGATGTGCAGTCTTGTTGTGTCCTGCTGCTGATGCTGCCTGCCCCACTGTGAGCTGATGTGAAAGCCTTTAGTAGGATTCACTGGTGCTTTACCGAGTGGATGCTGACGGTTCTGGCTCTGGTTCCAACTGCGTCTTACTGTGTGTCTATGAGTCTGTTTGGGACAGAGTATTTCCTCTAAAAGAGCACAACTCCTCATGTTGAGATTAAAATTCAATTCTCCAAAGAGTAAAACTGTCCTCAATTACATTTTTTAAACATCAAAGTGTAATTTCTGCCGAACCCCGCGGCCGCTCCACTGCGGGAGGCTGACGCGTACAGTAAACGCTGCTCCGACACTCCACGAGACGAGCGGCGAATCCGCGGCCTGAGCTCCATCCGGAACGGCCTTCCTCCACCGCTGCAAACGCGCACAGCCGATTCCTTATCGCACTCGCGGCGGCGAATGGTCGTTCACCAGCCGAGCTCCGGCTGCAGCATTCACCCGCTGGCTGTCGGCGGTGATGCTAATAGATTTAACGAGTGTCACAGCGGTGGAGGGAAGGAGAGCTCCCAGCACCGTATCTGGGCGACGAGGGGCCTCGTGCTGTAAGTGCTGCCCACGCTCCCTGCTTTGTGAGTCTGCGGGGCGGCGCATGAGAGCGCCCGCGTGGTCACGAGTCGCGTTCTGTGCGGCTGGAGATGCTCTGCAGTGCACGTTTGTGCGTCGGGTGGAACGGCTGCCGTCTCCCAAGCTCCCTCACCGATCTGCTTTGTTCGGGTCGGACAAGTTGTCAGGCGCTCGTGGGCGCTCCGAACAATACCCACGATGCAGCGGGCTGCACGTCACGCGAGCTGTTTGTCAAGTAGCGATGCGCCAGTCGCTGGTTGTGACTCGCCCTCACAGCTGCTCCTGTTGTTGTCACAGGTTGTGCAGGAACCAAGTGAGAAGTGCAGGAAGTGATGCCGAAGGTCTTTAGCGACATGAACCCAGAGATCAGGATCCTCGTCTACAGTGTGATGCATTTCGAGGAGTCCCTCGGAAACATCATTTCCAGCTTCCACCTGCTAGTGGTTCAAACCACTGCTGGACTGCAGGTAGTGTCTGCGTCGCCCTGTTCATAGACGCTGCCGGCCTCACCAGCTGCTCGTACGCTCGGCTTCCTGCTCCTCCCGCACGCGGCCACCGTGTATTCCTGGGCCGCGTGACAGTGACAAATGCTCCTTCAACGGACAAAACGAGCCTCCGGCCTCGGGAGATTGTTTTGTCCTCCATACGGAGGGGGAAAATTCAGCGTATGATTGAATTGAGGGCGAGGTATATTTAGTGTATGTGAGCTGAATCCACCTGTGCAGGAGAAGATGAGGCTCCGGCCGCTCTGCCTGCCGGCGACGGTGCAGCTCCGTAATGGGGCCCGTTTTGGATGCAGCAGCTCCAGAGAGACGCTCCCAGGGGCCTCGTGTCGCCCGGTTTGTAACGGAGGCCGACGCCGATGCTGAGCGCGCCGCTCTAATTGACTCGGGGCTGTCGCGTTCTGCAGCCTTAGCGTTCGTGCATTCGGGCCACTCACAGACTCACAGAGGCGGGTCGGGTCTCCCAGGGTTCAGTGTGGAGCCACCGCGGGGTGTGTGCGTAGTAACGAGACGTCCACGACGGCCGCCCGCTGCCTCTGGGCGTCTGCCGTGGTTTGGAAGGAAATCGCTGAATGAGCCTGAAAGCCTCATCACGGATTCAGCGTTTCTGGACCGCAGGTATAATTGGCAGCTCTAAGAGACGCTCTTATCGTTTCATCTGCCAGAGAAAAGTTAATTCTAATACAGCGGCGAAAGCTTTCGCAGAAAAAGGCGATGAAAAGCTCCAGAAGGGAGTGAAAACACAGAGTCCTTCAAAGAACCAGCCCTCAAAGAAAGTCTGTGGGACAGTGGACTCGGTGGAGTTGTTTGTGCCGGCTTCTTCTCGCCTCCTTCTCACCTCCGTCCACGTGCGTCTCCTTTTCTGGCTGAACGCAGTCCCTCCCGTGAGCAAACCCCCCACAGATCCCTTAAATCTCCTCCTCTTTGATATCCCCGCTGGCTTTTAGGTTCATCGCCTGCTGGATATTCCCTCTCAGATTTTCTTTCCTCACATTTTTCTCCCTTTTCATCAGTACAGACCGAGTGCTCCATTATTTACACAGTGGAACACATTAAAGCTATTCTTAGATTTAAGAAGGCACCTGAGGCACAACAGATCATACTTACACATATTTACACTCTATTTTTACATATTTGTATATACATGGTTTTTATCTTCACATGTTTAATAATGAGGTTATTGATTAAGTAAACAATATTTTGGTTTGGGACTAAACCTTTACATGACTTGTTCTGATTAACTAATAACTACTAATTGTGTGTGTGTGTGTGTTTGTGTGTGTGTATGTGCGTGTGTGTTTGTGCAATTGTGCATGTGTGTGTGTGTGTGCGTGTGTGTGTGTGTGTGTGTCTGTGTGTGTGTGTGTGCGTGTGTGTGTGTGTGTGTGTGTGTGTGTGTGTATGTATGTGCGTGTGTGTTTGTGCAATTGTGCATGTGTGTGTGTGTGTGTGCGTGTGTGTGTGTGTGTGTGTGTGTGTGTGTGTGTCTGTGTGTGTGTGTGTGTGTGTGTGTCTGTGTGTGTGTGTGTGTGTGTGTGTGTGTGTATGTATGTGCGTGTGTGTTTGTGCAATTGTGCATGTGTGTGTGTGTGTGTGTGTGTGTGTGTGTGTGTGTGTGTGTGTGTGTGTGTGTGTGTGTGTGTGTGTGTGTGTGTGTGTGCGTGCCAGCTCGAGGCAGGATTTCAAAGTGAAAATGATCCACGCGTGCGGATGTGCCGGTTTTGTGCAGAGGAGAAGGTTTCAGGGGATTCTGCTGCAGCGGATAATCTTCTGTGCTGACACCTTGGTAACGCACGCAGACACACACCGTGATGATTGTTGTGCCCCTGCGGCGCTTAGCAGCAGGCCTGGGCTCCCTCCGTGCCACAAGGCCATCTGTCAGCTTCAGCTCTAACTCCACACCTTCATCCACCAACACCGCGTTAGAGCAACCAACAGAGGCCAGTGGACAAACTGAAGTCGTGCAAATGATGAGTTGTTCCTTTCTGCTCAGTCTGGTGTTTGTATGACAGTGTCCACGTATTTTAAAACCAGCCTCTAAACTGAACAAAAAGTGAACCCAGCGTCTGTTCTCTGCCTCCACATCTTTCTCTGTGTGTTAATGTGCTGTTTCTGGTGGAGGCACGCTGGAGCTTCTCGCTCCCGCTAAACGTGTGGGCAACAGAGGAGAAGAAGCGTCCCCTCTTGTGTTTGTATAATGTTGGCTCGTGGAAATCCTAATCCAACGTGAGGGAACGTGGGTGGTTACATGCAAAGACATGCGGAACACGAGTAACGCTACTGGAGCCAACAACATTCCTCCTAAACAGACCGTTCCCGCGCGCTTGATGACTCTCTGTTCATTCAACACGAATATTCACAACAACTGCGTTTGTTTAAGGTTTTTTATCATTCTTCTAATATTTGGTGCCTTCTAAGACAGAATCGAGTGATCGAGAGCGAGGCCACGGGTCAAAATAAGGCCTTGAGCTAATTTGAGCTCTCAAAAGTCCAACAGCATTTCTTTTTCACACTGCACATTGAACGCTGCACGCTGGGCTTTCACTTTGAGACAACTTCTCAATAAGCTGTAATAACGCTGGAGCACAGGGGCGTCATCAGCTCGGCACACAGAGCTGCTGGGGTCCTGGTCCATGCCTGTGCAGAGGTTGATGTAATATCCTGCTCCTGTTATTTATAGCTGCCAACAGGGAGCGGCATAGACTCCATTCTGGCTCACATGCGAACACACCGTCAACGCCGCCTGCTTCATTCCAGGACATTTAGAGACTGAGAATTACTTTATTTAAGACTAAACCTGGCCATTGGTGCATTATTCTCTAGGCAGCAGTTCTCCTTGAATGCGAGTCTCAGGATGAAGCCTGGTTCGCCTGGTTCCGCCCTCATTATATCCAGGACAGTGATTCCTGGAACAATCCCTCACAGCGCTTGTCAAAAAAATGAGGATTTCTGTCCGTGCTGTGTCACTTCTGAATCAAAGCTAGTGTAGGATCCATGCCCCCTGAAAACAGGCCTCCACGATTACATGCCATTATTTTTTCGCTGCTAGCTGGATGTAATGAGGAACGTCCTGGATCCCAAACAATAAAAGATGCCTCATTAAGTGGATGGGAACAGTTTTAACTCCTTGACTGTGGTTCATCAGCTATAGAATTATGTTGGTTTTCCCTTCAGAAGGTGAAAAATAATTCTGACTTCTTAGTTTGAGAACTAGACCAACACCATTACCTGGTTTGTTTCCTGGGATCTGCATCGCTCTGCATCGTTCACCAGACAGTGACCGCTGCTTCAGCACCACGGACAGCGCAGCCCACTTTCCTGCCTGGAACAGGGTGGTAATCAAATGACCCGCTGAGATCCCAGAACCATCCCCTCCAGTGAGGAACGACACTTCCCCTTCAAATAAATCAGACTTGAAGGTCACCCGAGTGTCCACTTTAACGGTCAAGTGTCTGCGCCCTGTCACTGATTGCTCCAGAGTCTATCACAACCAGATGACACAATGGAACAAGACATCGCTTCCTGTGAAATTAACCACCTGGGCTTTGTCCTACTTTCTACTGACCTACTTGTATCTACTGGGCACTCGTTGGACTTGTATCAGTATACGAAAGTGAGTTTATTAATCTATTGTCACAAGTTCAAAAGATCTAAAAGTCATTAGTACATTATATGACTGTGGACAGATTTTATGAATTATAGCATAGATGCAGGTTGAGCTTGTGAAAGTATTGATGTTTGTAATTGCGAGTTCCCTTTGCTTCGTCGATCTCTGGAATCTGAACCAGAGATTCTATTTATCTGGTCGCAGGTGCCAAAATGATACAATTCAAAATGTCTGTGTAGGAAAAATGCCAAACATCTGATTCATGGGTTAAAACGGTGAACAGCGGTTTCATATTTTCTGGTTCTGAGTCTGTGGACATTCATTAACGAGAGGTAAACATGATTTGTTGACGTCAGTGTGTTGTTGTGCTATAAAGCAGTGGAGGAGTACAGTAAATAGAAGTAATGAATACATCAGGGAGGAGGACGCGTCCCCCGGCATAATTTCAGGTCAGCGCTCGGTTTAATTGCAGGAAAATGACTGGGAAGGTAAAGCAGGGTTTAATGGTTTAGCTGGTGACAACAATCCTAGACTGGAAAAGGTTAAAGCTTCTGTGGTCAAAGACTGTGTCCACATTAGAGTTGCTGTATATACTTTGATAATGTTGTAACTGTCTTGGTGTCATTTCGCAGAATGATGAGGTTTTGACCGGCTGCTGCTGAACCCTGTCAGGGTTTTTAACAGCTGATCCTGTGATCATCTAATCATGCGTGAGTTAGTGGAGCTAAATCCCAGCGTGTGTGAAAGCTGTCCTGCTGAGAAAGCCTAAATCTGAGTGTCTGTTTACGGAGCTGTCGAACCCGGAGAGAAGCTTGAGCTAAAGGCCGGAACCCTAATTGATGCTGTGATACAAATGAAACACACACTGCTCTGAGGAGCGTTCATATGAATGAAGGCTGAGCTGCGTCACCTCACCTGCTGTTTTTCTCTCTGCTTCGTGTTGCGTTTCTGTGAATGAGCCCGTTTCACATTCAGTACGTGGCTCTCGCTTGTCAGACGCCCTGCGCGGCTCAGCTCCGGGTCCAGAAGCCTGACACCGCTTGACACCGCGTGGCCGTGCTCAGACTTCTGCATCCGTCTGTGAGGAATCAGCCTGACACTTGACCCAGTTCAGCCTGTGGCGCCGTTGTGTTGGGCTCAGACACTATAGACAGGGAAGCAACCTGCTGTGTTTGCTGAAGCACGCGTGGATGGAAGGTTTAAAAGAACTGGGACGTGTGTGGATGAAACCAGCAGTGGACGCTGGTAAATGGTGCACTGGTCCCAAGCACTGGTCCCAGCTCCCAGCACAGACTCACTCGCGTGAGTGTCGTGGCTGCTGAATAGAGGTGTGTCCTGCCCACTGCGTTTCACTGCGCACGTTTAGCCAATCTCCTACACTCGGATTACTGCTTCCCAGGGATTTAGGATTTGTGACCGCCCAACGCGCCGCGCTGAACAGTCGCCGTCCGCGTGCGGTGCTTCCACATCCTTTCTGTCCATGCTAACTTTGATGAGACGCCAGATGCTAGATGAGAGGAGAGAGGAATTAATGATGGAGCATCACCAGGACCAATCGCAGCTCTGAAATAAAGACTCTTTTTGGGTTTTTTTTTTTTTGGAGATGGGAGAATATTGAGGAGAAGCCGGTGCAATAATCAGGTTTGCTGAGGCAGGAACATCACACAATTATTGACCAACTGTTGATGCCTCCATTCATGGAGGATTTCTGCTTTTCTGTGGACTTTCCTTTTCCGATTCTGAAGTTAACCTAGAAAGGAAAAGAGGAGCAATAACTCATATGTGATATTAGCTGAGAATAACATTTTCTCAACAGCCCTGAGCTTAATGGCAGCTCTGAGGTCGTAATCTACTCAAAGAGACATTTGTTCCCGCATAAACATTCCCTCAGCGGCAGCTTGTGCTTCCAGTCATCCAGAATGAGCGCGTGTCAGGAGAGCGCGCGCTCTGCAGCCCCGGCGCCGGCCCGCTCCGCCGCAGACAGGCCCGGACCCCCGGCGAGGGCTTTGTCCAGCGAGGACGGACGCAGGGACGAGGCCCAGAGCGACGGGCGGCGGCGGAGCTCGCAGCCCCGCGCGCTGGAGGACTTCCTCTGGATCGGCAGCAGCATCGTGGCCTTCTCCAGGTGGAGGCTGGGGTACATGGGTAAGAGGCTGCGTAGAGCTACGGGTTCTTACGTGAACAGTCAGGTTCTGACATGGTCAGTGGGACAGTTCTCACATTCGGCCCCTCAGGCTTGTCTCAGCGCGGGCTCAGGGTTACGGTCTGAGAGCAGCTTACGTGCGACTGCAGCATATGGCTCCCCCCCCCCCCCCCCCCCCGGGCTTAACCTGCGCAGCTCCACCTCCTTGGCCCACATTGTAAGTGTGGCACCAGGTCACCGGCCCACGTCACTGGACCTGGCCTCACCCGCCTCACCCGCCTTTTCCAGTGGAAAACCTCCACCTCACCCGCCACCGGTTGTGCTTTAACCTCATTAACCAGCCTTGACGACCAAAAGCCTGTTGATGTGATCATCCCCTAACCTGGCCTCCTACACTCACCTCTGACTGAGAAACTGGGAAATGATGACGTGAGAGCAGAATTAAAGCCGGTGGGGCTCCATTGGGTCGGACGTGACAGGTGTTCCTAATGAAGTGGACATTATCTGCTTCCTGATGCCGTGGTTGCAGGTTGGGCGCCGGCTCGTTTCCATGTCCTGCACGATGAGCGTTGTCACCATCCGCGCATTCACTCGCACGCTTTAAATCTGGCGTGGTAACCATGGCGACGGGCCCAGTTCTCCACAAGCGAGAGTGCACCGCCTTGTGCTCCAGTTGTGTGTCTCTCTCTACGCTCGCTTCTCGTGAGGCGGCCTCAACCCGTCCGCTTTGCTCAGTTCCCCCCTGGTTCCGGTCTCGTCCTGTCACATTAGCTTAAAACGCTGTGGCGCCCAGTTTCCTGACTCTGCTGTTTCCACAGTCACTAACTGGCCTTTAATCAGCTTCCATAGGATCTGACCTTCTCCACTGGGCAGAAATGGGTCAAACGCATTTTTCCTCCTCTTTTCATAGTGTGTGTGTGTGTGTGTGTGTGTGTGTGTGTGTGTGTGTGTGTGTGTGTGTGTGTGTGTGTGTGTGTGTGTGTGTGTGTGTGTGTGTGTGTGTGTGTGTGTGTGTGAGCCTTGGCTTCACGCTTCCCTCAGCCGTTAATGCTGACTTAAGTCATTTATGCGTTTGGAGAGGAGTTCAGCTCAGTAATGTACTGCAGGGACATGTTTCCGACCGTGTTTAACCTCCCACGCCTCCTCCCTCCATGCTGCCGGCAGGGGAGCGCGAGGCTTCGGCCTCCTCCCGCGCCTCCTCATCTGTGGGCTAATTGTGTCTAACGTGAACTGGGGGGGGGGGGGGGGGGGGGGGGGGGGGGGGGGCTGTTGAAAGGTGTGCAGCTCATCTTTGACAGGAGGAGGGAGACGAGCCACTCAGATCGGTGTCGGGAGGCAGCTTTCAGGCCTGAGAGCCCGCAGAGCGCGCGCCCGCCCGCTCTCGTTCCCACCGAACTCTGACAGCAGCTCATTTCATGGATTACTGCTTCCTCTGCGGCTGAAGGGCTGGAGATCCTCGGCTCAGCTGCCGCCTCGCTGCTGTGAGCCAGCGGCCGCACACGCGCCGCCAGTCTCCCCGTCGAACCATCACCATCCGATCCACAGACGCTCCATCCATCCTAAGTGAAACATCATTACTGGCTCATTAGTTATGGGTGACGGCTTCTTACAGTCAATTTAAATCCAAACACAAAAAGCAAAGATAATTGGTTTGTTGAGGTGTCTTGTTTAACAGCTCATGCACAATTGCTTTAAATGATTACGCATCCCCTTCATTATCCCAAGCGCTGCTGCTGGAGCTAATCCCAGCTTTGGCCCTGAAGTCGCCAGTGCCTCGCAAACTGTGGAGAGCACGCAAACTCCACAGAGGAAGAAGGCCGGTCACTGCCAGGACTCAAAGCCGGCTTCTTCTGGCTGTGAGGACGCGTCAGTGGTTCCCATCTTGCACTCAGATCACATCTTTAATTCCAATAATAGTGTTTGTTGCCAGCGAGCGCCGCGCGTCCGCAGCCGGAGCTCATTGGGGAGTTTAGGGCCAGCGCGCGACCAGGCGCCTCATTAGACTGTGACGAATGGGAGCTTTTGCACGCCGGTGGCCCCTCGGAGGCGTGGGGGAGTTGAGCAGGTGACGTGCATGAGATGAAAGGAGCACGCAGGTGATGGTTAATGCGGTCGCGCCACTGATTCGACTGCTCAGAGAAACTGGACCCACAGCAGCGGATCTGGAGGCAATTACAGCACTTTACACAGCAACAAACTGGGTAAATATAATTACGGTCATTAGTCCTCAGATCTGGAGGAAAACGTAAGTCATCCCATCATTTTCCTTATAGTCACTTGTCCTTGGTTCTCTTTCCAGTCGAAGGTGTCGTGTGCAGGAGTTAGTCCAACACACCGGCACCTTCTGACACACAAACAAGGCTTCATCCAAATCCAATCATTCAACTCAGCAATATTAAATCCACCGTCCTGTATGGGCGCTAATGTGCTTCAAACGTTTCAACATGAGTAATGATCCAGTGTGTGTGTGTGTGTGTGTGTGTGTGTGTGTGTGTGTGTGTGTGTGTGTGTGTGTGTGTGTGTGTGATCAATAGCCGGCCGCACAATTGATTCTCATAAAATGACGCTTGCCTGTGGTGTGAGGACAGTTTATAGAAATGAAGAACCACCTTCACCGTCTCGTCTTTTGTTCACAGATTTATTTTGGTTCATAATTTGCAGCTTTTAGAGAAAATCACAGAACCAAACAAGAACTAATCGTCGTTCTGAAGGAAACCCATAACAAGCTCTTTACTCTACCTTAGTTTACTTTAGATTTGTGTTTAATAATTCAACAGCATCCACTCTTCTGTCTCTTGTGAAGTACGAGTTCCAGTTTGAAAGCATTAGTACGTGTGTGTGTGTGTGTGTGTGTGTGTGTCTGTGCTGTGATGCCTGAATGACATCTGAAACTGAAAAACAAATAGGAAGTGGTGGTTTGCTGGATCACAACAGCTGCATCAGCATGAACAGCTCCCTGAGGCCGCGCGGCAGTGAGACCACAGCCGGGTCCGATCGATGCTCAGTAGGAGCTGCTTGGTGTTACTGACTGTCCTCACACATTGGACCGTTTAGACTGATGTCGCGTTCAGATCGCGTGGCTCAAAATTACATTCAGGTTTGAACTTTCAGCTTGTCTAAATGCATTCCACGGGCTCTGACGCGGTGCTGATGAGAGTTACCGAGCAGAAGAGCGAGCACACGACGCATCTCCATAGACTCAGCAGCAGCTTCTCAGAACGTGTGATCATGTTTGACTTGAAATCCCCATAATCCCCATCTGTTAAAGCCTACTGTAAAACGAGGAACATTCTATAGGTTTCATTCAAGATCTTGCTTGATTTTACGACCATTTTCAGTTGAACATTATTGGATTTATTTGTATCCTCCAGCGTGTAATTTTTCCAAATGCCTGAAACGCTGCTTGTGTTTCTGCTGATGCGTCCTAATTTCTGGGATGTGACAGGATGTGACCGGAAATCAGATGGCTGATAATTGATAATAAGGCCACATCCAGGCCACATGCAGCCTGATGAACAAACAGTGGGCCTCCTGTGGAGGACCTGACAAATTGTTCAAACCATGTCACCCACTGTGTGTCTGTGTGACACGAGTGTGTGAAGTGCAGGTCTGAATCCTCACATGTGAATAGAGCTATTGGTTTTCCTCCACTGATGCACTGTACTGTTATAGTTGGCAGTGGGAACTCGGGATTCTGTTAAAGGGCGCTCTATGGAGAAATGGCTCCTCGCTGTCGTCGATTGTCTCTCGCCTCCTCTCCTCCTTCCTCTGGGACGCGGAACCTCTGTCTGCAGCGTTTGTGTGAGAGTGCGGGTCAATAACGAGGCTCTGGACGGCAGGAATCTGACAGAGATGAGCCCATGCACGCACGCACACACACACACACACACACACACACACACACACTGCACACTCCACTGACTTCCCTCCTGACAACTCTCCCGTCTCTTTTCCTCCCTGTTTTTCTTGCCAGTGGAGAAATGTATGAGCTCCATGCAGACCGGGACCCAGATGGTGAAGCTCCGCGGGGGCTCCAAGGGACTGGTGCGCTTCTACTTTCTGGACGAACACAAGTCGTGCATCCGCTGGAGGCCGTCGCGCAAGAACGAAAAGGCGAAGAGTGAGTCTGTCACACTGAACTAACTGACAGGAGACAAAGTGTTTCAGATGATGCGCCTGTGGGGAAACGTCTGCGCCACACTGTGTGTTCAATATTTCATATTGCTCTAATTTTATTGTACAATTGTGATTTTTAATACACACATTGTAGATGTGTCTTCATCTGCCGCTGTCTCCACAGTAGTAACAACCAGCTGTGGCCACAGGGGGCGCTGTTGTTGCCACGTTGCTGCTGTAGAGTCCAATCCAACTACTTTCCCGTCCCTCGGGTCTGAATCGTGTCTGTTCATTTATGACCACTTTGTTTTTATAAAATAGAGAGCGGAGCGAAGTCTTAGCGGCAGCTCCCAGGTCGCTGGCGACTCGCGGGGGGGCTTAGGTCTCAGTTTCCTGTCGCTCACCCTCCTCTTTCAGCCCTGTGTTTAATAAGCTTCTTAAGTCGACTTAATTATTCATCAGCTTTAATCTGCCCAAACAGCGTCTCACACTCTAATTGAGAATGACACACGCTTCTCACTGGCAGATCAAAACCAAGGCAGCTTTGTTTTTCAAGACAAGGTCTCCTGAACCCAGAAACTAAGATAAGAAAAAGCTTTATTCATCCCACAGTGGGGGAAAATTCCATTGGCCTCTTTTGTTTCACCATTGTTAGAACCCGACAACTCTGCGTGTGGCTGTGTGATGGGATGGACATGCCTCTAGAGGCTGATCATTCAACACCCACTGGGATGAGCCGACGGGCAGGAAACGCTGGGAGGACCTGGTTTGCTCGTTCTGTCAACAGACCAATTTTTCACCTCCCTATTTTGTAATTTAGTTTTGGTTAAGACTGGGCTCCTGTAGATTGGAGATATATTGCTTCCAGGTTGTCTGTCCCAGCTTGTGAACTCAAGGGTGTTCTGTCTCCGTGCTCAGGTGTGCAAAGCAAGCGATTTGGTCATGATCAGCATCCGGTTAGAATGGCCCAGACCCAGAGGTCCAGGTATCTGTACGAGCTGCGCCTGAAGGCACCACGACTGGGCCAAGCGCATGCTCGTACGGCTCCAAATGTCCCAGTGTGCCAGCGCAAAATGTCAGAGGCTGAACAGAAACCAGCAGCTGGAGCATCTGTCGGACCGACTGACCTCACGCTCTGGAGCATGAACTATTCCGGGCCGTAGCAGCGATGGTTACTCACACTACTACAGACCCGCTGCAGCGCTGGAGCGTACTGGTGCATTATTTATGAAACGACCGCAGGACGCAGCACACGGAGCCTTTTAAAATCCCCAGCCCGAGGGTTTGACAGCCGCACGGGAGCGCATGCAACACCTAAGCGGCATCCAGGGATCTCCAGTATCCACAACCGCATGTGCTTTATTTCACAGTAGAACTGGGATTCTAGGTTTGTACAGTAATAAACAGCCTGGGGCAGCATGTGTGTGGGTGGCGTGTGGTTGCGAGGGAGCACGGCTGAATACGCAGCTGTACCGCTGCATTATGAATGAGAGTGTAAGTCAGGTTTGGTCCTTAAGATGCAACTGAAGCCAAACAAACGCGCTCAGAGAAGATCCGTTTCCAGCATTTGTCCGGGTTCTGACTCTCCTGTTTGCTCACACAGTCTCCATCGACTCCATTCGGGAGGTGTGTGAGGGGAGGCAGTCCGAGATCTTCCAGCGCTACGCCGAGGGCAGCTTCAACCCCAACTGCTGCTTCAGCCTGTACTATGGGGAACACATGGAGTCCCTGGACCTGGTGTCCGGCACCGGGGAGGAGGCCCGAACCTGGATCACAGGCCTCAAATACCTGATGGCGGGAATCAGCGACGAGGACAGCCTCGCCAAGAGGCAGCGCACCCGCGACCAATATCCTTTACAGTGAATGCATGAGGCCAGTTCACTCACTCATTCACTCAGGCCGGCAGCTTCTCCTTAACCCGCCGCGCCATCACGTGGCTGAAGCAGACCTTCGCCGAGGCCGACAAGAACGGTGACGGCAGCCTGAGCATCAGCGAGGTGCTGCAGCTCCTGCACAAGCTCAACGTCAACCTGCCCCGACAGAAGGTCAAGCAGATGTTCAAGGTAAAAGGCCTCAGCCTGGCTCCGCACGCAGCCACTTACTGCAGAACTGATCGCTTTTCTCAAACCTTCGCCTTAAACTTGAATGTGTTTCGATGAAGCTGTGAGCGCAGAGCGGCTCGTTAAGGCGCTAAATGGGCCCACGCGCTCTCCGGAGACTCCGGCGTGTGCTTAATCTGTGAAGGAAAGACGCTCTGACTGATGGCGACTGCTGCTGTACAGATGTTGGCCATCACAGGGCAGAGGGATTAGCGCGCGGCTGAGCTAAGCCCTTGTTTAGGCTAACGATTACAGAGCGGCAAGCGGCCCGCTGACGTGCGTCCATATGGTGCTGCCGGGACACAGATGGTCCTCTGGAGTAATGCAGGGTAAACACAGGGCCCCGAGCGCGCGTGGACACTGATGAAGATTTGTGGGTCGGCCGTCTCCTGGCGACCGCCGTGGCTTAACCTACTTCCACTGAAGAAAACAAAAGCTGTCAGTCTCCTCCGCCGCCCGAAGGCAGCGGCCGATGATTCGTGGGCTTGAGTTTCTGAGGTGGCGCCCGCGTTTAATCTTTTAATCTTATACAAGGTTTCATTCAACGCACAAAGAGAACTATTTAAGTAGAGCCGTCACAAGAAAAGATAAGACGGGTGAGAAATACAGCAGGGGTAACAATGAGCCGATTCAAAGTGTAGATTATAAACAAATAGGATCCAAGTCGAGTAACGGAAAGATGAAAGTAGGACATAAACCCTGAATTACCTCTTTAGACCTTGTTCATTAAAAAATAGCCTCCTCGTGTGTCTTCCTTTTACCTTTGACCTCAATGAAAATGGAAGCTTCCATATGTTAATTACTTCACCGTTAAAACGTCCAATTAAACCCAAGGTTTAGCTCTTCTGCTGTTGTCAGGGTTTAAAGCAGCTCCTCTGCAGCCGGTTTATCCTCAGTGTGTCCAAGGTGCATTCACAGGAGTTAATGATTTTCCCTTAAACGCACCAGGAGGCCTTATCTCTCAACTGCTTAATTAAAACACTGCCTCACGGCAGAAAAACTGGAGCAGACGCTTAAACCTTTCCGAACTGTTTGATCGATGAATCAAATGGAATGGAAATCGATCAAACGTGTTCCTCTCTGAGGTCAACGCAGCGTCAAGTCATAAAATCCTACTTTGTTCATGAAGTTCGTCTACATGTAACTTTCCCTGAGGCGCGGTTACGGTGGTGGAGCCACAGAGACTCGTTCATCGACAGTGCAGCTGATCCACAAAACACAAATCCACACAAAAAACGAACAAACGCGAAAGACAAAAGCAAAACCACAAAGAAAATATAGAAAGAAAAATAATTGTTTTTTAAAGGCCGTGTAGTATAAAGTGGATCTCAGGTGGGTTCTGATAAGCACAGGACCACTTTGGAGGCTCTCTCTATATACTGCGTGTCCCACTGAGGTCCCAGCCGCGTCACACCGTCTCAGTCTGGAGCTGAGGTGGAGCGGAGGTCTGGAGGCGGCAGGTGGAGGAAGCTGCAGCTTTAAGTGATTTATTACAGCGGCGGCTTGAGGGTGGGACGTGGAGGGAGGAGGCTGCTGTTCTGACGAATTAATCCACATTAGCTGTCAAGCTAAAAACGTGGCGCGCAAGCACGCAAACAAGCTAAGTGCCTACATTCATGCATAATGAATAGGACTGAAAAAGACCAGACGGATGCCTTCTACTTTCCAATAAAAAAGCTCCTGCGCTGCCGCTTTATCCTCCTGGGGCTGAGATTTGTCCTGAATACGAGGCCTGTGTCTGAAGATACTTCCTTCAGCAGCAAAAGATGAATAATGACGCAGGTGAGCTGTTGCTCCTGCCTCGTCACCCATCTCCACTGATGGAAAACCCACAGCAGCAGAGAGGCCTCCTGATCCGGAGCTGATTGACCTTTGACCTCGCTGTTCCACTGCTGATGACCGACAGAGGGAATGAATCACATTCATGTGACACAGGGATAGTTTTTTCTTGGTGCTAGCGTTTTCAGCCCCAGCTTTAAATTCCGAGCATGCGTGCATCTCCGCAGCGCTTCTCTCCCCCAAAACGCAACACTATTATATATTTAGATATTTTCATATGAAAAGCTTTATTAAACTATTCCCGCACCACTTCACAGATGCACGCTCTAATAAGTGGAGGCCTGATCTGTGCGTCTTCCCTCCACCATACAGCGTCCAGCGCCGAGCGGCTCGGAGGCCAAGCTCCGGCGGGCACAGACGTCATCGCGCTACAGTGAGCGGCCGCCTCCGGTGCCGCCTGGCATATGGAGCCGGTCACGGGCTCCGCGGAGCCGGGGCGAGCATTACACGGGTCGCGGTGTGACCCGCCGAGGCGCGGCCCGCCTCGACCCTGTTCTCGGAGCGCCGCGGCCGCTTTTGGAGCTCGCCGCTTATGTAACAGATGCTCCGTGTTGTCATTTGTAATACAACTGCGCCCCGTGTGCCGTGTGTGCAGGAGGCCGACACCGACGACGACCAGGGCAAGTTGGGCTTCGAGGAGTTCTGCTCCTTCTACAAGATGATGTCGACCCGCAGGGACCTGTACCTCCTCATGCTCACGTACAGCAACCACAAAGACCACCTGGACGCCGGCGACCTGGCCCGTTTCATGGAGAACGAGCAAAAGGTACCGCCGCCCGCGCGCGCTGCCGGAAACGGGTCAGCGGCACCGCGTCGCAGCATGACGGCTGACCGTGGGTCACAGCAATCGATGGCTGCCGCTCTGGAGCTGGAAGTGGAGCAGAGTGGCAGATGATGAGCGGCAGCATCGGCGCCAAAAACCCGCTGGAAGCGATGACCCACTTCAGGAGGAACACGGGCCACGCCGCGTGTAGTAACAGCCCGCGGGCCGTTTGTGCTGACAGCAGCTTCCCACGGTGCCCGTAGCGTGGTCAGTTACGGCCCGTGTCCTGTGTTCAACCTGCCAAACGCAGGCCCGTTGCTCCTGGTTGTTTGTGCAGAGACGGGCTCATAACGTGCAGCAGCTGCAGAGCGGCTGATGCTCAAACTGGCCAGTTGGGCTGCTGGGGAAGCTTCTGGGAGCTCACCTCCGCTGACGAGGGCTGGCTTCACTCTCTGCTGCGGATCATGCTGACACGGGAGGCCGCTGTGGTCGCCGCGGCAGTGACACAGTGACACAGTGTGGGAGAGGTCGGGCTGAGGAGCGTAGGGGAGGGAATCGCATTGGCCAGTTGGGTGGTTTGAATGAGACCAGCAGCTGGTTTCTGAGGGGAGGTGCATGAAGGCAGCTCGGTGGCCTCCTCATCCTGTGTGTTTTGCTGTGTGTAGATGACCAAGGTGAGCAAGGACCACTGCCTGGAGATCATCAACAAGTTTGAGCCGTGCTCCGAGAACCAGAAGCAGGGAGTTCTGGGAATTGATGGTGAGTCTTCTTTGGATTAGAAATTGAGCAGCACCCACATCTATCTCCATGGGAGGAAGTCCATTATAACTTGAGTTACAGCTTTAACGAACTGAAGCTGTTTCAAACATGTCTCTCTATTACACGTTGAATGAAGAATTTTGGTTCTTCTGCTTTTTTCACACTCACGTTAATGTTGATTTTGAGTTTTATATAACATACAGTACAGTACAAACAATTGTCCTAAATTGTTTAATTACATCATTCCTGATCAGAGCTGCTACTCTGCTATAGAGGCTTCATGGATGCAGGCAACTACTGTATGTTTCTACTAATTTCCTGAAACTGGATGTGTAACGTAATGTTTTGATTCCAAATCAGTTTAATAATATTTTTGAATTCCAAATTAACATTAATGTAATTTTACCTTTACCTTCATAACCAGCTGGTAAATGCTAAACTTTACAAATTGTTTTCAAATGATTTTAAAACTAAACTACTCAAATTAAATGCTTTATTTTGTCTTTCTAATTACAGTATGACTTTAACACTTCGTCCACTTCCCTCCAGGTTTTACTAACTACATGCGCAGCCCAGCGGGGGACATCTTCAACCCAGAGCACTACAACGTGAGCCAGGACATGAACCAGCCGCTGTGCAACTACTTCATTGCTTCCTCGCACAACACCTACCTGATGGGCGACCAGCTGATGTCGCAGTCCAGGGTGGACATGTACGCCTGGGTGCTGCAGGCCGGCTGCCGCTGCGTGGAAGGTCGGCACAGCCACAGAGGCACAGTCTAGAAAACGCGCTACACAACATTTACTCCTTTGAAAATATTTGTCGTATTATTTAAGACTGATGGGACGTCTTATATACTTTTAAATACTTCTCTCTACTCTGAGCAGCACAAACTGACAAACCAGAGGATTTATACTAGACTCTCTCCTCAGGGATATTAATACACCATAGCTGTACTCAGACTGTGGCCAGAGTAACAGTAAAGAGGGAGGACCCACAAGATAAACAAATGATTTAATAATTGCAATCCTGCACATTTCCTTCGCTGTCTTTCTATGGCAGTTCCAGCAGTTGAAGTTCCCTGCTGTGGGATCAATAGAGTTTTATCTATCAATCCAAAAACAAGCAGGAAAATAACAACTCACAAAAAAATCACTGCCATGCAGAAAAAAACTACTACTTACAGTACTACAATCTACAAGATAGCAAAATATTACAGAAATATACCACATAATACAAACAAAGGTAACAAGGAACATAGTACTAACATGTAACATGCAAATAAATGTAAAACTAAAGTAGAGGCAAACAACAGACAAAGCTCTTGTGTGGTGAAGGTGGCAACAGTTGTAGGCGATAAACAGGAGGAAATGACATTAGACCAACGAAGAAGACAGAACTGAACAAAAGCTAAGGCGCCTCTGGCAGGTCAGGGGGCCGAGCTGTAACAGAACCAAGGCCCTGCTTGTGGGTAGTTGTTGGGAATAATAAGCAGCGATCGATATGGTGCAAAGAGGTCAGTGCATCTAACATGAGCATCGAGATTTGCTGCCTCTGGAAGTGTTTGCTGGGCTGAGAGAAGCCCACCGCTGCACCCGCGGGGAAATGTCTGCAGGTATCAGCTGTTAAAAGGTCACCGCCCACTCCCTGCCTGCTGCTGCCTGAGGATGGAGGTCGGCGTGAGTCAAGTGGGACCGAGGTCCACGCGCGGCAGACGGACTCGTCCTGGAGCTGCGTCCGACACGCGTCTGAGAGGTGACGCTCATGTGCTCCTCTTCTTCTTCTCCCCCGACCACAGTGGACTGCTGGGACGGTCAGGATGGCGAGCCCATCGTCCACCACGGCTACACACTCACCTCCAAGATCCTCTTCAAAGACGTCATCGAGACCATCAACAAGTACGCCTTCATCAAGAACGAGTATGTGCACACGCAGCCGCACCCTCACACTCTTTTTACTAATTACTGCCTGGCTGCAGGAAGTAGTGACTTCCTGTTACACATGAGTCTGAATACTGCTCATAACGACTCTATACTGAGGTTCCAACATTGTCCTGCATTAGTTCATCAGTTGCCGCAGTAGGTTTAAAGCAATTTTTCTACTACTCTGACAGTGTTTTGTACCAGATTTCAGCAGCAGATGCTTTGACTCCAGTAAAGTGTGAGGACAAAATGTTCACCTAACAGGACTAAGAGATGCTCAGTGTTCACGTTCACATGATGCCTGATGGCTGAATGCGCTGTACGTGCATGCGCGTTGCTACCGGGGCTGCGTGGCTTGGTGGAAAACGCCTGGCCAGATAACAGGCAAAGCATTGTGGGTGTTGTCAGCGCGGCCCAACGCGCATCTGGCAGCTCCGCTGCAGCCTGCGGTTCACGCGGCCCGACCTCGTTACCGCCGCTGCTGCAGAAGCAACGTGACAACGCAGGCACGCGCGCACACACACGCGAGCCCAGCCGGTGTGATGCTCCCCCCGACGCGCACGCAGTCTGGAGGATGCAGAGCGAACCGTTATTTTTAGCCCCCGTCGCCTGAAGTGAAATGAAGGCGAAACGCGCGCTTTGTGCGCCCGCTCGCTCGGCTGCAGCGCGCGCGCCTTTCACTGCCTAATTGTGGAGCGCGTCTTCCACAGATAACTGGCTCAAATGGAGCCGGGGTGAAAGGCTGCATTGAACATCAAAGGGCAATCAGATTTTCCAGGGTGCTGAAGGAGAGGCTCCACGCCAGGATGAAAGCCTTCGTCCCACTGACACTGGCAACGGTCGCAGCCGGCGCCGTGAACGGGTCGGGGCCCGGATCGGGCGCCTTCACGAGAGAATACTGACTGAAGCCCTTCCTTAGACGCACTCATCACATGCGCTCATTGACTGAGCAGCCACAGTTCACATTGCAGTTGCGTTTGGTAGCGGGGCCTCCTCTGATCAGCACAGGGCAGTGAAGTGGCTTCTTACAGGTATTTGTCTGCAACTCCTTCCTTTTCAGCGTAACATTAGTTGTGTTGACAGACCAACACACTGTAGTCGTTCCTGTCTGGCACAGGTAGCGGCTTAGTGCAAGCCCTCAGAAGGGCAGGAGAGCGCACAGACAGACAAATGAATAGAAAGGATCCGAAAACAACCTCCAGTTTGGTTATTAAAACCCGTGGAGCATAAACAAAAGCATCTGATCTCCAATTACCCACGAGTCGCGGTTGGGTGTCAGGAGCGGGTCAGGTCCCTGTGGTGCTGGATGGGAGGGAGGTGGAGCATCACATTATTATCCTCTCTGACGGGAATGAGAGTGTTGTCAGCAACCATAATGCAGTCTAGAATGATGAAAATAATAAAGCATGATTAAAAAACAAACAAAGTCCTATCTCCAGGTATTTTGGTTGGTGCCATGAACACACTTTATTATTGCGTGAGCTGGACTTGAAGGCTTGACCCGACCGGGCTCCACGTGTGTGCTTGCCTTGCAGCTACCCGGTCATCCTGTCCATAGAGAACCACTGCAGCGTCCCCCAGCAGAAGAAGATGGCCCAGTATCTGGTGGAGATCCTGGGGGACAAGCTGGACGTGGCCCACGTCAAGCCTGACGAGTGCGGGCGCCTGCCGTCACCGGAGACTCTCAAGGGAAAGATTCTGGTCAAGGTAAAGTCCGGCCGTGGCCGTTTCGGACCGGAACGCCGGCTCCAATGATCAGTTTGTGTCCAGACTCGAGGCCCCGTGACCTCTAAAAGCACCACCGTGACGGAATAGAACGACTGAGAGGGTGGTGTTAAACCGCTGATGGTTCCCTTCCACGCTCCAGGGGAAGAAGCTGCCCGCGAACATCGACGAGGACGCGGAGGAGGGCGACGTGTCCGACGAGGACAGCGCCGACGAGATGGAGGACGACTGCAAGCTGCTGAACGGAGACGTATGTTGGCCGTTTGTCCGCGGCGCCGCTCGTCCAGGTCTCTCTCCTTCCCGTGTGCCTGTGTGTTCTCATGTCCTGCTCTTCTCTCTTCCCTCTTCAACTGTCGCGTGCTTCTTTTCAAAGTGGAAGGTATTGTATGAACAACAGCTCACCCTGAATCTGTCATGCGTCACACTTCCTCATTCTGCCTGCGCCTGGAATGAAACAGTCACAAGTCTTTAGCCATGTTTGGATTTTACTGGATCTTTTTAAGGTCTGGGAATCTGTCGATGCCAAGCAGATAATGAGCACATTCAGAACCATGAGGCGACCTGGGACCAATTATCAAGTTTATACAGGCCCGGATGAATTAATTTCATGAATATTAAAGCTGAAAAACTTATTTAATGTGTGAAAAACAAATTAGCAGGGAATAGACTTTAGAGTTTGACGATTAGCATGTTGTCTCTGTTACCCCACTACACAATAATAATAATAATAATAATAATAATAATAATAATAATAATAATAATAATAATAATAATAATAATAATAATAATAATAATGAAGTGGAAATCATTTCCTTTTTCCTGTTATGGACAGTGACAGTCAAACGAACCGATCCTTAGGTTTCTGAGCCTGTGGGGTTTGTAGTTACACACTGCCCCCTAGTGGCAGGCATGCGACGGTGCACATCATTCTATTTTGCTTCTGGACTGGATTTCCCAGCAAGGCCATGTTTCATGTATCTTGTTTGCATCTGTCATTGTCTCACATGAGTCCATTCATGTCTTTTTCCACCTTTGTACTGTGGTGATTCTTGGAGCTTACACAGATTCAGCCTGGTGACTTAAAAGCTACACTATGATTATTTTTTTATTGTGCGTGAGGAGCGTTACTTACTGTAGCGGTGATTATACTGAGTGCAGTAAGTAAATGACCTTCAGTTGAGCGTCATGCATGTATCTCACATCTATGACATCCACAGAAAAGCCCCAGGACTGGAGCTGCTCTGTGATCTATGCTCAACATCGCTCTCTCTCCTCCAGACCTCAGCAAACAGGAAGCAGGTGGAGAATATGGCCAAGAAAAAGCTGGACAACCTGATGAAGGAGTCCAAGATCCGCGACAGAGAGGACCCAGACAGCTTCACCATCGCAGCACTTCCTCCGGCTGGAACCGCTGCAGAGAAGACGGGTTCTAAGGTAAACGAGCCTGACGCAGCCTGGGCTGCTTCCAAACCAGGATGTGCTTTGGTTTGGTTGCTGCTCTTGCTCCTGAAATCAAATGTGACGGAGCCGGGTTTTCACTGGCCAGTTTAAATCCCAGAGCTTCGACGCGGTGGCTGCTAATGGATTAGTAACACTCTCCTGTGGAAACACAAATAAAAACCTTAAGATAGAGCTGCTGGAAACTGTATGAATGAGAAGCTCAATGAAAACACATGATGCTAATAACATACTTTGCTTCTCATAACTTTATTATTATATGTGGGGATCAATAAAGATGGTCCAGTCCAGATGTCCAGTGCTTCCATTAGTAAGGAGCTGAAGAGCAGTTGTTTGAACTTAATGAAGTCATCACGTCGGTTCATGTTTATGTTTTCAGGGTAAGAGCGAGGACGGCACGGACACAGCGGACGAGGCCAATCCCAGCAGCAACAAGCGTGCGAGTCGATCCTTCATAGGGAGCTTCTCTAAACGCAAGGTTGGTTCACTGCTGTGGGCCTGGACTATAGTCACTGTATGTTTTAAGAAAAAAACAGTCCTGGATCCTTTTCATTCTTTCAGGAGTTGTACTGTTACTGATGTATGTTACAGGTTTCACCCCAGTGCTTCTCGGTCTCTTTGTTTTGCAGAAAAAGACGTCCAAACTGAAGAAGACGTCGAGCTTTGAAGACACAGACACGGACCAAGAGAGCACGTCCAGCGTCTCCCGTGCCCCCCTCCACCACAGCAGGTGCTGTACGCTCCACACGTACAATAAGTACAATAAATATCTAAAGCTCCACCCTGAGCTGCTCATGAATGTAATCCAGCCCTTTGCTTTCATTCAGAGATCAATAACACTGCATATTTGTCCGTATCCAATCATATCGACATTCAGTGTGCTTTTATTTCCTGACCTTTCCATTCGATGACCTCACAGAAAGAAGAAGACCATGAAGTTGTCCAGAGCTCTGTCCGACCTCGTCAAATACACCCAGTCTGTGGGTCTGTATGACATCGAGGCACAAGGTGAGCTACTGTTGGCTCCGCCCCCTAATTGGGGCTGGTCTCGGGCCCGTCTGTCTGATCCACGACGCTCTGGTCTTTGTGTTGTTTCCCGGCAGCCAACTGCACCTGGCAGGTGTCGTCGCTCAGCGAGACCAAAGCTCACCAGGTGATGCAGCAGAAAGCCACGTCCTTCCTCCACTTCAACCAACGGCAGCTCTCCCGCATCTACCCTTCCTCCTACCGCGTGGACTCCTCCAACTTCAACCCGCAGCCCTTCTGGAACGCCGGCTGCCAGCTCGGTACGCCCTCCGCCCACCATTCATCCCGGCAGCACCATTCAGCCCTAGGTACCTGTTAATCTCCTGCAGCCGGGCCGGTTCTGAGCAGGCCATCTGTCTTTGATTTCAGTTGCACTCAACTACCAGTCGGAGGGACGGGTTCTCCAGCTCAACAGAGCCAAGTTCTACAGCAATGGCAACTGTGGCTACGTCCTCAAGCCCGCCTGCATGTGTGAAGGTGGGTCGGCCATGACATTCACATCCCTGTGACGCATTCAAGTGTGGTGGCGCTGTGGTAACCCTCTGCGCTGCCCACGGCAGGTGCCTTTAACCCCAGCATGGACGACCCCCTACCGGGCCAGATGAAGAAGCAGCTGGTGGTGAAGATCATCAGTGGACAACAGCTGCCCAAACCCAAAGACTCCATGTTAGGAGACAGAGGAGAGGTAGAGCCCACGCACTCACGTAGGACAGTCAGACAGACAAACACATGCTGTGATTCAGAATCTAACATGCTCCTCTCAGATCATCGACCCCTTCGTGGAGGTGGAAATCATCGGCCTCCCTGTCGACTGCAGCAAGGAGCAGACCCGCGTGGTGGACGATAACGGTGAGTTGATGGAGAGATTAATCATAGCACAAAGTTAGTGACACGCAACTTCAGCATCCGCGTTGCGTGTCAGCATGCGAGCGTTCTGTTCCACTCTCTGAGCTGTGGAAGTAACCACTCCAGACTGTTCTGCTGCCGCTGGGCCGCCACATTAACCTTCTGCAGTGACCAGACCCAGTCCCCAGAGCGACTGGTCTGATCACTGTGGTGCTGATTCCACTCGCTCAGGGCGCGTGCTGCTTTGTTGTGGGTCAGCTCTTGACGTGTGATTAACGTGTGCATGTGGCGACTGGATCAGCTTGTCAGGCACACGTGACTACTTTCTCATGGAGGTTCAGATCAATAATGGATGAGCCCGGACTAAAGATGTGCACAGGCAGAACCTCTCAGTCACACACACACACACACACACACACACACACACACACACACACACACACACACACACACACACACACACACACACACACACACACACACACACACACACACTGTGAATAATTGATGAGTGCTGAGCGTGCTCTTGTTGTCCTGGACCGTCTGTTCTGCGTGTCCTCTGTGTCTGTCTTTCTTTGTGTTTTACCTCCCCAACGTCTCCTCGTCTTAATATTTGCCCGCTCGTCTCCTCGCCTGCATCTCTTCCCTCTTCTTCGATCCCGCTTCTCTCCCGCCTCCTCGTCGCTCACGCAGGTTTCAACCCCATGTGGGAGGAGACTCTGGTGTTCACAGTCCACATGCCGGAGCTGGCCCTGGTGCGTTTCCTGGTGTGGGACCATGACCCCATCGGGCAGGACTTCATCGGCCAGAGGACCATCGCCTTCAACAGCATGATGCCCGGTGAGAAGCGCGACCTGTGCTTTGATTCTGCATAAAGTGCTACACAGGAAATCTGAGCTCACTCTGCGATGCGTCTGCGTGCAGGTTATCGCCACGTGTACTTGGAAGGCATGGAGGAGGCCTCCATCTTTGTTCATATAGCAGTGAATGACATCACTGGTAAGGTACGTATCGCCACGGTAACCAGCTGAGAACCAGAACGATTGTACGAGCGTGTTCATTTCTGTGTACTTCAACGTGAAAACAGAACAAAGAGCTAAATAAGATCAGGAGCCGCCAGCTGAATATTGTATCATTACAGATTTTTGCTTGTGGCAGTTTGGGGCAACTTATAATGTAACTTATAATGTGACTGTTTTATATCCTAAGAAACTTAATAAATGCTTGAGGACACTTTTTTTTACTGGACTCCCTAACGCCATACTGTACTTTTTAGCCTTCTTTATGCATCTACAGAACATGTACAACACTTGCTGGTCAATGGATGACATTGTTCTGTTTACCTTAGTCTTGCAGTTCAAGCTGTCATTTCTAGGGGCTTTATTTCTAGGACTGGTCTAAACTCTGTGTTCTTTTGCTGTTTGTACCCGGATCATCCTGTCGATGCTTTCCCCAGTCGCTGTCATCACACAAGCGTCAACTCTTTCCCTCCGACCGTTTTCAGCCCACTCAGCTGTGTCCGGCCATCGTGTAACTGAGCGCTCTGTTGTCCGTTGTCCTTGCTTTGAACTTCCTCCTCCTCCTCCTCCTCAGCCGCCGCCGTGCGCCTCCCCTACCCCCAGCTCCACCCAGTCTCTCTGTCTTTCATCCCCTCCCTCTCTGACTCTCACGCTCTTCCTGTGTCTCTTTGTGATTTCAGTGGGCTCCTCTTTTTCCAAATGCTTCATTTAGAGGCAGGACATTTTTAGGAGCCCTCAGGCTGCCGCTCAAAACCCAGGTGTAGTGAGACCCAGTTGGCATCTTGCATGAGCCCCCTGACCCCCCTTTTGAGTGGTACCCCCCTCCTCCACCCCCTCCCAACTGCAAGCACTGAAAACTGCCAACTCATGCCTCACATGAGTTATGATGGCTCGACACCGCCTGCATCTTCATTGACCCTTCAAGTAGATCCAATGTCGTCAACGTGCAGTGAGTCAGGGAATCTGCTAGGCTGCAGCGACTCCCCTGTTTTTTAGACTTTTGAGCAAGGCTCTGCACTGCAGAGGTATAAAGTTCCAGACACTGGAACATGGAGGACGTTTGCCCTTGTTGGTTTGTTCATGTTTATTTCTTCTATTTGGAAATCACAGTGTAGGAACATTATCCTGACAGTTTTAAAGTAGTCTCTATATATCTATATAATTATTATTTTTTTATTAGGGCAGTTAGAGGGAACAGTCTGACATTTTAGAAAATGTGGTCCTGCTGTTTCATCCACACTGTGAGCAAATCACGGATCTGAATCATGGCTGCACTAGCTTGCTGCCCTACAATCAAACAGCTGTCCTCCAGCAGCATGGCTCTAGATTTGCCTCTGGGTGAAACTGCCAAAGGGTGCAAAGGTTTCCCATCGTTTTGGAGCGAGCTTCTGAGGAAGTCTCTTTTTGTTTTCCTCTCAATCGTTATTTGGATCTACTTATGATGAACAACAGCAGGTTGTAGGGAATGAACCTGGATGCCTCGTCTCCCCAAAGCTGCATTTGATTTGGCATTTCTGTGGAGTGACCAATGGTCATTTACCAGAATGCCAAAGTGAACTTCATCAGTGTCAGTGTCTGAATGTTCATCGTTGTTGTAACTTCTGCACCAGTCACACCAGTCACTCAAACATCTGACCAGTGTCTCACACCAGTCCAATACCTTGAGACACATACAGAACCTCATCTACAGTAGTTACTTTATGACTCGTGGACTCATTTTCAGTCACTTTAGTTTTACCCAATAATTCTAAAACATGAGAACACTGACTTTACATTAACTATTATATATATATTTTTTATTCTAAGTAAAAAAAAATCTGACATGAACATAGGTTAATCTTGAACTTAAATCAGTTAGTTACGTCCATGTTCGTCCACTAGAGGACCCCAGGATTGAACATTTCCAGTACGGTCTTTTTTTTCCACTTGCCTTTGTCTGACTAATATCTTACAACAGGAACTAACACAGCTGTGTAGGTACTCAAAATAAATTAAAAAAACTTTGAATCTGAGTGGAATTCAAAGTTTGGATCACAGCTGAATGATCATGTTGCAAACTGGATGATCATTCACATGATTAGAGAAAGTTGGTCCAGTAAATGTGGACATTGATGGAACTGGTCTGTTACCTTTTAAGCATGCTCACCGTGTAAAAGCTGTGTGAAGCTGTCACACCTTTTTTGCATTAAGCACTGTCTTGTATAAGCTCACTGGAATCTGTACTCTTGAATAGAGTTCTCGTGTTTGACACAAATGTCTTGTTGTTCTCTCGTCAGGCCAAAGCAGCCAGCGGCATAAAAGGGCTGTTTCACAGAAACCCAAAGCAGGCTTCCCTGGACAGCCATGCTGCTGCACAGCACAGCCGTAAGCATCCGTTTGGTGCCCACCTCCTGCGCCGCACTGCCAGTGCACCCACCAAAGGCCAGCCCAAAGTCAAGAAGGGCTTACCAGAGATTGCCATTGACACCAAAGACTATAGCTCAGAGGGCGCTAGTGAGGAGCGAGAGTCTGAGGACAAGGACAAGGCCTCTGCTGCCACCTCTCACCAGCCCACGCCACCACAACATCGCAATGGGGATTCACTGGGGCCCTGGGACCGCCCTGACACCAATGGGGCTTTTCACCCTGAGGAGGCTAAAGGTAAGGCCCAAGTCTTTGCTCATCGTCGACCCATGAGCGAACCTGTGAAACGGGCCAGTCGGCTTCGCTTCCATGACCCGCTGGACATGAAGCCGGGGGTGTTTGCTCGCGTTGCGTTTAACGGCTCAGGCAGGGTGGGGATGTCCTCCAACTGTATCACATGTGTGATGGGCTCCAAGGAGAGTCCAGAGGCCGAGAGGAAGCGTCAGGTTGAAGACAGGCAGGGAGGCAAGTCCAGAGTGGCAGATGTAGAAAGACAAGAAAGAAGTAGTCGCCCCTCATCAACCAAGAGACAAGTTCAGCCGGAGCCAGTGGCCAAGCCCCAGCCACTAGCGGCCCAGCCTGACTCGCAGCCGCCTCTTCCCAAACCGAAGCGCTGCATGGATGCTCAGCTTCAGTATTCGCCCCAGGCTCTTGTTCAAGGTACCCCCATCCTCAGGTCTAAAGCCAGACAGACTCTGGGCGCCCATCACAGCCGACCCGAGGCTGACGCGTCACAGAGGAATGCCCGGTCCTGCAGCGTTCCTCGTAGGCGCTTTCCCAACAGTGTGACGCCTGCACCAAACCTCACACCCGACTGCAGGACCAACCTCCGCTGGCGGCAGACGACCGTCCTGAATTACGGCGCCGTTAGTGACTCAAGGCTTGCCCCATTCACACGCCCCAACGTAAGTGAAGGACCCCAGCTGAGTGACAGCAGCAGCTCTGACAGTTTTGGCAGTCTGAGCAGCTTGGAGTCGCCGCCAATGCTGCCGCCACGTTCCGTCCTGGACGGCCGCAAAAGGGCCGTGGGCACCTTGCAGCGCGAGATGAACGCGCTGTTTGCCCAGAAAATGGAAGAGCTGCGCCATAAGTCCCCCATGTTCTTCACTGGTAAGACGCAACAGAGGCAGCTTTAGTGTTAACCCAGTAGTTGCAACGGACCATGAGGACGATTGTTTTAGCATCCAGTGTGTGCTGTCGCGTACCTTCCTCGACCACGTACTCTACCAGAGAAATCCACTCCACAGAAATCCACTCCCTGATAGTTTAAGCTCCACCTCCCAGTTTTATTCCATGGACATAGAGGTTACAGTAGTTCTAGATTTAGATCTCAGCTGGGAGTTTAGTTCGTTAGCATTAGCATTTGTTCGCTAGCTTTATTATTACTGTAATCCCGACTTCATTGCACTGATTCTGATTTGCTTGTCGTTGCCTTAAATAACCGTACGCTACACCACTCTACTGCCCAACAGACGACACAAGTGGTAAGTTTTAAGCTCAAGTCATAGAGGTACTTCCAGTTAGTGTCTTTGCTTTGACACTCAAGGAACATCTTCACTAAATGCATTAGAACAATGAGAAGGGTTTGTGTGGTGCTAAGCTCCACCTCCATCGCGTGTCATGTGACAGCCGTTCTGCAATCACAGTAGTGTGATGGAAATGCTTTGTCCACATCCCCTGGTGTGTGCTGGACCTGTTTAGAGAATGAATGTGAGGTCAAGCTGATCAGGCTGCAGTAACTTCTCTCTCGTTAGGATGATTCAATGTCCTGTTTGCCGTTTCCTTGCCTCCGTTCTCCCGTGTCTCTCCAGTTTTGCTAAACTCCCTTTTTCCTCTCTGTCCCTCTGGCACGCTCTCTCTGTTCGTAGTGCAGAATTGAGGGGATGACCGCAGACAGGTAAACTGCTAAACGCATGCAACATCCTGCACGCCTTCACCTTCATGCATCGGTGTCTGTGCCTCTCTCATCCACATGTCACACCTGTTGGGTTGAAATCCGCTGTCTTCTGCGTTTGCCCGTGTCAGCTTTGTCGGCCCAGGGATCAGACACAGCACGTTTAAAAACAATAATCATTTTGACTGTAATCTGTGAATAGATTCACGTCTGTATTCATTCCATTTTATTACAACCTAACATCGTATTTTGATCTTGACCCGTGGTGGTAACTAACTGTGGTCTTAAACACCCAAACTTTTTTCTTTCATTAAGGACATTTTTTGTTTAAGCAAAGCTTAATGTGTGTACCCCATTTTTGTTTATTTCTTCTTTTACATTTTCCTGATGAAGGCCATGCTCAGGTGGACTTTGAGTTTAATTTTTTTTTTCTCGAGTAGTGGGCTCAGTTAATGAACTTTTTTTCAGTTTAGCAGGAAACAAAGCTGCACCTTCACCTCTACATAAAGCATTCTCATCATTTTACCATCACTCATTGGGGTTTTCAAGCTTTTCCCATGAACCAGTAGTTAAATGTTAATTCAATGTTTAGTGCGTCAGTGGTTTTAAGTGAAAAATATAATAGAAATGTTTTAAACCCCTCATCCTGTCAGCACGTCTCTGGAACTCAGCTGCCTTTCCATTAAAGTGCATTTACTGTAACTCTGTACTGACTGTACAGACCTGCGGAACAGTGGAAAGTTGTAACACTTCCACAGGATCGCATCAGTGAATGCCTCTCCGTGTCAACCAAAAGACTTTGAGTGACAACAATGTTTGTGCTGCTTTTTTCTCCGCAGACTGTTCCATGGCGCAGACACCACCTTCCCCTCTTCATTTTCTCGCGCTAACCTCTGAAGACGCCAAGAACACACGACCCGTCTCCACTCCTGAGAAGAGTCCGTCCTACCACCGCTCGCTACTACCACCACTGGACTCACCGTCGACAGCAATAAAAGCAGACTCTCCAGTGACAGTTCTTTCAAATGGGGTGGTGGGCAGTCCTGTTAAATTGAGAAGTGTATCGCTCCCCTTGACAAACCCTGCTGAGAAAACTGTGCCATCACAGTGCAGTCAAGCCGCCTGCACCGACCGAAGCGCTCGTTCTTTTCCAGAGAGAACTCCAAAGCAGAAAGGAAGCCAAGAATCTAAAACAGGAGAGTCCATGTCCGAGCACCAAGCAAAGCCTCCTGCTGTAACCCCCGCAGTCCCTGCAACTCAGAGGGCATTGGCCAGGAGAGCACTTTTTGGCAGTCTGGCACCTCATCCACCGGTAAGACGAGCGAAAAGCGAGGGCCATTTTAGAGTCCCTGTTACCTCAGATGGAGAGGCCCAATCAGCTGTCCCAGAAGTCTGCACAGATGCTACCGTTAACGACCGCCTGTGGAGCATGCTGGAGCCAGGCAGCCACCGAGACAGCATGTCGTCCTCTTCTAGCATCTCCTCCAACGACACTGTCATTGACCTGTCCCTCCCTAACCTGGCCAGGAAGAGCCTGACCAGCCTGCCCACGTCCAGCAACTCCTGCGACCCTCACTGGGCCAAATGTCGTCGCTCAGCATTGATTTCGTACAACACCGGTCAGGTCAGCAAGAGCAAGTCCAACCCCAATCTTCAGCAAAGCGAGAGTTCCTCAGATGATATTAAGCCCCGCCCCTTGCAGCCATCACAGGAAGCTGCTGTGGACTCACCCAACAGACTGACTCAGAGAAGGCACACCTGGAACCGGCTCTACGTGGAAGGGCTCAAGCAGTCATCAGCCAAAAGGCCGTCCTCCACCGCAGGAGCAGCTACAGCAGCAGCAGCTACAGCAGCAGCAGCTGCATCTTCCATGTCCAAAAGCCTCGGAGATCTGACTTCTGATGACATTTCCTGTAACTTTGACAGCAAGTATCGTAGCATCAGCCGCAGCTTTGTTATCAGGCCGACAAGGGACCAGCTCAGAAGAGGCAGCCCGCAGAAGCCTCAGCCGCTCAGCAACCTAACAGAGCAGCTCCGGAAGCTGACCGACGTGGAGCCACTGACTGCTAGCGACTTTGCCACAGAAACCAGGCCCGGGCAGTCACAGGAGGAACCTGTGGACGAGTCCCTGGTGCGAAGGACGTCGTCGAGGAGCCAAAGCAGGGTGCGCTACATCGCAAACAGGGCAAAGAAGGCTCAAGAAAGGCAGAGGCTTCAGGGGCTGATGCAGGGAAGAAGCGCCAGCTTTAGCTTTACTGGTAGCGTTGGCAGCGGAATTAGTGCCAGTCCCATCGAGGAGCGGGGGAACCCCGAAGGGGCCTGCTGCGTGGCACGGAGTCCCTGCTCCAGTCTGGACTTGCTGAGTCAGCTCACCCCCCTAGGATCCCCCTCTCCTAGACTGTCCCAGACCTCCCTAGACCCTGAAAGCAGTGAAGTCCTTTTCAGACTTAACCTCTAAGAACCGGCTGACTTGGAACTGAGTGTGAGACACACAGCTAGAGACTTGTTTGGAAACCAGTCCAGCTTTTCCCCAAGTAGACGTTGTTTTGCATATTTTGCAGAATGTCACAGAAAATTGGCTCATAACAAACCGCTGAATTAGTGACCCAGGCAAAGTTTATTTCACATCTTTGAGGTTGTGCAAGTTTCATTTATAGCCAGAGGAAAGCGTCCTGAAGCTAATGAACCGTCTTTCAAATCCTCGACTGCAGCTCTGTTTGCACCAAATGTTAGATGTATGCCAGAATGTATTTAGTGCAAAATATAGTTTTTATATGGCTGTTTGTGTTGACTGTGCTCTCATATTGTTGTTGTTTGTTTTTTTCTACATGAGCAGAAAGTAGCGGCAGATCACAGCTAGAGGACCGGATTTTATATCTACTTGAACTGTAATATTTCAGCTGAGTTGAAAATGACATACTTAACGTCAGAGTGTTTTATCAGCAGACCCATTTACTAGCAATATTTGGCATGATGGCATGGAATCATCTTGAAGATAATGTGCAGTTTAATGCTAAAAGCAGACTTGTGTTAGTTTAAAAAAAGGGAAACAAACGGTTCCTTTAGTGCAGGTTGACAGGTCTTCGTATTATTTGTGTAGTGGTTACGTTGTAATTTTACTGAGCTGCCACTGTTTTGCTCTGCAGCATGTCTCAGCACTGATCCTGTACTTTAAAGCAGTGGTGGACTACTACTGTACTGTACATACCTGTGCTACGTTTAGCCCTTTATTAGTTGGCTGCATGTCTTTAATGCACTGTAGTGTTCATCCCAAGGCTGTGCTTCTGTTTTTTCATGAAGGTTTGTTAATAATACAAACTCCTTTTCTAGATCGTCTACGGAGCATCATGTCTGAAACCCTCGGTCTTGTTTTGGAGCACGTCTGCTCGTCGACCTGCTGTATTGTTGCACTGCAGCGCCAATTCTGTGTGCAAAAGTTTAGGGACAAAATATTTAATTCAAACCACGTGTAACTTTGACCTGAATAAATCTCAAGTGAATATTTCTCCTGCTCATTTCTTGTGTTTAAAGTGACTCCGCCGACGGCCGTCTCCAAGCTCTGGGACAAAGACGAGCCATTAGCAGGCCAGTTAATCTGAGGCTTACACAAGCTGACACGTCAAAGCGCTTGGCCTTGGTTCCGGCAGGGTCCGCTTTCTGCTCTAATTATGGACTCTGCTTGGGTCTGTGTTTACCAGCCATCACCTCTCTCAACCTCCCTGGCAAAAGAAGCACAGACCCCCTGCAGGAGGGAGAAACGTTCCAGAACAAATACTTGAGGTTGGACAAGAGACGACAAGCTCATTAAAGGGAGGGAAAAACATCTTTCCAGTAAAGCTTGACACTCAAGATGAGGCTGTTTTCACAGTTAGTCGATTTTTCTTAGCTGCTGGAATCAGTTAAACCTTCAGATGTTAGTTTAAACTTACAGCAATCAGACAACCTCTGTGATACTGTACATCAGTCATCCATATCATTCTCAGAGGTTGTTTTGGTGGAAATTAAACCAAACTTGACAGTGATGTGGACAATAGCTGGGTCAGACTCGCTCCATGTTGCGAATCTGAGCCGTTGAAAAGCAAACCACAGATCTGCGTGGCCCCTCCCTGTTTTCTCAGGATGCTGATTCGTCAGTCAGACGTTGGTCCATTGTCAGGTCTGTGGTTTCCAAGGCTGACAGCCACCTCTGGCGCTGTCAGCCTCTGCCGGGCCTCTTCTTCAGCTCTGTGAGACTTTGTGAAGCGCGACATGCTCATTTTAGCGTCACAGACTCCGCTCCAGCCGGCACATAAACACAAAAGACAGCTTCATTAGGATTCCAGGAAAATCCTGAGTCCCTTTTAAAGCCGTATTTATCTAGACAGATTGGCACGGCTTGGCCTCTCAACTGAAACCTCCGAGCCGTCTAGTACTTCGGGCCTGAGAGAATGTTTTTGTCCCACGTCGTGAAAGCGACCCTTCATTTCAAGGTGAAATTACTGCTTGTGTCTGAAGCTTTGGTGTGGATAAATCGCTTTAGATTGTAGACTTGTTGTTTAGGATTAAAATACACAATATAAAATGTGAACTTTTGTGAATTATGTAATTTGGGAGTTGAGCAACCCTGAGGAGGCCCTCGGAGGGAGAGGGCCTCCTCAGGGTTGAAGAGGGAGTGAAAAACAGGTCTTCATCTCACTCATATCCCCCACATGTACTGGACCCAACCCCTTCCTCCAAACTTTTGACTCCCCTCTACAGTACATTCTTTTTTTCCCCCAAAGATCCTGTTATGCAACCTTTTTAAAGAAAAGTTTGCTACTGGAACTGTGTCTTTTACAAAAGTAAAAACAAGTCATCTGCGCCTTAACACTTGGAGAATAAGACAGTAAACAAGACGGTACACAAAGAATAAAAGCATGATTTGCCCAATGTGCCACACACAATTCGAAACCTGCTCTCTTCAGACTCGTGTTTTTTTGTGTTCCCTTTCAGCTCCTGTCTCCTCCCTCGCCGTACTCCCTCATATAAACACCCCTCTACATTCTACTGCACACAACCCTGCCCACCAGCCACTTGTATAAGATCTGAATTTCTTGCATCTTTTCTTGAAACATCTTTTGCACAGAAAACTTAAATTCACGCGGATCCAGCCACACTGTAACTGAGGTGAGTTGGCTTTCATTATGTAGAAAAGTGTCTCTTTCAGGTTCTCAGGTGACTGCTTTTTATGTTTTATGAAAGAACAAGCAGAAGCAGAAAAAGGTGTTACTGAAAATGTGCTTGTGGTTTAACTAATATTAAGACCTACAGTCATGTTGGCTTCCATCTGTTTGTGTTTTTTTAGGGCTGTTGCATCATGAAAGGCTGCGTGGCTTTGTTCTTCTGCCTGGCAGCTCTTACTGCCTGGGCAGCCACAGGTAAGACATCAGCAGACTGCACCATGTTCATAGGGATCAGGGTAGCAGGACACTAGAGCGGTCAGCACCAAAACGATTTTTTACATTATTGATTCCAGTGTACATGTGCTGGTCTTGCTGTGATGAACTGTTGCAGTTTTTGTGACCTTATGGTCATATTGACTACCTCAACATCACATAAAGCCACACACACTTGTATAGTGACCAAATTGATGAGTAGCGTACAGGAATAGTGGGGTTCTGCTACAGTTATTGCAAATTAATGCATAAATTTAGGTTTTGGCACTTTTATTTTGAAAAGCTGTGGATTAGGGCTTCACTCAGCCCCTCACAGGGCTTCCCCGTCTCTGCGAAGCGTCTGCAGAGCTGAGGCTCGGCTCTTTGCCAGCCAGCTCTGGCTGACCTATGAGACAAGGTCACGCTCTCAAATCGTTTCTCACACTTGACTCTTTCCACGCTGGCCCTGCTGGGGCGCTGGCGTCCTATCAAAGCTCCAAGGGGCCGCCGTCCACTGTGGAAGCATCTCATTTCTCACCAGTGGAGGGGCTGCACCTTGCCGTGCCACAGAAAGCACTGTGATAAATCAATTAACTGTGTGGGTAGAGGACTCGGCGGGCGGGCAGTAAACTGACAGGCATCTCCGCAAATTGTAGGTCCTGCCATCTTCTCATGAGGAGTCCAATGGGGTGTCATGGCTTCTGTATGACCCAGCTGGGTCAGCCTTTTGTTACAACATGCAGTTATGAACAACTTGCACCCCTGGCACCTCCGCTTGTCCCCCCTCTTTCCTCTGACCAGGCCTGGCAGGGCATGTTAGGTCCCGCTGGACAAGCTGCAATGCCATTGGTCACAGTCAATGGCAGAAAGAAAACAGCCCCAAGTGTCATGGGTAATGTCAGCTTGTGGGGTGAGAGCTTCACCCTCACTTGTGGACGGGAGTTGAACAAAACAACAGTTCCTCACATTCCTAGGGAGGGACTCCCAACTTTGATCCCCCACAGGGGCCCACTTACCCCCTCCTCATTGTACCTTGCAACTGTCCCTCAGTATGGAGCCCTTTCTCAAGTCTCCTGAAAAACAGGCCACAACAAGCGTGTCATTGTTCTGCGGTGGCAGTTTGGCTTAGAAAAGCCCATGCACGGGCCTCAAAGCTACAACATGCTTTATTATGTTTTCCGAAGCTGTTCCACACATTAGCCAGTAAACACGAAACCAAACTACTTATCCAAAGACGTAGCTCAGACTAAATCTTCTAATCTTTGTGTTGATATTTGTGCTTTTTTTCACAGATGCCAAGGAGTTATCCATCACCACCATAAAGGTATTGTTTCTTTGTGCCACTTCAAAGAGCAGAAAACCAAGGTGGCAGCTGTGAAACAGAATCATCTTGGCTCAGCCAGCAGAGTAGAATAACTTGAGTTGGTTAATGGCCCACAGGAGATTTAAAAGCTGTTTTTATATCAGTAGCAAAACAAAGATCCTGTGGTTTCCACATTCAAAACCAAGCTAAGCAGCCACTTGATCAACTTCTATATCCTTTTTTCACCTTTTCAGCAGTTTGATTGTAATTGGTTTGCTGTGTTCTCTCAGGAGGATCCGTACATCATGAGCAAAGGCTCCGAGTTGGAGGGCTACTGCATCGACCTGCTGTCCGAGCTCTCCAAGATACTGGGGTTCAAGTACAAGGTGCACCTGGTTAAAGACAACCGCTACGGCCTGATGGACTCCAGCGGCAACTGGAATGGGATGATTGGAGAGGTCATCAGAAAGGTAGGTCCAAGTCATAGAGCGAGTCACAAACAGAGACAGAGATTGAGTCACAGAAAGAGTCAGAGTCAATGTCAGAGTCACAGAGTCAGAGTCAAAGTCAGAGACACAAAGTCGGAGTCACAAAGTCGGAGTAACAAAATCATTGTCACAAAGTCAGAGTCAAAGTCAGAGTCACAGAGTCAGAGTCAAAGTCAGAGTCACAGAGTCAGAGTCAAAGTCAAAGGCAGAGTCACAGACAAAGTTACAGACAGAGACAGAGATAAAGTTGCAGATAGAGTCAGAAAAGAAAAGTGATGAAACTTGGAAAACTTGAAAACATGAAACTATGAGGTCTTTTAGATAAAATAGAGCTTTATCAATAATTACATGCAGCAAATGACCAACAAGTCACATTCGTAAGCTGCTGCACATGTGTGTGGTTGAACGTTCACCAGGAGGCCGACCTGGCTGTGGCCCCACTGACCATCACGGCCGTGAGAGAGCAGTTCGTGGATATGACCACACCCTTCATGCAGACTGGAATTGGCTTCATCCTCAGAAAAGACCTGGCCTCTGAGGAGAGCACCTTTAGTCTGCTGTCACCCTTCTCCACAGACATGTGGGTCGGCATCCTCATCGCTTTCCTGCTCACAGGCCTCTGCATATTCCTGGTTGGCAGGTGAGTGAATGAGGCGCAGCTACAGTACAGTACCTCCACTGTAGGTAGACAGAGAGGTCACACCCTCAGGACGATCTGAAGACACAAGAGTAGAGAGTGAATCAAAAGGATGATGACACAAAGGTGGGCTGTGAAACAAGATGACTTGAAAATAACAAAACTGGAGAACAGGGAGACAAACATACAGACTCTCTTCCAATCAGAACTCCAACAGACTTTCATTCTGCTGCAGGATCAGCCCCACTGAGTGGGCTGAACCGGACACAGAGGGCCACACCTTCACGCTGCTGCACAGCTTCTGGTGGGTCCTGGCAGCTCTGACCCTGCAAGGTAAGCCAGCATTCCCACGCAGCCACACTCGCTATCAGCAGAGCGCAGTAGTGGTGAAACCCCCTCCATCTGTGTGCTCCCAGGTGCTGGGCCTCACCCCAAGGCCTTGTCCGGCCGCGTGGTCAGTGCCGTGTGGTGGCTCTTTGCCGTCATGCTGCTCGCCTGCTATTTTGGCAACTTCAGCGCCATGTTCACCTCCAACAACAAACACATCTCCATCAGGACCTTTGAAGACCTGGCTAACCAGGATGCGATTGACTTTGGCACCGTTGAGTCCGGGTCCACCATGCTCTTCTTTAAGGTACTGTACATACTTCAGAGACAATGCCTCTGAACGAACAGCGCTACAGAACACTCTTACTCTTTCCTGTCCTCCAAGAACTCCAACGACCCCGTGCACCGACGCATCTACCAGCGCATGGAGCGTAAGAAGAGCTTTGTGTCCAACATGGCGGAGGGCATTCGCCGCACCCAGGAGGGAAACTTCGCCTTCATCGGTGAAGCCGTGTCCTTAGACTTGACCGTGGCTCGCTACTGTGAAATCATCCGCTCGCAGGAAATCCTCGGTATGAGGTCGTACTCCATTGCGGCGCCCTTGGGTGAGTCACACCCCAAGTTAGTCCCAACTGCTCATTTCAAGGAATGCAAATGAGTTTTTCTGCTCTGGGAAATTTCTCAACATGCTGCCTCAAATCCTATCTTCCTTGGAAGTCTTAACATGACTGTAAACATTTACTTCCGCTCCTCCAGGCTCCTCCCTGGTCAAAAACCTGACGATAGCCATCCTCCAGCTCAGTGAGTCTGGCGAGCTAACCTACCTGCGGAACAAGTGGTGGTCCAGCAGCTGCATGGGCGACCGCTCCAACAATGTCTCTCAGGCCCTGCAGCCCCATGAGCTGCGAGGCCTCTTCCTCATCCTGGGCCTGGGCCTGCTAGCCGGGCTCCTGCTGGCCCTGATGGAGCTCCTGTCAAGGGCTCGCACCCAAGCTAAGGACGGCAAGGTGGGCGGAAGAACCACGCAGCGGTGGCGTCAGCTCACCACATAGCAGCTTCAGCCTACATCTATTTTGCTTTTTCTTCGCAGAAGTCGTGCTGCTCTGTGCTGACGTCAGAGCTGAACCGGAGGTTTGGCAGAAGAGGAGGCGACTCGGAGCAAGACGGCTCAGACAAAAGCAAAGCCTAAAGCAACAAAAGACGACACTTGGTGTGGAGCAGAGATGAAAACAAGCCGGGAAGCCTCTGTCCTGCCCGTCGAACACGCTAGCTATGTGTTTGTGTAGCAACAGCCAGGCGGCGCCCGTTCAGTGAGTTTTGTACTGTTTCAGAAAAGGTCAGTGGTCAAGTAGAACAGAACGACATCATAGCATCTCCAGTGAATTAGACACCAGACAAAGGAACGTATCGCTTCAGTAAACACTAATGACTCAGATTTGTTTACATCTTTTATGCTGAATGTTGTGACACCCACATCTAATATGCATGTGCATCTTCTTTTCAGTTTCATAACTGGTTGTATTTGTTTGTATTCTCCAAATAAATGCCCACTGTCCTTGTGTTGTTCTCTTTTTACATCTTACGCACAAACAAGACACTAACATGTATCTAATGTCAAAGATGTGGCAGATCAAAATGAATGAGTCTTGAAAAGCCAAGTCTTCATTAATGCAACTTTGGATTTTTACCAATTTTGATAATAATAATAAAAGTAGTTTTCATTTAGGAGCTATTAAATTATCTACAAAGATACTCAATGGGATCAGATGTATTTCAATTGTGCAGGTACATGTAATTGCTGGATGGCAGCATCTACAGTATTTGTTTGACCTGATGGATGACAAACAATCAGAATGATGATGATATACTGTAGTGTGTAGTGAGTGGATAGAATTACAGGTGTAATAGATTCACTGAGACTGAGACTCACGCTGAAACGCTGGAAGTTGATAGGAACTTTTATTTCACTTTCAAACCCAGCGCTGCTCTTGTGGATAAGTATGGACAGCTGAAGTATGTGAGGAGGATTTTAAGCAGTCGCCTTAGGGCAAATACACTTTGCTGTGAGTACAAATAGCTTTCAATTATTCTTTATTTTATTTCAAGGCGTGTTGACTTCCTGGCGAACCCTGCAGGATGTTTTTGTTCGTCTGCATCAGGATAAGGTCTGTGTGAGGAGTGTGAGGAGGCAGAGGCACAGCTGTGAAGCGATGCACAGTAAAGACGGACAAGTGAGGTGAGTAAGGTCAAAGGTCAGGAACCCTCTGACAGTTTCATGCAGTTCGATGTGAAATTTCCTCTTTTTCTTCTACAGCAGTGCAAAGGAAATGATTGCCCTTTCTACTGCACTACATTTACTGGACTCTTTAGGTCACCACATAATTTGCACGTTCAGTTCTCTGAAAAATAGATCATTTACACAGACAGAACAACAGACATTGTTTTATAAGTATTTATTTATATGTATTTAATAGTCTCAACATCTGCAGAGTGAAGTATTTTCTAACTCAAATTTGTTGTTGTTTGTGCCACATAAGACAGTTTCCAGTGCTGAACTGTTTGAATGCTGTTGATGATTTTTAGAATGACGAGTCAATATATTGCTGCCAGTGAGAAAATAAATGTCTGTGTTACAGTGAAGGAGCTTGATGATGTTCATAATGTGAACATGGGGATCCAGTTGATGCAGAAATCCAAACTCAAGCCCCTTTAGGTTCAGCTGATCATCTTTAAAATCACCTACACAAATAATTTATTTTATTAATGGATTTGGATTTATTTGAGTCTGATTCTTGTAGTTAAATTGGAGTGATCAGCCTGTCATGTGCTTGTTGGGCCACATGGAGGCGCTATTGGCTTTCTGTCAGGGCAGACCTCTGCAGGGCTGGACTCACGCTGACTTCGCTGCTCATTTGCTGGAACCGTCTCTCAGCGTGCAGCTGAAAGTGTAAAAGACTGCTGCCCAAGAGCACTGAGGCGGCTTCAACTCATTTAAGACACAAAGTGAAAGATGAACTCTGACATGGAGCACACGCACGTCTGACTTAACAACCAGTCAAGTACGGTGACTTGAAGAATGGAAACATTTCAAAGCTTTCAATCAAAAGGTTCATGTACAGTAGTTCTGCTGCACTTGTCTCTTAATCTGACCTTTTGACCTGTACAAACATCCACAACCATCTTCCTGTGTCCTACACAAACTCTCGGTTTCACATTTTAACAACGTCGATGCAGCGCGTCGACTGCTGCCGCATGTGAAACCGCTGACGTTCGTCACGCACGCCTTCTCCTTCACCTCCAGCTGTTGCAAACGAGCTTATCGCGCAATAACGCGGGTGAAACGCATCCCGTGATGCCGTCATCCGCATGCACCGCCACGTCGTTCATCCTCGGCCTGTGTGAAATGACCCGCGCTTGAACCCATCAGGACTTATCGATCCAGCGGCGTCAGGCTTTCCTGACGGCCGAGGGCTGAGGAGGCAGCGCGGCGGTGGGAGGGGGCGAAGGCCCGCATCGATCGGGTGGCAGCGGCTCCTGACAGCTGCGCTAAGCTAGCACGCGCTCCTCAGCCACAGTCTGCAGCCTGGCTGACGTGGAAGTGTCTAAGCAGATTTAGCGCTAATCCCCCAGATTTCCTGCCCCCCCCCCGTGGGCCCCTGTACCCCGCCACCCCATCTCTGCATGCCGACGCATTGTCTCTTCTCCACAATTAGAAGCCTATTGATGTATTTGAATGCAGATATGAGGGTGTGGGTGAAATTCATCAAGCTGATACTGTATCTGTGTCTCAGTGATGTTCTAAAGGCGTGAAAGTGAGATTTAATTAAAGCGCAGACGAGGTTCTTTATCTATAACGTGTTTCCATAAAAGAGTCGCCCGGGGACGCGGGCCTGTAAATTAAAATGTTTACTTTTGGATCTTGTCTCGCCTAAACTGGGACATGGGATGTGAAACTGTAAAATCCAGTGAAGTGACAGCGACGGGAGCCACACACGGGTTGTGCTGAGGGTCTGATGGTTTAAATTTCACTTGTCATATTGAATGACGGTGGCCCGAGTTTGAGGGGCCGTTAATTGGCAGCTCCTGAGGCTGGTAACTCTAATGATCCTTTCCTCCGCTGTGAGTCTCAGACTTGCTTTCATGGGCCCATGCCCCTGCGAGACATCAGCATTTGATGCTCTTCGCGACTTCATTTGAAGAAAATTTCAAAGTTGTGTAGGTTTTTCCTGACTGGGTGACCTTCATTCTGCTCTGGAGTCATTTCTCTGCACCTTTTTAAATAACCGGAGGAGCTGGGATGCAGGATTGTGCTGGTTTAGTCCTACAGGAGGTCTGCCCTTGTTCTCATTACACCTTCTGCTGGCTGGTTACCATAGATTTAATGAATATAAGTTCTTTTGACCTGCTATCTTCAGGATCACCCTGCTTAACAAAGGGGAAAACAGAAGGAACCTTACAGTAACAGCACAACAATATCCTGGATCCAGCTCAACAGACAGTACAGTAACTAACAACAACTGAAGGAGCTTATTAGACCGAGTCCGAGGAGCTACAAGACTTCAAAGCGTTGGCTCTGCAGTTTGCGTAAAGATATAAATTATGCATACGTATAAAGAAAGAGCATTTCTTCTCCATTTCTAGGGTTTGCTTGAACTCTGATAACGCTACAGTGCGTAAGCTGCCAATGATAGAGGAATCAAGAGGACGTACAGTAAACTGTCTGTCTCTGTCTGAGCGCTGGCCCAGATTCCCTCCTCCCCGCGCTGCAGCCGTGGGCCTGTCGATGCGATCGGAATTAGAAATTCTAATGGACGTGTCGCCCCTTTGAACTCGGGCTTGAGGAGCTTTGAGTCTGGCGCTCCCTTGGATGTGCCAGGCGCAGTCTGCTCATTGATCCGTCTGAATCTGTTTGACTTTGACAGTCTTTTGCTTTCTCTTTGCTTTTTTTTTTTCCTCACCCGCTCCATTCACTTCTTCTTCTTCTCCTCCTCCTCCTCCTCGCTGGCTCCTTCTCTTTCTTCTTCCTCAGCACCCGTGTTTACACTGTTAACACCAGAGCAGTCAAAGATGTGAACGCACAGACGCGTCGCTCACATGCGGTACAGTATGCAGACTTCAGCGGTTTCACCGAAGTACAACTCCTGCTTAGAGATTCAGTGGAGGTGCTTCCTGCTTTTCAATGGACTCCCTTTGACTCTGGGCTCACGCTTGAGGAGAGATTCAGGGATTCGCTCAAGGACATTCTAAACACCAGGCCTAGAAACAAAGGCTGAAAAACTCCCTGACCACATCTGAAGTCACATGTGTTCACAACAGCCGCGCTCAGCAGCAGAGAAGAATGAAAACCACCTGCAGCAGGGTGAGGCCCGTCCAACAATGAGCAGAAGCACAGCTCATGCTTTGCCTCAGATGGCGGAGTTACTGATTTCTCCCAGATACAGAACCTCATCCGCTTCCGACCAGGTTTAATTGACAAATCGAGCAGACTTTGGTTTGTTTGGTTCAACTAAATCCTTACGTGATGAAGCCTCAGCCTTTACTTTGTGATGTCCTGCCTTTTTGTTACGTTGTGAACCAGAGAGAAACGTACAGATGGAACTTAGCGAAGGGAGCATTAAGGACAGAGATGATCCAGCTGAGCTTTTATCTTCTGCATAAAACCTTGTGGAGGATCACGACGCGTCTGGGTGATGTTATTCTCCCCGGGTACCACCTTAATGAATTTACTACTACTACTGTTGCCATGACAACTACTGTCACCTCCATCACATCTACTTTTCATCTACTTCTGTGCTCAATCCTCTGCTGCGCGGTAAGAAGAGTGGCTCGCAGGGTCAGTGCCCTCTTCTCTGCTGTTTTATGCTGCGCAGGTCTGACGGGTTAAAGGGTCAATCCGCCTAAAGCTCACAGATAAATCTTCATCTTCCAGTCTTTTCCTGGCTTCGAGGTGCTTTTGCATGATGAGGTTTCACAGAATCCAGCCCTGATGCATCTGCTCCCCCTTCTTGTTGTCGTCTGCGCAGAGACTCCATCCGTCTCCTCGCTGTGTCCAAACTGAAGCTGTGAGATCACTGCGAAACCTTTCTGGAATATTTTAGACCGTTTTTTTTTTCAACACGCCTGCGAACGACTCCAGACTTACTTTCTTGGGAGTTGGGACTTGGCAGATCCAGACGCCCCAGGCTTCACTGTAATGCAGATTTACATTAAACAGAGCCTGAGATCATTCATCACACGACCTCTTGTTTGTTTTCTTTACATATTAATTATAAGTGAAGCGCGTTGACATCTTAAGGTTTGCGGAGCCAAACTTTAGCCAACTTTCACAGCACAGAGCATATAACTGCAGACAAATCCATTTAGAAGTAATATTTATTTGACTTAACTTGGCCACAATTGAAAAACTTAAGTTATTTTTTGAGCGTGAAGTGGTACTGCTGCAGTGTTTTACCCTGCTTACGCAGCACTGCCTCACCCAAAGGTCCTCACGTCTCCAGGGATGTCAGGGCAACTCACAAAACGCCTTTTGAATCATTTTACCAATCCCAACAAATACATTAATTGATCGTAAAACCGTTGAAAGACTCAAGGTCCACTCACGTTGGCTCCTGACTGCATCACTCGGCCTTCATGCATGTGCAATTTGCTCAGTTATAATGAAACTGTACGTGGTAAAACACTGACGTTGAACGTTTTGTGCCTTGACTTGAGAAGCCCTCAACATCTTCATCTGCTGATGAAGACCATGTGACACATTCATAGCCAACAAGTGGACTTTTAGTTGGGATTGTTTTGTTGGCTCAACTGCCCGTGTCAAATATTTCTCCATTGCATTCATAGTCTTTGAAACAAAGTTTTTAAGTCCAATTTCTCAATTCACATGAATTCAGTTCATGGTTCTCTTCTGAGACATGGCCTTCGTGCGCATTTTGATGTCGCTGTTTGGCCTCGTGTCAGTTATTACACTCGCCTTAAAGAGGCCCCTGACTCCTCTCTTGAACCGCCGACTGATGGACTGACTGACAGCCGCGGTGGAGCAGCGAAGCCGAGGCGCTGTCGGTTCTCGGGCCCCTCGTGATAGGCTGTGACAGTGTGAGGGGGACCCTGCTGACACCAGGGGCACCCCACAGCAGTGACCCTGGAAGCCCCCCGGCCCCCCGCCTCACGTATTGATGTCTGCAGATGTGCCTGCCTGCATGATAATGGCCTCCGCTGGTGGAGCCCCTCAGAGGGCCCGTCTATAAATCACACTGGGGACACAGAGGGGACCGAGCCATTCATGTGTGTCTGTGTGTCTTCAAGGCTGTGTGTTTGAACCTGTTTGTGTGTTGTCCTTTGTGCATGTGCGCGCACACGCTGCTTGAGAAGCTCCGCGTTGCATTATTGATGGCCCACAGGGAGGGATGAAAGTGTGAACGGGGGCGAGGGGGGAGGGAGGGGGAGGAGGAGGCTGCAGCTACGCGTAGGTGGCTACGTCCACAGCTGTGGGCTTCTCTTGAGTCACAGGCTCACAGGTGAGAAGCAGCGCACTGAGGCGACAGCTGCTGAGCAGGGAATAGGAATAAACTGTCTGGTGGCACCTCAGTCGGGACCTTTGTTTCGTGGGGGACCTTTTCTGGGGACGCTCATATATCAGGGAAATGACAAATGATTCTTCTTTGATTCATCAACCAATGGATGATGCTGAGGCTCCTCTCACTCCAGAACTGACAGCCTTTCATTTCACCGTGAACAGAACTCGGCTCTGCTCTTGTCATGCTGGAAGTTACATCTAAATGCAAACGTTGTGTGTGCATGAAAATGACTTTTATTCCTGAACAGTTATTTGTCACAGCCTGCTAACATTTTGGAGTGCTTCAAAATTTTAAATGGATTGAGCACAGAGGCCAAAAAACGTATCTTGGTTCCATTATTTATAGACCCGAACCCTAACGCTCTGTATATACAAAAAATGCATGAACAGTTTTATGAGAATAAAAAAGCTTCATGAATCATATTTTATGGACTGTTGCAATTCAACCTCAAAAGCAAAACTGGCGAGTGCACGAACAGACACATTCCTCACAGGCAACAAAGCGTCGAAATAAAAAAGTGTTCACACAGTACGAGCTCGAAACGTCTCCACTTGAGCAGCCATTATCCCGAGGCCGGATGAATCCACTTCATACGGATGCACGTTGGCAAGAGTCAGGAAGAGAAAGCGCTCGGACAGATGCAGCGAGGACGATGCGAGCGCACGGTCTTCAGCGCTCCTCTGGAGGAGCCAAATTAATGCTCCGCACATGCACCAGCTCAGCTTGACTCCATTTAAACTTTGGCGCATTGACATCACTCGTTAGATAAACTCCCAGCCTGAACAAGCTAGAGGTGCATTGGTCTCTAGGTAAGAACTAATCCAACTAAGTCACACTCAACAGATGGATTTATTATGTGAAGTAAATGTCATGCAGTGAATTGCTAATGTTCCGCTCAGTCAATAAAACGCATAATGGATTTAATTTAAATGAACTGGTTCAACTTTGGTCTTCGGTTTAGATTTACAACCTCTGGGCTATTCAGCGTGATGATTCGGAGGCCGCGCGGCCCTGACAGGGGTGCAAATCGCCCCGGTTAAGCTTCCGGCAGCCGTGGCATTGATTGCCACCTCAAGGTAACAACTGGCGTCAGCGCTTCCTGCTTCCGTCCTTTCTCCTGTCCACGCATGACCCCCCTCCCCCTCCCCCGGGTTCATCATCGCCGCTTATTACGAGTCTTAATGTCTGCTGCACCTGCTCTCCTCCGCTCACTGCTCCTGGCAAACCTGCTGAGGGTCGGCAGGTTTGGCAGCTCGGGACTTTTCATGTTGTTCTCAATCATACTTCATGAAATGGGTCAGGTGTGTGTACGTGTGTGTATCCTGCATCCTCAGACTGATCGGCTGGCTTTAAGGTGCAGTGCAGATATGATGTTTGTGTAGTTACAGTTTAAAGTAGTTCCAGTCCCGCAGACGACAGGAAGTGAGAGTGATGCGAAACAAGCTGCTGATTGCTGTCACTTTAATTTCATAGAAGCATTAGGTTGTCAGCTGTACAACGCTTGATGATGTAATAACGTCCCACTTGGCTCTGACGTGACCCATTCTGTCAAACCCACAGCTTACTTACTAACTACGCTGGGACGTGAGCAGCCGGTAACCTTGAGGGCACCCCGAGCAACAAATCTGCAAGACACAGCACGAGAAAAAACAAAAACGCTTTGACCCCGCTCCGAGTTTCAGCTCGCACTCAAGGGCTCTTAATGAATGTTTGTAGCGCTACGCAAACTCACAGTTGGTGAAGGAAAAAGGCGGGTTTGGATTCTGCAGCAGGAGGCATGGAGGGGAGAAAGTGAATGGTCTTGATTAGGCATTGAAGCGTGTTTGTATATGACAGGTGGCGCATCGATAATGGTGGAGGCGAGGTGACATCTTGGAGGTCGTCCAGGACCCATTTCATGCCGGAGCACAACTGCGGTGGGAGGAATAGAAGAAGACAACAGGTGACAGACAAAGAGAAGCCCGCTGGCAGAGGGACAAATGGAAAGTGGAACAGAAACGCACACAATGACGCCTTAACTTCTGCACATGATACGTTTGTTTCTGTGAGAGAATCAGCGTTCGCACCTGCTTAATCTTGCAGTCATTTATCTTTGAATATATTAATGGTACCATCATAAGACAGCTTCCTTTTTACTGAGCAACAAAGGAATGAAGAAGAGGAGATTGGTTTAACAATTTGTTTCCTTCAAGCTTTCAAAGCCTCTTGATGTTCATCATCAACAACGGGAGTTTTCTGAGTTGTCATGGAAATGGGTGCACAACTGCAAGTCACAGGATGACAAGTGGCTGTTTATGGGAGACAGTCATTTATGCCCCCTGATCACGTTCTTAGTCCTCCACCATCACACCTGCACCTGAGTCCTTTAACCTCTCTGACTCATAGTGAGGGCTGCAGTCTGATTTCAACAGGGTATCGACATTGGCTTCTCCCCAGGATTAATTACAAAGTTTGAAACACTTTGTCCTGTTGAAGTTCAGCATCAACATGCGGGTGGTACTAAAGGTGTACACAAATCCATGCATAGAGGAGACTATGGCTCAGCAGCCAGAGAGTGATTGAGCATCAGACTCAATAATGCACCAAGAGACTAGTGATTCTATTGGAAAGATTGTTGGTTTCAAGACTCCACTTGTGTTTATGGAGCTATTACTTCCTGCACGCACCACCCGCTTCAGATGTTCATCACCCATAACGAATGGGCTGATCAGAACTTATCAGCGCATTCCTACAGGCCGGTAGGCGCCTGCTCTGCCTCCTCGCGAACAGCTAACAGCTAGCTAAGTTGCTACGTTCAGCAGCTTCAGAGGTTATTGTGGTTAGGGTTAGGGTTAGATAATGGGTGGGGGGTTCAGGTTACAGTTAGCTAACACAATACCGCTAGCTACTTGTTATGCTCGCTAATAAATCAAAATCAAATAGGTAGATGGGCACCTACCGGCTCATACGTATGGGCTGATAACCACTAATAATGACCATTAAATGGCGTGATAACGTTCGAAGCAGCAGCACGCACAATGGTGGCGACGCTAAAAGACTCCGATGTTGGCGGTTAAACTGTTCGTGAAGCACTTGTACCTGCACTTTGGATGACTTTGGCTTTAATCTACCCAGGTGTAAGCAGCAGGATCCTGCAGATAGCAGCCGGGATCCAAGTGCCTGGTGCGTCTCCAGCGTGGCCTGCCAGAAGCCCGAGATAGCCAAGGACATCAAAGGAACCGCCATGCAGACGCCCTCGCAGGTGACGCCACTCTCTGCCAGGCTTGGATTTAAACGCCGCAGTGACACAAGCGTCTGAAGTGGATCCCTGACAAAATCCCCGCGCCGCGTTCGCTACGGCCTTTACTGGCGACACAGAGACAGTGGGTTGGTGCGTTCCTCCGAGCCCACACTCCAACTCATTCAATGCGTCTAAATCCATGCGAGGTGGAGAACAAACGTGTGTGTCAGGAGAGAATGGACCCCGGCTTGGTCGTCTGCCAACCCGCGCGCTCCTACGCTCCACTCGCGTTTGTTGGCGACTAAAAGGCAGTGACAACATCCCTCCACGAGATATCCTGGATGCCAGTTCGTCTGTAATGCCGTCCTCGTTGAGCTGTTCAGACATGGCTGCTGTGTGGCTGCCTGACTTTAATCTGTTTTTGGCCCCATTCTGCTGTAAACACTCACGGAGCAGGATGTACTCGGGCTAAGACCGTATTGTCTGCGTCTCCCTTGTCAAGTTAGCGAGAGGGATTTCAGGAGAATCTGGGGAGATGTTAAGAGATCGGGACGACTTGCCACCTTTCCAACACCAAATCCAATCACAAACAATCACAGGCATAAAAATATTAAGTATTCTTAATTTTATACTGTAGCCTCTGGTGCCTTTTGTCTCAGCAGTTTAAGGCGACGACATCTTGCTGCATTTCCAATGCTTTAAGGCAAGGCTATATTTTCCAGGTCCCATATTTTTACAGACATTTCCTGGAGGTTTTTCCTTTTACATTTCTAATCTGTATTTTCACATTGATGTCCAGTAAGTCTAGAATAAGGCTGAGAACCAATATGGTTCAGTAACATGAAGCTTGGGTTTAAATTCAAGACAACAGGTACCAGCCGTCTCTGTACACTGCATTTCCACCCCCCTCTCTTCCCACCCATGCGAACACTCCACTCCCACTCTCTGCACACGCGTTCTGCCTTCACTTGGTGGCTTTCAGCTCGTCATCCAGCCCTGAGCAGAGGACCCTCAGAGCTCAGGGCGACCGGCGGCTCCCCGCAGCCGCGTTGCCATCAGCTTCAGCTAAATCGAGCTTGCTCGGTGGAGGCTGACGCGTCGTTGGAGGGCGAGTGGGAGTCTGGAAAGTGATCAGACGGTGGAGGAGCTGCCACCTCCAGCTACCTGGACGCTAAGGGGAGATAGTAGTGCATATCAGCAATCCTTTTAGTCACACTGACTCACACACAGGCAGCTGGCTTTAGTCATGCTCTGTTCATGACATAAATATACAAGTACAAGTCTTTGCCTTGTTTTCTGTGTCTTCAACTACAGTAGGTCGGTGCTAAGTGCCTGGGTTGTCTCCCATAGGCGTGAGCTTGTGTGTCTGTGGCCCTGCGATATGACCAGGATGGGCCCCGCCTCTCACCCACAGACAGCTGGTATAGACTCCAGCATCCTCGTAACAAGTACAACAAAAAGCAGTTCACGCGACGGATAAACGTAACAGCATGCAGAGTAAAGGCCAAGGGGTCTGCACTTGGCTTCCATCCGGCAAAAACTTCACTAATTGACAATTTCTGTACTTTCCTTACAACCACTGAGTAACTGGACTGAGTCAGTGTAGTCTAATGAGCTACTGTTCCATGTTTATGGTAGTCAATACTGAGATAAAGGATGTGCATTTCTGTATTTGGGAGGAAGGTGGTGTTAGTCTTCTTTTGCCACATGGATCATTTGCTTCCTTCCTTCTCACTCATCCTTCCATCTCTTCCCGAGGGGCTGATTTCAGGGACCCCAGAAAAGGTTTACTGGGCCAATTGCTGTGAGAGCCCTGCTGCTATGGAAATTAAAAAAAAAATTCCTCGAGTGCCATGGGCTGCTTTAGTCTGCAACTTAAAAGGCTGCCTGGATGCTGTATTACACTTAGAGCATTTCGCACAAGCATCCCATGAGTTCTGGGAGGATGATATGACTCTATCAGGATTTGCAGCAGCCTCAATTAGTTGAGGAGGGTAGTGCCTTTAGCACGAGGTAGCACGCCTCCCTGTGAAGTTAACAGCTTGTGGGCTGCTCTGTGAACAGCATTCTGTCCTGTTACTTCTTCTAAGGAAGTCCAGCTGCCGCCAAACACAAGACGAACACGGCCAGAACCTGGACCTATTACCCAAGAGGAAGCCTTTTTGGGTAGAGGGGGAGCTGACAGCTAGTAGTAGACGAACTGGTGCAACTAACTGTAACTAAGTGTTAGACAAATCTAGAAGATGACACAAATAAACCAACAATATGTGTCCTGCAAATCTTTTAAGCGCAAACAACGTTAACCCACAAACCGACAATTTGGGTGAGGTGATGCATTCGGGTGTGTAAATCCTATGTAAGAAAACCAAACCAAGCAGAGCCAGAACCCAGGGTATACTGTATGTATACTGTTACAGTATATGCCCATTCTAGAACTCTCTGAATGACAAATAAAGTAACAAAAAATGTAAATACCTAAATAACCGGGTCAATTCCTAATCTCTGATACAAGAGACGAACTTGGTTTCCATTAATGTCTTTTCTACGGTTAATGATACTCATTAATCCCCAACCTTCCTGTCTTTATTCCTTTTCTTCCCAGCATGACTCGGAAAAGTTCTTTTCCTGTTCATAATATTCATGAAGTCACTCCAGGTCTCTGTTTCCCGAGCCTGCACCCCCCGCTGTTTGGATGTTAATTATCAGACTGTAAGAGCAGTGACTGTGTGAGAGTATGTGTCTTGACGGGAGCCCAGCTCAGCCGCATTGTCTGGAAGGGTTTTAATGACGTATTAATGAGATGATTATAACATGACATGATAATAATCTTCATTTCAGCCCAGAAGTCCTACCTGGAAAAAATGTGACTCTACTGTATATACCCACCAGTCGCAAGGTGCTGCACCGATTACAAGCACGGGAGGAATGCGGGACATAAAAGAAAATAAAACATAAAAATGACACTTACTTACTTGGCTGGAAGAAGCTCTACACACTCAAAGCATCCAATCCTCATTAGTGCTTCACAGATGCACCCACACAAACTATGCTCACGACAGCCCCGACCCACACAAACACACCATCGGTAATTACAGCAACTGTAGATATACATAGAAATGAAACTTTGTGGGGTGAAGCATGTTTCCTTCCTTCGGGCGGGTCCAGGCTGAGCTGATCCCGACAGCAGGATCAACTAATAACCACTGCGGCCGATGGCATTTCTGGCTTTCTATATTTTCATTTTCACGCAACAGAAAATAGAAAATATCAGCCAAAACATTCAATATCATCTCTTTTTTTTAATCACATTAAAAAATGACAGATTTTAGTTTTCATTGCATTCTAGAAAATAATCATACTAACAAGCTACCAGCCCAACAAAACATGCAGAGGTTGAACATGGATATTGTGTATTTGGTGACTCTGACAGTTTGCAGGTGTTTCCATCATAGAAGCAGCTCTGTTCGGCTTCTACGATATCATTTCTTTGATTATTTCTGAAAATGTCCAGTGAAGAATGCCAGAAATAAATATTCACAGAATTTAACCATCAGCAAACCAGTTTACTGGACAAACAGCAGAGGCTCTTGTCTTGTTTACCGTATCTCCTCCTTCATTCCCTGAAGCTTCTCTCCCTCGACTTTTTCTTTTTTCTCTGCGTCTGACATCACCCTCTTTGCAAGCCCCCCACCCCCCATATGTCTGAGCCACTTGTGTCTCATGAGCAGCTAGGGAGTGAGAAGAGGCTTCAGTCAGTGAAAGTTCAAAAGCAGCCCACTCTCTGTCAAGTAGAAATCCACTGGAGGGATAATCTTGCCTTCTCCGTGCCGACTGAAAGAGACAGAGAGACAGGAGAAAAGGGACTAGAAGAAGCGAGGGGAGCGATGTAGTATCAGCCGTCCACCAGACAGGAGGAGGAAAAACCAGCAGAGCAGCTCACACACATACTGACTGAAGGGCTTCACAAAGGAATTTAGACCATCAGTGTTGCTCCCCTGCTTATAAAGTATCTTGTTCAAGTGTTGGACACTGACGAATATGCACAAAACACGCCAGGCACCATTCGAGTAAAGCATCAACCTCACAAGCTGACGCATTTAGCCGCAGGGGCTTCACTGCCACATCTGCTGTGGTCAAAAACTCTGTGGGGTGCCTTGAAAAATCAAAGGTCACACAAAAGCGTGCATCTGCAAACTTGAATTGGTTTAACTGCCCTCCTTGATGCTAGGGTAGTTCTGGAGCGTGCTCCATGACACTGCGCTGACACGGTCCACATCACAGTTGGAATGAAGCACACTGAAGTCAAACAGTTTAAATCTAGTCATTGTCCACAAATCAGTCTAGATGAAATAAATAAATAGCAAAAAATGCAGCCTTCATATACAGTAGCAGCTGTGTAACATGTTCAGTCAAACTGTATCATGTAAAATTCATAACTTTAGCCTAAAGAGTTTCAGTTACACCAGTGATGATTATTTTCACACACTGTTATACATCTGTTTGCCAACGCTGGTTTGCTCTTTGACCCCTCAAAAAACTCAAACTCACCTCAAACCCACCTTGCTTTTTGCACTTTTCTAAAAAAGGTTTTTCTTTAAATATACTGTATCGCAGCTCAAACACACAGTTTTAGCCAGTTGTGGTACTGTAAATGTCACCAGTTTGCAGATACACATAATTTTTTATAATCATGAGAAAATCATTTGTTTAGTTTGTGGCCGTTTTCGTTCAAAATCGTAAAATCTCAACACAAACCACCAAAGAACATGTTGCCACCGCCTGTGGATTTTTATATTTTTTTTCCAAACTGATTCTTTTAACATAACCACTCCTTCTCTTAATCATCAACAAACACACAGAGGTGTGTATTTGCAACCACATTTTGACAAGTCACGTGCGTTTCTCCAGTTTCACAGCCAGAGCCCAGCCCCTCAGGAGTGTTGCTAAATCAGACTGGTAGTGAGTAGCAAAGGGCATCATCATTAGATTAGTCTCTGATCACGCTCCCTAAGTAATAATCCTCCTGCTCCTGCTCCAGCTCCTGCAACATGCAGACTTAATTGATTTAATGGAGTGTGTTCTCCTTCCTAGGCTCTGTGTCTCTCGTTTTTGTTAAGTTCTGCTACTAGAGCACATAAAAAAACACTCTAAAATGTTTTAAAACTTATGTTTGCACAGTGAACATGTGATATTTTAGATTAAGTTTATGATCCTTAATAATACAGTACAGTACATACAGTAATATGAATTCTAAAATTGACATGAACTAGACAATATAATTTTATTGAATTTTATAAATCCATATAAATGTTCAAAAACCAATTAAGACGGTCACTTAGCTTATTAGAACTGTTTGTGATCACAATAAAAAAGTCTCCGCTTTCGTAAACATGAGAGATTAACATGGCACAGACGTTGACGGTGGATCCAGTACAAGCGACTTTTCCACTGTTGTTTTCACGGGGCCACTGCAGCACGTTAGCTAGCAGAGCAACAGATACAGTAAGCTAACGGAGTTGATGACGTACCGTCTTTCTCCACGTTTCGTAAGATGAATTACACACGCGGCTTTGCAGTGTTGAAGATGATCATTACCAGCGGACGCGATGCTAATTTCCGTCAGCACGGAAATAGTAAACCCCATAACGGATTAGCATCGAGCTAACATTCTAAATGGTGAATTGTGACATTTCTAGCTATGCTAAATATTTCAGGGATTATACGCGATAATTAATTGTGTCTTTGTCTCAAAATGAGTATCAATTATTTAAATTAAATATTTCGTTGCCATAACGTTTCCTACTCCCCTCCTGCAGGTGGTAGCAGCGCTTACTTACTGTTTGTCTGCTGACAGGTAGAAAAAGGAAGAAGACCTGACAGCAGGTTGGATGGAAACACAAGCTGGAGACGTGTTTAAGGGGTAAATGCATTTCCTTTTCTAATATAAAGCATCATAGTGTTGATAACTTCCTACAATATAACCAGTATCCAGTAAAGAAGACTTAAAAGATCCACTCAGTAAGATTAAGGGAGTCTGTATTCATACTGTGCATTGACTATAAAGTTTTGAGCCAAGTTCAGGTTCCAGAGGCATTGGACACGAATTTTTAGTTGGTTGTGTGGGCTGATGTCGGCAACAATGTGAATTTTGATCGTAATTTTATACATGAAACCTTCATGTATTTGACATAAGATAAATATATTAGCTGTGCTGGTTCAGAGTTTGAAAAGCTACTCAAAGCTTCACTATGTAACTGAAGCTTGGGGTGATAAACTACTCCAAATGAATCCTCTCTGCTATGCCCAAGTGCGGGCAATCAATTACAGCAACAAATGTAGTACAAAGCTATTGTCAAGGATCATATTGAACATACAACCTCGAATTAACATGTTCCTGGGGTGGATATTACCGTTGCGATTATTGTACTCCATGAAGACGCTTGGACGAGGCATTTTCTGCTGTTTACCCTTCCTGGCACAGTGCTCGCTGTTTCTCTTTTCATAAGCAGTCTCCATTCAGCTGCATACAGTATGCATACAACTGTAACGTAGTGGCACTGTGTACATTTGTGTAAGCAGGACATGCTAAGATTTTTGATCCTAGCAGTATTATTACTTTACATACATACTGTACTGTTGTGCAATTTAGATCAACTGTCTGTTTTAGTATAAAGCTTTTCATACACTGTTCCAGGTGCTTCGTACTAGTCTGACAACAAATTGATTATTGTTATAAAACTGTATAAAGTTGAAGATGTCGTAGTCAATCTTTGCAACACAATGACACCACCTGACCTTTAACCCACGAGCCGCCAGAGGACGATGACAGTCAGTCAAACCTGAGTTCACAGAACTTAAACTTAATGCAGTCCTGTTACTCATACAGTAAAACTCTGTATGAACATGACCTTGATCTCTAAGGTTAGAGATTTCTGCAGTGATGCCTTTTTGAATTCCAGTACTGTCTTTCTCATCTTTTTTCCATTATTTTCTCTCATGGTGATTTACGGATGACATGTGGTCTCAGCTGGCATTTAATCTCCATCTTAAACACGTTTTCGCGGTGTAACTTTGAGATGGTCTTTTAAACAAAGAGTTGTTTGTAAGACCCACACAGAATCCTGTAGCCTACACATTCTCTGGGCCTACTGTCAGATGATGATGCTGGTGCTATGTGATTATCTTTGACATATTGATTTGGCTTGTTTAAAGATTGACTCTGACATGAGCAGCGGTTGCAGATGCTGGGCTAAGTGGTATCAACAGCCACGAATATCATATGGCTAGGGGCTAATGCTCGACCTTACTGGTGCTTAATGAACCGCTAAGAGACAATCAGTGCCATTTGCCCACCTCTCTGCATACTGAATGAATCATAAGCACACTGCTGCCAGCGAGTTTACACTCAGTGCTGCAAAGTAACTCTCAGGGTTTACTGACTGGAAGGTCGGAGTACTTCACAGGAAACTGTACTCCCCACAGAGCAGCAGTGACTTCACCAGCTGACGCTATTAAATGTCCAACCTGGGAAAAAACAAGATAAACACCAGTGTACACACACGCGCACACACACACTGGCCTTTTGCACAAGCTCTTACTTTGCCAGATAAGATAATGAGGCCACAGTGCAATTACCTCAATAAGAGAGGCAGGTTTGGGCATATTCGGCCCTGCACGGTGCATGCTTGCTAACATGGCATGCTAATTGGCTGGAACACCAGGGCACACAGACACAAAAGCAGCCTGAGGGAACAGATTGAGACAAGCCCTTAAGGCCTGGACACATAAAGACAGACCGCAGTAACCTCCACGTCAATCCCTTTATGACTAAGGACAAAATGGGTGCTGGCAAGCAGTGCTTAATTTGAAAATTAATGGGCCATGGGATTATTTCTACCACTTAAGACACTTTGCAGCCCCAGTGCGGTTACCTCCATCCTGCCCTCTCCCCTGACTGGGTTTTACAGCTCTGTAGATGGCTGGGGATGAGAAGACCTTGCATACGCTGCAGTAAATGCGTGGCTAATTTGATTAACTACGGCGGTGCCCTTGTTGCCTGTTAGACAGAGAGGTGCACTGGCACATCATGGAGGAGATGTCCAGGCTGAACAGTGGCCTCCACGTCACGTATAATAACCCCAAAGTCAAGTTATGGGAACAAGCTATGATCCAAATGTCAATATGAAACTTTATCTGACCACTAAAAGTTTACTTTAGTGGTCAGATACAAGTTTTTGCAACATGTAGACAGCCCAACATCACATGGGGCATACACAGGTTTCAGTTGCTGATGGTTTTATTGCATTTCCCGGTTATATTTTAAAAATATTAATTAAGGAGAACCTGTGCTCTACAGCCCAAAAGCATTCTGAATCGGGGTGAGGACCACCATGCACAGGTCACCAGTCTATTACAGGTCTAAGAGACATATACTGTGCACTATTAAAAAGGAAGATGTGGAGATTGTGACAGAGTTTAAATACCTGGAAGTGTACTTGGACAGTTACCTGGACTGGAAAAAGAACTCATTAGCTGTGAACAAGAAGGCTCAGAGGAGGATGTACTTCCTGAGGAGGCTCAGGTCCTTTAACATCTGCAGCTCCATGCTGAGGATGTTCTATGAGTCTGTGGTGGCTAGTGTAGTGTTCTACGCTGTGGTGATCAGGAGGGATGGTTCTGTTCTGGGGGTGGAGCTGGACCCCGTGCATGCTGTAGCTGAGAGGTGGATGCTGGACAACACCTCCACCCCCTACACAGTGTGCTGGCTGGAGAGAAGAGCACTTTCAGCCACAGGCTGATCAGTATTACGTGCTCCACAGAAAACCACCGGAGATCCCTCCTACCGGTGGCCATCAGCCTGTACAACTCCCTCTTACTCAGGTTATTCTTTCTGTAATGTCACTGTGCCACACTCATATTTGGTATTGTGCAAGCAGACAAATCTGGAACTAGCAGGTGTAACTGCACGATCTGACAAACTAAATAAAAAAGAAAACAACATCGCATTCGCTTCTTTTTGAAAGAATTTGTCTTTTTTTTAAAACAGATTGAGAGTTGCAAACGCATCGAACGGTTCAAAAAGCTTTTAAAGTCAGATCAAAATGAAACACTCTAGGTCCAAACGTGGAGCCCTAACAGAACATTCAGCTGCACGGATGGGCAGTAGTGGCAGCAGTAGCCCACACAGTGTGGTAGACTCCTGAAACCCTTTTCTTTTTGCTGCAGACAGAAAACACCAGAAAGAGTGAACAGACAGAATGTTTATTCACCAAATTTGAGACATCAAAGAACTGCAAGCATGACACTCGAAAATTGGTGGTGGGCGAATGTTCTCTTTTCGGATTTCATTTTTTTTTCTCTCCCTCCAGCTTAATGTGTCATCTCTGGCTGGTTTTATTAGGAGTGGGTGACATGCAGACATGAGTAATATTGGATTGTAAAAGCTTTTTTCTAATTATTTAATCCCGCTTTCTGGGTCAATAAAGCCAATCATTTTCTGTCACGAGTGCACCCCCTTGTGAGATGATGAGTCGCTTGTAAAATGGTGCATAATCAAAGCTAATATTCTGCAATTTGAGCTCAGAATGGGAGTCTGTATTGCTGAGGCTAATGTGCGTAGTTGATCTCTTTATAAATACATAGTATTCCTGCATTTTTGCTCCCCGGTGTGTCTGACTTCTCCTTTTCGTCCGCCTCTGTTTCTCTGCAGCTTTTTTCATGTGCCGTCTTCGCCTTCATGATTGTTTTCCAACCTCTTTTTCCTCTTCTTGCACTTTGTCTGCTTTTTGTTTAGCGTTTTCCTTCCGTCATCGTCTTTCCTCTCACCCTTTGCTCCACAGAATTGCTGCTGGTGATCACAGATTCCAAAAGCAGATTCATGTGTGGGGAATTGACAGGAAGTCAGCCCGTGGAGGTGTCTGACTCATGCAGTCTGCTTTCAGCCAGCTTGACTAGTGTGTAACCTCTACGGGGCTAAAAAAACTGGAAGCACAAAGAATCATGTAGAAATATGGAAGAGGATGTTTAGTGCAAGCTTCAAGTGAGCTCCAGCTTAAAATATCACACACATTTGACCTTTTGAGTGCTATATCCACTTTATTAGTCAATGGTGTATTCACCACCAATGTCCTTCAGAACACTTGGACAACCCTAAAGGAAGCTAACAAAACACATTTTAAATACTGCATAAAATGCACATGCACTTCAGTTCAGTGCCCTTGTCTATATTGTCTATAACAGTTTAACAGCAATGACACAATTAAAAGTCAAACTACACTCTTTTTGACAGAAAAAGTAGATGAATCGGCTGGAGCCCATTTGAGGGTCTACGCCCCAGGTGTCCCAGTTCCTACTGGGCACCCCTGTTGCCTTCAGCTTCCACATCTTTACCACAGTATGTGTGTCTGCTCTTGGTACTTCTTGAGAATCTCCTGTTCCTTCTCTTTGCTGTTGTAGCTGTTTGGGCCATCCAACACTTCACTGGTGGTGAGCACTATTGTCTCACAGCAGCAAGAACCTACTTTCATTGCCTGGAGTTTGCATGTTCTCCCTGCATCTGTGTGATTTCCTTCCAGGTGCTCTGGCTTCCTCCCATAGTCCAAACAACACATTCAGTCAGATCAGACGGTCACTGTGGACTTGGTGAGAGTATGAATAGCTTTCTTTCTTTATGTGCTGACCTGTAATGGACTGGCAAACTGTCCAGGGTGAATTTCCCCTCTTGCTTAACTGAAAGCTGACGCTTATAAAGTGGTAGAGGATGAGTGAGGATTCTTATGTCTGACATACGTGAAGAGTAGCACAACAAATGAGGCCTTTATTGTATAAATGCGTTCTGGGTGGATTTATTACTCAGTACTTTTGCGTACAATTTGAGTTTTATTTCATTACTCATAACACAGATGTCGTGTGACTGATTTTAGCGAGATTCACAGAGAGACAGTCTGACTGCCACTAATTAGCTGCTTCTTTGCCCATGCTGTGAGGTCAAATGATCTGAGCCGTCTCTCAGCTTGGTGGAGAGGAAGGGAAGACAGAAGGAAGTAATGCTTCACTCCTGCTGTTCTGAGGTCCCAGAATGAAGGTTTCTGACCTTTCTCGATCTCCCCCAATCACTCCTCCCTTCAGTCTGTCTACTCATCACACTGAGTAGTAATAGGCCCCCCTAAAGGGTCAGAAGATCTTATTTCCTGTCACCACAGTCTGCTGACTCCATCCTGTTGTCCTCCTGCAGCCGACTCCCATGACAGTCTGCTACAGTGTGTAGGGATGGATACAATAAATACTGTAGCTCTGTGTGCCAACATGTCTGTAGCCGACTGCTGTCTGAAGCAGTAGCAATGCCAGTGGACACTAAGCTCCCATTTAACATCAAGGTGTAGGCCAAAGCATGCCTTCATTTTTTTAGGACCCTTCCTCTACAGTGTCCCAGATTCATTAGATTGCATAATTTCCAAATTGCACTCAAAAATCTCACCATTTTGAGTCCACACCTACAGTACAATGGCTGTAATATGGCTAGCTGATGTAATCACATTTTCCAAGGGTGTGCATTAAGTAAATGAGGTGCTAGACTAGGAGAGAGAGCCCTCTACAGTAGTGCTCTACCGCCTTCTTCAGCAGTCTCATACTGTGTCACAGCAGGAAACCCAGTGCTGGGAAATAAGTGCAGCACGTTGTGAAATATTATTAGTTGTACCTCTTATGTGGGACATATTTAGAAACCCTATGCCTGTTCATGTCACTGAAATACCTTGTTGTAATTTTTCCTATGCTCAACAGTGCGGGAGTGAAGCTGTCCACCCAGTGTTAAGATAGTGGAGGAGGAGCCAGTGACCAGGGTGCACTGGGTGAAGTGAACAACCTACAGTAAAAGTCAGGTAATTGCAGTCACATATGCATGGACACAAGACACAAATGATAGATCCCTCTGTCCAGAATCTTGACAAACAAAAGCAGTTTGACTTCTTTAGCTTGTGGTGTAGAGTTAATTACTGTAACATCTTAATGGTGAATATACTATAATTTATATTATTGGCTTATTAATGGTGGGCTATAATAAATAGAGCACAAGGTGAGGTTTTCTACATTTTAAACATATAATTAATGTCACAAAAATTAGCTTCAGAGTCTGTCCTGATCTCTTGCCACAGTGTCTTGTCAAGCACATCTGCATATGCAAATCTGCAATGCCCTAACCAATAAATCAGTAAACCTGTATGCAGATTGACACTGGTGTGTCTTTCAAACAGCCTTCCTCAATGCAAAAAGAAATGATATGGTGCCTTTTTTTTTAATAAATTCCTCCCAGAGTGTGCAGGTGGACTGTCAGCAGGGTGGCAGGCTTTTATTTGTCAGAACTCAAAACATCATCAGGCAGAACAGAGACATTTCCGCGGCGTGTTATTTGCAACAAAGCTGCTTGATTACCCCTCCTGCACTTTCCATTTTGTGTAATGGAACAATTAGCTGCGCCGTACGCCGCTTGTTTATTCGCCCACTCACTCCAAAATGGCAAAGAAGGGAGTAATTGTGCACACTCACCTGAAGCCACTTAGAGGGAAGCCGCAGGGACACATGGCTGCAAGAGGGGAGAGACGGTGCACTCATTATTAGATAAATCCTGTGTTTTCCTCTGGACTTCACTTCTGCAAATGTATGTCATGTCTTCAACTGTCCCTGTGGTAATAGAGTAATAGATGAAAGTACACCACTTATTTATATAGCAGGGCAAGTAAACAAGTTGCTTCTCCTGATCCCTTTATAAAAGCATTTCACTTGTATGAATGCACCTACTGCACAAGTTTAGGTTACCACACATCACTGTAGTAGAACGTCTACGGCAACTGACAGGATTAAGCCGTGTGTGTGTGTGTGTGTGTGTGTGTGTGTGTGTGTGTGTGTGTGTGTGTGTGTGTGTGTGTGTGTGTGTGTGTGTGTGTGTGTGTGTGTGTGTGTGTGTGTGTGTGTGTGTGTGTGTGTGTGTGTGTGTGTGTCTTGAATCGCACCGCTGCCTCTCTGCTTCTCTTAGACTACCATTAATCACTTGCTGCTTGTTGTCAGAATGGAGAGCAATAAATATAAATGGCCATTAATTTACAAATTCAAATTAACCTCAGTCTCCTGCGGGCCAGAGACAAAGACTGTGGGTGTCACTGGCTTTTTCATTTCTGGTGACAGAATTAGAGGACGCCTCTAGACTCCCTGGGCAGTCTACAGCATAAAAAACACTCTTAACTGGATCCCTGTGCTCAGCTCAAAACCAGTTGACAGTCGCATAACCTCCCCAGCAATCAACTGGTTAGTCGACAGTATCCAGCTACAACACTGTTGTGTCTGCATGTGAGCATCAAGATGCTAGGTTTAACAGGGGCCTTGAAGACTTCATCATCTCCTCTGATCATCATTGTTACTACTTGTGAAGGTTTTAAGTACAGCTATCCTTTGTGTGTTTAGTCTGACATTTATGTATTGTCTAGTCACAAGTGTTTTTTGAGATATTTTTTTTGGTATAATTAGGGTGGCGTACCGAAAAAACAAAACAAAACACACAACTGGTGCTAATTCAAAGTTCTAAATTAGATTTTCCTTCCGCTTCAGTTCTTAGTAAGTTATGAATCTCAGTTTTTCTTTAGAATTACAGTCCTTTCCCTTTATTATTCTTTAGCTGTGGACATAAACTGGAAAGTCCATTCTGTAAATACATAAATAACCCAAAGTAAAAGAAATGTGTGAATAACTAACAAAAAGACTTTGGATACTTTCATTATGTACTGTAAAAATAAAAGTGCTGGGCAGTCCTCCTGGGAAAAATACTTGTCTGTTTCTACTGTAACTGTAGAATTCCCTCTAAATGAATATGACAATGATTTATTTATGTTAAACACTGCATGTGGCACCTTCAAACTCCAGCACAAATCTAACATCCTGGCCGTTCCCTGCTACACATCCCCTGGAGGATAAGCGATAACTGCTTAAACACAGCGGGATGTTGCGAGCATGACATAACAGGGAATTCATGATTGAAGTCTTTGTGGCTCCCATGAATGTAGGAACATGTCAATGAATAGGATGGAGGAATTACATCAAATATGCCTTCAAGTCATTCATATTTGCAGCTTCACATTCATCCTCACTGCATTATGAATGCATTCCTTCCCTCCCATTGGTACCACCTGCATCCCCCGTTATCTCGGTCCTGATTTCTCTTTGACTGATTGGCCGCATTTCCCCCGAGGCAGAACGTCTGATTGTTTATTCATGTCCAGACGCATGATTTATTAAAACGCTCACAATTTGTTAATCTCTTAGATGAACTGAAAGATGTGGCTCTCCGCTGATTCTGTCTCGCCTACTCACGTCTCTCTGTCCCTGTGAGGATTGAACCCAGGCACCCAATTAGCCAGCTCTATGAAATAACGAAGCCGCGAATGATGGAGCGCCTGTTCAGTGTGTGGTTCTCCACTCAACCACTCTGGTTTTATAGGCAGGTAATTATGGGCTTATCCTAATTATTATGGATTTTGGCTTTTCACAACAACCATTCATACTACACACGTTTTATGAACCGTTGGGGAATATGACCAATTAGGCAGAAAGGTTAAGTCCCCCCAAGTTTAACAAAGGTGCGTATAGTTACATTCTGACAAGTGTTAATACCTTTTCTCGCAGAGCTTCCCGCAGCTCCCCTAAACTGTTTGGTGTTTTGAAGCCTACTGTAGTGCAATTCAATGTTTCTCTCTGGGCCAAAAGAGAGGCAGGCATAGAGATGCCAGGTGTGTACTGCAAAAAAAAGATAAATTGCCATCAGTTTAATAAGCTCCTGCCATTTATAAGGAAAAACCATAAAAAGCCATGGGGTGGATGAGTCACTTGTGTGGAGCTGGAAACTTTTATTTGACACAAGTTAATTAGACATGTTCATCTCTTTCATGAAGACCACCTTTCACTGCCAAGGTTCCATAACTCGATCTGGCATAATGGCAACACACAGGCATTTTGGCACCGGTGTCAATCAATGACACTGCTCTGTGTTAGCTTACTTCTTTTGTTGCACATTTTTATTCATTGGTCTTTGTTCTTGCATGGGAGCAGAGAAAGGTTTCCCAAAATTAATTGGATCAGCGATTAAGTGGGAGGCATACTGCCCCACTGAGCAGAGACAATGGCAGAAGAAAGGGTCAACGCAGGCGCAGGCTGAAAATTGACACTTGAATTAGATAATGAAGAATAGAAAGCAAAGAAAAGGACAGGGGCCTATCGGTGTGAGGTCTTCAAGGAGGTCCAAACTTTAACTTCCCTGGTGCTGCAAGAGAGACACTTTTGATTGACTAGTCCTGCTCGGAAACACCAATTGCATAAAGGGAGGGTGATGGGTGACATAGTTTCTTGTCAGCCATCTGTATTTGTATTTATGTAATTAAGATATTGTACAGTATGAGATATAATATGAGATGCAAGGCTTAACCACCACATTACTGCTAGTAAAGATGTGTCAATGTGAAAAGCCTTGACATCTTAAAGAACCCCCCAAATATTTGACCATTTTGCAATCTAAGGCAAACTTTAAGTATTAAAGGGAAGCCAAATGCTGCTCTCTAGTTGGTTTGGCTCAAGGTTAAACTTAGGGACTTGCTTTTTAATGGAATTTGCTGAGTTTAAAGTTGCATGTGTTTTGAAGTGGGAGCACCTGACCCTGGAGTATATGAAGCCTCTCCTCATTTAATCAATAAGGCTATTTAAGTCTTGTTTTTGTAACCTATTCTAGTTGAACCCATTCAAATATCACGGAGAAGTTTGCCTTTCTGGTTTCAGTACAGCCATCTATGATCTGACTTACCAATCTCAAAGGACCTTCACATGTACCTCAAGTTCAGTATTGAATTTAACCATGGCGCCACAACTCTTTGCCTAACTAACTCGGTGGGAAATTAAAGGGTGGCTTTGAAAAGTACTTTTGAAAAGAATAGTAAGTTGTTACTCAATTAGTTGGCACCTTTGTTTTAAAGTTAAGTTTCCCACAGAATGACAAGGAAACATCACTGGCTGGCCAAAATAATCAATCCAGGTTTTTTGTTCAAGTGCAATACTGAAAAATACCTGAAAAGCTTTCATTCATAAAGGCCAGTATAAATGATGATGCACCTGACAGCCCCAACACTGTAGCCATAGGCGAATCAAGCCTGTGTGTGTTCATGCGACTGTTTTCTTTTTATTCTCCGTTACTCAGTGGAAGTCTTTGCGCCTCTAGGTGGTCTCAGTGAAGCAATAGCAGCTTTTGCAGTGGGGTGATATATCTGGGCCATGAGGTAAACCAGTAAGCAAAGCCTCAGCTGTCTCATTCACACGCAAACACACAACGGAGTCAAAACATAAAAACCTACAATGGCACAAGTGACGAGACTTCCAGCCTTGCTTTGTTGTAAAGGTGAAAACCTTTTTTTACTGTGTTTTACATACCGAATGGGAAATTTGAAAAGCTTGATTGCTTAGAGGAGGTGGGAGGTGAGATAGGATGTAAAAACTATAGTAGAAGCAGGTGCAGAGAGGAAGAGGGGGAGACATCTTAGATGGATATGAAGGCTCGATGTGCAGAGGTTTTACTGGAGACGCTTGGGCTCTGCATTTTCTAAATCCCGTAGGTCTGACTGAAATACCTCCACCATGATGTCATGGGAGGGTCTGTGTGTGTCTGGTGTGTGTGAGGCTCACATGCAAACATATGGAGGGAATTGTATAGCTCTGTGAGGGGACTTAGACCATTCAGACAAAAATAAAGCCTTTTTGTATAGGCTGCTGAAGTGTGTGTAAGGGTCCTCTAGCCGTGCACAAGCCTTTAAGAGCGTGCTTGAAGTGAAGTGTGTCTGAGCAGATGCAAACACAAACATACACACACACACACACAGACGCTGAGCAGTTTTATGTGACAGCCTAATGTGTAGGACGTAAATATGGTGTGTGGATTCAGGAAAAAGTGTTAAGCAGGACACTGAGATAACAGTTTGCCTCCTGTCTGATATAAATATTAATCTGGAGTTCTAGAGGGAAGATAAAGATTGTGCAACAGTTACATTTTTGGCTGTATGGCATACTCTCCGTGGAACAGAAGAGTGTTTTTGCACTGGAACATTGTCAGCAAGAGTTCCAGCAAACAGAACATTTGTGAGCCAAGCCTTAGCTTTTATTTGTTGCTGTATCTCTGAGGTTCTGAATTTAAGGACATATAGAGATACAGTCTATGTATAGATTAATATGTTTTATTGTTATTTTTTTTAATAAAGTCATAAAGTCATCTTATGTACTGAGGCATACAGTACATGTCAATATTTAAAACTGTCACTTGACCACTAGGGGGGCATAAAAATACACCACACATTTAATGATTTACTTTATTGGAGTTGATTTTTCGTTATTCTTTTTTTCAGTGCTGAAGATGATTGCAACATGTCAGCCTCATGAGGTAGTCACCTAGAATTGTTTTTGATTGTTTTTGTCATGAAAAAGTTCCCTGAAGTGTTGAATACTTGTTGGCTGCCTTTCCTTCACTCTCTCTAATAATCCAAAACCCTCACAGTTGCAGGCCAGATCATCTGATGCAGCACTCCACCACTCTCCTTCCTGGACAAATATATCTTACATAACTTGGAGGTCCGATGGCCTTATAGAAAGCATGATGAAATGACATGAAGTCCAGTTGCTGATGAGCAGCACCTTTTTAGATAAAGTGGCGTGGAAGACTTTTAGGGCAGTGAGTCAGTGTCACCAATATTATGACATAAATCTAAACCTTCAGCCTGAGAAACACTATCTGACATAGCCTCTTCACATATCTAATTTAAAATGACAGCATTTAATTAATTAACAAAGAGTGCAGTCAAATAAGCAAGCACTAAATAATAAGGCTACCCAGTTTACAATAATATGTTTATTAAAAAATTGAGATTAATATGTTCTGGCTATTCCATTATTTTTATTGATTATTATTTGATTAACATAATTGTGTTAATTAAAAATACATTTCTTAAAATGTCAGTGGTCTCCTAAACAGTCCACAGTAGAGGAGAACACTAGCTGGAAAAATGTTCTGCAATAATAAATTTAAAAAAAAAAAATCCTCTAAACGTTTTCCACTGAATTTGACAGAACCTTAATTGTGTCCTTAATTACATAGATTAACTATGCGCCCACAATTCCGAACTCTCAGCAGAGGTTAACGTTTGGGTGGGCTTCAGTCTGGGTCTTATTTCAGGAGCGTAGAGCTGTAAACACTGCACAGTGTGGCAGTGAAGGCCGGTTGACTGGCCTCTTTTGTATGTATATACGGCATTGTGTGTTTGTGTGATGTGGCGGTGCAGACAAAGGTGAAGCCAGTATGATGAGTGACATTTTCCCCCCTTGCTCACCCACGTCTCATCAGTCCAGAAAGCCCCTTCCTCTTATTTTCTGTTTATATGCAGCCTCTTGGCTCTTTTGGTATCTCCCTGTGTCTTTGTCCTTTATATTTCTTCAGTCAGACCACTTTTTGTTTTTCTCTGTCTGTGGAGAATCCCTCCTGAACTCCTCCTGGCCTGCATGACCAATAGAACCTGTGAAGAAGAGAGGAGAGCCCTTCCACAGCCCTCCGGGGGTGGCTTCAGATGGAGAGGCCATCCTTATCGTTGTGTGCTCACTGAAAAGAGCAGGGTCGGTGGGGGGTTGACTGTATCTTCTGGGCCTCCTCCTTTATACAAACCCACGTCTTTCTTCTACCTCCCTTGCCCTCGTTTTCATGATCCTCAGTATGCCCTTGGAGGTTGCAGGAACTCCAGTTGTCTGACGGGGGGCGCTCCTATTACCTCCTTTCTCTTTTTTCCCGGTCCTGTCTTTCTTCCCTAAGCCTTTTATTCTTTTTTTCTGCCAGAACAGTTCCAGGGGTTTAGTTTCTTTAAAAAACACTTCAGACTGTGCTGTACGTATTTATTCTCCCTAAGACCTCGTCCTTCTTGTATGTTTGGAAAGACCGTGCAGGTTGAAATGCTTCGTCCACCCCCCACATTGTCCTGGATTCCTAAAAGGCTCTCCGGCAGTGCCACGGCTTTGAAAAGATGGTGGCTGTGAGAGAGACGTGGCCGCATTGAAAAGCTTGCCACTTGGTGTACAGGCAGTAGCCCCGGAGAACAGTGCGGGATAAGCAAACTAATGGCATCAGACAACCTTGTGACAGGAAGCCTCATTATGTGACTGCCACACAAAGCCTGCAAGTCTGGAATTCAAAGAAAAAAGTAATCTAACATATAGCTCTGTGCTTAACTACGTATAACATCTAATCCTTGTTTTTAACACATAATGTGTGCAGCTGTTAAATTCCAGTAAATACAATTTTCCTTTCATTTGAATCTAGGCCTAGAGAACTCAACAAAGTCTTATTGTCAGACTTCGCCCTGGTGTTGAGAGCCTCATTTTGCATTTCTGGATGAAGCGCCAGTGTACAGTACTGAGTGACACTGGTTTGCCAAAGATCTCTCAAATCTATGTGGTTTTGCTTATTACCATGAAGACAATAAATGGTTTCCTCCCCTTGTCTTTACACGAATAAAATATTCTGCAGTGTAGTATACCCGAATACTTTGTAGTCATGCATCAAAAACTTTTTGTAGATTTTTCTACAACATTTGGTGAAAGTGATTAGCCAGGACACGCCTTGGCATGATACCTCACACCCATTAGGGTGTGGTGCATCAGGTTGAAACACTCAATGTCTATCTGTCACATATGTAAAATTGCTCATTTAAATATATTACCAAATTTCTCAGAGTTGTCATGTAATGGTCGTTTTTACTATTCAGCCTAATGACAAAAACAAAAATACAGAAAATGTTAATGAGTCCCCACGGTGCAAAGTCTTTGTAATTTCATGTTTTGGCTTTCATGTTCTCACTCTCATCAATGTTGGTGATGAGTTGTACCCCCACCTTTCCTCGGTCTGAGAATCCAATGCTCAGAGCCAAAGAGCTGGATCTTTCCTCTACTGTAATACAGTGTTCCTGATAAGAAGCAAATACCCTAGAAGTAGATATTTGCTTTTATGTATAGCATGGTCCGTTCTAAACTGATGCACAGTGAGAGGCCTGATGGCTGATCTACAGTGTATAGTAGGAAGGCTGTTTCTTCGTACCTTACGGTAGGAAACACATTACTGATAACATGACACAATCGTAACCATGTCCTCTGTTCTGCTCTAGATCTTTGATCCTTTCAACAAATATGCAAATATGCATAAATTTATAGAAACCACTATCACTAACAGGACTGCATTGTCCTATAGGATGAGCTAGATTTTCATGTGGTGCATAAGCTTGCACACAGATCAGCACGAAATCTACTCTATCTGAAATGCAGCCGATATGTCGCATTCAACAAGACTTAATGAAATATGGAACTTCAGTTAAAAGTTGGGCGAACAGTAACTTTAATGCAAGCTTTGTAGTGGGTGCAGCAGGAACCTGACTGTGTATGGCACTAGACTTCGATAACAAACTAGCCGAAGGTAGTTCTTGGTGTTAACTTTACACAAAGAGCTTCTGCTAACTTTTACACCTGCGCATCATATGTATAAAGCTCGCTGGGGTCTGCAACTTCCCAATTGTCTACATCTAAAACTGTGAACCTTCACAAGGAGAGTCTTTGTATGTACCTCCATAAATAAAAAAGAGATGAGCTGGGCCACAGTTTGAGGGGAGGCTTTATGAGGTGTACATGGGTTTAGAAAGGCTCTTCTTTGCCATGCTTTAGGCTCTGCACTGGATTGAGGAATCGAAGGAGAACACTTGTTTATTTATTTATATATATTCTTTTTTTATTTAGTGCTAAAACAGTAGCTGTAGCAGCATTTTTAAAGTTCATCAAGGTTTTGATTGATTGATGGGATAAGTTTCTGGTGTTTGCACACAAGTCACTTTACAGTATATAGCAAACATTTGGAGTGCTATGAAAATGTTTAAATGAACTGATGTTGTAACCTGACCGGAAATGTAAAGGCAGTCGCCGTTCCTGAATGCATTGTTTTGTATCTCATTGTATCACTGGGTATTTTCCCAGTTTGTCACCCTGCAGGATGGATGAACTGTGTCCTCAGGAAAACAAAAGTCTGTGCATAAGCAAACCAGCTTGTTGTGAACAGGACGACTGGTATCCTGTATATGAAAACTTAGAATGGAGCATGTTTGATACCTTAGAGCCTCTGAGAGCTTAGCATGCTGCCATACCAAGACAAGAGCTGATTAGAAAAATTATAGCAACCCAATGTGAGCACTGAGACACCCAGAGATGTCTCAGTGCTGGACCCCTGGAAACGGTGTCTGTTTCCAGACAGGAATTAATTTTTAACTGGAGACTTTGTTTTTAGGGCCCCAACGTACAATACCGATTTGTGGTGTATTGTACGTTGGGGCCCTAACAACAGCTTGAAACTGTACGTGACCAGACGCTGTTTTAAGTGTAAAAGGTAGTTAGTGTAATGTTTGGTCAAACATTTGGTTCTGGTTGCTCTTGGTGGTTCACCCTCCTTGTTGGCAAAGGTGTCAGTAAACTTTGTAAAACTAATGTTCAAATGGCCATGCTGAAAAGGGGGGCGAAATATGAGCCATGGCAAGATTTTCTACACTTGTTGTAAGTTTTTAGACATTGTCTCTAAAAAGGTACTGTATCTGTAGCACTGTTTTTGATTAGAAACATGAAACTTGATGGAACAGTGGTATCTGTGTGAAGAATCAATTGTATTGTTGTATTGAGTGGGTGTGCTTATCAAACTGTCAGTTTCAGAATAGCACAAGATGGTCTTGATCAGCACTCTGCCCGCATTCCAAAACCAGAGAGAGGTTTCAGATGTTGTTTGGCGATGAGCCGTAAGATTTTCAAAAATGTATGCCCCCAGCGCTTCTATGCTCCTCTACACTATAAAGTAGTTACACCGAAACACCTCGCGCATCTTTTTAAAGACACTGTTTTCTTCCTAAAGTGCCTGCCTCTCTACATCCAGTATCTCTCACTGCTTTTCTATAGCCCATTTTCTCACACCTCTTTGCTTTTCAGGCAAGGCATGGGGTCCCTTTTGACTGGCAAGCTGGAGAAAAGGCCCTCGGACAGCAGGAGCGTGAGATCAGGTACTGTTTCTTTCAAGCATAATATCCATCTTTTCTCCAGGCATTCCTCAGTTCCCCTGAGATCAGTGTATCACATCCAACAAAAATGAAGTCAGCACACACCAAGTTAAAGGTAGAAAAGACAGTGTAATCACATACTGTAGATATATGCTTCTCTCCAGCTGAACCTGGGAAAGGGGGGGCATTTCAACAGAGCGAGCTGGAATAACAGACGGAACCATCCAACAACAATTCATTCTCTGGCTTTGCTCTCCGACTGCCCGGAACACACAGTCTGACTGCAGCTAAAGTGTACTCTACTGTACATACAGGAGCTGTCAAAAAGCAAAACATGTGGGAAGCAACACCTTAGTCCACACGCCATTTACCATACAGGTGTCAGGTTCCAGATGACCTGATGGGGATATTCATGTGTACTGTAAATATTTTGCATTTATTGTTCAGCATCTTGGGGTTCGGTGGTGTTATGTCTGCTAAAAGGCTAATTTGACAAGTGGACAGGGAATGAACCATAAATCAGCATTGTTTTCGTAATTGCTCCTCAGTAGCCATGCGGTGTACCATAGGTTGATTAGGTCATCCCGCACAGTGCAGTCGCAGCGTTCCTTCCAGTCTTGGAGCTTTTTTTTATGGATGATTCTCCCTCCCCACAATGCACCAGGCCCACAGAATAGTTGGCAGGGAACCTCCTCTTGTCTACACTCCTAATGAGTAGAGACTAGGCATTGAAAGAAGACTATGCTCCTTCGTTCGCCCGTGGAAGTGATGTTCCCCTCCCCAGCCTAAATATCAGCCTACAGTACATGGTGGGAATGGAGCACCAAATTAAATATTTGACTTTGTAATACACACCCAGATGACTGTAAATCTGCAGAAAAACACATGCACAATGTGAGCACTGCAGGGAATACCCTTGCCCGTGGATTTTTAATGCAAGGGATATTGTATGGGGTCTAGAAACTATGAAGGCTTTGCCTCATTCTGTGGCATGACATGAATGACGGCAAAATGCACAGACACAGAGTGTATGTTTGCATTTGTCCCCTTGGGCAGGCATGGTGCACAAATATAGTGTGTGGCAAGAGAGGTTCTTCTCTCCAGCCTGTCCTGTCGTTTGATGGACCGGTACATCTGGTTTTATTTGTTTAATGAGTCTGTTGTTGGTCTGTTGGTTTTAAATTTGCTTGGTTTTCATTGGTGTAGTTTTACTCTCTCACTAATGTATTAATAAGGTGCAGCTGTTGTGTTCTTGCGTTGCATGGTTGCTGCTTTGTGCAGACAAATATGGCTCCACTCTGCAGTAATGCAACACGTTGAAGTCAAGTTACAGTAGCGTTACATGTTTGAATCGCTTCTCTTCATGGCTTATCTATCATCACCCTATTTGTGACATCAATATAATGCACTCAGAATCAGTGTGATTGCTTTGATCAAATGCAAATCTAATATGATGTGTATGTTACAAAGGTCGACACGCACATGCATCTATACACTAATCTGCTGTCTCCCATGTTTCTGTGTGAGCCAGAGGGTAATACTGCATATGTCAGATGTCAGTGGGGACAGGTGTGGGGTCCATATATACCCAGGAAGCAGGGCTTAGCTTCGGGAAGCTGCTTCAGCCACAGATACTCCTAACCATGCAAAACATATGTGGCTAAACCCTGCTGCCCCCCGCTCACCCTCATGCGCCGCTGCTCTCATAGTAACACAATATCCCATTACTGCCGTCACGCACCAACTAGATTGGTGTTGGTTTAGGGAAAACAGCTGAGGAGGATGGACTGTGGCTATAATGTATGAAGTGCGACCGTGTGTGTGCGTATACATATGCACAAGACGGCTGTGGTGTCATAGGAGAGACAGTTGTCAGCTGTGATCATTTTTCACTTTGTACATTTTTCATGCGTGTGAAAATGGAAATACACTGTGCATTTATGAGAAAAAAACACTGACGATCAAGAAAAGGGTCAGCCATTACAGACCCCATACACTTACCGATGTTAATATGCACCAGCATCAGCCGCACTGTCTTCATCTTTAATATTTTCAAGAGCTCCTTCTAAACAACCTGACAACGCTGAAGCCAGAAAAGGCTGTTTAAGGTTCAATCACTAGACAAATGTCCTGATACACTAGTCGTCTGGCATTGGCTTTTTGTGCAAGTCTTGGAACCGAATGATGCTTGGAGACTGTGCCTGGTTCTCAAGCTCCAACTCCAGTATTCCTGCTTTAGGTGAAACAATGTACAGTAAACGGGTGAGAAGGAGGTGTTGCAGAAGGGCCTGATCTGTTCTCCACCTCTTGCATGCAACCTACTGTATGGTTAATTATAATTGTAATCATAAAAAGCATGTTGTGCTTCTTGGAATCGATAACTGTTCTTTGGATGTGGCTACACCCAGAAATGAAAGCTATCCACATTTACAGCTGAAATAGACTCATTAATTTCAACAGCTGTAAACTATGTACTGTAATAGTGCATGGCATCTTGGGATATAGTCAAGCAGCACGTCATTTAAAAATGAAAGGAAAGTGTTGTAGCATCAGGTTCGTTGTGGTCCAGTCATCCCTGGTTCATTAATTGCGTTACTCAAGGAGGAATCGTTTTAGTTCTAATTGCCATTGGTTCTCCCTGATTCTCATCACTGGCACCAAACTAGGGAAAAAAAACTAGGTCCTGGTGTTTCATGTGGTCTTTATGATTACTTGAACACTTTTCATGTCGAAGAGATCTAGAGGTCTCAAGAAAGTGCAGATCAATAAATTCAATCAATAGGATCCATTTAGAGTCCACTTTGACTGGCCTTCTGTGCTGGTGAGGTGGCAGGAGTCTATATTAATGGAAACAAATGGGGCTAGAGTAGACTTTTCTCTATGTTGGAGTTGATAAAGTGGCTTTTAAACAACCTCTGCTATACAGTACTTTACATACTAGGATCATATAGCTCCTCAATCACATGCAATCCGTTTTGTGTGACTGGAATTCATTAGCCAGTGTCTTAAACATTATGTATGTTTCTACTGTATTTTTATCTCCATTTGGGGTGTAATGCTTCTGGACCTAGATGTAAGAAGGAAACTGCGACATGTGTGTCATGACTGTGTTTCTGTTTTCAATCCTATCTTCATTCTAGCTAATTTTATTCTGCAGTGCAGAATTTTCTTTTCCCAGAAATCTAGGACCTACAGTACAGTATGACTCACATTAGTGCATAAGCAACATGTGTCTGCACCTGCATTATCGCTCTATAGCGATTTCATGTGTGCTATTGTCTCCTTACGCTATGTTCCTGACAGTACAGAGTGTAGGTTATTCATGTTCATGTTATTCATGTTCATGTTTTCATGTCATGAGTTTTATCCCATCGGATTAAATATATATTATTTGTTGTTTTACTCATTAGAAATCCTTTATCAGGTTTTTTTATACAAAATTTTGATTTTGACTCTTTAAATCTAAAACAAATTACAAAATCCAGCATTTCAATAATAAAACTTCAATATCCAAAATACAAATACAAAGCAAGGATAGAGTTTTATTTCACTGTAAAGATCTGCAGCAGCTCCAGTCAACATGACTGTGGGAGAAAACCCACGAAGACACGGGAGAACACGTAAAGTCCACAGAGAATCCTGGGCTCCCTCTGGCTCTGAGGGAACAGTGACAACCACTAAAAAACACCACTAAACCAACCACTAAAAACCATGTCCAGCAAATTATTATCGATCAATTTCCGTCATCGATTATGGATTCGTTATTGCAGCCCTACTTGAAACTGAACAGCTGCTTTTGAGAATACTTCCACCCCACATATACTTCATGTCAGGTGAATATTGTGATAGCTAGCAATGGGGTGGGCCTGATATTCCAGGGCCAGTGGCATTCCACTTGTGCAACAACACTAACTTGCCACTCATACCACCATTTTTAGAAATTGACAATCAGTCATCCAGACTCAGCCCTATTGTCACTGACCAGAGGTGAGGAAGGAGCCAGGTTTAGACTTTAGACTTTACTTTTAGACAGTATGTTGCAAATCTCCAGAATGAGAAAGATAAATCTGTATCTGAATGTGCAGTTCACATATAGGTCAAGTTTTCATGGAATTTGACAGATGTTTTGTGACTAAAGTAATTACAGAATAAGTAATTATTAAATATGTAATCATTATTAGATTTTTAAATTGTTTGACTTTAATGGTTTTGCAACACTGCATGTAGTTTTATTGCAGTCTGTCACACAGTTCAAATGAAATATCTAAAAGCATTGTCACCAGAGGACGTCACTATGTTGAAGCAATCCATTGGTGTGTTTATGATTGACAATGTCGTAATTGCTTTGTGGGTTGAGGGGTTATTAATTTGACATGAAGAGTCAAGGCTGTCGTAATGGAGGCAAGAATTTTGGAGGTTTACGACTTGCGCTTCAGATGGATGTGTGTGTTTACCCCATTTTTCACTGCAGTTGTAGCATCAAACCAGAGGAACATACAGCTGACAAGATCTAGACGTGACGTACACAACCTCCACCAAGTCTCCCAGACTTCATTACTTCATGCCATTAATCATAATAAGTCAGGGTGTCACAGGATTGTTGTAGTCCCCTCCCACTCAGATGTTGCTGCTGTAGCGTTCCACCATGAGGCCACGAGCTTGGAGCACCACGCCTGGTCGGGAACAGTGCAGATAGAATAAATGCGTCATGACCACAGATAGCTAAGTCTCTGAAGACTCATAGGAAAAGTTTATTGACCTTTGTGAACTCAGGGCAGAAAAATGTTTCCCCTTTACAAACCCTTAATCAACATTCTGACATGATGAGATCAAGAGCTTCAGTATCGGCTGAAACTCCACCAACACCCAGCAAAGCTAAATTGCTGTGTAATAAACACAGATGGTACGGTTGATTGAGCAACAGAGCAAACTGATGAGTAAAGTGTTCTTTTTGAACCGTTGGACTCAAAGTGCGTGCCGGAGGGCAAAACCTCAGTGGAGACACGCAGTCAGTCTTACGCAGACGTGTCTGGTGTGAGCTGTTGCGTTTGTTGAGCTGAGCACCGCGTGTTCTCCTCCTCCTCGTCTCCTGCCCTCCTGTTCCACTCTGGCCTTTCGGCCCCTCAGCCGGCCCTCCCCACCCCTCCAGCCTTTTATCCTGCAGATGTTGGCTTGACTTTGCGGCTTGTTATGTCAGCACAAAGGCCGCTCTGTTGACGGGAGCCTGGCATCGGCCTGGGCGCCTGCCAGCGTGATCTGTCCTAGACAGCCGCTCTCGGAGCATGAGTCGGGCTTGGAGCAGCGGGAGGGTCTGGGGCAGTGCGTACGAGGCAGGCACCGGGTCATAGCTTTAAGGGGAGGATGAACTGCCCTTTTACAGTACAGACCCTTACAGTCATGTTATTTAGTCCAGTCATTAGACCACATCTCTTGCGTCAAGGACGCTGCATCACTGAGCGAATGCTTCAGGCCCACATCTTGTTTTTATTCTGGCCTCTCTTCACAACATACAAGTGTCTGGTATGATTTTTAGACTAAAAACACTTACCTTCAGCTATACCTGGAAGTCTTTGGCCCAGTTTCTGATCATGGGGTCCGTAAAGGACTGTACCTCTTGTCAGATGTTTATATGTCTCGAAGAACACGCATCATCTGGCCGTACCATGTGCTGACTAACTGATACTGACAGCTGTCCTGCTGAACTCGTTAAGCTCAATTTTTTTTGTCTTCAATGCAATTCCTGATCTGTTTATTGGGTCACTTGGCAGATCACAGGCTCAGGCTGCAAGTCACCTGTCTGAAGATCACCACTGGTACTGCTGTAGATGTCCTGTACTGTAACTCTTGCTCTGACCCTTTTAACTGACCGGGGCTCATTGGCTCTAAAGAAGTGTGTCTTGATCTGTGTAGGACATGCTGTTTGTTGATTTTCTCTAAAGGTTTGAGCTTTTGGGCATTGACCTGAAATCTGAAGATTTATGACGGACAGACCCTGTGTGATAAGAACTTTATTACACCCGCTAGAACGCCAGACCTCTGCAGGGCATCATGCCTGCTACTGGGCTGCTGAGCTGCTGCTTTTCTTTTGAATGAACGGCCAGGCACGCCTTACATGTGGGCGATGCATGCTCGTAAAAACTCAGTAGTAGGACTCATCAAGAACAACAATGACTCAGCATCCTTGGAGCAGGTGAACGCTTTAGTTGAATGTCTAGACTGATCGGTTAAATGTTGAGGAGGTAAGCACAAACTACAAAAGACAGTTTAATATTTGAATTTTCTCACTTCACTCAGCACTAGTGACAAAATGTTCCAAATGTGTCGGGGATCAACAAATTAAAGACATCTTGTAAACAAATGCTCTGCAATAAAAACCTGTGACCTAAATAATGAACACATACTGCAGCAGAATTATCACCTCTCATAGCTTCAACTTTAAGACAGAGCAGGTCCTGTATAACCTTGTGAAAGCAGAGTTGCCGTATAGGATTAGTAATAATAGTAATAATACGCATGGAGGCTAGATAGCTGATGATCTCATGTCTGTACATGTACTGTGTCCTCCTCGCTTTTGAAAGTAAAGACTCATAGTTCAATCTTGACAAGTCTCGAACTCCTGAATTTGTACTTTTTGTACTCTGTATTGAGAAACACCCAAAGCTGCTGAACCACGTAATGTCTCCTGTGATGACCTGCAGTCCAGTTTGTCAAAGTCCTCCGGTTGCTCCTCAGAGGCTGACGTGTACTCACTATAAACAGTCCCTGCTCTCGGTCCCACATGCTCTTGGGAACATCTGATACTTGTTTTGATTAGAATAAGGCTATAAAGTCTAGAAATTTCAAGTTTTATGCATTCATTATTCATTCATACTGCAGATTTTTTTTGTGTTGAACAAATGGTGCTTTTGTCACTTTTCGTCTTGACATTCATGCGCACAGAGGTAGCACTGTGAGCGCTGTTCAGAGGTGACTAATGTACTGAGTCACAAGTCTGGAGCTCTAATTGAAACTATTCCCGGAAGAATAATGTGTCAGGTTAACACAACCAGGTGGAATATTATCCAGGCCAGCCACAGTTTATAGCTTCTCCATGGCGACAGCACATGTGGTGATCACACAAACATGCAGGAGTGGCAGCCTGTGTTGATCTGCTAAGGAAATGTTTGGAGACTCGCTGGAGTGAAAAGGCTGGAGATGGGCAGCAGCCAAACAGTCTAGTGCTTTATTAAGTTCTACTGCTGCTTTTAGTTTGTTCCTGAGTAGGTCACCAGCGCTAACGTACTGTAGTAGCTCTGTGATACTGCATATTTTATAGTTTGAGTTTTTAGACCCTAACTGAACTGAAGTGAACTCAACTGATACTCACTAAAACGCCAACACTTCCAATGTGTCTGTGTGTGTATCTTGAAACTAATAAAACACCATTTCGGTTGAGGCAAATGGCCGCCTGCCCTGACTGGTTCTGCCAGTAGAGGGAGTCTTCCCTCTCTGCTTCAGTAGGATTAGTTGTGGCTTGTTAAGTTTCATTAAATATTTGGGTTCTCAAACTTGACATTGCCTTGTGATGACTTTTGCTACGAATTTGGGCTTAATAAAAAAAAACTAATAGCAACTAGTGGAAGTAGTATCTGCTCCAGTTCACCACTTGAACAGAGAAGTTAAACTTGCACCATATTTTTTTATACAAATGAACTGATATATTAAATAAAGTTTCCCTTAGTTGTGTTAGTAACAAGGCCAAAAGCATAAAGGTTTGGATTCTCAGGCAGTCATTTCATCCCTGAAACTGTTTACAGACATAACGATAAATTCAATTCAATCTAAAGTCATAATGACAGTAAGAGGAGGGAAGATTTCCGTTGATCATTAGTCCTATGGCCCGGCCGCCAGCTCTGTGGCGCCACTGCTCTGAATGGCAGATGTTACAGGCCTGAAAACTAATTCATGACAACCCGTGGGGAGTAAAAAAAAATGATGTCCGCTGTTGGTGGCTACTGGTTTTCGCCACATGAAACTCAGCTCTGAAGTGTGTGCGATGTTTCATTGGCCCACACATGCTGCCCAGCAACAGACAAGGCGACTAACTGAATCACGGTGAGGACCATCTGGGGAGCTGAATATGTCATGCTGTGCCAAGCTGCAGAAAAATAACTCATCGTCCTGCCCTCAGAGGGAGACAGGAGGCAGAGGTAAGCATCAGCAACCGTGGCAACGCTGCTCACAACGCCTCATTATCATGATGGGCCAATCAACACCTGCCCTGTCATTGTCTGTATGGCGAGGCTTGGTCATCATGGCTGTCTCACACACTGACTGCCTCTTTGTGTTAGTCAGGTCATGTATTCTGCTTTGTTGTTGTAACACACATAAATCACCCAGCAGTCAGATCTCACTCCACCACAGAGAGATGAGTGCAGTGAATATGACTTTTGACCAGTTTTATTTAAGATGCACCCATAGCTGTTTGGTGGAAGCATTATCAAATATGCCCAGAGGTGAGAGGGCCCTAGTGTTGCAGAGGCTGCTTTTTAGCAGGTGTCACATAAGGTACAGTGAGACAGAAGGCCAGTAACGAAGCAACGTCAGAATTTCTGTAAATATTGATTAATAAAAACATGCATCAGCCACTCGGCCCATGCTGACAGCCTCTGAGTGTGTGTCTGTGTGCGTGCTGACTACGTGTGATTCAGCCAGACATGCCTGGCATACTGGCTGCGTCTTTCTCTGCATGACGAGCTATTTTGTCATCCCACAGTCTGGATCCTCGTTCTGTTCTGCCTCAGAGTGATGGAGCCTCACTGCAGTCCAGATTGACATGACTCACGGCCCAGCAGGCGGCCTTTTCCCTGACCAGTTAGTCTGCTGTGGTGTCATCTCCCACTGACTAACAGCGCTTAGAGAGGCTGGATGGTCATAGAGATTCAGAGCACTCCTCCCCTTTTGCAGAGCTTCATCCACAGCCACAGTCTGTGCAGTGCAGATTTTATGATGTTTTGGGCAAAATGGAAAAATTGAGAACACTTCTAAATAGTTACTTAACAGCTGGTGTCATACTGTTCTATATTTATTTTACCCAAACCTTACCTCATACAGTTTGTTTTGTGGCAACCACCAGTGTAAATGAAGTACGGTACAAAAAGCAAGTCACCTGGACTCAGTTCCTTTTCTTGCCTACTACAATCATCTAATGTTTGCGTTTGCATCCTCTTTGTTAATTTTGGTCTCTCTAACTGTCCTGTACATTACCTTAGCCCATTTGGATACTAGATGTCACAAGCAGACATCTCAGGCATGGATTTCCTGATCGTTTTGGTTTGATTTTAAATAGGAGCTGCTGCATCTGATGAGTAACTGTGGCAGAAGCCATTGCAGAGGCTGGCCGACTGTATTCAACTGTGTTTTATTTATTAGAAAGCAGTGGAGCGTAAGCAAAGACGCCACATTGACTTTTTTCTATTCCTGCCAGTTGCCCCACCCATTCAGCGCAAACAAGCACCGCTCTTGTCGGGCGTTGGACTATGGATAATGCTGGTAAAGGTGTAATTAGTCCCACTCTTAACAGGTGGAACAGAACTAACAAGAGTGAAAGCGATGCCAATCTAGCACCGTCTGTACACGCCTACACAGCCCTGACTGTACAGCCAGACTGAACGCAGAGAGGCCACCAGGTGCTGCCAACGCCTCCTACAGTCAGATGCTTGTGGGCGGATCCATTTTGTCAATTTCATTCTCTTTCTTACTTCCACAGATTTCGTGCTCGGTTTTATAAGTGTGCTGTGAACGATAAAAGTTTTACTTTAGCAGCAACATGATCTGTAAATGACTGTGCTTGTAATGAATGCGCGACACATGTCAGGCGACGCTTTTTAATGAGCCACGCTTTTCCTCCATTACCTGGGGGAGTCTGGCTTCAGGCATCCAGACCCGCTGCCAAATGGCTGTCAAACAGATCCGCTGTTGTCCTGTGTGTCGGCTGTAGACCCCAGCTGGTGAAACAATTGACCGATCAGTGTGTGACAGATTAAGAAAAGAGGAACATCTGTGGGAGGGATTGTTAGGAACATGGCTGCACGTACCTCACTGGAGGTAAAGGCACCTACGTGAAGAAGCAGCGTCCAGTATTGTGGGAGTGTTTTTTGGTGCGGAGCTGTTGAGGTAGATTTTCCGTTTGATATTTGGTTTTGGTTGGTTTTTTACTTAATTTCCTTCCTTTCTTGTGTTTAATTCCATGGCGTGTAAAAAGATATAACCAAACACTTGGGTTTAAAAGTCTGTGAATAATTGATTAAACTGTCGCTTAATTTACTCAGCTACTGTACTGTACTTATGTTATAACTTATAACTGTAATCAACGATTCTGGTTATTAAGCAATGAAAATCCTGCTGGTTATTTGGAGATGCCCAGCTCAGAGTACAGACGGAGAGATTTGGTGGTTAATGGTATCAAAGCCCTCAGACAGATTAACTAGTAAGAAGAGTTGAGCTGCAACTCGTGAAGGCTTCTAACACTGAACCTTTCTTCTCTTGACCAATCGGCCTGGCATTAAACAGGAACTGCTGCTCCAAGAGGCTTCCTCAACACGCGTCACTCATTGATCCACAATCGTCGGCCCCACAATGAGCACTAATGAATGCGCAGTCAGTAGATGTCTGCCGTCACTTATAAATCAGGCAGAGTGGGGATCAATGGCTGCTGCATTGTTGTCGTTGGAATGCTCAAGCAGACAGGCTCCAGATCTTTGACAGAGATCCGTTGATAACAAAGGCTTAAGGACACGAATGGAAGCCCCGTCTCATCGATTAGCTGTGCAACACGCCGGCTTTCCAGCGGATCCCATTATAGTTGTTGATTGCTAATCGATGATGCTTCACCTCTAGCTCTCACCCAGCGCACACATTTAGCAAAGTAGCCACATTTACTGTTTCATTAGTCCACGTGAACTCCACCGTAAGTGCCAGCTGGTGATACGGTTTTGTGTGTTTGATAAAATGTTAGTGTCATGTTAAGTCATCTGCCATAAACTATTATTCATTCATTGATATATATTTCTATAATATAATTTCTATAGTAATTAAATTTGTTCACCCTCATTCTCAATAATTCATTTTACTTTGAAATGTATTAATGAAAAACCCATTTTATCTCTGAACGTTCCAGTTATGATACAGGTAATTACCAGTTTATACGGCATAGTAGAACAAATCTCCAACCTAAAACATTAGCAAATACTATCTAAATCAATGTACTTTTGTGGAAGAGTACAGTTAAATTTGTTCAAGAGGGTTCTCAAAGTAGTGAGAGTAACAAATGATTTGAAAAGAGGAAATTATCCGACTCGAAATGATCAAAGCTGCTCCTGCTCAGGTTCAGTTCGACCTGAATGTGTCACGTTGTTTTATTTGTCTACTTTCATGAGAAATGCAGACAAAGTAAGTTCTTTTTTTTTTTTTTTTTTTTTTTTCCAAGAATGAACATATGAAAAGAGCAGTTTACAGTATCATGATTATCAAGTTGATAATAACAATAACAATAATAAATACTAGAAACTACAGATGAACAAAAACAGTAAAGGAGAAAAGATGACTTCCTGTGTTGTTGCCAACAATCTAGTAGGCGTCAGTACCAGTGATGATTGATTTTTTTTGTTTTTTCTACTCGTTACCTTTCGATAAAGACCTCATCCCTAAGTCTGGAAGTGAGTGCTTCCTGTTGCAGTTGTTGGCCAATGTCCTTCTTACAGTCTTACAGTGTTGTGATGCTGCCATAACACCTGGAGAAAACTGAGGGCAGACTTCCACAGAGGTTCCAGTAATTCCTCTAGCAAGGGAACGGTTGATTTCCGTCACCCCCACAACAGTATAGGGGAGGAACATTAGTGGGGCTTGTTGGCCTTGTTACTGCAGGGATCAGCATCAGCTTTAAAAGCTTTGAACTCCAGCTAAGTGCGTGTATGTCGATTCCGTCTTTTCAGTCTGGTTCTCATTTGTATAGTTTCAGCAATCACTCTGATTGCTAATAATAATACTGTGTTCAGGAAGTTGAGTGTTGACATCACTGAACGCCACCTGTCAGCTGAATCTGCAGCTTCCATGAGCTCAACTCGTTGTTTAGCTCTGACCATATCTTTTTCTAGCATAGTTGAGTGGAGCGAGGACCAGGAAGTAATGCTGAAATGGAAGAAATCCACTCTTAACAGGTGGTTTGTTAAAATTAAACATTTATATCAAAGATCAATAGCTGAAACTCATTAACCTCAGTTTTACTACTTGGGAATCAGGAGCAGCTTCTTTTGGATCAGGTTCAACATCATCTGCGTGTTCCAGCTGTTTTTTTTATGTCATTTGCAGGTTGTGAATATGCATTAGCTTGGCTTAAATCATGGTAATTTAGTGTCTGCTTCACCACAACAACTGTGTCCCCCTCCTCCCCTGTAAGGACAGAAACGTACCACGACAGGAGACAGTCGTGTAGATGTTGGTTTAGGTGAAATTAGAAATAAAATATTCTTGCTCAAAGCAAAGACAAAGAAAAAAATAATTGGAAGTCACCACCCAACGTAAATTTAGGCTCACATAAAGGCCACAGATTTTGTTAAATATTGCTGGAAGGTTAGCAAAAGATCAGTGTTCAGTGATGCACACTATTCAGTTTTTAATTCTACAAGTACTGTATTTGATGACAATCAAAATTCTGAGAGTCTGAACCTTGATCTTGATTTATTCTTGTTCGTCAGTACTTAATTCAGTTACACAACCCAACCTGTGAACCTCTTTGAAATGTCTGAATTATTTCGCCCAGACATGACTGATGAGTGCTGCAGTTCCCCCTCACACAACCTCTCGTGTTATTTGTTTGTGTGTAATTAATGTGTTTGCCTGGCGAGGGTTACTACCGTGAGCATGAGTGCTTTTAATTAGAATGAATAGCCTTTGCGTGGGATTTAAGATCACAGAGTGATTAGAATTGAGAGACCTCTAGACCAGATTCAGCATGTGTGCAAATAGAAGTTAAGAGAATTTGACGAGAACAGAAAATAATTTGCATATGGAGATAAATGAATTTCTCCTCCAAAGCCTTATCAAAGGCATTTCTGTACATACCCTCACTGCCAATTGTCCTTGTCCGGGTCACTGCCTTGCTGGATGCCAATCTGTCTCCGTCGGCTGAAGAGCCCCTACCTCACACCTCTTTTTGCCCACCTAAAAGCATTTGGCATGGATTCCTCCTGTGCCTGCTGTAGCGGATCCTGCTGCTCTCACTTAATTAAGTAGCAGGGAAGCCCTGCATGGTGGTGGCATGGAGGAATCAGTGGAGACAAGCAGAGGGGGAAAGAAAGAGAAAGGCCGTGCGATTTATAACTCGCATTTGCATAATGGGATTAATAGGACCTCAGTGTGTATTCAGAGGTGGTGCTTGAACAGGGAGGGGGGGAGAGGGGTCGTGACAGGGGGAATGTAGATCAAGGCAGAGTGAGACAAGTGCAAGAATACACCTGCTTGACTGGCCAGTGACAGGAGCAGTTGGATCACCCCCCGCCACTGGGTTTTGATAACGTGGCCTCTAGGGGCGCGGGGGGTGCACGGGGGCAAAGAGGCCCCGCCACAGTGAGCAGCCCCCTTCTTTTACACCAAGTGTGCCGTGACACTCGGAGCGAATTGTACATCTCATTTATTTGCCATGGAGGAGCTGCAGGCATGCGTGAATGTGTCCCGCGAGGCTGCAGTCACAGAGTAAACAATGCATTCAGCCAATCGTCACTTTATTATGATTAATGCTACATTCACTCACGCTTTACAGTGTAAAGACAACCGTTGCAAGGTGAGATTGGCTTATCTGAGCAGGAATGATTACTTACACTGTTAATGACTGTCCCAAACAACAGTCATTTATTGCATTTTTATGTTTTTGTGCAGTCCAGTATGTTTGGGCTGGTTTAGAAGAAAGACCTCCAGCAACCTCTTCTGAGTTACTTTTAATATCAATAAGTGAAACAATCATACTGTACATGCAGAATGTTGGAATTTCAGAATATTTTCCAAATAAAGGTACGGTTATCTTGTTACCAATAACTGTTATTGTTGCCTTAAAATGTATCGTAGGAAAAAAGTCACTAATATGTAAATGTAAACTAATAAAGCAGTAAACTAATAAAATGTTCAAAGGTTTCAGAAAATATTTCCGTTCCATTTCTTACGTAAGGAGAGTGAATGTTATTGGTGTGGATTAGAGGTGTTTTTGCACAGAAGGAACATGGGCTATGTAGGTGGAGACTGAGACTGATGTGTTGCCTTTGTGCATGTAATGAACGTGATGAGTAGCAATTTCCAGTTCCAAGAAAAAGTATTGGCGCTGTTTGCAGTTAACTGTTTTTCTTCCCGTGAAATGTGATCTGTCCTCCACCAAAGTCACAAACACTGGCGAGCACAACATTTCTAAGAAGTCTGAACATAAACAGACATGACTTTGACTGTCTGGTGTGAGGTCTGGGCTCTGACTGCGCCACTCGTTCAGAAGGTGCATTTTGTGTGGACAACCAACCTGACATTATCCTGTGGGATGCTTGGGAATTCGCTCTCCTCTCCACAACGGCAACGGTTCAGGCCCCGAGGCAGCAAATCAGCCATAAATCACGGCTCTTCTCCGCTGGGATGATGCTGTCATGTTGGCATGCAGTTCTGTGTTTTTACCAAACCAGCACTAATTTTCCCGGGGGTCTTGTGTCAAGGTGGTCTTTGGCAAACTGAGGTGTGCCGCTACGCTTTTTTGGAGCAAAATGGCTTCCTGGTGTCTTTCAGCGGATGCTGCGTCTGTTTCATGTTCTGCTGCATAGAGTGACAGTACAGTACGAACATCAGACATTAAGCAGAGTCATTCAAGACGCGGGTTTGACTTGTTGTACCTCAGTGTTTTATGTTTACTCTGTGTTGACCTATTTTACATCATTACCTACATGTACCGTCTTGAATAACCTGCGTGACCTTACCTCTTTAATTGTCTGTTTTTTGTTGTTCGGGGGTGTTAAAATGTTAAAACCACAGAAGGGACATAAATCTCCTGACCATTATAAAAATGAGGGCACTGCTCCAAGACCAGCTGTCAGAGCAGAATACACCCCGAAGTCTCAGTGGTACCGTAGAAACTGAACTCCATCTGTGCTGGACGATCGCAGCCGCGTCTGTTCATTGTAAATGTTCTCGTTCTGCACTCTGGGTGACGTACAGGAAAATGAGATAGTGTGTGGAAGGAGGTGACGTGGACGAAGGTGGCCAAGACCAACATTAGCGTCCAAGACCAGTCTGACGTGTGTGAGGAGACGTTACAGGAGGGAAAATATTTAGATTCTGATTTCATACTGTTGTCATGTTACACACGTTGCACAGTCGACCTTCAACTCACCACCACTCACAAATAGCAGAGAGTGCTGGAGTGAATGTAGATCCTACCAACTGTGCTGGACGCTTTACCATACAGCCTTAGAACACGTGCTGTCGGTGCTGCAGAGGGACAGAACCACAACGTTTTCTGGCTTTGTTCAACATTAATGTGATCAGGAACTGAGTTGCGCGCACCGTAACATGTTTCTTCATACGAGTTTGTTTTCCCATGCTGCACTGCGCTGACATGTCGCGAGCCCGCTACGTAAAGCAGCCGCGCCGCGTGGGTCAGTCAGACGGGGAAAACAATGAGAGCCGGTGATCACACCGAAACCCCCACGCCTCCTTCAGCCTCCAGGTTGCCAGAGTGCCACCCCTAATTTAATTACCTCCCTGGGTTTGACAAACCTGCTGGCTGCAGTCCCTGCATTACATTAAACATACACCATCAGACGTCCACTGGGGAAAAGTGCAGGCGCAGAGGCCGACCTTACAGAAATTAAGCAGGCTCTTGTAAGTGTGCGCGCGCACGCAGACGAACACACAATCCCTTCTGAGCAGGTGAGAGCCGCGCAGATGCTCCTCAGTCGGCAGGAAAAATAAGCCTTTAATTACCACCCAGTCTGTCTTTCTCTCTTCCTCAGTTCTTCCCCCTCTCCCTCAGCCTCCGCTCCTTCATCGCACTGCACTGCGGTTGCGGTGCTCGCCTCAAGGCTAGTGATTGCGGCGCGGAGCTCTTCCAAGAGTCTTTCCTTGTTATTATCCTTAAACAAGCAATTACAGCCCAGTCCCCGCGTGGAGAAAAATAGCGAGGGCACACCCATAGAAAAGCTCTGGGTTCCTCAGACAAACGACGAGCAAAGCTCTCCAGGGCAATTTCGTTTCTGGAATTGGTCACATACTCCCACCAGCGCTATGATGGAAGAAATGCTATGGTAAGCATGAAAACCAGCAAGTGGGAGAGGAGAAGGCAAAGTTTAAATAGCAACACTTACAACAGTTTGACTTTAGACGCTTACGAAACACATTTAGTTATTTTTGCTAAGGCATCGCAGTCGTTTTCTTACTGTCTGGGTTTCGGGCAGCAGTAAATTAGCAGGCATCGAAGGCCTCAGGAGGGGCAGCTGCAGCTCAGATGTTGGGAGTCAGAGCGGCGCTCCATGCGGCAGCAGACCTGTTGGAATCTGGGTGAAGCCGAGCTGCGCCGTGACCTCACGCATGTCACAAACCTGCCAGATCTGTACATGGTTATATGAGAAGATGACCCATGATCATTCGTAAGCAGGTATAATGATGCTTACAATCCCCAGCAGCCTTTTTACACCATCATAATCAGACCCTGGAGCAGTACTGGTACATTTCAGCTTTGGGCTTATGTTGGCAGTGTTTCTATATGTAGAGGTTTCTTGGGTGGGTCATCTAGGTATATAAACAGCCTCCAAGTATATTTGGCCATGTTATTTTTTTTAAAACTGTCCCCGAAAACACCGCCATTCAACTGCTTAACTAGAGGATCTTTGCTTCTCGCTCTGTGCCTCCTACACCTGTTTGCTCTGCTTTAATATCTGTGTTTCCAAATTTCTGTAACAACAATCCCAACTGTCTCAGCTTACATCAGCTTGACGGAGGCCGCGTCTCTGAAAGCTTTCCACCTACTCGAGCTACAGTGTTGAGTAATTGTGACAGAATTTCACGGCTGTGTAGAAACAATTCAGAGCAGCTTCATGCTTTACTACTTTACTATTCAAAGCTGGTTATAATCTTAAACAATCTCACTCAGTGACTCGGATTATGTAGGCTCAACTTCACTCACAGTTTGGTCAGCGAATCATCTTGGTTGACTTTTACAATTCTCAGTTCTTAATTTTATGTAAAGAATTCATGTGTCAGTACAAAGGACTTCCAAGCTTCCTAATTCTGAAAGAATCTGTAAGGACTTAACTCAGCCGAAACTCTTATCTTGGTGACGCAGAAAAATATTTTCATCTACTATTAACTTATATCGTTTTTGTCATCGGACCCTTCAAACTACATTAGAGAAGAGTCCCTGGCAGTGTTTGAATTGAGGCTGCATCCTTTGAAGACCGCCAGCCTCACAGCATCATCACAAGGCTGTTGGTTTAGAAAAAGAGAAGAAAGATGCGACCTTCTTTACCATGGCAACAAAGGATCAACCAGGTGGAGTTTCAGCCGCCAAGGTGCTCAGATTGGGTCCTTCAAAGCTTCTGAAGAGTCTTAACTCTCACACAGTCAATGCTGGTAAGTCAGTACTGTGTGTGTGCGTATGTGTGAGTGAGTGTGTGTGTGTGTGTTGTTGTTGTCTTGGAAGCAGACTTGTGACCAACATGGTGCATTAGCTTGAAACACAATGTAGCAGCCAGCTGCAAACCTGTACACTACCACTGGGTGGAGCCAGAGCTGGGTATTGGAAAGTACTTATTTTAAATGCAAAAGTACTCAACTGAAAGATTCTGAGTTGCAGGTTTACGTTCATTTAAGACGTGACATCTGGGGTGGGTTTTGGGAGGCTCCACCACACACTGACCGGCGCTGTTTTCTTTCTGCTGTCGTACTCTGCTGTGAAACGAAAACAAATCCAAGTGAAAAAGCGTCCGGCGAGTTGGCCTCTGCAGGTTCTGTGGTCTGGTGATTGTTAGTGCCATCGCTGACCCCCGTAGGAAGTGCTCCCCTCTCCCCTGTTTGCTTCCTTGAAGTTACATCACAGGCATTACCTCATGGCGCAGCACAGCCTAGTCTAAACACACTCACTGTGATGTTGCCATAACAGTGTTCCACTGGCTCGCAGTTCAGCCCAGTTCGTCCAGCGCCAAAGCAGTCCATCACTCATAAAGCTGTAATACCTCCTCACCCGAGAGGCTGAAGGTCTCCACACGCCCCCCTCCGCCCTCCATCCTTCCATCACCGTGATGACGACAGATTGTTTTTCACGAGGAAAGCCAGAGCGGAGAATGGATTCACCAGATGTGCTGTATTAAATAGACAAATGGAGCATGGGAAAGCTCTGTGTAAAAATAATGGTGCAATTTGAAAAGAAATGACTTCAGGGCTCGGGACTGAAAAAGCATTAGCTTTAGCTTATTGCAAGGCTTGTTCAGTTTGTAGATCCATGATGAGAAGGATCGAAAGAAATGTAAGGAAGAAATGAAGGCAAAGACGACTAATGAGTGTTTTTAGTTCTGCTGTATCTGAGGACTTCTTAACACATTGCACAGACGGAGGTAGGGCTCAAACTTCCTACAGCTCTGGCGCATTGACGTAAGGACCCCATTTGACACCTTAAAATCTGCCCACATACTGTAGGAAGTACACCAGGTGGATGGACTATTGACGTATAGTCTTTGTATCAAAGGCTGTACATCATACTGAACAATGTACTTCCTCTGGAACCTCAGAAGATCCGCTTTGTTGTCGGGGGTTCCCTGAAAAACTTTCCAGAACTCTTTGTGCCTCTCGGTGCTAGTTGGATTCCACTAACCCATATTGCCAGGATGTTTTTTTTTAATGTCTGCTGGAAATCACTCAATGAAAAGTTGAACTTACATTAGAAGACTTAGAAGTTTTGGTGACCAGTCAGGTTCTGTTCCTAAAGGAATAAACACAAACTAGGGTTGAAACGGAGAAGGAATTAATCTCTGATAAATCAAAGTATAAGTGTTTGCTTTGGTTGCTCAGATTAAATATAATCTGCAGCTCTGCCTGAGCCACAGAGTGAATGAAACCGGATCTGGGACCTTCTGTAGCTGTTTTACTGACATCCTGCTTGGAAGAGGCGTTTTGTTAAATTTCCTAGAGGAGTTCCACAGAAGTCTCGTTATTGTCAGTATGATCAGTGAAACACATGCCATAGTGTGCCAGTAACACTAACGCACAAATGCAGTTAGCGGATCGAGCAGGATGGTAACAAAGGCCTAATGGATCGCACAGTACTTCACAGTAGGTCTTGAATGTTTTTGCCCATTAACAACAAATCTGGAACATTTTCAAAACACACTGTAGGTTTTAGAATTGATTTTTAATTTTCCGATTCCAGGCAGCGGTTGGTTCTACTCATTTCCTGTGGGGAATAAAACTTCATAAGAGGCTTACGGTAGTTTAAAAAGGTGCATTGGTGCATTTAAGGCCAGTCTGCCGTCCCGGCTTTATGCTTGGCTGGCGGTAGAGTGCTGCATTCGTGAACCCCGCTCTTGGCAAACATGAGGCGCAGAGATGCTGTCGCTGTACGGAAAGCCAGTGTAAAGACTGGCTTCGATGCCGCGTCCACACAAGATCAAATGTTTGGGCTTAAGTGAAGAATGTGTGCATGTCCCAGGGCTTTCCAAGTTTTTGGTAAGTTCTGGACTCATTTAGCATTAGGGCCAAACACAAACACACCCTGGCACATTCCCACACACACAGTCGGGTTCTCTGTTGTGTGCTATCTGTGCAGTATGTTGGTGAGGTGTGTCCATAGAGTCAGAGTAGCTGTGCTTAGGGGTCCTGCTCCGCGGCATCACAAGAGAAAAGAACAGAACCATGCCAGTCCACAGTTTAAGTGGCCTTCTGGTGAACAGCTGGTTACTCTATCAATGCATATTTACATATTAAATTGACGCATTACAGAAAGTCCTCCAGCACAAAAAAAAATGTTTGAGGAGCGCCTGTGTGCGTGTGCGGAGGAAGGTGGGCAGCATTTGTGGTGAGTGCAATGTTAAGCCTCTGAATCAGGCAATGGCATCTACGCACTGAGCTGTTTGGTCACTTTTTCCTGGTCACTAGAAGTTTCTGAGTTGTAACCATCTTGGACAACTTTTTCTTTGCTGTGGCTGTTCCAGCTGTTTATTTTTCCCACTGTGGGATCAATAAAGTTTATCCTACCTTATCTTACAGCAGTGTTTGACTATAGAACATTAGAGTTAGATCAAATATACATTAAGATGTTGCCAGATTTTAACCTGTGCTTCGTTGACATTGCTGCAAAGTAAAAAGCATTCCGGAAAACAATAAATGACTTTAAAAGTATGAAGTACAATGATTTTATATAAGAGGCATTCGGAATAGAAACGTTGGCTTTTATGAAGTATGAGTTATTTTCTCATCAAGGCTTTTATTTTTTGCACATGTAGGCGACGGCACAGAAATGCGTTCGCTCGTATGCTGCTCGTTCTGTGTGAGACACTTCATGGCTCCTACAAGTCACATCTGTTTTGCAGGAGTTGACTTCCTCCCAAGGCTCCCAAAGGCTTGATAGCTCTGTCAGGGTTAAACACATAGCGTGCACGCACTCACACACGTGCAGTCACACACAGCCGAGTGCACTGTGATGAGTCAAAATTGAAGGTTGCTAATTATAGCCTGGGGAAAGTTCTGCCTTCTTGCTCGTCACCGGCTCTCTTTGGGAAGAGCGGAGAAAGAGAAGCCGTTGGAGGGGGTTTGATGGGAGGTGGGCTGCGGCTTCTTTCTCCCTGCATCCGGCCTGTCCGCTTCCTCCGCCGTGCGCCCCCGCCGTGCACGCCCGCCGTGCACGCTCGTGCATCTGGACCTCTTCAACGGCCCCCACCCCTGCAGCCCGGGCCTTTTTTCCACTGCTTATAATGTCTCTCTCCTTTGGTTTCGCAGCATGAGGACATGTTTTTCATCCAAGTTCTCCATATATGAGTGGATGCACACACAATACTTTGCAATTGCTGCAAAGCATAAAGCACGGCATAGTACACACTTTAATAACTTAATTCCTGCCAACCTAAGCTCGCACATGTTTTTGCATGTTTACTCTGCCCTTTATCCCTGGCGATGTTTGTCCATGTTGATATTTAGTCTGCAGTCACAGAAGGAAGTCTCTCAGACTGTTGGGGGGGGTCTGTCTGTCAGAACATATAGTACCACGCATTCTTACACAACTGTCACTGGACAGATTTACCTTTATTCTGTGCAACCTGTGAAGAGGGAGTGGGTCAAATGAGTTTTTTTAAGCTGCCTGACTATATGCGTTAGTCGTTAGGCTTTTTTTTGCTTTTCTGCAAGAGGTGTGTGGCCTTTTAATAATTCATTTCCCTTTATCTTTCCTCATAAACATGGGGCCTAACGTTCTCTCATGCATGTTAAAGCCCCCTGGCTGAAGGTTTGTGAAGCCGGCTGACACGCTGGGCAAAATGTGTGAAGCGGGCCGGACTGTGGAGGGACACAGCGTTTTCCTGTGTTTGCATGTTCTCAGGACCCCTGTGTCCTGTCGGGGGCACGGTGGCTGCAGATGAAGCTTGGGGAATAGGGGTGTCGGGCCCGCTTCCCGTGTGAATGGAAACCTCCGTCCGAGCGCCGTCCCCTGGATCTGCAGCTTGTACACAGCCACCAGCAGCCCCTGGCACCACCCAGCCAGCTCCTCCTGCACCCGCCCCCCCCCCCCCCCCCCCCCCCCCTCCTTATCTGCGCTTTCTCCTCTGGCCTCTAATTGCTTTTATGCCTTTACTCTCGCAGTGTGAGAAGTTTGACAATGTACATAAACGACATTCCAGAGTAGCAGCGGGATATGGAAAAAGCACATGTGGAAGCAGTTTGCTGCCCCTCTGGAACAGACGGGGAATCTGCACTTTTATAGATTCGTTTGGAGAGGACAGCGATGCAGCTTAGCACCCACTTTTGTGCATTTGTCTTACAAGGACTTAATTTTTGCTTTTTCAGGCCTTGTTGCTCCTGGCCCCAATGGACCATGTGTCACTGATTTATGCTTTTGTATAAATACTCTGCTCCAGACCAGTTTGCTGTCATATCACAAACGTCCAGGCGAAGTGCATGGACACAGACAGGAACCACAGACAGCTGGAGCCTCATCACTAACGGCCAGTGTCTGTGTGATTAGTAGTTTCCAGCGCGACCTTGTCAGACATTAAGCGTTTCAACAAGAAAAAAAAAAAAAACATTCAAAGGTGGCTTTAAAAGCCACATGTTGTAGAGCGAGGCATGGTATCATTTATATGTGATTGACTAGTTTTTACTGGCAGGCCTGCAGGGGCACCCTCAGCTCTTCATGCTTCCAATTTCATGTATTGTAGTTGAACGACCCTGAGGGCTACGAAGTACAAGATGGAGTAGAATTTAAAAAAACAAAGACCTTAATAAGTAGCAAGTGTGTGGAACAAGTAGGTGAGGCGTTTTGTGCAGCCATATTATTTGATTATTATTTCCGTCTCCAGAGTTATTTGCCACAAACAGCATACTGATCCACCTATTGTTTTTCCATCCTGTTCACTGGGAGCTGAAGGATTACATCTAGCTAAACACTATGGCGCAACCTTGGTGGCATCAATAGCAGGTGATAAACCCGGCTCCAAACAGTAGACTTATGCCTGGATGTGTGGGCCTATGCTGACAGATTAATATCCTTATTAAATCCCTCCACCGGTAGATTACCCTGCTTTAAAATAGACGCTTGAATGCGGTGTGAAGGCATTCACTGAGGATTTGCATAATGAAGTATTTTGAGTAGCTGAGTGGGACTGCTTACTGTCAAATACATGTCTTACAGTCTGTTGACCCATTAAGCTGAGCCGACTGGTTCACCCACACAGTACCTCCAGGTCCGCTCCTCAGGCCTTTTTAAATCTAGGCTAGCTGGAGGTGATGTCCTGTCTGCGGCTGTTTAACAACAAGGGAATTCATCACTTTAACGGCGGGAGGCTGGAGGAAGGCGTGTAGGTAGCAAAAGCACAACAAGCTCCAGATGTGGGTCTGGAAGTAAATCCTACCCAGACTGTGAAGTATAAATTTGATGACTGGGGCCATAAAAGCAGGTTCTACCTGTGTCTTGGGTGGCTCCCCACCGCCTGCCTGTAATATCTTTCACTGTTATGTAGGTGGTACTGCAGCCTCCCAGACGGACCAGTGCAAACATCGCTCAGCGCTGCTGCTGCTACCGATGAGGATTTTGTTTTAACTATCTCAATATATCTTAACCTTTAAAGTTTTGACTCGCTCCTTGGAGACGCAGATGTTCTCGTTTTAAAGTTTTCACTTCAATGGTGGACGTTCCTAATGCATCACTCATGTCATGGTGAGGGTCTTTTGGCAGTTGCTACATCTTATTCCACAGTAAACTAAGCACAGGCTTTTGACCATGTGTTGTTGCAGATACTGGTGAGGGGATGACTTTGGATCCGGGTCGGTGCTTAGAAGGTTTATCAGACCACCACTGCACCGCACAGCGGTTGAGAAAGCGATGGCACGACGTTTTACTGCACTAAAAGTTTTCACAGTGACAGTTATTTAGCCCCCCCCCCCTCCTTTTTCTTTGTGCAGTGAGTGATTCCAGGAGAAAGCGGCTCAGCGGGCTGCAGGCAGGGGATGGTGGGGGGTGTTGTTTCATGTGAAATGCAATACAGTCCGGGAAGTTTGCTTGAAGAGATGGAGTGTGTGTCGTAAAGGCTTTATAGATGCACAGCACGGCAGCTTCTTCCACCCACAGACACGATCGCCAGCTCCTAAGTTGTCCCAGAGCTGGTTCGTCCCTGGTTCTGACCGTCGAAACAGCAGAAACAAAGCCTTCATGGTAATGAAGCAAGCAGCAGGCCTCGTCTCTGTAATGTCAACACAGATTAATCCACTGAATTTTATTTCCAGGTAATCTGACGTGACTTCTGTGGCAGTTGTGCCTTTAAGATTTTCCAGAAATGAATTGACCTTTGTACAAAATGTAAAACCTGCTGTGTGGTCACATCTACTGGGCACAAGCAGACTGTGCAGAGGAGAAAGCCTGAAACACGATGAGCTTTCCTGCACCATCTCCTTCCTCCTCATTTCCCCCTTTTCCTTTGGCGAGCCTGCGGTGCCAGAAATGTGTTTTCAATGTAGTTGCGCTCAAATGGGACATTGGCATGTCGAACAACAGTTTCTGTTCTGTGCGCGAAGGGTTGTTTGAGGAAACATTCACCAACGGCGAGCTCAGAAATTATGAGCCATAACAGGCCAGCATCGCTTTGTGTGAATCAAGCTGCACATAAAAACGATCTGGTTGGAATTACTAATGGAAGCTCACAGAATGTAGTCCTCTAAATGTTCTATTCAACCACTACTAAGCATTAGATAGTGCTTATTCTCCCAAACATGACAACAGATACGTGACTCATCTCGGGCTGGAACACACTTAGCCAATAAATATACCAAAGTTCTGACTGTGTCCCCATCGTTTTACCCCTAGCTCACATTGTATGTCGGTTCACAAACGAAGAAAGTGTTATTTTACCACTTTGATGAATGGCTGCTTTGTAACAGACCCAGTTATGGCTCCACTATTGGAGCCTGTTCTCCAAACGCTGATGTCTTGTATGCTTTGTTTTGCTTAAAAGCACCGCGGCGCTGGTTCAAAGCTGTGGTCACTTCTCAGACTCACATAAAGGTTTCTTTGCAGCACAAGTGACCTTCTAAAAAATCACAGCTAGCGAAGCTAATGGATGCATGACAGCAGACTCGAGGTTGGTGTGTTGATGGGTTTTAACAGTATGTCAATGACAATAATCCACGGCTCACATGATCAATGTGGCTCTGTCCACCTTTTCACTGTTCTTAAAATAGCGCCCACTAGAGAATTCAGCCTGTCAGTACTGTCACCAAAACCTGCACCTTGAAAACACAAGAAGGAACTTGTTGGGATAGTGTGGAAGCGGATACCGCAAAATACAAGAGGAGCTACGGAGAAAGTCAGGTTCATTCAGCAAGAGGTCAGCAACCAGCGAGGTTTGTTTTCCACCAAGACACAAAGCACACGGCCAGAGTTGATGCTCTGCAGAGACGGGGTCAGGGCTCAGGATGCTTTGTTCATAATCCACAGGGCCTGAGCACGTTCACAATAAGGGATGTGGAAATAACTGGCCAGATGTGTAAACATCATTAGGGCAGGCTAGATAGGCTAATTGCTGCCAATGATACATTTCTTAAATGCTGGCTTGTTTTCTGTCTTGTATCTTTAAATCAGTAAAATAAGATCTAGGGGATGGTAGTTGTCACCAAACCTCCGGCTATATGCGTTTCCCTGAACTGTCCACTGAGACAACGACTGGTCCAAAATGAACTCCAGCCACTGAGGTTTCACAAGGCCTGACCTCAGATCAGTGGGTGAATGGAGAATTTGCTGTGACAAGAGAGACGCTTGTAAAAGTCTGTTTTCTGTCTTTTTAATTGATAATAAAAAGAGAGAAAATACGAATAGTTAATATGAAACAGGTAAAACCAGCAGAAGTGTTACCTGATCTGTCTATTTGATAGTGGACTCCTTCTCTTGGCGCATCCAGGAACATATTAAAACCGAACCCAGTTACAAACAAAGCATCTTAAAAGTAGCTCCGAGCAACCAGCTACAACACCCCTTGAACTGTCAGAACAGCCCAATGCAATCAGTGTAGCATGAATTCCTCCAAGGGGGAATTCTCCCTCTGAGACGCAGATGGAGCGTAGGGCCACAAAGTCTCCCACAGAAAGTTAAACCAGAACCGGGCCTGAGCCGCGCGTCAGCAGCTGAGTCACCAGCAGCAGCAGAAGCAGCGCGGTCGGCGCGCGTGAGGCCGCTCGCCGCGCTTTGCATATGCTGCCCGGGTCGGCCCGTTTGATGACGTCACGTCGGTCTCCGCGAGGCCCGGAGGACACCTTAAATGTTCCCCGCTTCTCCGGTCATCAATCTCATCCCGCACAGAAAGCTGCTCGGTTTGTTTAAAACAATACAGATCCCGCTCCAAGGACCATGAGTCACTGGCGCAGGAAAAACATCTCATAATAAAGCAAAACAATTCATCATCGGAGTCGTCTGGTGCTCGTCCAGGTCGCCTCTGCTGCATCACTCCCTGCAGGTCCTCGGCATTAACCGGGTACAAGCGGAGCTTGGTGTTTAAGGAGGTTGTTGGTTCTTGAAGTTTGTTTAATTGCAGGTTGAGAGATGACGATTGCCTCTAACTACACTCCTCAAACAGTAAATCAAGGTTTGTCTATACTGTGTGAACTGGCTCTGCATACAGTACCTGCCAGAGTTGGCTCTAAGGAGGAATGCATTACTGTACAGTAAGTCAGTTGGAGCTGTCGACCGTCTCCTGGAGGCAGTTCTGATTCATGTTGGGTCGCACTCCTTTAGGCAAACTCTTGTTTTATGCAAACTACGGTGTCTGTGATGTCATTTCATTACCATAAGTTTATGCAGCTCAGAGCAGGCGTCATACAAAATGTAAGTTTATTGGACAGTTTCACACCTGCTTGTTTGGTCCAAATCATTGTTGTGAACTTCTTTTCACGCTGAGAATAATCCACATTCACGAAATTGGATGAAATTAATTTTAAGTGGTGAAATCGATTTTCTGTGTGCAAGCATCCTTAGACCGATGAAGCTGCTTGAATGAGTACGAAATCCAGGTGCTGTTAATCAACTTCTTCAACTTTCTGAGAATCTTACTTTTATGTTTATGTCTAATGCATTTTTTTGTTGGTCAGTTAGCGTTGGACTCGTGATTGGCGGGTCCTGTGGAGGAGTTGTGAGTGATGTGAGCACCTGCTCAGTAGGTGTCACCCTTGGTTCCAAAGCTCAGCAGCTGCTTGACCGGGTCGTAGTTCAGATTCAGGCTGAACGTCATATTTGATCTATTTGATCTAAATAGTGTTTGATTTATTAGTTGGTGTCACCAGATCTATAGGAGGTAAAGAACAGATCAGACAAAGCAAACATAATTGCAAACACGCACACATGTGGTCATTGGACATTGTTTTATTGTTGACACACACACACTGTTTTTCACAGTGCCAGTTTTTATTGTGACCTATTTTATTATTTCTTGTCGCCTGACGGTGAAGCCGTCACCATTTTATCTCACACAGACACTAAATGATACGTAGTAAAAACCTCATAAAAACAATTCTCCGAAAAACCACTGGATTCACACCCAAAGGCAAGTGAGAAACGACGTCTGTGCGTGTGTGTCGTCCACACCTGTGCGAAAGCAGCCGGCGTGGAGGAGCTCCGGCTGCTGCAGGGCTCCGCTGAGGCATCCACGCACGGGAATGTGAATGGAATGGTGGTTCTGTGTCAGATTCCACTGAGTCACCGTTAGGCAGCGCGACTGCCTCTCTCACCTCCACACATCTGGACACTGTTAACATTCCACTGCGCGCGCACACACACACACACACACAACGCACTGTTGAAGCGTGGGTGTGCAGATGTAACACTTTAGTCGCACTTGTTGCCGGTTAAGGATGTTGTCACTCCCAGAGCTCCTGACAGAATACACACACACACACACACACACACACACACACACACACACACACACACACACACACACACACACACACGCGCCGACGGTGCTGTATGTGCACGCATACGCAGCCCTGCAACAAAGTTTTGTGTAAGGAAGCCATTAATTGGTTACAGGGCTGTTTCAGCTTCTGCTGAGAGAAGCAGAATCGTATGGATTCCACTGCATAAAATGAAACTTTGATCTCCACATTCAGTATTTAGTATTCCACTTAATGTTTAATAGGCACAGCTTGGGAGTTACTGTAGAACAATGGCTTTGATGTGCTAGTTTCTGTGAAGTTTCACCTCACTTTTATCACACCTCACTTTGACAGACTCTCATTGGTGCCAACAGACCTTATATTGGGGAACCATGTCACGGAACCATTACAACCTAATGCATTGACTAATTAATAAAAGGTAATGAGCTCATGGCCAGTCAGCTCCATCAGGCCCAGCCTTTACACTCTGCTCACTCTTCAGGTGTTGTTCACTCTATTATGACAGTAAACATGTCAAGCAGAATTTGTCTGACAGAGACTGGATCACTTTTAAGAACTTATGGAAGCGGCTGTTGCTGCCATAAAACCTCCGGTGCAGTTTCATTGTAAGTTTAGGGACTTAACTGTAGTCTAACGACAGTCGACAGTCTTTGTCGAGCACCGCCCCATAAACCGTGTCGTGAATACGTGTGGAAAGACCTGTCGCTGCTGGAGGGAGTGGAATAAGCCTAAGCCTAACCTCAGGTGCTGGGACCCCTCCCTGACCCTCCGCCGACCCCGGTTTGAAGCCAGTCTGTCAGGGACACAGAGCCCATAGCTGCCGGCACGTACTGCCGCACCCGAACAACCGCCCCTCTGTGAACCTGAACTCCATTCACAAAGTGGTCCAACCGTCGTGGTGTGTGTGTGTGTGTGTGTGTGTGTGTGTGTGTGTGTGTGTGTGTGTGTGTGTGTGTGTGTGTGTGTGTGTGTGTGTGTGTGTGTGTGTGTGTGTGTGTGTGTGTGTGTGTGTGTGTGTGTGTGTGTGTGTGTGCACAGCACTTTCATGTGTGCACACGCAGGCCAGCCTGTATAGCTGCATGTCTCCCCTGTCTGTCAACACATGCCTGAGTGTGTCTGTATGGAAACAGTAGCCGTGGCGGTGCCGTGGCCTCAAGGTGTCGGCTGCTGAGCCTCAGAACTTGTTGCTTTCACAAATAAATATAAGACGTCTCTTCCTCCTCCACCAGTCTTCATTTTCCCTGACTAATATTTGCAGAGTGGCCCCCTTCATGCTTTCTGCCTCACCAGTAAATGTCAGACGGTGATAAATGAAAATACATAAATGGGCTTTTAGATCTATCCAGGTGTGACATGACGTATCATCTGAACCTGCCTGTGCAGAGCTCGCTCTCTTTGATATCCCGCACCTCTAGTTTCCTGCTTTCAACACGGCCCTGTTTGCTGAAACCAAATTCCAGTGAAACAGCGTAAACACAATTGTGTTTTTTTTATAACTAAAGCGGACTATTTCGCACGTGAAGCAGTCGATTCTCTTGAAGAAGGAAACACTACAGTACGATACTGTAACTGAATTGTTGGGGGGAGTCACGGCTAACAGGGAAAAGCCCTGGTTCAGGTTAGGGAAAGACTTTTGGCTCTTCAATGGAAACGGAAAACACAAACATACTGTAAAGAGAACCGTGTACGTTGAGAATTTGTGTGTTACAATTTAGATTATTATCTAAACAGAAAATGCCAGTGCTTCTGTGCCCTAGAAATGTATTGAGCTGTAGTTTTATATAGAACAACTTTTTAGTGGACTGGGCTCAATGTGATGTGATCAGATGTGACGTAACACAGCACAAAGTTAGAAAGTGGTAAAAAACCAGGCTTCTTATACCAGCGTTTACTATCCTAGAATAGTGTTTACTGAACACACTAAAAAAATGAAATGGGAAAGTTTGGGGAGTTTCTTTTTTTTTTTTTTTTTTACCTTATTCCAGGTCCCGGGAAGCAGCTTTGGTCTTTAACTTTCATTGTTTCTAATCTAGAGACCTCTTCCCACAGTTACACGTGCGTACACTGTAATTTTGTGTGTATTCTTAGTGCCTCATTGTGTTTCCCTTTATATCACCACAAACCAAGAAATGCTGAGAACAGTGCAGGTTTACTGCTTACCCAGAAATCTGCCCATATACTTCTGTTTTTTTGTGAAACACACACATCACTACAGTGGCCACCATGATACGATGCGCTGGACATTTTTGCAAAACAAATCCCAGAACTGAGTCGTACTGGTCTCGTGCACTGGTCTGTGATTAACTGGATTTAATCATAAAACGATGGCGGTTCACCAATGCACACCGGTCCAGTCAAGACTATTTTATGTATTTTTAAAAACCATACTTTAAGCAACATAGCGGTACAATGCGTGAAATGTGAAAGATGTAGTGGCCTCTAGTGGTGGGCATGCATAATGCAGCTTTCTGATCATTGCAATCCAAGCACGAAGGGGAGTTGTGGTGCAGTATGTGTAGGTCATCAGTCATCCAGGTGAGGTTATCTGGTAGTTGGGTCATTTCCACTTATTGCGGAGGGAAAGATGTCCACAAGAAGCTGCTTGGATGAGTAAGTTAAGTACCGTAGTACTAAGTAGGCTAAGGAGCAAGACATCCACTTGCTCCAACTCTGTATCCAGCCAATTCTTGGAATGTCCAGGTGGTTATGCACTAAACACAGCATCTACAGTATATTAACATTACATTTATATTACCTGCAACAGAGCAGTCTAAATGTGACCATTGCCCCTTTAAACCCATTTTCAATGTGAATACACAGGCTGATGTTGACTGTTGTAAGTCTTGGACCAGAGAAACTTTGATTATATTCTAACCCAGTTGAAGGCAAATCTGCAGATAATTTCTAAATTGCGTGGGTGCTGCGAATCTTCGCACTGGAGAAAAGGATGTTTAGGAAATGCGCTTGATGAAGTAGGGTTAACAGCCAAGGTTGTAGTGAGTTCACGTTCTCTGCTTAATGAAAAGTACGGCTGTGTCCCTGGTTGGATGGGAAGAGTTTGCTAAGGCCGACGTGAGTGTGCATTTACAGTACAAATGGCCACTTACAGAAGCTTGCACTTGAGCGGAATCCACGGCTCTGCCAGTGCAAGACTGACAAGTGCTCAATGGGAAGCAGGGCGAAGAAACCCAAGCACCAAAGCTGGAGATACAATCCAGAGAAACGCGGATCTCCCGATTTACCACTCGCAAACCGCAGACGCTGAACCTTAAAAAGATACTTGGACGCAGCCCCAGCTACTGTCTGCGAGCGAACATGCAATTCCCTCGGCGGCTGAGTGTGTCATCGGCATCGTCTGGTCCGGGCAGCGAGGGGTTAAAGCTGCCGCGGCTGGTGCGCTCGCAGCAGGAAGGCAGTGGCCGGGTCTGGGCCGGCCTCCAAACAGATGTTGGTTTGTTTCAGGGCTGTGGTTAAATAGTTGGATGGCGTTCCAGCACACTGGGGAGAGAGGAGGGGATTAGAGCAGGGAGGGCTGCAGCTGCACAGACAGAAAGGGAGCGCGGCATGCAAATAAAGGCAGTGAGACTGGAAGCCAGTGATGCAGCACTGAATTAAAAGGATGGTAAGCTGCGTGACCTCCAGTCCTTCATCACCATAATGGAAACCACCAGCACACACACAAATTAATTACACTCGCGAAAGACATAAATTTATGCTTGATTTTATTTTGTCACTTGCTTTGTTGTGCGCACTGGCACGATTCCACCCATGTTTCAGCCAAGCACGTCTGACTGGCGTCTTTTCCTTTGGTTTTCTCTCCGTGTATGGAAATTTATGTTATGCTATGTTGGGTTGTGTTATGTTCTTTACTTACACAGTAAGCACAGGAACCAGTCTGTGCTGGAAGGCAACCTCTTTAATTTAATCATGTTTAGGGTTTTTAAAATAAGGAATTCGTACCATTTATAGTTTTCCATTTATTAACCTGAATTAGTCATCTATTGTGTTCAGGACGCTGGTGCAGAGCAACAGAGAAGTTTGGTTCAGTTCGGTTCCAACTAATCTTAAGCCTCGTGATGAGAAAAGTCAGATTTGTGTATTTCCGATCTCCACATTTCAGACCGTCTCGAACCTTAAAAACGTTGAAATGAGTCGGCACGATGAACCAAAACTGAAAAATCAGAAAGTGGATTCTAGTTGAGTCTAGTCTCGACAAAGACCTGTGGGTTCAACATGAACTGGCTGAGAATCCTGAAGATAATATATTCATGCAACAGAAGGTAAACCTGGTTTCACCCTTCAGCCAGATGCATGATGGGTGTGCATGGCTTTGTATGTTATATCATCTTGGATATTATGAGCAGTTAATGTAATGTTATGAGCAGTTAATGACACTCCAACACTCCACAGTAGCTTTATACGTCTGGTTCCAGTCCTTGAAGGCAGGACAGTGAACCTACCTCAGCACTTAACATGCAAGCATGAGATTAGCATACGTGTTCTCATGACTTCTGTAAAAGTGAGGAGATGTGTGCCGGTGAGCGTGCCTGTGGGCGTCAGCTGGTCAGGGGGCTGCCGGTTGAACGTTGGACAGGAAAGGTCAAAAGGTCACCCAACAGGAGAGAATGTGCCCTCTTAAAGGTGTTAATGTCTTCAGCTCATTTTACGGCATTTCAGGGGCCAAATACTGGACAGAAATTACCATGCACATACATTAGCAGCCTCAAACCCTGCTGCTGATTCAGGACAAAAAGTAATTGTAGATACTGTATATTGCAAAAAAGAACATGTGCCCTGAGGGGAGAAAGAGATGGGAGGAAAACTCCATCAGTTTTTCGCATAAATATCACTTTGAAGTCGCGGATAGAGAGATGGGGCAGTGAGAGGAGAGGAAGGAGGAGCAGGGAAGAAAAGAGTGGCTGTGCATGTGAAAGAAGCAGCGTGTCAAAACTTCTTCAAGTGCAGCGCTAGTTAAATATGCCTCCTTGGGCCTCGGGGGTCTGGCTGTACGTGCATTCTTGGTGCTTCCCCATTTTCCACTTCTCCTTACCTTCTCTCGGCAGCCCTGCCCCTCCTAAAGCTGCAGCTGAGCCAGTACAGTGGGCCGCAACATTGAGCTCTTGATTTGGGGGTAAATGTACTGTCCTCACAGTGTATGTACACTACATGCAGGTTAATTGATGATTTAAATTTGTTGTGACATCATTGACTTTCAGTGCTAACTCTTAATAGTTCCTTCGTGTCTCTGAAAGCTTTTCAGCCAGTGGCTTTCACACTTAATCCATTTAGCTCGTGTCTGGACGGCTGGTAGATGGACACGGTCTCCTCCAGTCAGGATTTATCTGACAAAATGATGAATGCAAGCAATATAAAATGTGAGACACTGAAATATCTGTGACCTATGACCCCTAGGTGGTACCTAATGAATGCACAATCTATACAGTATACGCTTTCTACATCATGTACTGTATTGTATGTGTGCAGTACTCTACCTTCTTCAGTTTGTGCTGTATATTTTGTGAATTATGAGAGAGAATGAGAAGGTGAGAGAAGCAGAGGCCACGTTTCCATGGGAGGGAAGGAGCTCTCTTTGTTAGACAGGACAAAGGATCATGAGCCCAAGGCGGGAAATGTAAGACTCCAACCAAGTCTCTAAACAAATCCCAAGGTCCTGATGTAGACGCTTCTGCCACTGAAGCAGAGGACAAGAAAAACAGAAAACATACAAGATCTGCTTGGGCCGAAAGCAAATAATACAACACAAACCTGCATCGAATGGAAATGCTCCTGCGTCTGCTGCCACCGCTTGGCGCCCTGAGCAGCCAGATGTGTTTTTATCTATTTTTACCTCGGGTCAGTTGTGAGAAGGTCCAGTGCCTGGTGGACACATGGGATCCGGTTGGGCCTTGACGCTTTGGTGGGGTCCTAAGGGGCCACAGCTCATTTAATGCAGCTCCAATGAGCTACACTGTAACCTAGTGACTGCATGAAGCGATGGCCAACGCAGCAGAGACACACAGGCCTTGAATTCGGCCAAGCTGGTTTACAGATGAATGTAGCATTAATTGCATAGCTGGAATAGCTGGAAGCGCCCCCACAGATTCCATACGGTTAAATGAAGCAGCATTTCAGCAGGGAGCTGGTCTCCAGAAGAAACTGTCATCAGCCAGCTTGTCTGCTGAAACGTTGCTTTAATTAAAGTGCATTGAATGTGTGAGTGTCTGCCCTGCACACGGCGAGCTGGGATTCAGTTATACAGACTAAACTCAAGGATGCGTATTGTAGAACAAGCTGTAATACTTTAATACCTGCACCGAGGCAGGTTCACACTCCCACACCCATGAGCTGCGAGGCCGTTTTGTCAGCTTTAATGTCACCACGACGCCGTAGATGCAAATATGTACAAATTACAGTTGTGTGTGTGCGAGCAGATTTGAGCTGGTTTGTCAGCTGGCAGACATAGTGTGTATTGTGGGAATGGGTAAGCTCCTAGGTGTGTGTGTGTGTGTGTGTGTGTGTGTGTGTGTGTGTGTGTGTGTGTGTGTGTGTGTGTGTGTGTGTGTGTGTGTGTGTGTGTGTGTGTGTGTGTGTGTGTGTGTGTGTGTGTGTGTCTGTGTCTGTGCAGGGAGGCGGAGGATGAAGCATGAACCCCCATCCAGCTGCGCAGTCTGGGTGCAGGGTCCACCTGGTCCTGCTGTCTAAACAGGCCCCTGCTGCTGTGCATGACTGCACCTGCAAACGGTGTGTGTGTGTGTGTGTGTGTGTGTGTGTGTGTGTGTGTGTGTGTGTGTGTGTGTGTGTGTGTGTGTGTGTGTGTGTGTGTGTGTCTGTCTGTCTGTCTGTCTGTCTGTCTGTCTGTCTGTCTGTCTGTCTGTCTGTCTGTCTGTCTGTCTGTCTGTCTGTCTGTCTGTCTGTCTGTACTTAAATGCATATGCTTCTTTCTTAGATAAAATTAAACGTTGCTCTCTGATTTAAACGTGAAGCAGGATGACATTCACAAAATGAAATGCTGCATCAGTTCCTGTTTTCCTCCTGCTTTGACCTTCACCAGTGACAGTTTCAGCAACATCTGGTCTTAGAATCGACTGTACAACACAGATGCAGACGCGTTTGAGGAAGGGGAGGTGATGAAATAGAGTGACCTAGCAAGATGCTATCGACTCATTCGAGGCTTCATTTGAAAAAAGGTCACACCACCATGAAACGTATTACAGCAGGGGTGTCAAACCTGGGTCCTCGAGGGCCGCTGTCCCTGCTGCTTTTCCAGCTCTCCCTGCTCATCCAGCTGCTGATTGACTTAACACACCTGATCAAGGTGATCAGCAGGCTCTGGGGAACGGAGAGTAAGACACCCCTGCATTACACAGCAGGCCAATGGTGAAGGATTGCTTTCAGTGGGTGTTCTGTCCTGACCCCTGGCTTTGTCTCACACAATCTCTGCAGCCATGTCCTCTCGTATCCAGTCACTCCCACCTCCATTTTTTTCCCCGCTCTGATCCCTGTTGCCAGTTGATCACCCCACCACTCTTACCTGTGCCTTCCCTGCTGCTCTCAGTATTTATACCCCATCTCATGCACTCTGTCCCTGCCACACCGTCGGTTGTCATGTTACCACTTTGTGTTTGCTCTGCAGCCACGACTCCACGTTGTTTTGTTGAAGCCATGATGTGAGAAGCTGAGTAAGCGTTTTCTTGTGACCCTGTTTCAATCAGTTACCTAGTTTGAGGTTTTTGCCTAACACTGCAGCTTCATTAAAGCATGTGGACCTCGTAGGAGGCCCGAGGGCGTGCTACCTTGAGTCGTCAGGAGTCTGGAATGAAACGACGCGTCTGCTCTCTGGCACACATTGCTGGACGTGAAGCACAGATGGCTTCGGCCTCAGACTCCCCACAAATGCCGCGGTCAAATCGGGAAATCACAACGGCATGATGGCGACGTGCTTTGAGGATGCCTTTTCTCGTTCCACGCGGATGTGGTCCAGAGGCTGTAAGACTAATAGGATCACCTGCCAGGCCAGACACTGACTCACCCTTCAAAACCAAATGTTTCCGAGCATGTGGTTGTGAACACTACCTAGCAGGTCTGGTGATGTAACCTGCAACTGTGAGACATAGAGTAACTGTAGATTCATGCTCTAGGCATCAGCTGGGGGGTTACCACATCCAGACACACGCATCAGTCACTCAGAGTTATGTGCTCGCATCAACTTAAAGCTATACATCACATTTATTTGGACAGTTTTCCCTTTAAAAAGTAATCAAATGTGTCTGAGCATAAAATTAAATGAGATAAAAGCCATCCAGACCTGTAGCAAACATTGAAGTGCTACAGTTATCATAGCTGTAATAGGTTTTTTTATAGCAGTGATAAATCATTATTATTTTATACAGATAATAAAATTCATTGTGTAACAAGTGTTTATGGTTGTTCCTGCAGTTACAGAGTCATGTTAAAACATCAAAATTGGTGATTCCCCTCTTGCTCAGAATTACAATAAAATATACCATAAGGAGCCGAGAACCAGGATCTTCTCAGTTCTCATGTGCTCAGTGAACGGTCCAACAGCAGATTTGCTTGTTGGTTGTTTTTTGGGCTCTTTAGTACAAACAGCAGCATTGATTCCACAGACGCTGATCAGCGCAGCTGAGGAGGCGTTTTCCACCTCACACGGGCGGCTTGTTTGGTGTCAGGTGTGCTGTGTGGAGGGTGAACGTGCAATCAGAACCGGGCACGTCTCCTCCGAGCCGAGGTCGCTCGAGTTGAAAGCCAGTGCTGCCTGCCGGCGCGTTTGTGCTCCAGCTGCTCTCTGTTACACTGAGCACTTTGTTTCGCAACAGCAGGCTGCTGATGAAGACAGAACGGGACCTCTGAAGCAATATGCTGAGTCCAGTCTGCTCACAGACTGGACTCACTGGAAGGTCCAGTCGGCATCAGATCGTCTTCTGCTGCAGCATCAAATGAAGTAAAGGCCGAATCAGACCATATACAATACAAGCATTAGCCTCAGAAAACACCTAGACAGAAGCCCCATAAGTCTAAGAGCAGACGTCTGCACATTCCCAGAATGCACTGGGGTCAAACATGATCATGTTGGAGCCTCATCCAACAGGTGAAGAGCATTTAGAGCCATGTAAATGCAATCATTAATAGGGCAGTTTAGGCAAAAATAATGTTCTTTATTGTTGCCGACTATATAGGATGTCATTATCTGTGATCTGATTTCACTTTTACATGATCCTGTCATTTACAGCAAGAAACCAGCCCTTTATCATGAGAACACTTTCCCCTAATCATCACAGCTAAATGCGCGGATCCGCCCTAACACAGGACCAATCCACGACCGCCCAAACCAAGTCCCAATCCCCAAACAGGCCTTTGGACGCTTATCCCCACTGCTCACACGCTGTTCAAACGGGTCCTTTCAGCGCCGCTGCAGCTCCAACCTCCCTCGGTTTAAAAGCTTCCAGCCTGTTCTGCTGCCGGCTTTAAATGACTCAGGTTCTGTTTCTGGCAGCGCAGTTCTGGAAAGTGGGCATCAGATTTATCTAAATGTGGCACAGCAGGGGAGAGGTGGATACGCAGAGCACGGGCAGAGCGGAAAATGCGGGCTTCATTTCCCCCCGCTGCACGCGCTGGCTTGTGTTTCAGCTGCTGGCAGCACACGCTGCAGAGGTGAAGTCAGCGGGGAACACGCAGTCAGCCAGTGCATGAACGCACACACACACACAAATGTTGAAGAGAAGTTACTTTAAAGAGAGACTTTCTGTCACCAGATTAAAGGTGGTCCAACTTTTAAGAGCCACATCATCTTCTGCCATGTTCTAGTTCCTCTTCACACCTGTTTTTTTTTTCTGATACACAATTATCCCCATCACTATCGCCTTTTCTTCCAAGGTCGAGGCCTCTTGATTGGCCTTATTGTCAGACTCATCCATCTCAATGTGAAGAGCAACTCTCCGTCACTCTGTAATGCTTACACACGCTTTCCTTATGCGCCTCTCAGTGTTCTCAGGGCTCATTTCAAGCAGGGAGTTGGCCCTTTAATGCCTTCCTCTATTCAGACTGGCTCTGCTGAGGTGTACTGTAATGGAACAGCTGTGCAGCCCAGACCATAAACTGCTCTTACTGATGCCTTTACCGTGGTTTATGATGAAACCTAATTTTTATAACCTTTCTGATGAGTATACAGGTAAATCAAAGCTGACCTCCCCATGTTGTTTCATGTTTCACGCTGTCTCCTCTCCTGTAATGTAGTAATGAATTATACTGTGGCTGGGGGACGAAACAGTGATTTCATGAAGCAAATGTTCATTAGTTTGACGTAAGGATTCAGTTCTTTGCAGAGTAAGGTGATGTGCCGTTACACAGACAGATTAAATGACTGACAGCAGAGGCTCTATGGACTGTGAATACATTTTACTGCTCAAACCTAAAATGTATTTGAGCTCAGTATTTTTTGTAATTTGCAGGGATGTTGTTGGGATTATCGCTCGGCTAAAAGCTCAATATCTGTGCAGCTCGACTGTGAGCACAGATTCGCTTTTGATGATTATGTTGATATTTATTCAGTTGATGTAGCCTACATTCAGCAAACGGGCTGACGGTAGATGCAGGATGTGGACGGAACTCGTATAGCGCCCAGGACTGACAATCTGACAAGCAGGGCTTCAGTCTTTCCACGATCAAAACTACAGTAAGACCAGATATCAAAAAACTAGATGCTGTCGGTGTTTGACTGGATGGAGCGTGGCACTGTTACTGTAAGCTCCCCCAGAAAAACCCAGTCAGATTTTTTATTTAGAGAGAGTTTTTTTTTTAGTATTTAGTTCATCTCAGCTGTCATAAAAAACCTTCAGCAAATAAGTTGTAAAGTGTCAGACTGCCAGAGATATATTGAACTCTGATAATAAACCAAAATAAATCAGACTGTAATAACTCTCTACAGAGAATCACATAACATGATGGCTCACTATGATACGCTTGATGCGGTATTAGATCTAAGAAAAGTGCCTCTAGGGGCCATACGGGTTTGAAATGGTAACTCAAACTTGCATATCAATTATGTATCAACAGAGTTGAACCAAACGCGTGTGGAAATTAGGCGGATTTCTCAAATGTTGACTCCAGACTCCCATCGCTAACACCCAGGGGAGAGCTGCTGAAACGAGACGAGGGAGCGTCGTCCTCAGCAGGTGATGGATGCCGCAAACACGGCTCCTGCATCTCGGGTCCACTTGAATTACCTTGGAATGGGGCTGAGGTCGGAGTGGAGGGGGAGATTTCCGGGCTGTTTTACAGAGGGGGCCTCAAAGCGAGCGAGCACTGCTAGCACTAATTAAACTGGAGAGGATGACGCTGTCCTCATCACCAGAAGAAAGCCAGGGATGAAAGCTTCATGAATGAATTACAAAGCCGTGGCAACGCAGATAATTGCCTCCATCGGCAAGGAGATAAGGAGAGTTAGAAAGTGAAAAGTCCTGGAAGATAGTACTGGGTACTACCTCAACTCAAGGAACAGTAAATATAAGGATTGATTTTAAGTTATTTCATTCTACCTGGACGTACAGTTTTTTTTGTTTTGGTGTTTTTGTTGCCTCAGAGCTGTTTTCCCCCACATTCAGCCCCATTTACCATGACACATACAGCTGAGATTATGAAACCCAGGCCGCGTGCGCTAGACACAACATGTGGGCCTGTTTACATTCTTGCTGTGCAGGCAGGATGCTCTGGTGTCTAGGGGCCAATCTCTCCATCTATTCAGGGAGAGGAGGCGACAGAAACCTGCACCCGACAGGGGAACATGACAGGATGTGCCAAATACAGCGGCCACGCTTTGGTTGTTCAGCTGCTGCTAACAATAGGATCCCTGTGCAGGGATTCGATTCATAAAGATAGAGGGGGATATTTTGGCCATTGTTCAGAGGCTTAGATTTCTGAATGCGAGGGGTCGACATTTCCTCCTCACTGTGTCTATTGTTGTAAACGACTTCATTGAATAGCGGAGGGCCTAATTTTGTGATCCGCCTCCTGACACACGGAGCCGACAGCGGGCCGTCCCGCTCCATGTGGGCCTGGTGGGCTCAGCGTCGTACCAGTCGCACTGAATCAGCGCTTGGCTCGTGCTGCTTCCTGCTGCCACAGTATGGCAGCAGCAGCAGATGATGCTGGGGAGGTGGTGAGTGGTGGTGGCGGCGGCGGCTGTGGTGGCCCACGGTACCAGGCTCGGTGTGGTCATCCTGGTGTGGGCGGCTCAGAAATGTTCTGCCTACTCGTCCACATTATGAAAATAAAGCACAAACACACAAAACCTCCTGTGTGACATACTTCATCAAGTAAAAATGCAGCATAAGGAATATATTGAGGGGTAGTTTAAAGCCAGTATTTCCTTCTACTTTGTACTTCGAGTATGTGGAGTGTGTTATATCAGAAGGCTGTTCTAATGTTGAAGGCCCTCCTTTATTTTAAACATGGGGCCTCACTTCAGTCCTAGTAACTTATAGCAGAATCATCTCCTCCCTGACAGCTTCAACCTAAACAGCCAGAGCCCATGACGTGGTCAAAGCATCTCAATGAAGCACCTTGAGACTCGGTAGCACCCTGTCAGCGGCCACAACTGCTGCTTGGAGTCATGACTCAGGTGTCACTGATGAAGTCCAATGTGTTTAGTGGTACAGTATATACAAATATAACTAAAGTATAAATTGGATTGCAGGTTTTCGAAGTAATATCAACTTTAGACCCACACAAACACACATAGAAAGATACAGTAGTTTATGTGCTGTTGTTAGAGACAATATTAAAGGTTTCTCCTCTTCTTCTTCTTCTTCTTCTTCTTCTTCTTCTTCTTCTTCTTCTTCTTCTTCTTCTTCTTCTTCTTCTTCTTCTTCTAATGATATCTCAAAGTCTGCAATCAGACAATCAGTGTTTTTGGCGTTGAGTGCGTGAGGCTGTTGGAGACGGCCTCTGAAAGAATAAAATGAGTCCATTAGATGTGGGCAGAGCGAGCTTTGATGACTAACCTCGCTCTTCCCATCCTCTGTCTTCTCTCCATCTGCCGTGGTTCTGCCAACCTCAAGCTTCTCTTTCTCGGTTGCTCACATACATAATTTTAGGCTATTCCTGCTACTCTTTTTTTTCTTTTTTTTTTGCTTTGCCTTGTTTTATCAGACATGATTTGTTTCAAAGGTATCAGGTGCAGCAGTGACCTTCAGAATTCTCTAAATGAACTCAACCCTGTGGCCTTAAAGGGATGCTCGGCCCATTTTATAACCCTGTTATGTGTTTGCTTTGTGCATGAGATACAGTATGATCACCTTTATAGTTCCAAACTTACACACTTGACATACTGTAAAACCCCTCCGTCTCAGTCTAAATCTCAGCAGCTTTACGACCTAATGTTTCCTAAATGTCAGCTGCTGTGCAACCGTGACTGCTCTTACACACAAGTGACCACACCCCTCAGCCAAACAATGATAGTAAGAGGCCGCCGCTCGCTCTGACATTGCAGGCTGGCTGATCTGAAATCAGTCACCCTCTTTGTCCTGATACGCCTCCCACACAAATTGGTTCCCTCTGTGCACATGTATCCGGCCACAGGACACAAATAACTAGATGCAGCTCCCCAGCTCCCTGTAATGAAATATACGGGACAAAAAAGGCTAGAATTATGGAGGGAGGAACGAGATCGCTGCTTTCATCTCGCCTGCTCGAGCTGTCGTGCTCTTAAAAAGCCTCTGGTCGGGAATTCAAAATTGTAGCCGTGCCAGCGGAGGGGAGGGAACGTAGACTTGTGCAAGAACATACATGCACATGCACATGAGGCCCCCGTGAGCAGTCACACAGCGGCGCTTCGCAAACACCGCGCTTGTGTTTTCTACCGTAGCTCCGGGCGCTGCGTTAGATCGTCTCACTATTGGGTGACTCAAGGTCAGTATGAGGAGGTGTGGAGGTGAGACGCTGACAACGCTGGCGCTTCATTCGTATGTGCAGCTATTAGCGCAGCAGGGGGACGATACGTTGGGCCCAGATTGGCTTCATGGATTATTTAAAACGGTCAATAATTAGTTGCAGACACCAAACAGAGTTCTGGTGCCTTTTCATCCTGGAACACTGTAAACCAGGTTGCAGCATTCATGTGTATTTGAGCAGTAGAGGAACCAGAAGTCTAGGTTGGAATTTTAAAGGGGGTCTGGTTATTAAGCCGTGCAGGTGCGCTACATACAGTAACACTCCTTCGTTTTCGGGAAAAGCTGAGGGTGAGCGTGGCCCCAGAACCAGGATGACGTTCCTGGATGCACAACGTTGTGTCTGTGTCTGTGAAGCATCTGGACTGATGCAGAGCTGCGGCCTCCAGCCAGGACAGGTAAAGCAGAGTTCAACAGGAAATGTAGTAGAGGGATGTGGACGGGTTTATGTGCACTCAGGAGGCGTTCCCATGTTGAGTCTGGGCAAACAGGTTGTGTAAAACCAGGTAATTTATGTTTATGCCGACGGTAAATCGACTGTGGCTCTGTGTAAACTGAGAGAACACTGCATTTATCTGCTACTGGCTTTGTCTCTCTCTCTCGCTCTCTCTCTCTCTCTCTCTCTCGCCCCCTCTCTCTCCAGGTTGCATGAATCAGCCAAATTATTAGGCCGATTCACCCGTTTTTTTGAATCTGCCCACAGCCACTCATAATTGTCGCATCACATCCTGCACAGATCAGATGCTGCAAACATACATGGTGGCAATAAGAGGAGCGGAGATTCTCAGTTTCTGTGCAACACGGTCAGTGAGGTATTTGACAAACCAAGATCTAATAAATGGATCAACATAAAGTAGTTGCCATTCCCTCCATCTCTCTGGTTCTGAAGTTCTTACACGCAGGAATAAAGATCACAGTGTTTTTTTTTTTGTAGACTCTCTGTAGAATCTCTCTCAGCTGCTACAGGAGCACTTCATATGAGTGTTTATCTTCATTACAAGAGCCATGTAGATATATATCAGGTAGATCTACTAGTTCCCAGGCCTCCAGGCTTTTGAGAGTGAACCACTGGTGTGATCGTGGTCGGGAGGTCGGGAACAGCTGGGGGGCAAGCCTTCCAATAAAGAGGGGCAGCTGCCCCCCTCTGCCCCCTGTAGATCTGTAGCTGGAAAACGTGTAACGCTAGCAGCATATCTCACAGAATCCAAATAAACCTGAGTGGAGTTTTCACGGCTGATCAGTATTACTGAACAAATCTGGTTTGTCAGGGTGACGCTCCTTCTGTTTGCTCTGCAGTCGCTGCAGATGTGAGGTTTTGCGTTCGTACAGCACATCTGGCACACATCTAGTGCCTGGGGTACAGTATGTGGAGGAACGAGCAGGGCCATTCGTGCATGCTCACCAGCGCAGTGCTGTGGTTTGTTCCTGGGAGTAAAGACGGCGGCTGTAAGTACGTTGACCCGTCACTATCCCCGTTCTTCATCAAGGCCCCCCTCTTTCAATCTGCCCGGGAACAGCTGATTCGACTTGGTTACAGTGACAAACTGAATCCATCAGGCCCGAGCTTTAGCATCAGAGCTACCAGAACGTCAGGGGTGTTGGAAGCAGACGCTGAGTTATGTTTAGTGTCAGTCAGAAGTCGTCCGAACGCCATTAACAGTAAGTGGAGTATCAAAGCGTATTTCCACAGCCCTATAAACGCCCTTTGAACCAGCAGCGATGCTGAGTGGGCACTGCTCCCCTCTGGTGCGGGCGCATAAAGCTGTCAGGTTTCACTGTGAGCTCTGGCCTCTATCCTGCTTTAGCCTCAGCTCGTTTGCTTTAATCTGTCCCGTCGAGTAAGCCCGGATCAGCGTCCCTTCCTGCGAGACCAGGACTAATTCCTTCCGAGGCAACTGGGATTTGTAGTCAGCAATCCGCTGACATCACCTTGAGCAACAATAGAGCCAGAACTCCCAGGCCTCGTGCGCCGGCGTTCCATGATGAGGTTAATGAGGAAGGCGCGAGCTCCACCCGTCCTACAGGTCCACAGATCCGATCCTCCGCAAGCCGTCTAGAGCTTTCATGGGATTTATAAAAGCCCTGCAGTGTGCGTCTTTGTGTTTGATGTCAGTGCAGTGTTGTTGTTGGGTGTCCAGATGGAGAAGCCACTGATGAGGAAAGGTGTGGGGCGAAACTGTCGTAACACGCCGCGTCAGTTAGCGGGAAAGAAGACGGATCCGACGCGGCTCTGTGTGCGAGTGTTGGTGTCTGGGATCCCAGAGGAGCTGATTATCTCCATTTTAACTCCTGAGACGGAGGGGGGAGGCGGGGGGGACTGGGCAGGAAGCAGGGGGAGGAGGTGGCGGCGCTGGGATGCTGCGGCTGTGAACAGCAGGCTAATTAATTACACATTGGCTTGTGGGAATATTCTGCCTAAATGCCAGTCAGGTCCCTATGAGGCGACACACTTAACAAGTCGAGTACACACACACGCACACACACACACACGCACACACACACGCACACACGGAGAGCGCTGTACTGAATTTGATTAACTGCCTGTTGTGCCATTCTGGAAAGATTATGTAGGACTACAGTGTCAAACTGATATATACGCAGAGGGAGACGTTCCCCACTTAAAGGGAGACGGAGGAAATAATAATAAGTGTTGGCTAAAGCTTTGGTTCATGCAATGAAGCTAAGAAGCACAAGTGGTTTTCCAGCACTAAAAATGTAAATGCACTCTGTTATTTGCCGTTTCATTTCCTACTTCTTGTCGCTGTCTGTCTTCCAGTGCTTACACAGAATGCCTGTAAATGTCTTTTGCGCCACTTAATCGCTGATATTTTCCTTTTGAGCTCCTGCGAGCGCTGACGTACGTCCTGCTCGTTAAACCGCGGCGTCTCGTTAGGGAACGATAATGGTCTTCGTTTAGCGCGGAGACCGAGGAGTTGCCGGCAACATAAATTTCGCTTCCTGTTGTAATAATATCTCAGACGTGACAGTCGCAATTATGCCAGTTTTTCTATTATCACATTAAACTGTAGAAAGGAAAACCCGCTCAAGTGTTTTATTGCTGTTAATTTAAATGATGTGGGAACGATCTATTTGCCTTGTTAAAGTTTGGCTTCATGTGAAGTTTTTTTGTAATTTTGAGAATTACATGGTTCCTTACAGCAGGACTTGCATCTGCACAGGATGGAAGGTGGACGTATCCGATCTACATCAGCTTTAGCGGCTTTTTTTTTTTTTTTTTTTAACCGTTCAGTATAAATTGCTTGAGATGCTCCAGGAGTTCATGGGAGCAACATGACACAGAGCGAGGGGAACAGGGCTTCCTGCTCCTGCTGAGAGGTTTTCAGGGAGGAGGCTGCTGCTTAATCACCGCGTGAAATTATGTATGAGGGCAGCTTCGCCTGTGCGGAGCCGCGGCGCATGTCATCTGCCTCGCACCGCGCGCTGCCAGCGCTCGGAGAATGTCTAGAAAAGCACATGTAAATTTTGTTTCCATGAGATGAGTCAGTCGCAATATGCAAAACTAAATTCTAATTATCATTCCGGCGTGTTGATTGCCAGATCTCACTTATCTCTCCTCCGCCCACGTCAAGGCCTGCAACAAGCTGTCCTGTGGTACCAGGCGTCCAGTGTGTGTGTGTGTGTGTTTGTGTGTGTGTGCGCGCGTGTGTGTGTGCGCGTGCGCATGCGTGCGTGTGCGTGTGTGCCTCAGATGCTGAGATGTCAGTGGCCAGTCCCCATTGGACAGGGGGGGGGTGAATGAAGGGGAGGCAGAGCTCGTTTCACTCTATATGTTGCTCCAGGTTCTGCAGTTCTCTGTCTCCCCCTGTCCCGTTCAGCCCACGTAGAGTTTAAAGGGACCTCTTTTGTTCTACGTGTTCCTCTCTTATTGTCTGATTGGATTTTCTCCCTTTTTGGGCTTTACATAACCGTAATCCTGATGATTTATTATTTTCAGAAATCAGATTTCTCTCTTAGCTTCCTAGAAATCGGTGTGCGGTCCAGTGGGGATGTCGTGGGCAGACACTGTATCTGACTCCATCTATTAGCCCTCACTGAACAGTTCATTCTTTCTGTCCCGTTGAAGCACGTTGCTTCTCTTTCCTCTGCGTGAGCCCCTCACTTGCTTGATGTGTCAGCACCAGGCAGCGCCGACGGTCCAGGACAGAGCTGTAGATCACGGGCTGCGCACAGTCTGCAACCACACAAACTCTGGGGTCGCGGCTGAGGCCTCGAACGCAGGAGGAATCTCCAGTCCAGTCTGTCTTCACCTTTCATGGGGAAAACGTTTCTCAGCGCGGCGTCGGATCCACTGTCCCAACGTGGGCCAAATGTTTAAGCAAAGGTGAAGTTTCTTTTATTTCCATTTGATCTCTCCCAAGTTGGATCCCCACCACAGAATGTCTTTGATTTCCTCCAAGAGGATGTCTCAAAGGAAGCCTTTAATGAGCAGCCAAGCTACGACCCTGACAGCCATGCATGGAACAACCGGGCAGCGCCGGCGCTTCGCGCGTCTTTCTTTCCAGCCGGGCCGGCCCTTCCTTTTGTGCCCCTGTTTGCCGAGGAGACAAGCGTGTACACTTTGTTCTCTTTAACAAGAAAAGAAGCCAAGCCCTCCGCTGTATGGACAGACTTAATCTCCAGTCAGATCACACGCTGAGCCGCTTCAATGTTTGTTTGCACTTGCACTGGGAAGTGTTTAGGTCTCATGAATTAAATCAGTGGCTCCAAATGATGCCTTTAAAAAGTGGAGCTCATAACCTGCTTTGTGGAGAGACGTCTTTTGGTATTTTTAATTCTAATGGCTGCGTTTTTTAATGCAGCTCCAGCTTCTCACTGACTTTGCACAGTGCATGTCACATTTAAAGATTTCAGGACATTTCTGTGCGTGCAGAGATCTGAAAGGTGGCCTCTGACTGAAAACCTGCCTTGTTGAGATTAGATTGAATTCAGAGATTTGCGAATCGGGGGAAGTTCAGTTCAGTGGGGTGTCAAACGCCCGACGTCGGCACTTATCTGCTGTTTCCGGTGTACGGAGGAAGGCGAGTCGGGGCCCCCGTGATGCTGGAGGTTCATGTTTATCTGTGTTTCTGTCTCCAACTCTACGAAGCCTCCGTCAGGAGACGGACGTTACTGCTTTGGCGAGATTTGGTGCAGAACTTTTTAAGTCTTCACCAGCTGCACAGGAAGAAGCAATGAGTCACAGCGCGCACGCTTTGTTTTCAGCTCTTGGTTGTTTGCATCGTTTCTCGTCCAGCAGTTAACCAGCTACGAGCAGCATTGCCAGACCTCTTACTTCAGCAGCCGATCCTCAACAAACACAGATTCTGTGCGAAAATCAGCAAATAAATGTGACTTTAAAGATGGGTCATATTTGATGTGCCGTAAAAAAACCCAGTCTCGTACGTATTGTCGGTCGGGGACTGTCTCTGGTGAAGCCCTGTTTCTTTGCCAGTGCAGCCGCGCAGACACTGTGCAGAGACGTGTTTGTTGTAGTGGGTGCGTGGGGGCTGTGTGTGTGTGTGTGTGAAGGGGGGGGGGCGGGAGCAGCCAACAGATGTCTCTCTATATCTTTCTCCCGCTATTCCTTTGATTTGTCTCTGCAGCACGTAGGTGGAGCTCACCAGCAGAGACAGACGGGGTGAACACAACAAAAAAGCCAGAGCGATGTGGCTCAACCATTTTGCCATCATGTTGATTTATTCTCCTTTTTAAGACCGTGGAGCCTTTTTTTATCGCTCTTGTTTCTCCAACACAAATAGCAATACAGCAATTTTCTTCCATTTTCGTCCTGCCTCTCAGCCGTCGTACCTGGAGCCCTCGAGAGATGTGGGTCTGCGAACGCTGTGAGCTTCACTCCTCCCTGAAACGGCGCACACATCTTGGCACTATCATGAGGCACAGAGAGAGTTTTGGCTGAAATGCAGCCTGTGAGCATTTGTCTGGAAAACGGCCCTGAGAAAATAACATTTGAGCACCTGTAGAGACGGCGTCGGTGCTGCACGGCTCGCAGAGAACGTGAAAGGGGGCTTTCTGTTGGAGTGCAGCAGGCAGAGGTGGACGACGGCCCGATCCTCAGCGTCCACCTCTGTCTCCTGCCACGTTCTGCTGGACGTGATGGAGATCGGGGCTGACGGACAAACTGTGCTTATCAAGCCTTGTTTATGCAAATATGTGAAAGTTTGGACGTTGTTAACAGTACCGTGATATAAAGTCGTTCTGTCTTATTTGCTAAGTGTGTGTGACCGAACATACTGTAAACATTGTAAGTTGAACATATGCATTCCAGCCGCCGGCAGTGGAGTTGCATCAGCGACTGCCCTCCGCTGGCTTCTCGTCCGTCCACCGTGCCTCTCGCTCGCCCTCAACAGAGGCTCAGAAACAAACACAGCGTCTCTCCTCCTCCTCCTCCTCCAGTGCTAGCGCCTGGATCCGAGCCAGTCTATCCATCCAACCCCCTCACTCTCCCTCCCCCCGCTCATCACAGGCTCCATGCCTGGAGGCTGGAAGTGCTCCAAGAAGACATGGGGAGGGACGGACGGACGGAGGGGGCGGGGGCGGTCGCTTGTGACCGAGAGGAGCAGAAGCTCTGAGCATCGCGGGGCACAGTGAATGACCCTCAGCCGGCCCAGAGCCTGAGGGAGCGCTGGCTCGCCGACGGCTCCGCTCATGACGTCCAAACGCAGATGCCGCGAAGGGTTCGAACGCAGGAGACGCGCGCGGCTTCCAGGTCGGCCCCAGGCGAAGCCCGGGGGGAGAGGGGAAGCGTGCAGGCCATCGCTTCACACGCTGCAAAAGATGCACGGGAATTAACATACAGAGTTGTTTCCTGTGAATCTCCCTGTACTCGCAAATCCTATTTTACATAAACAGATTCCACTTAGTCCGTGTTCATTTATGAGACAATGTGATAAATCTCTCGGCAGGAAACCTGTTCGAAGCTGCAGCAGCTCTGTGTGTTTTAGTGATTATGTTTTATGAAGCTCAAAACTGGGTTTAGCCTCCTTTGCACTAGTCTGTCAAAGAGAGAGACTAGAGGCTGAACCTGGTTAGACCAGGTTACAGATTGATAAATTAGCAGACGTGTGGGAAGGAACAAATGCAGTGCTTCAGGTTTCCCTTGTTTCTTGTAATGAGATTTTCCACGTGAACATATTTAACGAAGCTGAGGTCGGTTTGCTTTTGATTCCTTTTTTTTTGTGACGACAGCAAACCTGGTCCTTGTTATTCCAGCTCTGCAGCTATGAGCGATCTGAAATCCTAAAGGCAGCTGCAAACCATTAGGTGAATGGGGGAGATTCTTGGACTGGCGCAACGTCCAGTTGAGCTCCAGCATCTGCACATTGTCTGTTACAAGGGTTTATAATGAACGCAGCTGATCGCTGGGACGGTGTAAATCGCCCACTGATGCACTTTGGGGGAATCTGAGCACAAAGTAAAAATCTTTTGCTGGCTTTACCATCTTTTTGCAGTGTGTCCATCTGGTCCCACTGAGCGCTGAGAGAGAAACTGACAGTCGAGCCATGCGATGGCGCTGGGCCGTACCCAGCAGGGCTTTGTAACAGAAGTAGCCCAGTCCCGTTTTGTCTGACCCACAATTCAGTGGAACGGCCCCAGAGACGGCGGATCTCAGCCGGAGAGCACGAAGAACACAAAAAAAATAACAAGTCCAGCAGGGTGAAGCGAGGGCGAGAGGAGACAAGACAGTGGAGGAGGACGACAACCAAGTGAAGCGAGCGTCAGAAACGAGCCAAAGCCACATCTGACGGTAGATGCCTTTGAAGCGAGCATCTGAATCACTGCTGCGCGAAGCCACGCGTCCTCTCCACATCTGCAGGAAGCTGCAGCAGCGGTCCTGCTGTGAGCCTGTGGGTAGCGGCGCTCCTCTGAGGACAATGCTGTCCTCGTCGGCTGCTCAGGAACTAAATAACTGCCTCCTGTTCATCGTCATGCTCATTGACAGAAGAATCACACATTTTACACCACTACACCTTCATTGAAACGCTGCCAGTGCTGACATGCAAATGTCTGATGATGAGCTGCGTGTTGGGATGTGGCCCCATAATACAAAGGCCTGAGGTCACAGGCAGCGGTGGTGCTGATGCGAGAGCCGCGCAGTCTCTCTCGTCCTCACTCGTGGTTGGTCGGACCTGTTAATTCACGCCACACACTTGAGCATCTGCGGCTCCGGTGCCGACGCTGTCCCGACCGCTGGTGAATCATCGCTCCTCCACCGATGCCAGACTCACGCTCGGCGGCTGGAGACTTCGGGCAGCAGACTGTACGCAAACAGCAGGCGACGGCCGCTCGCCGCTGATGTGCGAGAGCAGCAGCTGCAGACAGACCACCAGGCTTTGAAGCAAAGCTCTCCCATGTGAGTCGCCTGGAATCAAAAGCCCCCCCGTCTCCCCGTCGCTCTGCCCATCGCTCCATCTGTTTCTATCCTCTTATCTGTTCCTCGGCGAGCGCCGGCTCCTCTCTGCCTCTCATCTCGCGGATCTGCCTCCGCTGGTGACTGAATTTGCTGCAGCGGTTGAAGCCGATTTCGTATCTGCATCTGCGGATTTGACCACATTTTAGCAGGAATCAACGTGGTTCAGCTCGTGTTGAGAGACTCTCCTCCTTTCACCAGCGTGCGGCCGAGTTCAATTTAAAGTTCCACTCAACAAGACGGGCTCGACTGCCTCTGACCTCGCCGTCAAACGTTGTTCCATCTCCCAACACTAATCTACTTTTGCCCTTAATCCAGTTCCTCTTACTCTGTGGGAAATCCACTGCAGTTCAGCAGCAGCTTCCCATATATTTACCTACCGCCAGAGTGTGGCTGTGGCCTCTCATCACTTTTTAACTAGCACATTCATATCATTTCAGTGTTTCTCCTGTGTAGTGACTGGATTAACACAGAAAGACGTCTGTCTAGATAGCAGATGAGTGGTTTGTCCTGGATGAGGCCACAAAACATACATTTAAGCTTGTGTGTGTGATGTAGCATTGGAACTAAAAGTCACTAGGTGTGAGGAAACCTCTGCTTTCTCACTAGCAAATGATAACAACAGGGTTTTGGTTAAAAAAGCAGGTATGAATTTAGGGATGTGAAAACCCACCTCTGGGTGAATGAGGCACATAAGGAGCTCTTTGTTTAATGTGTGTGAAGTAGCAGGATGCTGGGTGGGGTAGGAGGCGACTGAGACGGCAGAGGCACCAGAGGTTGTACATAGATACTGGGAGATGCAGAAACGTCACCTCTGACCTTTGCCTCAACGCAGCACCTCAAAGCAAAGGCAAGTCTTCAAGCCCGGCTTCTGTGGCCAGAAATAACATCACGTCCTGATGTTTTGCAGGTGGAGGCAGCTGTTGACTCAGGCAGCTTGCTCTTGGAAAATATGCGCCTGAGAGTCCAACCTGCGAAGCTCCGAATCACTGAGGAGTCCATCTACAGGGGAACGATGCCACCGGGTCGATTTGCTGTGAACCCAAGGAGGAGGACGACATTCCCGCTGGGTCCAAGCAGCGTAATGGGTTTTGCTCATGATGTACAGCAGATAAAGCTGGGCTGCAGCCACTAAGAGCTGATTCAGGCAACACTGGGCTACAAAACAGCTCTAAATAGCAGCCAACTGTAGCTCTCCAGTACAGTGTCCACCATCGTTGGTCTGTTCTTCACATCACAGTAGAATCGTGTATGAACATGTCTGCTAAATGAACCAAGGCTTTAGTTCTTAGAACCTTGTTTTCTCTACATGATCGTAGTTCAAGTGGAGTCCAGACCTCTTCAGATAAGAATGTATTATTTGCTCAAGTCACTTTAGAAGCACTTAGATGTGTCTTCACTTGAATGTTCACTGCGCAGAGCCAATAAGGCGGCGCTCACACACAAAGGCTTCCTTCCCTTTCCCCCGGTGAGTTCAGGGGCAGGAAGGAGGGAGGAGTTAGCGTTGAAGCCACCGATTGCTTCCCCATTGTTTTCATTGTCTGTTCTGCTGGTGACTGTTAATTACCGTGGTTCGGTTCCGACTTCGCCACTCCTCTGCACGTCTCACGGCTCTAGAGTATTTGCACCTTCTTGCCCGCTTTGCCTTGACTCCCCTTTACTCTTCTGTTCCACTGGCTGCTGGTTCCATCCCATGTGTCCCATGAACATGAAACCTCTCAGTGACCGTTAAGCAGAGTCGCGTCATTTATACAGATATTGCTGTTAATTAGTCAACGTGTCAGAGAATATGTGGAGGTTTGTTCGGCCCATTAAATTGATGCTTCTGGTTCTTTGTTCCGCCCCAGTCTGTTTCTCATGTACCACTAGTAGCAGTTGTGCAACTAGGTTCACTGCAAACCCACTAAGATTTCAAAACCCCAGGAGCGACGGCTGGACCTGCCCTCATCAGTCTGTGATGTGTCATGCACTGCTGGTGTTAGGAGTCACAGTGTTCTGTCTTCTTCTTTTCCACTTTCTAGAACGCATGTAAACGGCCTTTACGATGGATTGTTGTTCACTTCTCAAGTGTTTTGGCCTTTGGCTCTTCTTCCTTATCTTGCGTCTCCTGCGCCTCTCTCTCCTATGCATCAGTCTCTCAGGAGACCGTCAAGCCGTATATGTGGCTCAACCCAAATCCACAGAGATGATAAGAAGAATGAATGATAAACACTGAGCATATCCTCTAAAATTAGGCCCTGGGGTCAGTGGGATTTGTGGTTAACACCTTTTCTGTCTGTGAAAGCGGACAGCGAGAGTTTGTTTGTAACTCGGCAGCTTTTAAAGCCTTATAATTAGAAGCCGTGTCTGTGATGATGATGAATGTTTGACTAGAGGAAGCGTTTTCTTGCTCTCGCTGCTGTAATCTGGCTGCACAATTGGCTTCATATCACAGCATCTCTCATTTAGAAAGGGAGGCACGGCAGCAAAAACAATACATCTTATGCCATGGCTCAATATCTGACAGCTGTGTAAACACGAATCCGTGAACACACAAACGCATGCTAGCACGCCTGAATATACATTACATGCATGCAGGAAGGCAAACAATGAGAGTTTGTTCTCTCACCCCCACACAAATACGTCTCCTCAGCTGAACAAAAGGATTTCATCCACGAGGAGCTTCCATAAACAATTTCACTGTGGCTTTTGTTGGGGCCGTGACTGCTGCACATTTAGACTCAGGGAATAAATCATAGTGTATGATTGTAGCGTGTGCACTGCTGGAGTTTCACCACTCGCCTGTCTGCGAGAACTAACGCGAGGAAATCGGTGCAAACGCTGCGAGACTTTCAAGTACCTGTTTCAGATCCCTTGCTTACAGTACAAAGTGGCGTTTTCAGCCTGACAGCGGAGCCGGAGGGAGGGGTCAGAGGTCACCAGCGATAACGAAGCTAAGATTTACTTCTGAGAGGGAAATTATCTTCTGCTTCTGCGAATCGATATTTGGATTTTTCTGCCGTTGCGCCGGTTCTGCAGCTACGCTTGCACACAGTGACTCCTAAAGTATCTGCTGATGTCTGAATATTTTTTGTTGCATGACCCCGACCAAGTTTCTGAGTCTTTATAGTCCACAACAGCAAGAGCATTACAAATTTGCTATAAAACCTCCTGGACTTACTCAACAAATCGCTACAAGGCCGAGCTCGTGGTTATTGGCTGTAGGAATTTAAAAGGAGTTCTTTTAAAGGTGTTCACTTTAGGTCATCTCGGATCATTGACTTCTGTCGTCCAATTCCACAATTTAGTACGACACAGTTCATCCAGACGTCTTCGGCGGCGTGCGTTTTTTTAACGTTGTGCTTCCAGCCTGCGAGCGCTTTGTGTTGACTTGCATCCTCTGGCCTCTGCTTGTGCGTCTCTGAAAGAGACGCTGGAGCTGAGGACACGTTGAGCTTTAAATGAAGGCTGCAGGAGGTAAACGTGCATCTACATTCATATGATCCCCTCTCACTCACAGCTAAGTAGAAGCCTTGTGTTGAATGTAGTGCAGACATGTGTCGTACCTGCGTTGCGATTCCATTCTCATTCGTCCATCCTGCACCCACAGATCGAGCGTTCAACCTACACTGCATTGAAAAGACGATTCATGAGTATTCTGTGCAGAAGCGGTTTCAGCCCAGATTCATGTAACCTTTCAATTTCCACGGTGTATTTAAAACGTGACTCACTCGCAGAATACAACACTACAAGGAGCTCTCATGAAAATGCGGAGGAATATAACCAAAGAGCAAAGTTAATAACAATGTCATGCAGCACTAACCTCAGATTAATATCACAGTGCTAACAATGGGGCCATATTAAAAAGCAGCTCCTGGTAACTCGCTTTTCATGTGTGGCCCAAACTCCTGTTATTGTCATCCGGCATTTCTTGAGGCCAGTCTGGAATTTTAAATGAGTATCCATCTATCTCGCTGTTGTCCAGAAATATAGAGGAGACATGTGGCACTGGATGACTGCGGTGTCCATGGGCTCTTACTCCAGCAATTATAGAGTTGAATGTCCATAAAGTTACGGGAAGTCACGGGACAGATGCTCCGAGCAGCACACGTCACAATATGAGTTTTCCGCGTATTTGTGCTTGTAGTGATGCAGAATTATGACCCAGTGTTGCCAGTTTGCTCATGTTTGTACGAAATGCCATGTTGTAACTCACTTGTAACAATGTGTGTGGGTCACGTACCTGTCCTCCACCTCTCCGTGCATCCTCCTCATTCCCCTGTTTACTGCCTCGCTGACCTTTATGCACGAGAGCCCCTTTATCTCTGCACCAGCACGTATCACGCACACGCTCAATCATTTCTTGGTTCATTATTCCGGTCTCATTTTGAAGACAATCGCTATTAAGAAATTGATTTCATTTACATGCGGCCTATGTGCACCGCCGCGGCCGCTCGCTCAGACAGACAGGAGGCCACCTTCTATAAATCAGCATAGCTGAGATAGTTGTGGCCAACTGGGGGTTAGATTTATGCTGGCTGGATAATGCCGACCGTCACAGAAGTGAGCGAAGACAGGAGGAGGGTCGTGGAGAGTGGGAGGATCTCTCTCATCACATGCAGAGGGATCCTAAAGGAGGAATATGTAAAATGAATGGGAGGGACTTTAAAGATCTCATATGGCCACAGCAGGGAGATGGATGGGGAGAGGGTGGGAGGACGGGTGGGAGGAAGGCTGAAAAGGCGGCGGCGCGTTATTACAGAGAGCAATGAATTAAGAGTGGCTGTCATAAATGGATAACCTGAGAACAACCCCACACTCATCATCCCCCTGTCACATCCAGGACAGCGTCAAGCATGTCTGCTTATTAGATCCAATAGTAAAATATGGCCAGCTCTGTACCGGATGTGCAGTAATTTACTGCACACACTCCATGGCTTCCACATATAACCGTAAATTATTCAGCGTTCAAGGACCAACTCGGCGCTGTGGTTATTTACAGCTCGCAGCTCGCCTCCACATGGACCGTCTCATAGGTGAGATGGGCCAGGCTGCAGCCGGGGCTGGAGGCCCGCAGAACCCCCCGTCCAAACGGGCCTCGTGTGCGGCTGCAGCCGGAGGAGAGTCGCGCATGTCTCATCTCGGTCCACGCGTTCATGGAAACCCTGGTCCTAAATCACCCGCAGGCTGTGGCCTGTGAAGGCAGGTTCATTTGTGCATCTCCGGATCACAGATGTGGAGAAGTAAGTTCAAGATTTTTTTTGGAAAATGTGAAAGCAGCAGGTGATGTATTGGAAAAAATAATAGTTGTAGTCTTCAGATCAGTGGCCACTTTATTAGGAACAGTGGAGCCGAGTCCAGGATGTGTTTAAGGTGACAGTCAGGGTCGAGGCTTGTGTTCACTTTTCAGTTGTGTGTGTGTGTTTAATTAAAAGCCAGAACTGTCCTCGAGTCCTGGCACGAATAGCAGGAAGTATTGTGTGCAGGCCAGAAGCCACAGAGCCGACACACGCGGGCTTTCTCTGTCAGGGAGTGGGACACATTAGAACAATGCTTGTGGTTTTTCCTCCACTACTTCTGGGAAGACTGTCTGGGAATCAGGCTCCAACGCATTGTTCTGGCGCTGTAGACACGGGCAGCCATGACAGCTCCGTGTCCCCAACGTCTATAAAGTGTCACACCTACACCTGTCCTCCAGGCTTTATGTTGGAGGTAAACACGTCCAGGCTATCACGTATCCAACCTACATACTGGAACAATGCGGCTGAGCAGCACCGCGCGTTTTTTTATGCTTTCAATCACACGGAGCCAGAATCGTGTCACTGTCTCAGGAAGGGAAGGGGATGCACAGCTCGGGTGAACGGGGAACATGAGCTACAGATGTACAGGGGGAGAAACCTGAACATTTCTGTCTCGTACACCAAAACCCTCTTTATAGGTCACCTGAGGAAATGTAGGTTAACAGCGTTCAGGCACCAGGCGGCCTGAGATGAGATGAGATGCTTGATCTAAACACGTCACTTATATTTCAGTTACATCCTTAAAAGCACATTTGCCTGAATTATGTGCACAAATTACTACGACCTGAGTTAATGTGATGTAACAGGGACAAGGTTGGAGATTCAGACGGCCGATCAGAAGTGGATTCATTTTTGGTGGGAGCTGGTGTGAAAGACAAGCAGGGAGAGGTGATGAATAATAAAAGAGGAAGGATGAGTGGAGGTCAGCAGAGGCCCCGACGACACTGCAGCTCACCAGACAGAGGCTGGAAGAAGCAGGAAAGCGAGATGCCCCACGTTGTGTCCACAGCTAATCCGTTAGCATCTCCCTTCCACGCGTTAGCCTGCAGCTCTGCTAGCTCTGCTAGCTCTGCTAGCTCTGCTAGTGCCGGTTGGACCCGTGACCTTCAGGGTCATGAACGCCGCCAGTAAGGGGCTGGAGTGTGATGCAAAAAGCGTAGCTGTAATAAAGGACCTGATGGCAGCTGCAGAGACGTGTGCTCAGGGAGCTGCCTCGCACCCGGCGCATCTTCACGTGTGGAGAACATTTGATTCCCGTGGCCTTTGAGTTGGCCTCAGAGCGTGCGCGTGGGCGCTGCACTGTCCCGCTGCGCGTAACGTTCCTCATTCACCCGTCAAGTGTCTGTTGAAAGGCATCAGCGGAGCGGCGAGTGGGTGAGCCACACGTGTCCACCAGCGCCGCGGCCGGTCAGCTGATCGCAGCCGCTCTCCACAGCTACTTAGCCGCTGCAGCTCCAACACCGATACCGCACTCCATCGCCTACACGCGGCAGCTCTCTGCCTCAATGAGCAGCAGACACACAGGGACACGCACGTATACACACGCGCACACACGCACGCACACACACACAGGAACACGCACGTATACACACGCGCGCACACACACACGTGCACACACACACGCACACAGGCACCTATACGCACACACTCACATACGTACACTCTCAGACACACACACACACACGCACGCACACACAGGAACACGCACGTATACACACGCGCACACACACACACACACACTCACACACATGCACACACGGACACACACACGCACGCACACTCTCAGACACATATACGCACACACTCACATACACACACACACAGATGCACGCACACAGGCACGTATACACACACGCACACACACGCACACACACACACACTTTGTTTCTTTGCTCCACTCTGAACCAAAATTTAATTCTAACCACACCCTAAAATCACATCTTGACCCTCAAAAAAGCTTTTGGACCGGTAGGGACCTGCAAAGTGTCCCCACGTTGTCACAGTGTCCTCACCTTGATAGCAAAAGCCGGGGAGCGTGTGTTAATAGAAGTGCAGAGGGTCCAGTCCAGGCTGGAGCGTCGTCCATGCGTTGGCCATTAATGAGAAAACATCTGCAGCGGGTCCTTCAGAGCGTCTTAGTGTTCGTCGGTTGCGCAGATGTATCGACGCTGCTGTTTTTCCAGGAGGACACTTCCGCAAACAGGAAAAAAAAAAAACAAATCGATGGCACGTCCAAATGAGCTCCATCCTGTCGGCCGTAAAAGCGGCTGTAGGTCCAATCTGAGCTAATGCGAGTCCGCGGGCTGAATATTAATGCTGTTTGTCTCAGGAAGTGGAATGTGAAAATATGAGCCATCTATTCATCTGCGTCCTATTAACATATTTTAGCTTAATGGACTGGGACCTGCGCGCGTTACTCTCCTTTTCTATGAATTTCCATTATGAGTCAAGCCGGTCTGATTGCATATGTTCCTCTCAATTATCAAATCAATTAGTCTGCGATGCGTCCGACCTGTTATTGAACCTAAGAGGATTTTGCTAATTGCTTAAACACTATCCACTGTATGGATGATTAAATGGCAGCAGGTTTATTCTAGTCATTCGTAACACAGGGTACCGTAAACTGCTGGCCAGATGTTCATCTGAGCAGCTTGTTATAAATGTAACTTTACACAGTCAAAAACAGAGCTTTTCCAGCAGCGGGCAGATAGAAGAGCATTGTTTTTTATATAATAAAGTTAAAGGCCAACGACCGTCGTTCTGGTTAAAGGTGTGACTTTGAGCACAAAGCGTATCAGCTGCTGCAGCGAGGACGGGGACTTCAGACCCCCGGTTCCTCTGCGCTGCAGCTCCATTCCTGTCCATGGACCGCGTGAGTCACTCTGTTGCACTGGGACACGTTCCATCAGCACAAACGCACGCCCACTGCAGCTTCTTTCGACTCAGGCCCACACTCTGTGCATCGTCCTGCTGCACGAATGCTCCTCTGCAGCAGCAAACGCGGACCCGTCCGCCGACAGCGGCCCGTTTCCGCGCCGACGCCGCCCTTCAGAGGGACAGCGCGTGACTCATTCCTGTCTCTCCCGCCGGAGGAGGCCGGTGACCGCGTGCGGCGCCGCCCCCGAGGCCGCCGGCCCCCGTCCTTCAAACGCCCCGTGCCGGCCGGTACCGCCCCGCGGCCCGCGGGTCCCGCTGTCGCGGGCGGCGCTCGGAGCCGGCGTGATGAATTCTGCTGTCGCTTTAATTATGCGGACGCGCTCGCTGGCTCTCGCGGCCTGTCTGGGGCTTCTGCCTGTTAGAGGGCGACGCCACCGACCAGAGGTCGCCGGTCCCATTTACAGCTGCGCCGGTCGCTGGGAGCAGCTGGAGGTCCGTGCGTCGGCATGCGCAGCACCGAGCTGATGATGTCACAGCTGTCTGACCCAGACGTGCTCCACTTATTCAGACCGAAGAGACTAAAAAGGTCGACGCGTTTGCTTCACGCTCATTATTCATGGGTATTTATGAAAATAACCTTTTAGCGCCTTCTGCTCTGCCCACATGTTGTTACCACCACCTACAGTGAGACTGTCGCACATCGGTAGCGTTATGAAATTCACATGAATATGAAAATGTAATCTACAGCCACCAGATAAAGGAGTGGCTCTGTTCACAAGGTTCACAAGTTGAAACCAAAGTCACAGAAAGTGAAGGCAGCAGTGTTTATCCTTCACCTAAATAACAGTCTGGATTCTGGCTTAGTTGCTTTTATACAGTCAGACTTTTTTTATTTTTTTGCCAAATTTGACGAACAGTTGAAGTTTCTAAATATGCCTCAGCTGGCGTCGGAGCTACCGACTGGCCTCCTTTCCCGCGTGACGGCAGCCGAGACTCGTGCTTGTTGTACTTACGGCACACGGCCGTGCCAGACTGACAGGAAAAACATCTTCCCTCCGCTCGCAGGCGGAAAACGTCAGTGAAACATCTCAACACCTGGACCAATGCAGCCCAGACTACCTGCCCGGCCACATGCCGCTGGAGGCGCCGCTCCTCTCCACGGGCGAGCTCTCTAAACTCCTATTGTCACGCTCAGTGGGAGGAAATGTTGCCTTTATGCGTTTATTTATCGAGGAATGTTTGCGTGTGAGGCCTTTGGGGCTTTGAGGCTCTGTCTTCAGCGTCATCTCAAGGATTCAGCATCTTTTTGCAATGAACCTGAGCCTCCGCTGCTCACGTACTGGCACATTCTGCGGCTTTGACAAAGGTGAGGCCACTCACACAGAACTATTGACTTTGCCTCGGGCCGCACAAAGAGCCAAAGTCTCCATTACAGCAGCGTTGAAGGCACAGATTAGTGTGAAGGGCTGTGGAATGGGATTAAAGCTCGGCGCGAGGCCGACGGGACGGACCGGCTGTTGTCAAAGCGCACAGACGCTGACACGCATGGCCGTGTGCGGAGCTCACAGCTGCCATCGCTGCATTTCCGCCCAGCTAGCACACCCTGTACCGTGCAGCGCCGCCCCACTGCACCTTGTGTGACTCAGATCGCAGAGTGCACCGCGGGGTCACAGAGTCATCCACCAATCGAAACGCTTTGCAAAAAACTCACTTACAATTAATCCAATTGAAAAATTATATGTACATGTAAAATTATTATATGTAATCTAAATATTATACTCTATTAGTCATCAGACGTGCTAGAAATGTTTTCTATTTTGTTCCCACTGATATTTAAACTTTTTCCATAAGCAAAAGAATCGTTCTCAAAGGTCTTAAAACTAAAACTGTACATTTGCAAATCAAGCTTGGCTTTTGTCAGATATTGAGATAATGTGATGGATCTCTGACTAAAAGCCAGGTCGGGTCCAGTGGGCTCGGCTGGTGTGACGGCGGCTGGGATGCGCTGCCGCTCGTGACTTGCGTGTGTGTGAGGCCGAGCGTGTCTCTGTGTGCTGACAGGGACACCGCGGGCTTCGCTCTGCTTAATTCCCTCCGTTCCGACACAGTGTCGGCCTCCGCTTGCAGCCGACACCAGAGCGCTGAGTGATCGTGCAGGCGCGGACGTGGCTCTCGGGTTTTCTGTTGCTGCTTCCTGTCCCAGACGACAGCTGGTTTGTGGCTGGGTTTGTGCTAAAGAGAGGCCAGAGTAGCTGCTCTATAAAGTCATGACTCAAAAATCCTAAGTCAGAACCATGTGGCCCCTCATGGACTCTGCCGCCTCACAGCTAGAAGGACCTGGTTCTGACTGGGTTCTGTTAGTGCCCCAGCTTCCTCCCACAGCCCACATACACGTTCAGGTTAATCGCCTGTAGCTGTGAATACTACTGGCCGTTGGCGTGTTGGCTCAGACTTTTACCCAACCTCTCGCTTCAGGAGAAGCAGAATGATGGATGATTGTAGCGCAATCGCGTGTGGAAACGTGCCAGTTTTCCAACGTGTGATTATCGCGTCGGGGGTCTCAGCAGAAAGGATCTCATTATGAGCGATCGCTGCCATACTGTCTTATATGAACTTTACACGCTGTCCACTCTCCGTGCTACCATTAGCATTAAAACGGCGGGTGAAGAGCATCGCTCTCTGTGCATCCAGCGCGGGCGCTGGCGGGATTCGACAGCTAAGTTTGCGGCGGTGGGAGAAGTGAGCGGCGATCGGTTAGAAGAGTGTTTTCCATCTGCAGGTTAAAGATCACAAGTGTAGCGCTAGAACATAATTATGTGAATACACCCACCATCCAGAGAGCACATTCCTCCAGACCTCCACTGGACCTTTAATGCATATTGAAAGTAGTTACCTTGTGTGCCTGTCAGCAAAACTGACTGCTGTTCAACAGGGCATAAGTCACAGGGATGAGAATGTAAATTCATAGAGAGATTGTTCAAACAGGCAGTGAAGCCACAGGGCCAGATTTCACATGGCTTATTATGTATGAGTCCACCTGGCAAGACGAAACAAAGGGCTGCGATCGCTGCGTCTGAGTGTGTGTGTGTATGTGTGCGTGTGCGTGTGCGTGTGTCTGTGTGTGCGTGTGTCTGTGTGTATGTGTGTGTGTGCGTGTGCATGTGTGTGTATGTGTGCGTGTGTGTGTGTCTGTGTGTGTGTGTGTGTGCGTGTGCATGTGTGTGTGTGTGTGTGTGTGTGTATGTGTGCGTGTGTGTGCGCGTGCGTGTGTGTGTGTGGGCAGATGCCATGCGCTGCAGGCTGAAACTGCATGTTGGCAGCGCTCCAGGTGGATGGAGGCTGAGCGACGCCTCGGCGCTGGGAGATCGATTCTGGAAGCCGAGGCACCGGGGGCCACGGGCCGCGCTCCGGACAGTGCGTGCGAGGGGGGAGCGCGGGTTCGAGGCCCTGCGTCCGTAACCCCCACCCCCCCCCCCCCCCCCCCCCCCCCCCCACTCTTCCCACTCTGTCAGGTCAAATTAAGGTGCGCGTCGCCGCTGACGTCTTCATACGGCCGTCGTTCACACAGAATGTGCTGTCAGCCGTGATCTCCCTGGGACGCGAGCGCTGGAGCAGCGTGAGGAAGATTTAAGGAAGGAGTAAAGGATGATTTGCTGCTTTACTGAAATAACGTAACCCTGGCACGACACGATGCGAATGGAGCCCGTCTCCACGTCTCCAGACTGGCTCACTTCACCCAAACTCAGTAACTCATGGAAACGTCCTCCACAGCTAAAAACCCATGCAGACGCTTCCACTGACTCACACCTGAGGTCGTTCCCTTCACGTCTGGACAACAGACAGCATGGACTCATTACGCTGTCAGGAGAAGCTCCACTATCTAGTAGATTGTGGCTGTGCTGCATGTACTATAGGGTGAGGGCAGTAAAATGGACGAGACTATTTCTATCCTAATAGAAGTTTTTTATTTGCTCCGACCCCCTGAAGTCCGGCTGCAGGTATAAAACAGCATTCAAGCCTGAAAGCGGTTGTGTAACTCTTTGATTAGTCGCGTCTGAGGAGCCGCTCTGCCTCAGTGTGAAGTGGCTGCTGCTGCTGAACGCAGCGTGCGCTGGGTCTGTGACTGGGATCAGAGGCAGCGGCTCCACAGACGGAAGGTGTGTCTGTGGTCACGTGTGTGCTTGTTGCTATGTGAAGCCTGTCTGGTGGGGGTGGGGGAGCGTGGCCGTGGGGGGGGCCTGTGACTGACGCGCTCACAGTGGGGCCTCGCTGAGTTTCCTGCACCTCGCTAGCAGCGCTGGGAGCAGGACGCCCCGCGTCTTCTGCTGCGGCGCGATGCGCCTTTGATTCTGTCTCTGAATATGATGCTGCTGTTGGAGCGCCTCTCTCTCTCTCTCATTCTCTCTCTCTCTCTCTCTCTCTCTCTCTCTCTCTCTCTCTCTCTCTCTCTCTCTCTCTCTCTTTCTCTCTCTCTCTCTCGCTCTCTCTCTCTCTCTCTCTCTCTGTGAGGTCGTCCCGTGACGGCTTCATCTGTGCGGAGATGAAAGTGAAGCCTCATCTCTGATGCAGACTGATGACAGGCAGCGCTCGGTGGCCCACTCTGCTGTTCTCTTCCTCCACCTCCACCTGAATTGTGTCACTTCCTGCTTCCTGTGTCTTTTCTTCTTTTCATTTTGAGCCCTCCTGTTTACTTGGATCCCAGCGACTGCTGCGTCTCAGGGGAATGAGGGTGTGGAGCACCGTTAGCTGCCTCAGACCAACATCAGCGACAGACTGACTGACTTAGCAGTGTTTTTTTTGGGTCACTCGAGCCCAGATGAGCAGCGAGGCCTCGCGTGACTCACCCACAGGTGCCCACGGTCCTCCTGAACCCGTGCCCACACAGGCCTCCACCAAAGCTGCCCGTCCTGCTCTCACATCTGCGGCTGCTGTGAGCTGTTGTGGTAGTGATTCATAAGGCAGAGACCCAGGACGTCCTCGCAGCAGACGCGTTCGGAGGGCTCCATTCAAACCGGTGTGTTTTCTGTTTCAGTCTGTTCCATTTGGCCCCCGTGAGAACAATAACAAGCGGCGAACCACAAGAAAGCATCACGGAGACTGTGACGGGTTCGGCCAATCAACGCTATGACACGTCTGGCTCTATATTGGAACCGCAGATGAATCACAGCGTGGTTTGAGCATGAATGGCTGCACAGACGCCGCTTCCTGCGTTTGAGGCTGTGGATGGACGTCGCTCAGCGCATCCCGGCGTTGAGCGGCAGCGCGTGAGCGGGTCGATGGACTCGTGTGGTGCTGGTCGTTCGACGCCATGGCTTCACACGAGCGCCGGGCTCCTCACAGACGGGCCGGCACCAAACCTGGCAACCTTACTGTAATAACAAGAGCCCAGGAAAAGTGCGCCCGGCTGTTGTCCATCACACAATCCTTCCAGCAGCCACTAATCGTTGTTTTTATATTTCTGTCTTTGTATATGTGAAAATTAAACAACGCTCCGGTGGCGAACAGGCTTTTTTTTTTACTTTACTTTACTTTTAAGCACTACGTCGTGTTCATTTCACAGGACTTGGAACTAGGAGGACTTTTTTTCTTGTGGGTAGTTTTTATACTGTAGCAATTAAGTCTTTATGCTCCTCTCATGATTGAGAGTTTAGCAGCTGAGTGACACTGTTAACAAAGTAATGAGCAGAAAATGCGCCCATGCACAGATTTGATTGACCAGTGCAGCAAGTGAGTGGAGTTAAGTGTTTTTTGGCATTAAAGCGAATCTCTGAGAAAAGGAAAGACTCTGTTTTTTTGGGTATAAGCAGCTATGAGTAACACGCTTGCTCCATTCATTTAACCAAACCCCTCAAGGCTACATTCAAGGCAGACTTGCGTGGGGATATTTTCGCGCCGCTCCTTTGTTGCTTTTCTCCTCGGAGTGGGGTGAGGGTGGAGAGCCGGCGGTTGAGTCACCAAATTAGCAAAGCGCTTTCATTTGACCTTGGGAAGCGGCCGTGCCAACGCCACCCAGGAGTGAACGCGTGAGTCACCGCGGAGAAGCGTGTGCTTCCAGTGGTCAGCGAAGGATCGGCGGCTCCGTGTCAAAGTGACGGCTGGGTGTCAGTGGACGTCTCCATCTGTGGACGATGTCAGTGGACGTCTCCGTGTGTGGACGATGTCAGTGGACGCCTCCGTCTGTGGACGATGTCCGTGGACGATGTCCGTGGACGATGTCAGTGGACGATGTCAGTGGACGCCTCCGTCTGTGGACGATGTCAGTGGACGCCTCCGTTTGTGGACGGCTGCGGAGGGTTGCTGCTGTGTGAATCCGTCCTCATCCAAACCTGCATTATAGGAACAAGCGTCTCAGCGCTGACCCGGTTGCTCTGCCAGTGTTCTCTCTCTCTCTCTCTCTAAACCTCCCACAAGTCTCCGGCCACAGAGGTGACCTCCTGAACCCTGTGTTGATCAATTGTTACTGACATTACTTCCCTCTGATGCAGTAGCTTGTGCCCCAGGTCCACACGCATCCTTCCCGCTATAGAAAAGCGCTCTGCGTTTTAAAGAAAACGTTTGTGGCAGGTGTCACAAAATGACGATGACAATGAGACCACAACATTGAGAATGGGACACACATGTTACTGATCTTGAGCTTTAATCACCAGGAGGGAGTCGATTGGATTCACAGCCTCCCTGTGACAGTGGCCTGAGCGCGTGGCCACCAAGGGTCTATTCTTAGGTCCAAAAGGACATTTGTGGAAAATTGGAAAAATCCCTCATGACTGTCTCTAAAATAGCATTAGCAAGACCGGTTGTATGTGAGGTCATGTTGACCTTTGACCTTTACATGGCAAAAAATCTGTATATTCTGAGTCCAGCTGTATGCTTGTGGCCAAACTGAATAGGTACGTTCCCTGAAGTCATTGCTCTGATATTACATTCGTCAATATGGACATACAGAGGTCAGAGCACCAGTGACCTTTAACCTTTCTCCACCAACATCTAATTAGTCAAAGTCCCTCAGTGAGCGCTGCTAAAGTTGAAGAAATATCAGCATAGTATTTTTGTGCTATAAACAGTCACAGTTAGCCTGAGCTTTGACCGAATGTTTGCTCCTGGCTCCACCCATTTTAACCTATAGCAACGTATAGTATCGTACATATAAGTATATACAGATAGTTCCCTTCTGTCTGATACTGAACTCTTATAAGCAGCAATAAAATAACCCAACAAGGGTTTTAGGGTTTAGGACGACTGGACATTCATGTGTCATGTTTATTGATTTGTTAAATAATGTTTCTTTGTGTTAAATACGCAACAGTCTCTGTCCTTGACAGGAAGCCAAGGTGCAGGAATTAATTCTTCAAGCAGCAAGATTAACAGTAATATGAAGGATCAACTGTAATTTTCATTCACCTTGAGGCTTTGAATCCGATTATTTGATCTTTAAAAAAGCGTAGTGATGTGACTGGAGTAGTGATTAGCAGATCAGCTGTGGAGGTGTTCATTTCAAATGCGAGGGCCTGACCTGACGGAGCCTCTGCAAAGGGCTGCAGGAATGAAATGGCTTTTTTCCTTCTGGGAGTGTGAATGGGCTCAGCTGTTGAGACCCACTAGTCACACGCAAACAAAGGCACAGACGGAACCCATGACCCGCCTCAGCAGACGCTGAAACATGGAATTTCTGATAATTATCAGGCTGAAACCGGTGGAAGAATTCGGCTACTAGAGGCTTTAACCCTGAACATTTGTGAAATACATGTATAATAAAGACTAATACCAACAATGCAAGTCCTCAAACCCAGCATTGAATATTTTATATCACACCCTCATTCCCCTGAGACGCAGCAGTCGCTTTATATTGTGTATAATTATATATATTTTCTAAATACACTCTAGACTCTTACCGATCTTCTGCAACCAATCCTTGGTGAACTTTGAGCTCTTCTCATCCTGTTGAAAGGGAACACCCAAGATTTCTCTTTGTACCAAACGCCCTGACATTTTCTCCTGCAGGCGCTTGGATGAATACAGCTTGTCTTCAGCACACTGCAGGTCGGCCTGTGATAGAACCTGGTCGTTATTGTGTGTTTGGGCCGGCAGTGGCTGCAGCTCTATACATCCAGGCAGTGTCCACACACAAACTTCAAGCTATGCACTTGATTCGTGCAGGTCTTGGACAACAGGGGAGCTTTTATGAAAGATTCCTGTGTTAAATGATTTTCAAATAGGATCTTGGAACTCAGAACTGAGTAGACCTGGGCTCAACCTTTGATAATGTAGGTCTGCTTGGTTTGGAAACACAGTCATTCACAGCAATGATGGACGTGTCCCCAATTAGTCAGGTTATGAGCTGAATTCAACACACTGTATTAGGATTCAGCTCATTTCCATATGCCATCCATCCATCCATCTGTGCACATGTCAGGCTGGATGGGCAACGTCGCCTCGCTGGCCCCCTCTCCGTGACATCCTGCAGGGCTGACTGTGACGGCAGCGCACGCCATGTGTGCAGCTGCTGGATTGACAGGCCGAGTGCCTGAGATGCTGATCGTTTTTGTCAAGCAGAGACAGTAAAATGCTGGAGCGATCCATAAATATTGAACCTGCCTACGGGGCAGTGACCTGCACCGGCTGAATGTGGCACTTGTGCATTGTGGGAGCGCGCGAGACGCGTCCGTCAGGCTTCAGGGAAGTGTCCACTCCAAAGGAGAAAGGGGGTGTAGCTGGTGAAAATAGTGTAATAATGGAATCAGGTGTCTTCATTTAACGTGTAACTAGAACCAAAGATTCATGAGGTCGGTGGACGGTGGTAAACAACAGGAGCAGCTACCCGCGGTGCACACACGACTTCCTGCTTTATTACACAGATTTCCCGCTCAGAGTCTGGTTGACCCTGGGTTAAGTGCTCTGCATCGTCTGCATGAAGTCTCATTTTGGTTTGTTTACTATCTGGCTGCCTAGTCGGGACCTCGTTGCAAAAATGTCAGTGTGTTCCCAGATCGCAGCCGTTCCTGTGGTGGGAATGTTCACTAGATAATATCACCATGAATACGGAATTATCATTAGGTTGTTTCTTTCTTCTCTGACCTGAGATGCAGACCATTTAGAGTGCATCGATCTACTGGGTTAAGGTCTATAAACCAGAGCCATTTGGAGATCTTCCACAGGGAGCCATAGACAGAAAGCTGATGGTGGTGTAGTGGCATTCAAGGCTATGGCTGCTAAACAACAGAGAGGGTAATTTATTTTTAGGAAGATAGTCTTCAGTTAAATGCTGTTATCACAGGGCAGAGGAGAGACACCATGTAATGCATTTAGCTCCGACTCTCAAACCTCGCTATTAGCTGTTATCAGCACCATAGGTGTGGTTGGCAGGTTTGCTCAGTAGGCGGCTGTCTTTGATGAGACTTTAGTTGTCATGGCAACTATAATAAACGCAGAACATTCCAATTTTTTTTCCCCTGGTCAGATAAAATCAAAGTCATAGAAAAGAATAAAAGGCCAGTGTTACAATGTGCAGGACAAATGTCTTGACATCAGTAATAGTCCTCATTCAAAACACAAATACGATTCTAAGCCAACAAAGAGCAGGAGCAGAGACACAGATACAGAAATGAAAGCAAGGATTCAAAAGGACCACCAGGTGCACAACCCGAGGCATGAGGTAAAAAAATGATAAAAGCAAAATAAAAGGATTAAAAACAGAAATAAACTGTCCACAAATAACAACAAAACGACTAAACATTGGCTGAAGCATCTAGAAAAAGACACAAAACAAAGTAAAATGATTAAAAGCAGACACAAAAAAATGGCACAAACATCTAAAAGATATAAAAGACACGAAAATGACATAAAACAAATTCAATATGAGTAAAAACTCAAAATGAGTGAAAAAACTTTAAACATGAAAAACAAGGAAACACACCCACTACAAAACTCTGACACTGACAATATTCAAAGGACTAAATAATGAAATGAAATGGGTTTGATTAAATAATACCATTTGTCTTTTACTGTGTTCCCTCGTATCATAAATCGGTGCGAGGCTCCTTCCTCCTGCTGTAAGTCGCTGCGAGCTGCTGCTGCTGCTGCTGAGGCCCGTCTGACACAACCAGCTCAGCATCTGTGGCTATAAACCTTTTAAAGAAGAAGTCCACGTCCTGGCTCCTCCAGAGCTTCCAGCTGTTTGGCACAGGTCGACGATGAGCGGCGTCTGAGGCCGTCGTTTTATGCAGCGATTCGCTCACTCGTTCAGCTCAAACTGGCCTGAAAGTCTTCCGCCGGTCGTTCAGAGAGGCGGGTGCCGATGACCCCCCCCCCCCCCCCGCACGCTTGGCCGTGTAACATGGAGTGTACGGCGCACTAATGAGTGTTTACACGCAGGGCTGTCAGGCTGAGTGGGCGGCGACGCTTGGACCCGGCGAACATTCCTGACTCCTTTGGCCGTTTGCACATCTTTTCCTTTTACTGTTTTCACGGTAATTACGGAGGTTTCTCCGGCAACTGTCCTCAAACCAAACCTGGCTTACACGAAACAGATGAGAGGGTGAAACAAGAGGAATGTTTTCTGTCGCTTTGGTGCCTTCAAACGTGGAGTCTGCGCTGCATTAAATCAATGCTGCTTATGTTACAGGAAATCAGGATGTATTTCTTATTCATTGTATTCGTGGTGTATTTTGTTATCACAGGTTTCAGATTCAAAACGTCTCCTGTTATCTGGTCTCATTCACCTCTTTCGTGGTCCAAAGATCAAACATCAGACACGTTCTGTTGCATCATGGGAGCTGGGTTCTGTCTTCATGGTGCTTGAATCATATTAATGGTATTGCTGTTCTGATTGATGACCTTTTGCTTATTTTTTATACAACCATCCTCCATTATTAGCCTTTACATTACTACATGTGTTTGACAAATATATTTCCTGCACAGGCTTTTAGTTTTTCCCATCCAGAGTTCCACCAAAAAGTAATTTAGGCTGACTTCCTTAAATTAATGTATAAATGAATAAATGCAAATTTCAGGCAACAAAAAATGAGAAAGTGACTCGCTCAGTCTGGACAAACAACTTTATTTCTGGTAATGCATCTATACACTGTACATTCAGTCACTGTAGTATATAAGCATAGCTATTTTCAAACATAATCTCATAAAGTCCTTTACTTTACAATATAGTCCGTGTGGTGAGAGAAGGGATGGGTTGGTGGTGGTGGTGATGGGGGGAGGCGTCGTTGGAGGAGCGATGGGGGAGAAAGGAGTGAAAAGATGAGGGTAAACAAGGACGATAGATGGATAAGCCAAGCTTTCTTTCATACTGTATATGTAGCATTAATAAATGGGAACACTTACATTTATGTCTTACATAAAAATATTTCTAGAATTGTAAGGTTTATATAGTATTAGCAGCAGCACAGGGCTAAAAAAGATACATGAGGATGAGGGGGGGAAACAATCTGCAAGGTCGCATAGTCATACTGTAGGTCTGCTATCTGATACTGAACGCACTGTTAAAAATATATGAACCGGTGAAAAAAGTCATTCAATATAAAGACTCTACAGTAAAATAAAAAATTAAGGAAATGGATTAACATGTTTTATGTGGGGAATATTCTCTTACACACTGCATTAACTGTTTCTGCAACATCTGTTAAAACACAAATTCAAAAAAGAAACAAAAACAAGACGGCTATTGTAAGAAAAGATTTCTTTTTGAAAAAGGAAACACCATGTACATATATTTTACAATATCGTAAATGAAAAACTATTTACATTTGTAAATTCTTATTCAAATCTTCACACTGGCTAGTATTTTATTTTATTAATATGGACTGTTATTGCTGCTTTATTTAGCAAAATGATTCTTCTTTAGAAAACAAGACGTCGTTAAACAGCTTTTTTCTTTTTGCGCGGGAGAGCGAAGAGCCAATGTCGTTGTCGCCTCCCTTTTTTTTGTAGAAAACCGTAAGCGTATCGACTCCTTGGAGCGTAAAAACAACTACAAAATGTACCAATTGTAGGCCTGCGAAAGCTGCAGACGCGCCCTCGCTGGGCGGCAACGACAGCGTGGGTTAAGAAACGTCTTTCCTCGCGGCGCCATCTTTGTTTAGCCTCCCCGGCACGTCCGCCTGGGGACCGGCCGACAAACTGGGAATAAACAGTTACGTCTTTATGTACAAGTCAAAGTAACAATTCACTGAAGCGAGTGGCTTTTTAAAATCTATAAAAAAAAAATAAACGTTGAACATGCATATCATTGTTTTCAAATGAAGAAAATAAAAGCACTCATTCAGTACAATACAAATTTTGAGCGTCTACACGTTGTTCAACTCTGCATTGAAAAAGATAAACTGTTCGTAAACTGCTTGCTTTTAGGAACACTGATTTCAAAAAATGACCCGCTGTGCAAGTGGGGGGGCTTTTAATTTGAAAGGAGTCTGGGGAGAGGCCCCCGCCTGACAGCTTCTACTCTGGAAACCTTTCGCCCATGTTCAGGCACTTGAGGTTGTCCAGCATCGCGTCCCATTTTACCGTTGTTGTTTTCATTGTGTGAAAGTGTGAAGCCTTTTCTCAAGAACAATGTGGTTTGCTGTTGTTTTGCCGTTACTTTTTTTTAGCTCTTTCGCTCCTACATTATACAAATTGCTTTATAGTTGCATAACACAATAAAACCCTTAAATGTACAGAGTCAATGCCCAGTAACTGACTATATGTGTGGCAAACGTTCTCAAATTTCATGCATAAAGAAACGATGAGTTCTATTGAAAAACGTGAACATAACAGACAAGCAATCAAATATCTCCACATGTAAAACAACATCAACAACCAAAGGAAAATTAGCATTAACACAATGTACATTCTGATTGCATTGTACCCACTGTTGGAGGCAGATCTGAGTCGTCTGCCTTTGGATTAACACATTTTCATCTTTGAACATGTGACCGTTTGTTAAGGCTCCTTTCCACCTCGCCAACGCCACGTGTGTCGTTAGCGAAGTTCTGCTGCATTCGTGTGGAGTTTTAAACCATGTGATAATTGGGAGGCGTTGCCAACAAGCCGTTCTGCGTCACAGCCTTTTTCTCCTTCCTGTTTATTTACAATACTTTTCCTTAAGAAAACTGAACAACAATATTTATATTCAAGATGCATATACCCAACAAAATGCTTACTGGTAGCAGTATATGGTAGCAGTCGTGTATACGATGATGTTTTTAAAAGTAAGTTTGAAGACAATAGTCGGAGTACAATGCAGTATAACAGTATTTTGTTATGACAAAGTGCGATTCATTATTGTAAAGTGAAAAAAAAGATTTATTATTTACACACCTTAATTTATTTCAAATGAACACTTTGTGGTTTTTGCCAAGAGAGACCCACCCAGTCCACTGTGATTTTAAGAAACGATTTTTCTAATGTCCGTTGGAGTAAAAACGCCCACATTCATCGCTCAGAAGTTTCAAGATGAGAAAACAAGGCCACGCTCGCGTCTCGGGGAATTTATCTTTAGAAGATTCGAAGAAACGTCTGGGTTTTAACCCAAAAAAAAGAAAGAAAAGAAGCCCAACATGAGGAGAATAAAAAGAAAAAGTCACATTGATATTGAGCTCTTTTCTTCCCAGTGGACTGTGATGGCTTCCTGAAAAAAATAAAACCCACAAAACCACATGGAACCGTGAAAGGTTCATCTGCTTGTTTTGTTCGTCTTCTAATTTATTGATAGCTTTTTTTTATTATTTTCAAACTCCAGGAGAACAGAGGGGACAAATACACTGCTCTGTAGTCTCTTAAATAGCTTATAATGTCTTCAGACTCCTCTGCCTCTGAGCCCTGTCCTCCAGCTCGCACCGCCGGGAAACTCACAACAGGATGGTCTCTGAGCGCCTATCACCACAGACGTCCATTAAGAGTCTTGTCTCTTTTCCTGCCAATTTAAAAAAGTATACAGGCACAACCATATTTTGTGCTATACAGCTTTTCTTTCATTCTTCCGATCCAGTTCCTGCTTCTGCAGTTTCAGAAGGTGCGAGACAGTGCTTGATTACAAATGAGCCTTCTTCTAATTGTTCTTCAAAGAAAACTAGTCTTTGCTCATGCCTTCCCTCTGTCTCTGTTGGAGGACGAGTCTTTCTGGCTTTTAGATTGTGATGAACATTGGTGTAATGTGGCCAGTCCAGGTCTCCTGGGTGTAAGCATGTTTGGTGATGGGCAGCAGATGCTGGGGACGATGGTGATGGGCGGGGGACGGTTACCATTGGTCTAGTTGGCAGCTGGCATGTCCTTGTGCGTCTCCTCCTTGTCGCTGTGGGATTTGGGCCAGAGTTGCTGCTGTAGCTCCTTCACCACTCTCTCCAGGTGCTCCCTGGCCTCCCGTTCCTGCAGCAGGTCTGCTCGGAGCTGCTCGCGGTCGGCCTCCGCGTGTTGCAGCTTCATCTGGAGGTCCTCGATCTGGAAAACGCATTGCACAAAACACTGTTTATATAGAAACTGTTTACCCACATGCCTGAGTGCACTATAGCGCCTAGAACCTACACACCTGCTCCAGGAAATGGGAAGCAGGGAGGGCAGGGGGAGTTTGGGAATTGGCGAGCTTTCTGTTCATTCATTTCTGCTATTTTCTATGAAACATTGGTCTAAAAAGCACCCCCTCATCTCAGTAAGGTGATTTTGATTGATAAATTATTAAGCTGCATCTTTACCGATATCTTTACTATTAGCTCCAAAAACTGAACAAACGTTACGCGCGGTGATCACTTCTGTTTATGCCAGTATAAGAGTGGAAATGCGACATGTGTCTGTCCCGAGCCCGAGCTGCTACAGCACAAACATCTCTTAATGACAGCCTTCCAAGGACGACTGCCGTCTCTGCAGGGAGGTACGCAGACGCAGCTGGAGAGCACAACCTCCCTCTTGTTTTGTCTAATCTGCATTTCCCATGGTGCCTGAGGGAAGTCGACGTCTTTTCCTGTTTCCCTTTGGTGCGTGACTTATCAGATGTCTGCGCACTTGGAGCTACACCCATTTATTTTTGACTGGGGAAGAGGAAATTGTGTTGTTGTTTTTTTTTCTTCTTGCCTTCTGCTGTTCTGACCTTGAGCATGTAAGACTGCAAAACGCTGCAATTACTCTGAGGGTGTGGGCATAAGTGTCTAGACTTTCATTGGACAGTTAGCGGCTGCTGTCTGAAGTTTCAGCTCCCGTCTCAGTGTTTTCCAACCCAGTGTGCATGCAGCCACTGACCTGAGCGGAGTATTTTGCGCGGAGGCGTCCGGCCTCGCAGCCCTTGTCGCAGACCCTCAGCTGCCGGGCCTGCTCCAGCTCCCTCTTCAGACGGATCCGCGACTCGTTGGCCTCCTTCATCTTCTTCTCGCTCTCGGCTCGCAGACGTTCGATTTCCTTCCTCAGGTTTCGCTTCGCCTCGGTCGCCTCCCGCAGCTTCTCCTTCTTGGCCACCCGCAGGAATTCGAGTTCCTGGAAGAGAGGGGGACTCGGGATGTTGGTGTCTGTGTGCGATTTAGACGACTGTTGAGTGCAGGCAGTGGATGGGTGTGTCTGTGTGAGCGTTCCTGGCAGTGTCTGCGCTCCTGGGGTAAAGTGTGGGCTGACAGAAGTTAGATCTCCTTCCGTTGAAACACCGAATGAGTGTGTGTTGTGGTAACACACCCATGAGAACCTTTGTTATTGAGAGTTGTTGATTACTACAAAGGAGAGAAGTTCCAGCCCCATCTCACTCAGAGGTTTTATATTAGTGCCAGTTCAGCTCCTTACAGCATGTCGTTGTAAAGTTAGGCTCCTCTTCTTTAGCTCCTACGGTGGGTTCCTCTCAAAGTCTCCTCTAAGCACAGACTAAAAACGAAAGTGCTTTGCTGATTAGGCTTTTCTTCGCTCAGGACGTATTCTATGTTTTTTTTTCTCACCCACGCAAACTCTGTCGTCGGCATTTTCTTGTTCTCCGTCCAAGACCAAGAATAAAGATGGAAGTGTGGCCTCTTCCCTTTGCAGCAACATCCGCTGTCATTGTTACTGCTTGCTAACTCACGCTAAGTCTTCTAATCCACTTTTGCATTTCATTGTGCCCACTTAGAAACATTAAAAAATATTTAGGGAATCTCGAGATTTTTGTCACAGGCTGCTAGTGCCGAGGAATCCAAGCATCTCAGCCAGCAGAGATGCTTATTATTTGGGAATGTTTAATCATCAGGGTTGTAAATCTAAACACTGGCTATCCACCAACAGGTAAAGCATTCGGATCTCTATTTTTCTGCCTTTTTATGTCAGCTAGATTTCTTGTCTACGTGCCAAGCTGCAGTGAACATAACTCGGAAGTGAAATCAGCGAACATGTACCTGCTGGAGGCTGCGCTTGGCCTGCAAGGCCGATCCCAGCTTCTCCTCCTGCTTCACCCTCATCTTCACAATCTCATGAAGAAACTTCTCCTTAGACTCTTTGGAGTCCAGTCCGCTGTCCAGCGCCTGTCTCAGACTCTCCAGCTCGGACTCCAGCCCCAGCTCAGGAGGGGTCATGGGGGTCGCGCTCGGTACGGCGGCGGGAGCGGCGCCCTCGGCCGATGTGACCGTGCAGATGGGCCCTTGGCCGCACGGCGAGCTCAGGTCCTTGGCAGAGCTGGACGAGGTGAACGATGGTGATGACAGGGAAGACAGGGAGGAGGTGACTGTTGGGAGAAAGCAGACCGGAGGGAGGGTCAAGACCAGTGCATTACACTTATTCCAGCTATCTACACATATCTGGCACCGTGTTTCATGCTTACACTCATCTCGGCTCTCCACTTCAATCTCCACCTCTGAATCGTCCTGTGGCGGCGGCTTGCTGGCAGCAGAGGATGGAGGGCAGGAGGCCTCTGGCGCTGGAGGCAGGAGCTCTTCGGTGGCTCGTCTCTTGCGAGGCCTGGAGTTGGCGTTGGCACTTTCACCCGGGGGTTCGCCTCCGCTGGGGTGGGAGGTACTGGGCACAGACGGGGACATGGGGCCCACCTTCCCCAGGGGAAGAGGTGTGAGGGCGACATTCGGGGCCACAGCGTTCTCCAGGCTCTTGTAGTTGTAGAAGCTGCAGGCAAAATTAATTAAAGTATGAGGATATTTACATGCAATAAGCCAAAGGAGTGTTAGACCATTAACAAAAGCTGATTCTGCATGCACGTAAACACAGTCATCACCATATTGTATAGTCAGATTGGAGCAGTCTTTGCCAAACTAGGGTAGAGAAGCACTGAAATAAAGTGCCTGCAGCTCTTTCCTCCCACTTTAAAAGAAACTGGGCCAGATCTACTGTGATACGGCGCAGCCTGCACTGGCAGTGCTGTGCCAAGTGGGTGCCCACATTATGAGTGTGTGTCAAATGTGTGTGAATGGTGGCGTGTGGGAGTCTGTGGTACAGTCAGACTCGACCCCTGTGACACCGGCCCACCCAGACAAGTGAGAGAGCATGCTGGGAGCTCGTCGGATCGAGCCCAGCGAAATGGCAGCCAGCGAGACTTTTTTTTTTCCTCCACAGAACACAACAGAAATCTCATTGTTGATTCATTCGCCCTGAAGTCGGTGGTTTGGATGCGTGGTTTGAAGTGCTGGGCGCTAGGCTCACCTGTCCCTCAGCAGGGCCAAAGGGTGACTGGACGGCTCCTTGTCGCCGGCAGAGATGTGAGGGGACCACGGCCTGAAGGCGGAGGGCCTCTGTCTGGGCTGGATGCAGCCGAGCCCCTGAAATTACACACAAACCAGCTTAGAAGGACGCTAATGTTAGCTTGATGCTTCATATTGTAAAATTAAACAAATCCTATTATTCTTCAGTGTCTAACACATGTCTAACTGTCAGCATGCCTTTGTTTGAGAATATTGCCTGTATCAAATAAAACTCTTTCATTGGATATATTTTTTTGTATTTTGTTGCTGATATTATGATCAGTTTTTTCTCATAAATATTGATTTCACATTCTAATTCGTCCAAATGGCTTCAGGTTCATTGCAAATAAACTAAACACAAACTACACTGACTGTTTTTGTGTGACTGACATGTTGTGTGTCCATAGAGGGGTCAGTGTGGGATCCACTGGTGAACATAGAATAACCCCATGGAAGTTTTTTTTGCTACCATCGATCCTCGCAGGGAACATCCATCATCATATTGCACTTATATTGTGTTACACCTCCTCGCTCCAACTTCGCTCCGTCTCGGTAAGTGAATCGTCATCCGCGCTCGCCTCACAAATCTAAATTTAAGCGCCCCCCTCATGTGAATACGTCCGTATAACGTTACGTCTCACGTGACGCAGCAGCACCAACCTTATTGCAGGAGGACAGCGACTGGAGCCAGTCGTGCTGCTTGTCTTTGTCGGCCAGCGGCGATGGCAGTGGGAAGTCTTCGTGTTTGGACTTTTTGATGGGGACAGGATCGGACGCCTGGAAGAGAAAAAAGAACGGTTTTAGATTTTTTTTTAATTTAGTTTAGTACAAATAGGAAAGTCGAGGGCCGTGCCTACATGAACCCACAATCAGAACCACTCTCCCTTCGCAAGCAGGGAAAGAGGGAAATCGGTCCCAACTCAAACACGCCTGGATGTGCACATACAACCCGGTGGATTCTTTTTCCCACGTAGCACGAACGCACCGCCAGTCGCCCGTTGGCATGTGGCGAGGGCAGACGTGACCAAAATGTCAGTGAACTGAAAATGCACCCAATAGTGCGAGACAGACCAACAACTGTGTGTTTGTTTGTGTTGATAGGGGGAGTGCCAGCGGAGGTGTCTGATAGCTGTGAGCGCCAGAGTGTGTAAATTTAGATGCGGTGTTGACTTTGTGCGTGTGTGTGGCTGGGGAAGTTGTTTCAGGGTTACTTAGTCACACAAAGGACCCAATATAGCTAGGTGTGTTTGCTCATGGGCAGCCAAGAGAGGAGGCAAAGGGTGACTGGGGCAGTGTGTGTCTGTCGGACGCACAGCCTCCCATACAGACGCACAAGCAGAGGCTTGTCTCTCCCCGCTGTGCGGCTATGACCTCAGCCCGTCTGCGCCGAGCCTGTCACTGGCTGACACGGGCTGCAAATACATTCTGATGCCAATCCAAAGCGGCTGATTAACGGTAGGAGATTAACTCGCACCCGGAACCTGGACCGGGTCGCCGGTGTCGGCCGGTATAAGAGCCACTCGATCGCTCTCTGTGGATTCCTGAGGGATGTCCTCAGTAAGCCGGTGTCCTGCCAGCCCCCCTCCCACCCCCCCAGTGGTGCCAACAGGTGGTGGTTTGTGATGGGTTTACATTCCTCCGCTCTCTCTCTCTCTCTCTCTCTCTCTCTCGATGCTGCGCCACATGTCCGCGTAATCGGAGCTGCTCTCGCAGGAAAGTGGTGCAGCGAGACGGGCAAATACCAGCGGCGTGACAGCCGTCCCCGGCCCACCTGGCCTCACCGCCTGCAAGTTCACTCCAGAACCACGGAACTTGCACGGTTTTTGTGTTCTTATCTGACAAAACATCTGTGGAGATGCTTGGTCCATTTGTAGGTTATGTGAAGATAAAATGTGGCCTATATAGCAGAACGGGAGGGTTCAACCCAGACTGGCTGCTCCCTCTCTCTCTCCTCTCTCAGCTCTCATCAGTCCTCCTCTCTCTCTCCTCCCCCATCCTCTTTTCTCTGTCGTTTCTTTCTCTCCTCCTCTCTCTACATCTCTCTCTCTCGTCTCTCTTACTCCCATCTTTTTGCATCCTTCCGTGGCGTGGGCGGTTTTTAGGTCGCAGTCTTGCATTCGTTTCTTCTCGTCTCGTCTCTCTCTCTCTCTCTCTCTCTCGCTCATGCAGCGCTGCCTCTGGACAAAGTCTCCGTGCCACGTGCCAAAGCTCGTCTCGTGGATTTTGGCTTGCCAGCGCCACAGCTCTCCATCAGGCTGAGACTTGACCCTGGTAATCTTGGCCAGAGGACAGCGTCGAGGGGTCAGCGCTTGGCAGCTGGGCTCATCCGTGGTGGGGGATTCAGGGGAGGAAACGCTCCCTGTACGTCTGGGTTGTGTAACCTCCAGCTGTGCCCGATCCTCCGGCTCTCCGGCTGATTTCAGGCCGTAGGAACTGCCGACCTGAGGCCTCCCCAGGTTACATGACCTCTGTAGCGTGGGCTCTTTTACCAGCTCCCCCCACACGTCTGACCTCGCACCCTGCCGCGGGTGAGGACTCCTCCGCCCGCCTGCTAATCTCACGCTCCCACCTCTGCTTGAATTACAGACCGGATCAAACAGTGTCAAACCGGGAAATCTGCCCCTCTAATAAATACCTGCTCAGTGACGCACATACAGTGAGACCCTGAATGGGCGGCGAGCGCGACGCTTTTATTGGACACCTGACCGTGTGCTGATAAGACCCACTTGCGGCAAATAGCGGATCCAGGCTGGACTTCAAAGACACAAAAATGTGTGTGTACATCCATGCGCTCTGTGATCCGGTGTGGATTACGCAGCATAGACAGGATGTCACACTTCTAAGATAAGACTTTATGGTTTGCTGAGGTGTGCGTTACACATGCCGTCTATGCACTCAGCACAGACACCTCGCTGAGAACACGACACCTCGTAACAGCTACAGTGCTCACCGTCATTACTCTGGTATCTGGGGGACAACGCTGACCTTTGCTATTAAAAGTCAGATATCCGTTTTTTTTTAATATGTAGGGATTAAAGCGAGCAGATCGGTCAGCGCCCCGCTTCACACATGGCAACTAGGAATATCCCCTGCATGAGAAACTCAGAGCCGTGAGTCAAGGGGCAGGATATGTGGAAATACTGAGAGTGGCAGGGTCATCTCAGCTGCCGTAGGGGGCCCCATGCAGGGGCTCATGTGTGAGCACGTGTCTGGGCAAGTGTGTGTTAGCAGTGTGTGTGTGTGTGTGCGTGTGTGTGTGTGTGTGTGCGCGTGGTAGAAACAGGATGGGTGGGGCGATAACAGACTTCACGGTTGAACACTGTCTGTGTCTTTTGAAACCCTCGGTTTTAGCTGACTTCCTCTGTCTGCAAGACACTGGTGTTTGTCATAGTGAGACTAAAACACTATGAATAGTTCGTGAACAAGAAAGGCTAAAGGGTTGCTCCACCAAACCGCCGCTCTGCATCCGTCATCCTGGAGTGGAATTGGTTTATTTGCATCATGTGCTCTCAACGCCAGCAAAGCCGAAGGCCCGACGCCGCCCGTCTGCGGAGGAGAGCGCACACGCATGTTGAGGGAACCTTACATAACTCGTACAGTAGAAAGACGACGGGGGAAGCGAAAGTTGGGATGAGAACTTTCACTGTGTTGACCTTTGGGACAGTTTAACAAACTTGTTTAATCATCAAGTTTGGGGCGTTTCACAACGCTCTGAGACCCCCGGTGGCTCCAGCATGGGAGAAGGCGCTGCCCGCTGGAATGCGTGAAATGCTCACAATCAGCTGTGCTTTGTGGAGAAAACACTGGCTCCTTTATTCATTTGCACCTTTTTTTTTACTAATCGGTGGGGCTGGCTGCTAGTTGCTGGCTAGTAAAGCCAGGATGCAAAGGTCACGGTGGGCTACAAGCGAGTCAGCGAGGCGAGAGGTCAGAGAGGTTTTCTACCGCAGATCAAACTCCAGCCCCGAAGCTGCTGGGGAGAAAACGACAGACTGCAGATATTAGAGCATTATCTTCATAAAGATAAGGGGGGGGGGGCAATTTGCCTTAAAGCGCCACTAAATGTCAACATGTCAACAGGGGAATCTGTTACAGTCAAAACTAAATGTGGAGGAAAGGTTATATTTGCTAGACCGAGCTGGACGGGCGCCAGCGTGGGCCTGGGAGGCAGCCCATGGTTTACAGAGAAACAGGCTGGGGTGAAACTCGCCTCAGGAGAAACGCTGATGCGAGGATGACGCAAATACCTCGCGGTGTTGAAAACGAGCGGAGAAACGGAGGGGGACCGACAAATCAGACGGCTTTGAAAAGCGCCGCGCTCTAATCTGCCTTTTGACACAATCTGTCATTTCCATCTCCCTGCCACCACCTTCATGTGTTTTTTTTTGTTTTTTTGGTGGGCCACTCCCTCCTCCTCCTCCTCCTCCTCCTCCTCTCGCGGTCTGCGCCGAACCCGCCGCCCTGGCTCTGCTCGTCTATCTGTCTGAGTGCACTTCCTGTGTCAAAGATTACAGGATGTCCTCTACAAACATGCAAGATTCCAGTCGCACAGAGCGACAGCGAGCTGAATGCACGAGCCAGTGAACACCGAGGGTTCGGGTCCAGAGCAAACGTCCAAAATGGACGCCTGAATTACTTCAGCTTCCCCAGAAAAGTCAGCACTAAGCACTTTAAGTGGCTTAAGCGCTTCCCCTGTGTCAGCGTCAGTCCTGCATCGCTGCACCACGCTCGCACCTCGTCGGGGTTCGATGCACAGGTGGCTTCAACCGAACAGCGTCCCTCCCGACGGGGCCCAGATGAAAGGGCACAACCTGTTCTCTCTGCTCTGTCTTCACACGGCGGCTGAGCGGAGCCGCGCCCTGCCTCTGACCCGGCGCCGGCCTCCCTACAGCGGTGGGAAAGGGAGGGGCCCCTTCCTCCAGACCGAGCGAGAGCCGCGCTCACCTCGAGCTGCATCGGCCGGAGAGAAAACCGCACGTGCTGAGAAACAAACAGGTGTCAGACAACATGTTGTGCTGGTGTTTGTGGGAGAGGGGGAACGCGAGGCCGAGCGAGGGCGCCGGGGTCGCAGCCTGCGTTCGTCCACCGCCGGCCTTCCAGCAAACAGCCCACCTGCACGCTGCACCTGGTTTCCGAGTGCGCCGCTCGGCCGTGGGCAGCGCCGTCTGGGAAAGACTGCTCTTTAACCACCTGCTTATGCTAATTCCCCGCTCAGAGTGACACTCCACTCCTCTCCTTGCGCTTCGGTTCAACATCGAGGAAAGAGGAGCGCGCCGGATAAAAATACAGCGGCCGCTCGCCGGAGCGAGATTCCTCGACTGTGTGTTTGTGGGTTACACACACGCGTCGAGCTCCAATTTTGGCAACTAGTTCATCCCACCATCATCTCCTTGGCTGAGGAGTCGCCGAGAACAATGAGGCCTCTGTCTGCGATGAAGTAAATAGTCAGAACTCTCTGTATACAGCGCGGCGTCTGCAGCAGGCCTCTGCACAGGATCAAATTAACGCCATTATTCAGGCGTCTCACCGCTCCGACTTGGAGATGAACTGGTTTGCTGACTGCACTTGTAATGACCTCATGTAATATTCACTTTGATATAGAAGGAAGCAGTTCTCCCAGGCTCAGCACATAAGTTGCTGTATTTATTCTCTGCGTGTAGTGGGTTATTAAATGCGAGCGTGGACTTGTTGGACGTGTTGGGAGCAGCCAGAGACACCTGCCAGGCACCAACCCAACACCGTGCATGTGTGCGCGCGTGTGTTTGCACAGACAAATGGCAGATGTTCAGACTATCAGGTAGCTGTGGATAGAGCGGAGGCCCCGGCAGTACCTGCCCGTACCACGTCTCCTCACATAACCCATCACTCATCTCGTTCTGGGGGGGAAGCTTCGCCTGCATTCCCCTGCTGCTTGAAAGAAAGCAGCAACAACGGCCAAACGCGCCCCGGATCGCTTCAGGTCAGGCTGCAGCTTCATGTACTGATGTACTGTAGCATTGGCTCCAAAAATGACTTAATGCCCATCGATATTAAAGACAGATAAGACGCTACTTCGGTCTGCTCGTCTCCAAAGGTTGACGGTGGGAGAAATACTACACAGATGGTGCACAGCCAGAATGAAATGAATTGTTTTCCAGAGCACGCCACCGAAACACAAGATTTATCGAATTTTCACAGCTTCATTTAAAATGTGCAAATCAAAACTTGCACGGCGACAGCGACGTGCACTGAAGAAACGCGCCTGTGAGTAGGAGTAATGAGAGGGAGGGCAGCGAATGGCTCCTCTGGTACCGCAGGCCTTCCCACAGCCGCCCGGAGGCCCTGCAGAATGGCTCCCGATTCACACAACACACACGCACAGAAACAGAGAAGGAAAGGGAAGCGATTGGGAGCTTTGGGAAGGGAGCAGGGGTCTCCATTTCCTCTCGCCAAATTTGCTTTGGCAACTCTTTCCGTGGGAATGGTGGGAGACCAGCGCTCCTCGGCCGGAGAGAGCCAGGGATCGGCCCACCGAGGAGACGGAGGGCTCCAAAGCCCAAGATGGAGACGGGGGCGGGGGGTAAGTAAATACAGCTGGACGTCTCTATAGCTTTTGCCTTTTCATCCCTTTGTGGGTTTTGTTGTTTTTAGTTGGATCAAACACTAACAGTGGGACGCCGGGACGATGGGCTGGAGGTATGGAATTAGCCATCAAAGACCAATATCTGATGCGTTTTCTATATGAATCCTTTACACTGTAAAGGATGAAGACAAATACAACGCTGATTTAATTAGAGGCTGTATCAACTTCTTATGAAGCGTGTTTACGTTTGCAGCTGCGTTTTAAGACTCGGCCCAGAAAAGAATTTAATGTCCACATAATGATCACCAACAGCAAATGTTTTCAGGCCTTCTAAAAGCAGGATAATTCAATTTGCTGCTTTTTTTAAAGTTCTTTTAGTCGCTGTTTATGGACTAATGGACATTTGTATCGATCTGGACGTGCAAATGTGTTTGTGTACATGTGTTGTGTCTCCAATTTACCATAAAAATTTTCAAATGTTTACTGGTCCAAACATTAGAAAACAGACATTTACAAGAACTGGAACCGATGACAGCTGTTAATTTGTGTTGACTGACGGAGACGGAACTACAAGTTCATGCCGTGCGCCGCGGCAGAGCAGAGGGAACATTCCTCCGTTCACCGCTCTCGTAAATGCATGCCGCTGCTTTCTGGACGGAGGGAGGTGGTGAGGAGGCGCAAGTGGGAGGAATCTGCTGATGGCTCTTTTACTCGAATCAGTGCAAAAACTGGCCCCGTTTAAAAGCAGGCCAGATGTGAATTATGGGTAACGGGGAGGAGGAGGAGGGGTGTGTGTGTGTGTGTGTGTGTCTCTCTCTCTCTTTCTCTCTCTTTCTCTCTCTCTCAGATAGGGGAATACAGAGCAAAGGCCATTCCTCTGCTTTGTGAGAGGGTTAAGACACAAATACATAGGTAGAGTCTGACTTCCAAGTATGACCTACGGTGCAGTGGACCCCAGCAGCCAGTCGTTCAGGTAACGCCGTCCCCACTACGCTGCAGCACATGCCTTCACGTGTGAAGGGCCGAGCCAACGGGCGCAAACACACGCACACGTTTGCGCTGTGGTTCAAAGGCGCGCCAACTCACACACAGACACACGAATGCAAACACAGCCGAAAAAGCAAATCCACCCAAGCCCCACACATCAAAGGCGCTGGCGGTGAATGGAGCTGAGGAGACGGCCGATAAAGCACACCGCCGCACCTGAAACAACCCCGGGACCGATTTCACCCAGAACAAAACACCAGGCGCCGTCGTGCCCTTCTTGCTTTGACCACACGGCTTCTTCCTCGGCACAAGTCTCTGGTTACGAGTTGATGTCAGTGCACCCTGCTCAGCGACTTCCTAAAACACGGTCAAAGAACCCCCCTCGCTGTAGGTGCATTGCGTGTCCTTGCACTGGCACTCTGTGGTGCGCGTCTCCTCGTCAGGGAGGAGGATGTGGGGGAGTCGGTGAGGGCGGGGGCTCGCAGCCAAATCCCCTCTCATCTTACAGGCATCACTAAAGCCCCGTCCCTGGAGCCCTGCCCGACCAGGCACCAGGATAGACCACCAATTACAGCCTTAACCTCTGCGGTGCCCTCTGTGTTTCCATCTCGCTGTCACCTACAGCTGGAGGGGGGGTTGATAAAGGACGCTGCCCCGTGGGAGACCGCGAAAGCTGCTACCGTTACAGGCACTGTCTACTGACCCGGAGGAGACCACGGCGTGTCCCTTACAGAGATCCATCTGTGGTTCACCACCACCACTAGGAATAAATAAATATTAGGACATGTCAGTACGATGAGGAAGAAACAGGACCAGCATCAGCATCACACTCGGCCAGGTCTACACGCGCTTTGCATGTGTATTACTGATCTGGAATAAAACTGTGGAGTATCAAACATAGTGGCCCGGTGAAACGTAAACAGGAGAATAATTCATGCTATGACTCAGTAGCTATAAATGAACTGTTGATAACATAAACAAGCCTGCGGCAGTCGAGACAGTGAAGGTGAGATGATCGTTAAAAGGATAATGGAAGGTGTGAATCCTACAGTGAGCGGGGCTGCGTGGACCACCGCTACTCCTGCTTCACAGTAAACAAGCCTTTATTGGCTCGGAATGAATGAATAAGTACAAGTGATTGACCAGTTCAGCCTGTTTAACTCTATAATGAAGTGGGTTTTGTTTTTTGTTATTGAATGGAAGCTTTTCAGCAGATGTAGCTGCGCCTACATCCATCTACATACAGCTGCAGTGACTGTCTCAACAGATATTGAGGAAGACGATCCCGGATTCACCTTGTGCCTCGTTTTGCCCCCAGGCGTGTGGGACCGAGCAACTGAGGCAGGACGTGATGGGATTAGGGCCGTTTGGGGGGGGGTGGGGGGGTTCACAGGCCACTATGCGCTTTACTAAGTAGCAAGACCCCTCCCCTCCTCAAGGACTAGACGTTGACACAAATGAGGGAGAAGTGCGTCATCTTACCCCGAGGTGACGGCGCTGGTGACAGACAGCTGCTGCTGATCGTCGGCTGCTTTTCAGACCTCAGCAGTGACATCTGAGCTCGTCTACTTTTATGGAGCTTAAGAAGACTTTAAGAGAATTAAAGCACTCAGCATCCTGGTTCTGTGTCTAATCTAAATCAGGCTTCCGCTTTTAAAAAGTTAGGGCACGTTTTAGATTCCCTGAAATGAAATCAGTTGAAAACCAAAAATATCAGGGAATAAAGCTGATAAGCCGCCATTTCAGCCACGCTCAGGCATCCCGTCCAAGCGCTAAGCCCTCGCTCTGCACAAAGCAGCCAGTCTTTCAGGGAGCAGAGCTCGCATGGCTGGAGGCTGCGCTCCTCTTCCTTCCCCGTCTGTGGGGTGGGACGGGGTCAGACTGTCAGCTGGGAGCCGCCACCAGCCTCCCGAGCAGACGAGCCGCCACCAGACAGCGGCTCCCTATATGCACAAAAAGCCAACTGTACGTACTGACGGCGCTGTTTGTTGTCACTGGGCAGCGAGCGGGCCGACACAGTGGGTCGATAGAAGGCACCCCGCGGAGCCCGCGCTCGGTCACGGTGAAACACGAGCCGGCTGTCGAGGCGCAAGGAGTGGGCTTCAAGTGTTAAACGCAGACACAGGACGTGATGAAGCGTGTGAAGTGCAACATACCATGGGAGTTACGCTACTATTACTTCTACTAATACTACCAGGAACATATAAACCCTGTTAAAGTAATGACTACTGGTTCAGAATGAAGGCTTCCTGGAGCTCATGACAGACAGCTACCTGCAACATAATCACAGCAGCATCAAACCAGGGGACGCCAGAGATGCGGGCGCTCTCCATTAGTTAAAAGCTGAAGTGAAAACACCTGAATGCAGCCGCGGGCGCTGCTTACTTACTGGGACGGGCTAATGGCGCAGAATGAGAGGGTTCACTTTAAGGGGTCCACGTGCCGCGGGAAAGATTGTGCGGGAGCCTGTTGTGTTTCAGCGGCGTTTTATGCAAACTCACAGGGGTCGAACTCGGCCAAACAAACACAGGCGTAAATGGAAGTCTGTCAGACAGGAAGTTAGCAAATGCAAGGTGAAAAACGAGAAGTATCTCAAGCGAGACGCATGAGGTCATAGCTAAGTGCTGCTTCTTGGGGACCTTTCAGACACCAGCCGTGTTCCTGTAACGCCGCAGCTGGTGGAGTTTCCTGTCTATCACAATTCATCAGACTGGACTTCCTGCTAACTCTCGAGCGATTTATCACACGAGGGGGGGGGGGAGATCACGGTGAGCTCCACTCGCCACTGGATCCGTACAAGTGTTTTAGGGGAGAGTCTGGGCAGAGTCCCAAAACTGTCACATGCATTTTCCCGCGGCGAGAGACTCTGAGCGGTGACTCTTGACACACTCGACTAAAGTGCGAGAGCGGATGCCGCTGCACATGTGCTGCATGTACCGAGCTCACGGCTCAATGTCTGCGGGCTCACTCTGGCAGCGCAGGCATAATGGTCTGAGCTGTTAGCGAGCACTCCAGTTGTGCCGTAATGGAAATGTTTTCGACAGCTTTCAGACACTTGGCACTAATGATGTTCTGCATGCCCTGTGGCCATGTGGGATTTTTTTCTTCCCTTCTTCTCCCTCCAATCAGTCTGCTGAACAGTTTCACCAGCAGCAAAGCCATAGAAACGTGCCAGCTCAGCCAGAATGCTGCTGCCTGGACTCAGACAAGTTAAAATAGAAACAGGCTAAAGAGAAAATATACTTTCCACATTATACGGACTTATGTCCTGTGGACTCATAGACACACAATGCACAATGCAATATAATGCATTCTGTTGACACCATCCACTGCTGCAGGCTCTGTATGTCATATGCCAGTGCTGCCAGTTCATCCATCTAGATGCATTTGCTCCATGAAAATCTAATTTTGGACCGGGGTATAATTATCCCTGCTCTGTATGAACAAGTTCCTTGAGTCCCTTCCAGGTGAAGTCACTCTTTCTTTAATTCATGCATGCACGGTTTTGAAAAGGTTGTCTACTTGGGAATGTGACAGCTGTTGTTACAGTAAAGGACTGAACCTCTGGAGACTAGTGTCGGTGGCCACAACGGTGACTTTTACCTTAATTTTTAGTGGAGGTGTGTGAGCGGTGGCTACTGCAGCCACTGCCGGTCACAAACTACTGAACAAGATGCAGCTTCAGAATATCTTTCCTATGGAAAAGACCAGACCAGAGACTAGAGGCAGATATTACAGCAATTTGTCCAGGTGGCAGTCTAAAAGCAGATAACTATTAACATAAGGCAATAAATTTAATTTGTCACGCTGAAGTAGGGGAGTCCACGATGGGCGAAAGCCTTATTAAAGCCAGCCAGACAGAGCGGACAGGAGGAAGGAATCAATGAGAACCAGAGGCTCCCCGAGGGCCGGCGCAGAGGAGGGGACTGTTATTGTAAATCAATTGTCGGCCAATTCATTTTCATTGATAGCATCAGGATAATGACGCAGTGTAATAAAATGGTAATTACGGCCGTCGGCTCCAGCGGTGGAGAAGCCTTCGCCAACGTAAGCCGCGGCGACACGCCGGCGGCCGCGTTCAGCGGCGGCGCGCGCTCGGCGGAATGCGCCGCGGTTGTCGCTAGCTGTGACGACGCGCACGGAGCCTCTCACGTGCAGCCGCGGCCTCTGATTTAATCCCCGAGATATGCGGCCCGATGACAGCGGCAGATGGCTCAGTGAGCAGATTAAAATCTCAGCGACTAACCTCGCACCAACCCAAACAGACGCACGGCAGGGAGGGAGCGCAGACAGTCGGAGCATGTTTCCGAGCCCAGACAGCAGGAAGGGTAGAAAAACGAGGGCGTTTAGATTGTTTAGTTTGGCTCCGTAGGAACCGCAGACACCGTAAAGCCTCTCAATCAGTGGCTCAGGGGTCAACATGGCAAACCAATGCTGCTCTGGCCGTGCTTTGTTTGTTAGGATGGCAGATTAGGCTGGAGCCACTAAACTAGCAGGAACTTAGCGACCCTTAGCAAAAGCCTTCCTTAAGCTAAAACTAGAGCTGGACTGTTGTTTTATTCAGTGAACGTGGCGAGTACTGGATATGTTTGAACGTAAAGATCGCTGCAGGTGATGTCTCTCGTTCCCCTCCACTTGACAGTCTGTCATCATAGATACAAGTGTATATGCAAATGTGAACTTGTCAAGCATGTCAAACAACTTGGAGTTTTGGAGTGTGCTGTGCTCCGTCTACTCGCAGGGGTGGAAATCAGGGGAAAACAAGTGCAACAAGGAGCGTAGCACGCGAGGATTCATCCAGTAGCGGTGAACGCGCTGAAGGTGAGCTCCGTCCTGGGGGCGGTGCGACTTTCGTCTGTGCCGATCATTACAAAGGCTCCGAAATCAGAGCGTTACGGGTTGGACGCCGACCAAACAGGCCCTTTCTTCTTCATTATGCACAGGAGGATGGGAAAACGCTGACAGCCATTCCGCTGCCAGGCTCTGTGCCCTACTTCCACCCATAAAACTTGCACACACGGCTGAGGTGCCGGTCCCTCCAGAGCCAAACACCACCAGCTTGGCAGCGATGTCAGGGAACCAGTCAACGCTAGTCATTGGCTCAGCCATGGTCTGCGAGTCAAATGGTTTTGGTCTCAAATACAAACTCCTGCCACCAAAGCAAACCACGGTCTTCCTCTTTATGACACGACATCTCAGTTCAGCTGAAACAACTTCTGTTTTGCCAACGTCCCCCCCAAAAAAGACACTGCTTGGCTCTGGGCAGTAGTTCCTTATAGTGGTTATCAGGAACCTGTGTCATTTGAATCATTTGTCATTTTAGCTGCCAGACATTGGCGACCCAAATATTTAAGTAAGTCAAACCATATGGGCACTGCGCTCATTAAATAAGTTCAATTAAATGAAGTGGTAAAGCGGGCGGTGGAGTTTGGAGAGCGTTACTGCAGGAGGCAGCGGTGGTATGAAACCGAAAAAAGGCCGCCGTCCCGCTGGAGTCGTCCAAAGGGCAGCTTGAGCAGGGTGAAGTTGGGGTCACGTCGTTCCATGCCCCAAGAAGACAGGACAGTGGTGTCTGTTGCAGGAGTTCAGCGGGAGGTGAGCACACAGACCCCGCGTCATAAACAAGTCTGAAGTTTATAGCCACTATTTGGGTTTGTTGTTTTCCGCAGCATTCTGGCCCTGACGACTCACCAGGAGGGAGGGGTCGGGGTGCAAAGACACAACAGGGACGAGCGGCGCGAGGACGCCTTAGAAACAAAGGGAAGTGGAGGGGAAAAAAGTGTGGCCAGTAAAACACGGGGTCATTCACGGAGCAGCATCAGGTCAGTCTGGCTGCCATCGTGACCTGCATCCTGCACCCGCAGTCTTAAACGGAGGAGCGGAGGAACAGGTCGGCTGCTTATAGAGAACAAATGAGAAAGAAAGACGATGGGGAGAGAAAGGAGCTGGGAAGGAAAACAAATGGCAGGATGTTGTGGTCGTGTGGGTGGGGGGGGAGTTTCGTAGGCCCTCTTCTTTCCTCACTGGAATCTGTCTTAATTAAAAAGGATTGGTTTTACAGTAAGTGTGTGCCCGAGGGAAGCCGACTGTTCTCCAAACATGCTCTGAAGCAAGACAGCCGTGAGGGAGACGAGGTGGGGTTGAGCGCTTTCGAGATCCCCTCCCCAACATGCTCAAAGAAAACCAGTTCTGTACTGCACCGCAAGAAGGTTCGTCGCATACGAGTCGCGGCAGAACCATAACAAGTTGGGTCCTCAAAGCCGATCCCACCTCGACCAGCTGGCTGATTTACATCCGCGGAGCCATCAGGACGTTTGAGTTATGACTATGTGATGAAAGGTAAATGAAGAGCTGGATTAGTTTAGATGACTGCCAAACACATTAATGAACCAGGAAGGGGCTGTATGTGCTTTAGCTTGTGTCGTTGCCACAGCAACCGGGCCGAGGCATCAGTCAGCCGGCGTTCCCATCAATCAGGGTGTGTTTTGTGGGAGGTGTTGACTGGCGTGCCTTGCTCAGGAGCTGCACGCTCATGCACGGCCACACACCTGGGCCGGCAGCCGTGCCGCTGTGATGAGCAGACGGCCTGCAAAGTCACAGCTGATTAGCTTTAGATAACTGGACCATGTCAGGTCGGGGCCCGACACATTGACTGACTGGTTTACTGCCTGACTGACTCGATACGCACGAGACAGCTAACGGGGCACAGACTAACAAATGTGTTCACCGTTGACATCAGCTTCCTGTATAGGTGTGAGCTGGTGTCGGCCCGGGCCTGCCGTGTCGGCCTGAGCCGTCGCCATAGCAACTGGCAGGCCTGTGGTTTTACTGGAGAGGACTAGACTCGACTGTGTCAAAAGCAGACCCCCGGCGCGACCCCACACGCGCGTCCGCATTTACATACATGCGAAGTGTTTACACCAGAGAGCAAGGATCAACGTGACCTGCCAGAAACACGCCGCACGCTGCTGTTCGCTTGGTCAGAGTGACATCTGTTTGCTCATGGATTTGGCCAGATTCTCTGTGTGTGGGTTAAAGTGCGTGCGTGCGTGCGTGCGTGCGTGCGTGTGTGTGTGTGTGTGTGTGTGTGTGTGTGTGTGTGTGTGTGTGTGTGTGTGTGTGGGCGGGCGCTGACTGCACTCACACTGACAGCATGAGTAGAAGGGCAAAGAGCTGGTAAGTGACTCACCTCACCTGTTTGCAGACAGGCAACAGTAGCCATGAGAGTGTGTGTGTGTGTGTGTGTGTGTGTGTGTGTGTGTGTGTGTGTGTGTGTGTGTGTGTGTGTGTGTGTGTGTGTGTGTGTGTGTGTGTGTGTGTGTGCGTGCGTGCGTGTGTGTGCGCGTGTGTGTGTCGAGGGGGGTCATACCGATGCACGCTTGTGTGCCAGCATGTGTCGACTGCCTCACTCTCTCTACTGTCGACACACACACAAATGCATGTACACTGGCTCGGCTGGCGTGTGGGAGTTTTTACTGCAGGTGAGCTGCATACCACGAGCTAAGCTGCAGCAAGATAGGCCGATAACAGACATGCAGGTATGGGCATGAGGCACAGATGTGGAATGATGAACAAAGGTTCAATGCAGCTGCAAACATAGCAGGCGTGAGCGGTTTGACTTAGACTAAACAGTAATTTCTGCGCGCGCGCACACACACACACACACACACACACACACACACACACACACACACACACACACACACACACACACACACACACACACACACACACACACACACACACACACCAATCAAGAAAATGGCAGTGTTGCAGCAGCAGCTGCATTCACACCTGACCTTTCACTCACTTGTAGAATCAAGTGCACTCCATCAACTGACTGACTGACTGACTAACATACCTCTCCTCTAACACACACACACACACACGCACACACACACCACTGGTTGGCCGTCAGCACTCCGCGCCTCTAATGCACCTCATCTTTCATGTGCGGAGAGGAAACGGCTCTGCTCGTGCTGAAACACTGGATTAGCAGCATCATGCGCTGACAACCCTGCATGTGTTGCGTTCAGGTGTGATTAGTCAACGCTACCTAACAAGACCTGAGTTCAGGGTCTCACTCAGTGACACCGGCACGGTTCCATCAGGATCCAGAAGGAAGAAGCCTGAGAACAGTGGAAAGCCTACAAACCCTTCACCTCTAAATGGGCTTTCTACTGAAGTAAAAAGCCCCATTGGACGATGCTGTTTAAATCTGCTGGACTGTGGCGCTGCTCTGACTTCGCCTCACTGTTTCGATTTGCTGCACACATACCGCCTGTCTGTCGTGTCTTGCTCTCTTCCATTCCACACCCTCCAAATTCTTGGAATCGAGTTTCCCTCATAACCCTGCCGCCATCCCCTCCCCGTCCTTGCACGGGGTTTTTTTTTTTCTTTTTTTGTTCTTGTACTACTCGGAGTCTGGCATGGCCTGTGTTTTTCACCATAGAAACCGACATAACAGACCGACACAGCCAAGCTCGAGCTCTGCAAACAGAGACCAAATAAAATTCATCATTCAGCCTTTTTCCCCCCTTCTCCCCTCTCGCTTCATGAGGCACTCACGCCTTATTTTAGAGCTGCTCCAGCAGGATGAGGAGGGCGGGGGGCTAGAACAAAGTTCTGAACACAGACGTCATTCGGCAAGTCTCCTGCTAACGGCATGATAAAATAAAAATTGAAGGAAGCAATTGAACAAACTATAGAAATAGATCCAGACATTACCACACCTGCAGACATAATAACATCCTCCTACAACTGCTGGTTCTTATCATAATGTTATTGGTTACTACATCACTGGATGGGACATTACGTGCTACAGCAGTTGTGATGTACATCGATGACCTTAATCATCGAATCGTCCCGACCAGGAGGCGACGGCGTCGCCGTCCCGCATTCAACCTTGCTTTTAAAAACGCAGCACTGCACGCGAATGTATCCGAAACCCAATTTGATCCCATTGTCATGATGTAATCCCTGCAAAATGTTGGATATTTGTTTTAGTTATGTAAGCCCGCGGCCCCTCCAAACCCTCCACCGGGTCTGCCAGATGGAGCGAGTGACGAATCTCAGACGTTTGGCGTTTCCTGGCCAGAGAAGCAGGGGAAGGCTGACTGGCTTCCAAGCCATTTCCTACGACGCAAACTGTTCAATGAAACCCACACATCTCGGAGTGTGTCTGAATCAGTGGAAAACAACAGCGGTGTTAAAAAGAAAAAAAGTGAAAAGGCGAGTGCACATGTGGTGCGGCTTTGCATTGGTTTCTTCCGCTGTGAGTGGGGAAGCCGGCGCGCGGTAATGCCAGCGTAACCAGCGCGTTGCTGCCCATTGTGCGCTGCCAAAGACCCGGCAGCTGCACATCTCCCCGAGCCAACTGTACGACTTTATAAGACCCAATTAAGGCTAGATAGCATCGAGTTTAAGACCTATTTGAGAATAGAATTGAAAAAACTAAACTTGTGAAATTTTGCTTTTGTGGTCCAGATGGATGCTGTTTTACTTTCTTAAGCATCCACCAGCACAGGTTGATGTTTAGACTAGTGAGTATCTACCAGTACTAAAAAGCAACATTTGTTTCAATGCCAGGCTCCGTAATTCATGCGCTTGCCTTTTTTCGCACACATTCATTAGGGACGACATGCACACAGACACACTGGGCCACTGTCAGCTGACACTAGCCAGCGCCAGGCCAATCGTCCGGCCGTCTGTTACTCTGGACAATCGGCCCTCAGCAAAGCCGATGGCCCACTGGGATATCTGGGGATGGGAGAGCAGAAAGTGGGAGGGAGGACGAGCACCGACGGTGGCTCTGGAAATAGTGTACGTGACACACAGACAAGAGCCAGAGAGGCCGACTGTGGCAGAAGACGTCACAGAGCCTCTATCAGCTGTCTCTGGATTCTGTCAGCTGTCTGTTGCAGTCTCTCTCTCTCTCTCTCTCTCTCTCTCTCTCTCCCTTTCTCGCTCTCTACTGAGCCTTTAACCTCAATTGCCCAAGTGCCATGTCTTTGTCCTGTCTGTCCCTGTCAATTCAAGCGCCCACGCGCTGACGCAGACCCTGTAGCTTCTATTGCTTATCCTTATAAACGCACCATTTTCTGATTCAGCCGCCAAGCGTGGAGGGCACTATTAGACCGTACGCTTCCCGCTGATCCAAGGTCTGTTTTCTTACCCAGGCGCCTCCTACCCTCCTCGTTTCCCCATCGTCTGCAGGCATGACACAGTTACATAATTGCATTTGGTAAACTATGTGACAGCCCCCCTCCCCGCCCCCCCAACTCCCCCTGCTTCTCCCCTTCAGCTCCCTCCAACCTCACATAGCACTCATCTGTTATGTCTGCGTCTGAGGAGACGAGATTCCCAGACAGACTTATCACAGTCTGTTTTGTTGCGGCACAGTGGAACACATTCACTTTCATCTGCGCCTTCAAAAGGAGAAGAAAAAAATAATTCCTCCCAATCAAAGATTGCGTTCGTTTCAATGCTGAGAAACTCCAGATAAAGTGGCCTGACTGTAATCTCCATTTTATCGCACCAGCACAATACTGTGCAGCATTTCGTATCGGCCGTATGGTGAGTGTGCGTTTGTGTGCCGCTTCCCCCGAGTGAGCTCATTGTTTTTGGGCGAGAGTTTTATCAGAGCTGCGGCTGTGCAAATGCTAGACAACATTCGACTAAGAAACCTCCTAAAGGACGGTTGTCAGCACATTTGCTAACGTCGGCGATGGCGGTCGGCTGTATCATAATTAAACACTTGTAAGTGGTGAGATGCAGCTGTCCAGCTCTGGGACTTTCAGTTCTGGGCACCGCTGCCATTCTACACAAACAGCCTTGTAATGTTTTGGCTTCTTGTCTAAATTGTGCTCCCAGCCAACGTAACAATAAAGCCTGGAAGTCACAGCTACAGTGCCAGAAATTCAGGGTTCTGGGGGCTGATTTGGCCTTTGGGACACCTCGAAAGGTTGTGAATAGGGGGAAGAGCTTAAATTGGAGAGCAGGATGACAGAACATCTGTCTTTCTCTTAGAGGACTGAGGAAATAGTGTTGTGTCCAGAGTCCAGAATGTACCAGTTGGAACTGGCAGGCTGGAGGTTTTCCACTGGCTGAACTTCCCTGAGAGATCTCCCTCTTTTCCTTTCTCTGCCTGTCTCCGAACTTCCTCATTGTACAGTCTCATCGTTTCATCTGCGAGGTAAGCCTCCGCTTCACAGATTACAGCAAGGCAGAGAGGAAAAGGAGATGGGATGTGTGAAGGCAATGTGGCAGCAAAAGCAGGAAATGGTCATTTCCTCCACTTCCCCATTCCTTTTTTTCTGGCCTGTCATGTGGGAGGGAGATTACAGTTGTGCACCAGAAAGGAGAAAGTAGAAAAAAAAACACAAAGGCAAAACAAGAGAAGGGGGGAGGGGGAGGAATGGCACAGGAATAATAAAAAATGCATCAAGAGCCAAGGCGGGCAGGAAGCCGCCCGCGGGCTTAAGTGCAGAGAAATTAACATCAAACTGTCTTTAGCTACACAGCGCAGCACAAACAACGGCCCAGCCTCTCGTTGGCGTCTCCTCGGCCCATGAAATATAAATTTAATGGAAGTGTAAGTCGTACACGTTGAGGTGAAACCGCACACTGGCTCGACTTGAACAGGGAACGCGTTAATAAAAGGTCAAAGTTCGGCGGCGTGCGGCGGTAGCGGGCCGGCGTGCTCGCGGCGGCAGATAAGTGCTGTGGACTGCAAATAGATATGGTAAATTAGAACACAGCTGAGGTGCTAATGGCCCAGGACTAATAAGGGCACTTAAGTCAATTAGGAGTAGTACAACGATCATCCCTCTGCTGCCTGCACCCTCCCATTCGTCTAGTTTTATGTTCGCTCTCCTGCGAAGCCAACGGCTCTTCGTCATTTAACGCAATTAGTCATGAGAAATAGCTTCCAACGTTTGCGGCGCGTAGGACTGTGCTGCGGCGATAACGACTGAACAAGTGGCTGATGGTATCAGGAAATGTGTCAGAAGTCTATCGGCCACTGTGATCGCACGGCGGAACCGCTCCGGGTTCGTCGCTTCGCTCGCGACCGCAAATTCGACCGCACACAGAGCGAACCAGGGATTGTGCAATCACAGCTGGAAATGAAAGTAAGCTGAAGCGAGACCCCGTGCGCAGACGGCCGGGTTAATGTCTCCATGTGGTCCGGCGTGTGTAATCCAGGGGCTGGTGGTCGCTGGGCTTAAGTAGGCAACCCTACACTGGCGAGTCTGCGTCGGCCATAGAGAGCTGCAACGCGGATCGATTCCTCTGCCTAGATTAGATTTGGGGAGTGCACTGGGATGGAGATGATGGTGCTCTGAGTAGGGGGTGGCAGTAATGAGGCGCCTAGCTGGTCTTGTGGAGTCTGTGGAAGCCAGAGCGCGAGCACACACACTCTTCAGGTGGGGGAGGCGGATACCAAGGCTGGCTGGGGGGCAGTTAGGCAGCTGTTAGCGTTTCACAAAAGATTAGCACCAGGTTCAACTGTAAACAATGAGCTCATTCTCCCTGCTAGAGCGCCGCGCCGCGCACCACATCTGTTTTGGAGCAGGCGGCCCTATTGGAGGCCCACACTGAGGTAATCCACACCCCCCTCTGTGAAAGTCAAACTGAAACGCTAACTCTAATTTCAACATGCAGGAAAAGCACACGCTGCACCATGGACGGATGAGTGAAGAGATGAAGCTGGACATCAGTGAAGGCCGTGTGCACAACGTCCAGTTGGAAGCATGATGGGACTTGTAGGTTCCCCCGAACCACAACAGAAAGGGAAGTATAAAGAAGCACAACCAGCCAGAGCTTTCTGAGGTAACAAAGCTAAGACAAACTTGCAGGATGTCTCATATCTTCATTTGTACTTGTCTATAGCATTCTACTGAAGGAGGAGCAGGCGCCATGAAGCCCCGCCTCCTTTTTTACTGGCATTTTGTGTCACGTGTTGCTGTCCTTGCTCTGCGCATGTGACTGGCACCGAGGGTCGAGCAGGAAAGAGAAGCAGGTGGCGCCCAAATGGGTGCTGGGTTAGTGGGTGAGGACTGTCGGGCGCTGCCCTTTCACGATCCACGTGCCATCTGCCTCGGCCGGCAGTGACGAAGAGGCGACAGAGGGACGGGGGAAGAGAGCAGCACCGCCACGTTAGGAATCCTACAGCTCGGTTGCTCATTTCACCACCATCCTCCCCTGCGCTCTCGCCACAGAGACTTGGCTTCTGCCCCTGCAGTAAACGCCGCCGCCGCCGCCGCTGCTGCTATACCGCCGTGTTATTATGCCAGCAGCGCCTATATTAATGGTGGCAATAAATTTTTGTTGTGCAGAACTTTGATTGGAGTCCAACTCTTTAGTATCAGCTTACACAGGCCTACATCTGTTTTGCAGCATAGTGGAAGGAGAGGCCCGTCTGTGGAGACGGACGACGTCACACTCTGCCAATTTAATTTGGCAAACCAATTTATGGAATAGTTAATTGCAACACTGCTCTATTTAATAGTCAGATGAGCTCTGGAACATGTCCTCGGTCTCGTGACCTTAGAAATGTCATACTTTTATCAGCGCTGCACTGTCCTGTGACTGGTCTTTTTAGTGGCTTTTCATCTTTCACACCAAAAGCTGAGGGGCACGCGGAGGAGGTCAGGACGCCCGTTACTTCGTCTGCTGCACCTGGCTTCACTGGCAGGAACAAAACGGGGCTTGGTGAGGTGCTCAAATCCGTCTCAGCTTTCTCTACCTTCCTCCCATCGGAATGGGGGGGGGGGGGGGGGGGGGGGGGGGGGGGGGGGGGGGGGGGAGCCGTGTGAGCTATTTACGAGGAAGGTCACACTGAGAGGGCATGGCAAGGAGCCAGTAGTTGCTCTCCTCCTCCTGCCTTCCCTTGTCTTTGCTTTATCCTCTCCACACTCATCTGCTAACTCCCCAAGCTAGGGCTAACACTTTCTGTGTTACTCTACAACATACGTCATGTATAAACACATAAGCCTCATCTATTGACGGCTGGGAAACAGTCACTGACCTCAAGAACTAAAGGCCAGCGCCGAACCTGAAAATTAGTTCCTTAATTATATAATTGTGTCCTTAAGCTGAAACAGATCCATGAACAGAGACCAATGGATAATTGGACCCACAACCCTGGACGACACACTGAACCAAGAATAAAAAGCCAGAACACAACAGACACTAAGCAGTTAGTGTTCTGCCTCATTAGAACCAAACACTTCCTGGATACGTTTTCATCCATTTGTATTTTGGGAGAGCAGGTTTTAGCTTCACAACGAGTCAGGGATTCAGTGAGCTGCCACCGTTCTGCTGACCTCCTTTGCTGGTTCTGTCCTTTTTTCTCATCCCTCTGTTCGAGATGGATGGATGGAAGGATGGAGAGGAGCTCAATATTAACTTCTAGCAGTCTAGCCAGGAGGCTGGAGGCCCAGACTGCAGCTGTTCCGTGGTCCCGGCTGCCCTCCCTCCCCTTCGCATTAATACCCGCCTCCCTCGCTCTCTGTCTGCCTCTGTGGTTGTTCGACAGCGATAATGCATCCTTCCGTCTGTCTCTCCCAGTGGCAGGCACGGCGCTACACAGCTCCTCCGTCTCCCTCTCTCAAGCCAGTTTAATTAGTGCAGCCCACAAACTACAAACGACTGTGTGTTTTACACAATAAATGGCTTTCAGTAAACCATCGATGTAACACTTGGATCGATACTGCCGAGCAGACGAACGCCGCTCCGGTCGCAGCCCTCGCCGATCGAGTGACTGCAACAAAATGAGTTCCTGTTTGTTGATAATCTGGGAGTTTAAAAGCTCGACGGGCGCAAAGCGTCCGCCGACAGTTGTCTTCAAACTACAATGTGCTTCTTCTTCCCTCACCTGGCCCTGCACGCACACTTGGAAACTCAAGAGAGCCACTCCAGCAGCAGCAGCGGGGGAAGAAGAGGGTTTGATTGGGTGTGAAATACGTTCTGCGACTTTCAAACAAGGCAAAGGCGCCGTGGCATTGGTGCTGGTGCGGGCGAGCGAGAACTTGGAGTGGAGGGTGATGCCTTTGATGTTTAATTTAGAGTGGAGGAGAGAGAGGGGAAAGGAGAAAGTAAAAGGGTGAAGGCTGGATGGAGGGAGAGGCGGTGGAAGTGTCGAGTGTGCTGAAACTCCACTGTTTTCCATCAAAGGCTTCAGGTTTTCTCTCCTCTTCATTTATTCACCAGGGCTGAAGGAGACCCCAGGCTGGAGTTGAGAGCAAACGCTCAGGGACAGTGAATAAGGAAAGAGGATGAAGGGGGGAGGAGATGGACAGAAGGACAGTAGGCAAGGAGAAACGCAGTTGGTGACGGAGGATCAATGCAAATCCGGCACATGGAGGCATCTTGGTATTTGCCTCCCTGTCTGTTACTCCGTCCCTCCTCTTCTCCTCTCTCTCCCTCTCTCTCTCCACCGCTCCTTCTCCTCTCCTCTGCCAGGGAGTCCTGCCTCCTTGTTTCTGCTCACTGAGTGAAAAGTGGAGCTGTGTGGCAGGCGGAGGAAGCAATTAAAAATTAATGGAAGCTGAGTGATAGAGAAACCTGCAAGGGCGTGTTGCCCGCCACACACACACACACACACACACACACACACACACACACACACACACACACACACACACACACACACACACACACACACACACACACACACACACACACACACACACACACACACACACACACACACACACCTGAGACTCAGTTTCTCTCTGCTCGTGTGCTCTCTTCTTTCTCTTCTTTAATTTCTCTTCATTTCCTTCTGCCTCAGCCTCTTTGCTGGAGCGTCAGCTGGGATGAGCTGACAGAGCCATTGAACCCAGACGGTGATAAAATGACGTCACGCCGACCCACAAAGCTTCATCCCTTTATACTACAAACATCTGAGGTGCTGTAACCAGGGGAGAGACGGATCTGAAACCAAAACTGAAAAGTGGTACCAATGTCTCATGCTGTGACTGAAAACTGTACCACAAATGAACCGCACCCTTGGAGAATACTCCCATTCTTGTAAACCTCGCCAGCTACTTATTAACCATAAAGAATTCACTGTGCTCCAACACACAACTACATGTAGCACACTTACACAAAAATAACTTAACCACCTCTAAATCCAAATTACAATCAAAGTGGTCCCTATAAAATCTGTGGTTTACCACCTTTGCTTAACAACATCAACCAACATTAGGATCGAAATCCTGTTCCTGTTCGCTTGCGGACATCGACTCCTCCCACAATCGTTCAGGATGTCCAGCGTTAGAAGTACGGATGCCACAACATCCCGTCAGGGCCGTCCTTGCGTCTCCCACAACCCAAGAAGAGCTGACGCGTCTGCAGTTAGATAAACGCTGGCCTCGTTCTCTGATGCAGTTTAAAGATTCAAAACTTAGAGTGAAGTTTTCTTCAGTGCAGAGGAGGTGATTTCAGCAACCTCCACCCACAGACAAATGCTGGAAGTCCACCACAGCACGAGGAAAACAATGCAATGGTTTGTTGTCTCAGGTGTTTGAACTGTTCGTGGTCCTCTATACACTAATATGCATTTTAAAGGAGCATTTCACTGATTTGCCGCATGTATATGTTTCTTCCCTGGGCCTTAATTTTAGACTTAGTCTATTGTTTCCAAGAATTAAATATTTATAAGTTTGTTTAACACACAAATAATCAGTAGAAGACGTTTAAAATGGGGATAAGTAAACAGGAAGGCTCCAAACTGCAAAGGCTGAAACTACAGTTGATTTCAAGTGAACCGCTGCTTTGCAGGGCTTTGTGGCTTTGAGGCGCTCTGGTGAAGCAAATTGAGAACTGTTGGTGGGCACAGCGGTGAAAAAAAAAGCTGTAAGACATGGGGTTTGAACAAAGCAGCGACTCGCCCTGCGCGCAAGCCCTACAGTTTGTAGGTCACAGCATGCACTGCTGCTACGTGGAAGATAGCGAGAGGCATGTGGTTACACCCTGCTCCATCTCACAGAGGCCTGTGGTAGGCGGCCATCTTGGTTAAACCAACGTCGGTCTGCGCTGGGGGTTTCGCTACCGCACCCTTCCCCTCCCCGCGCTGCAGCTCCTCCCTCCTAAACCTACCAGACAAATCTCAGTTTACTAACGTTTGAACGCGGGTTGAATGCGACTGCGAAGTCAGTCGTGCAGCTGCTGTGTTTGCTGTTTCTAGGAGCGTGCGTGTGAAAATGGACAGACCCCGCTACATCTGACGGGGTCTTACGAGCGCAGCTACGGCTGCAAATGGAGACGACGCTGGCAACGAGTGTGAAAGTGCAGACAGTGAAACTCACCTGAGGATGAACGCAGCAGCAGGAGCAACACACCGCAGAGCCATGAAAAGAAAAAAGAGGAGAGTTAGTCAAATTATAGCTAACTAATTACACAATAAGGCTTTCGCTCAGAAAATGGTCATTTAGGGGGTTCGGCGCCAAATGAGAAATAGTTGAATTTGACTTTAATTGAAATTATCCTCAAGCATGTGTATGAGTTATGGTTCCAATCATCAGTGAGGCTGCCATTTGGAGTTCCCCAGTAAAGCTTGGCCCCTGTGTGGGTCTGGGGGCTCAGTGGGTGACGGTTTCCTTGGTATGCAATCAAAACATCATGTTTCACGTCGTTGTTCCTTTTCTAGAAGCTGCATTCGCTCTAAGATGTTGTTTGCTCGTAGGTGGTTGCAGTGGAGTATTTGTCCTGCACTTGGCTCCAGTGACACGGCGGCAGGGCCTGTGAAATTCCAGACAGCCTCATTAAAGCACAGTAATTGCTTTGCGAACAGCAGCTGCCCCATCTCCTCGCATAAAAGGCAAAAGACGGTAGGGGTGTGTGCCGCGGGGGCAGCGGCCTGTGGGATGGGAAGGGCGGACCCCAGCTGTGGGAGTGTTGGTGCTTGGGGAAAACTCAAATTAATTTCCTTCCAGGTTTCAATGCGACAACCTGCTGAGGTTGGGAGCGATGCGTGCGCGTGTTACCAAAGCTGCGATGGGATCTTGGCATTGAGGACCACAGGGCTCATTTTACTTTGGCTTCAGAGATGCTTCTGAGCCGTGGACACTGAAAAAATCATTACTGGGTTGCTGTATCTTTTAATTCCTGCAGATCGTACCCACACATACCCACACACATGCGGGTACCTACACGTTCACAAGCACTAATGATTAATCATGCACACAGCGTAGGCACCCACACAGCTTCTAGCGCACCCAACCCACTACAGACAACTAACTGTGCCGTGACTTTCTCTTCTCTGTGGAAGGGTTACGACCTACTGCAGAGTATTTTTCTGCTGCTGTTATTTCGTCTGGCTTTCCGTCTCACAGAGCCCCACTGACATCTCTCTCTTGAACACACAGCCAGAGGCCTGTAGGCTAAAAAAAAGAAGAAATGCCTTCTCCTTCACTGCACCACCTAATGAGGTAATGAGGGTGAAACTTCACCAAATGTGTTTGTTTTTCACACCCGGGCGCTGCTAATTGCCTTCTCCTGCAACCCCACAGCTTGCATAATGATGCCAGTTGACAAACTACTCTTTCCATGCTAATGATGACTAAAGCCACGTCAACGCGGTATCAGCTGTGCATGAAAACGCCTTTTGCTCAGAGTCTGGTTTTCAAAGAATCTCTGGAGTGGATCAAACAGAAAACCGAGTTACTGATCAAACAATCGGAGTAAATGAGTGTGTTTCGTCTTTATAAAGTCAGATTGTCACTGTCTGAGTGAACAAGCGTCGATGGGTGGAACAGCTTTTCAGGTTTGATGCAAAAGAAACAATAGTGATGAGGGTGGCTGAAATTTGAAGGTGGAGAAATCCCTCATGTGGGTTTCACTTTCTCATGCTGATTAATCACTTAAGAAGATTGCGCCCTCCCCTGTAGCCACCCCCCTCCCTCAGCACTGAGGCTCATAACAGGATTGGTCTGGCTAATGTGTCTCTGCTTACCGTGTTTCAAGCCCCGGCTGAAAAGTGGTAGTGAAAAGCCAGATGAATCCCAAAGACAAAAGGCAGATGATAGATTTTGACTGTAGGGGTAGGGTGGCAGGCAGCAGAGCTTTGCTTGGCTTTCCTCTTCGCATAGCTTCCCCTGTCTGGCCAGAGCCGGCTGGCAGGGGGTCCCCGCTTTCGCTGCAACTAAATGGATTAGCTGTAATCGGGACAAAAGCGCTGTCCTCCAGCTTTTTTCACCCCGAGCCTCCTTTTTTAAAACACGCCACTAAGTACAGTCAGTCCCTTTGCAGCAACCAAACTGATCCTGTGTGGTCAAATTCATTGTGCTTGGTGTAGTGCTGGGTTTAGGATGCACGTAGACCCCCCCCCAATTGCCTGTTCTTGGAACACTTCAACTCTTATAAGTCAGATTAAAGAACGGTTTCATTTATCTGCAACCTTTCCACTGGCCTGCCTGTTATTCCTGCCTTGTCTAGTTCTGGTGGTGCTGAGAAGGCTCACATGTTTCCTTTCTCACTCTCTTATCTGACATGTCTGCAAGGCCTCACCGCCTATGAAAGTTATGCCATTGAGGCTGGTGTAGAAGAAAAGCCAAAGACGACGACGCAAACGTGGACTGTCTTCATGTTATCTGCTTCGCTCTCACAGAAACTCTCTGCTGTCATCGGCCATTCACTCCACGCAACCTCTCCAGGAAGAAATCCAGTAAATGATGAGGGATGTTTAACAGCTTTCTACATTCGTGAAGATGCAAAGGTCAATTGCAATGACAAACCGCCGATAAAATTGTTGCAGCTCTTAGCACCAAGTGGAATTTTTGCTGCACTGACCTGCATGTGTACACATGGGTTGAAACAAAACAAACACCTGCCCAAGGCAAACATCTGACCTCATGCTAGTCGAAGGAGGAATTAAACAGCAGCGCTTGTGTAAAAGGTGAGGAGTGAGGGGCCAAGCAGGCGTCCTACATCCTCTCCCACCTTTGCTCAACCCCCAGAGAGCCCCATTAAATGGTACAAAAGTCAGAATTACTGGCCTGGCTTTATGGTTGCCAGATGGCACGAGAGGGGCCTGGGCTACCTGTCAACTAGCCTACACCCCTGTAAAACTGTGACCAGCTGACCCCGGAGCCATATAAACCTGGCATCTAAGACACCAAGGCTCCAACCACCAACATGCGTTGCGTTTAAATATGCCCCCCCGTCATCTGATTTCCGGCCCTGTTTCAGTGCACAGACATAGCCTTATGAGGGGAAAGGTGGGCAGCAGCCTTGAATCTGATTTATTAAACACTTTTCACAAGCTCCTGCAGCAGGTCAGCTTGTGATCTTACAACATTCATCATGTGGTGTCAACTCGCTTGAACATTAATGTTCCAGTTTGCCAAAAAGCTCATTTTCTCTACGTATCAGTACTAAGGGAACCACACAGTCAGAGCTTGTACCTTATCAGGAGGCCTTGTGATGCCAACTGATAAAGAAGTGTATTCAACAGTTCTGCCTTATTGAGAGGGAGAGAGCTTGTTTGTCAGTGTCACGGAGGGTTCATGACCCTCCGTGACCTGGCTGTGAAACAGCCAAAGCCACCTCTTGACTGACTTTATGGTCTGGACCACTGTAAAAATAGCAAAACAGAGGAAGGGGAGGGAGGTGTTGTTTGGGGGAGGGGCGATTGTGTCTGGCCTTTAGAGTGCAGGCTCGCTCTATAAACACAATCTTGAGAAGTAATCAAGGGAGGGACACTTAAAGGCTTAATTGCGCCAAATGTCCTTTAATGACCAGAAGCCTTTACATCCTCACTTTTAATGGCCACGGAGTCCAGGCCACAGTGAGGTCGGAGAGGGGTCAGGTTGAATAACAGTCCAGCAGAGAGTTTGGGCTGCGTCCAGAGCAGCTAATGGCGGCCCACTTCGGCCGAGGGCTGGGAGGGTAGAGCCCAGGCGCTTAGAAAGAAGCTGTTGTGACTTCTGAGAGGGGAGTTTGTTCTAGAAGAGGAGGTGTGGACGCCGGAACGTCCTAGGCCAAGTGTACGTCAAGAGAGGGGGTAGAATTAGTGTGAGCAGATGAGGAAACAGTGGTTTGAGGATATCGTTGGTGAAGTTCTGGTTGCATTACCGAGGCCGGTGAGGACTCCGCCTCCAAGCTGGCAAACATCACAGACCCCAAGATGGACTGGAGCTGCCTGACGCAGTCTGCAGACCACAATCCACATAGTGCCGTCGCACTGCATCGTCCATCCTGCTCTCCACAATTCCGTCCTCTCTCCTCACATCTGGACAACAGAACCCCCCCATACACACACACAAGCTGACGTCAGGCAAATCACTCTGCTTGATGGGAAACATATGAGCTGGAGAGCGACATTGGAGGAAGTGGAGTTGAACACACAAGTGATCCTGCAGGTTTTGTTAAAACATTCACATTTCCAGTTTTTCCCTCATCATGCACGGCTGCTTATGCTTTAATTGACCTCCTCTGATCATTGAAACTTATTCCCAATATCTAATCTCTTACAGTAGCTTCAAGCTATGAATGATTTTGGCTAATTCTACTATGAAACTATGTGCACAAGGCCAATCACCAGGGACTCTTGGCTCTGCCTGCGAGTTATCGAACACTGCTCCCCATTGCAAAACAACGCCGGGGGTGGGGGGTGGGGGGTCTGTTGATGAACTCCTGTTGGCTCTGGCAGGCAATGAGCTGGACTGGAGCAGCACCTCAGGGCCAAAATACACCCTTTTGTGCTGCTTGGCCACCACAACCACCACCACTTCTTCTCTAAAATGGCTGCCTCCGAAGAAAAAAAACATTGGGAAAGAAGAAAATAATACAGCTGGGAGTGGTCCGCGTGGGGGATCTGGATAGAGGTTGCTGGTGGAAGTTGCACCTCATCTGTTACTGATTAGCAGCTAGATGTTATCCCTTATCTGTTTTTCCTGGGTCTTATCCAGAAAACAAAACTGATCCACTAGAACCCAACCAGTGAACGGTGTTAAAAGTGAAAGATCTTTATCACACTGCCTCCATTTGCATCTTTTTCCTTTCCTCTTCCTTCCAGTTATGCATCTTTGGTGTAGGCTCACACTGTTGCACCATATTGGTGCCACCTGCCACCGGGAAAAAGCTGAGAACGCTTGAAATGATCAGTCACGCAAACACACACACGCCACCTAGCACACACTCCCACTCACATACAGTGGCCATAAGCATGTGTGCTGTGCATTCAAACGGGGGCGAGTGGTAAACAACAGCACCCACTCACGTAACAGTGAGAACAAAACAGCAAAAACGAGAATCCGATTAAAGCAGCGAACGGGGTGAGGTGGCGCTGGAAATGAATTGTGCGTACTTTGCAGTTGGTGTATAAGCCCTTTCGTGCTGAGGGGCGATTACCTAGTTTGCAGCACTGGTAATCTGAAAAGCAGCTTGGAGAGAGAGTTTTTAAAGACGCAGCAGTGGTGGCAGCCTGTCCTCTCTCCCCCCTGGCTGCCTCCAGCCGGCATCGTCCGGCTACAAGCAAAGCATTACCTTGATAGCGCCAGCACGGAATGCCAAGTCAAATGGCATGCAGACATGTGGCTAAAAAAACAGAATGGGAACAAAGACAAAGCTCCATGCACTGATCGTTAATGACTGAGGAAAACTTCCTCAACGTGCCTAATGTGGATGAGACGGCAGAATTTCAACTTGACAGACAAGCTCAACAATCAGTTGGCCGGTGCCGGCAGCCGCTGAGGATGACGTCAGGTCTGTTCTAGAACGTCCCAGACTGCTGGAAGTCTCCACCATCTACACACAACCATGGTTTGGATCCTGTAAAGTCGAACAGAACTGTACAATCCATACGAGGCACTAAAAAGCCGTGCACAAGACTCACACAATCCCATTACTCGCCCACACATTTATTTGTAAGTAAAAGGACAGAGAGGAAAAGAAAGGAGGAATTAATGGGAGCGATGCTGGCTGAGGCGCACATCTGGGTAATTGGGGATGACAGGCCTTGGATCATCCCACCATCCAACAGGACCTCTGAGCGATGGCTGAGGGCGTGGGGGAAGCTAGCCCAGGCCCTACGGAGCCTGAAACGTGGTGGACTAAACAGGTAGTTTTATGCTAGACTTGCATTTGCAAAGAATTTCTTGAGAGAATAAGCTGCAGGAAATTAAACCGGGGGCCAAGGAGGCACGCGAAAGACAGGAGGGCCGAGGTCTCCTGCCTCAAACCTTAGTAGGTCAAAGTGAACGTTTGCCTGCGTCTGTGGCTTTCGCCCTGCTGCTCACTGCTGCTTCTGAGCATAAAAGCTGCAGCTGCGGGACAATCTTTCAGGCAGCCCGGTGAAACATAAATTGTGACAAAGCATTCACACCCTTCGCACCACGCTGGCGCACATCCAGCAGCAGGCTGGCAGGTTAAACTGGGCCGTCAAGTCTCCTCACCCATGATGAGGCCGCATCCAGCTGTGGACGCTACAGGAAATATTACTGAGGGTGAAAACAACTGGGACAAAAGGCACAGAATGTACAAATTCAATATTACTCCGGCTGAATATATTACATTGAACCCCCCAAATATGTAATTGAATGTAGTGTGTTCTTCTTCCTGCCTCACTGAACAGCATGGAGGCAGACAGTGCCACTTTCATTCTGTGTCTGCTGTGAGACTGTTCTGCTGGGTTGTACTAAGGTAAGCATGCTGGGAGCCCGTGGGACCCGCAGTGTGTGTGTGTGTGTGTGTGTGTGTGTGTGTGTGTGTGTGTGTGTGTGTGTGTGTGTGCGTGCGCATGAAAGGCCGTTTTCAAATGAACTGAGCAGCATGGGCGATGAGGCACACTATAATGCGGTTGGGGGGTGGAGGGTATAGAGTGCACGAGGAGAATGGATGAGAGAGAGACAGAGAGAGAGAGAGAGAGAGAGAGAGAGAGAGAGATGGGCGAACGAGTGGATGAAGAGAAAGCGAACAGAGAGACGCTCTGGTCAGGCACGCGATGCTCGGTTGGAATCAGGTCAGGCCCACACGAGGCCTCCCTCGCAAAACACTCTACAACGCAGAAGCAGAGAACGTCTGCAGCCAAAGCAAACGGTCTGACACCAGCTCGTTACAGCTCAAACGCTGCGTCTTAGCCTAAATACTAAAACACAAAAATGAGAGGTTTTCCACATTACTCATAATTGTAATTGAGTTCCAGCTTATGCTACGAAGTATGTATCAAAAGGTTAAATGACAAACGAGAGCATTTCCATAAACTTTATGAATATTTCTATATCAGTTAAATTACATGTTATTATTTATTCCTATCATAAAATCCCAGTGATAAATGGGTTGAAAGAGTAACAATTTATACATTTTTCTGACCCATTAATGAACATTTTTGCACTGCCGAGGTTTAATATGTCTGTAAATGCAAAAACTATTTTTCTTTATTTTATAAAGGGCTGCGCTACTGACGAAGCCCGTGCCTTAATGCCACAGTTAGTTTCATGCAGCACACGAGCGAAATATGAGTGATTTTACCATTATTCACCGCTTCCAAGTGTAGGGTTGTTTACTCTGTTGCCGTCAGACATCCTCCGTATGCAGGGCAGTAGAGTAGCGTGGACGTAAGCGGGGGGAACATGACACCCTGGGGTGTGAAGCTAAAAGCAGACGACACCCTGCTCTCGCGCACGAACCTGCGCGCATATATAGACAACGCGACAACCTGAACGCGCCCGAAAGCGGATCCCTCCTCGGTGCCACCTCTTGACTTCTCCACAGGCTAATTGCCGGCCCCGTGGCTCTCGGGTCTCTGGACGGGAATGTGTCACGCTGGCCGGTAACCTAACTGGCTGGCGCTTTAATTAAAGCCACACTCGAGAAGCGACCCCTCGGCCCCCTCTCCACCTTGCACCTCCATTTCACACTTTGACAGCCGCCGTCTTACCTTACCAGAAACCCGAGCCGGTGAGCAGTGGGCCGGGTGGCCCGGGCTAAACGCAACAGCACGCCACCGTCTCCCATTAACCAAATGGAGCCCACCACTGTACAGAACCAGCTCAGTCTGATGGTGAATGGGTGAACTGAACGGGTGTGTCAGCCTTTTGCTGTAGCCCCACACTACTCACCATTAGTCACCAGCTCCTCACCCTGAGCCGACAAACTGTTGACAGAGTCAATAATCTGGGGGTGGATCTGTCTCCTATTTTGATCTTGATTTTAAAAACGGGAGTTTATAGGCTGACTTGTGGAGGTACTTTCTCCCAGGTGCGATGCTGCTGCACCAGCGCTGCCATGTGTGAGTCATGTTAGCACGCAGCAGCCGCAGCCAGGCCCGGCCCACCATCCAGCCAGCCAGGAAGCCGTCTTGCCCATTCCAATTTAGTCCAGGAAGACTGCATTTGCTTAGCAACCGCATTACCGCTCCAATCACAGCAGCAGCATTTGGGATAATGTAGAGCTGTGTGCTGCGCTGTGCATTACAGGAAGCGCACACACACACACACACACACACACACACTAGTCTGATGCCCTAACACTGCAGCTCTTTCCAAGCATGAAAAGGAAGAAGGGGAGAAGGTTTTATTTCCCTGCACAAGACCAAGCGCCTTTGGCTTAATGCTTGAGCTCCTGCGCTGAGAGAGAGAGAGACGGCGTCTACCACCTAGAAACACACACTAAAGCAAATCCATTAGCACTGCTTTCCGTCCCGCCTCCCCCTCTGCACGCCACAGGTGTGTCTGACCGTCTGCGGCTCCGCTTAAAACAGAGAGACAGAAATAGAAACGGCCAGGGGGGCTTCTGGTGCCCCCCCCCCCCACACACACACACACACACCGCCTTCTCCCATGGGCTTAATTGCAGTGAATTGCCGGCTGCTGAGGTTGAGGTTGAACCTCTGAATTGGACTTTGCATGTTGCGCCCTGGACGCTGCCAGCAGTCAGCAACTAGGTGGCTCACGCCGTGCGTGGGTGTGTCTGTGTGTAGCAGGAACTGAAGCCTATCTCTGATGCTGTAAAGATTTCATGACGAAATGCGGCCACAAAACAACACCCGCATGGCTACTGGCTGTGTTGTGTCTATCACACACAGATGCTGAGGCCTTGAGATGAGGTCAAAGGTCACGAGTGTGACTGTACATTAACAAACACACAAGCCCAGCCGGTCATTCGACTGCATCTGGACGTCCATGAGGTCAAAAGAAAGCTGAAGTTCCAAAGTTTGTTATTATTCAAAACACTATCTCAACCTAATACTTAACACCATCTGGGCTTTAAACAATGTTTTCTCTGGCGTCGTTAGCTGCACACGTCATGTGAAGAAGAAATGTCACCACATAATCCCTTGGAGATTACTAAACTAAACTAAAGTTAGGTTCAGAACCTCTCCTGCATGTACACTCCAGTACTTCACAAGTATTTGTCCTAATGGACAAAATAAAGAAATGTATGAAGCCATTTACAGTGTTCCGTTACCCCACAGATTTAGACACAGACAGCCCTCCCTGCTTAGTCCATAAGGAAGTGAAACGAGGGGAAGTCAACCACGTGGGGGCTTTTTCAGGTCAAATGGAAAACTTCCTTCCTCTCTTGTGTATTCACGGGTTTTATTTGTAACCTCCACTTTTGGCAGCTCCTCCACTTGGACCCTACAGGCAGAGCCTCCTGGCCGGAGCGCTGCTGTTGGTTTTGTGTTTGGAGGTGTTTTTCTGTTGCTCTGGGCAGGTCTTTGTGAGAGCGGAGCACAAAGAGGATCTTTGGTTCAGCGCAGGGTACTGGGCAGCCTCAAACACTGACCCGCCAGGCCAGCACGTACTGGTGCTTTCCGACCAGGAGCTGGACATTTTGTTCCACTGTTGAACTCTGAGGAGGATCAGAGAGTGAAAGAGAGACACGGGGAGAAAGCAGACTTGAACTCTGGGGCCAAATTACACGGTTTCATTGATGATAAATGTGTTTGCTCCACACGTTCCATGAATGCCGGTTTTGCTTAAAACCTGAGGCCCAAAAATCAAGCTCTAATGCTAAATAAAAGCTCGAGATGACGACTTAGTCGGCGGTATGATTATTCTGGGAGAACACAATGTAGATATTTGAGACAGTTGCATCAGGAGTGCTGAAGTCTCATCCGATAGCAGGGCGGAGGCGCCACAGGAAGCTGGTGTGGTGTCGAAACCAGAAGTCTAAGCTGCTGCCTACCACGGCTCTGCGGTGGAAGCTTAGACTGACAGTCTGCAGGGTTGTTGTGGCTGTCAGCCAGCACACTGCTCGGCCCGGCTCTACTCAGAAAAGGGGAAGTAGGAAGGATTGTAGCGCAGCAGGTGAGCACGTGATGGTGCAACGTTGCAGTGCTAGCGCTCAGGTTTACATGTTGTGCATAAAGGCCTACCCCCGAGCTTCTGGCAGTTTTCCAGTGACAATAGCATTGTGATGGGGGGGGGGGGGTTCCAGAAGAGCAAACTCTGGTCTGACCCTCGGTGATGAGCTCTAGAGCAGCAAGAAACAGGATCGCAAATGGCTCCTGACTTGAAGTGCTAAAGTCAGCGAATAAGTAATTGATCATCACTGACACTGAAAGGAAGGGGAACTGGGACATAATGCCACAGAAGCAGCCCAACAAATGAGGATTAGAGTGAGTTCAGTCAGAGCTGTGGTCTGAGGAAAGACACTCTGGTGTCGTTTCCTGTCCTCCGCCTCATCCCTCTCTCTCTCTCCAGCCAGGTTGGTTTCTCCTCTGGCAGAGGGAAGGCTAATGGACACATTATCTGCCGGCGTGTCCCTCCGCGGCGATTAGGTGGCTGTGAGGTCATCCCTTCACTTCTGCTCCCATCCACATCAGGGATCTATCATTTCATTATTGCTGTAGGGGAGGAGGATGGGGAGAAAGGCCACGGCATCCATCTTCGCTTCATCCATCTATCCCTCCGTTAATTCATCTATCTGCTGCTTTATTTCAGTGTAAAAATCGACCGTGTAGGAGGAATTAACAAGTGGCAGGCAGACAGAGATTTTACTGGATTATTTTGTATGATATTAACCATTACTGGTCGAAATGTCCTCCATCATCCTACTGGGATTGTTCCAGCTTTATTAACTCAAAGTGAAATTATTATTTTGTGCTCGTGGGACACTGGTATCAGTTTTCCTATCACTGCTTTGGTGATAATATGCTGCTCTACTGTCCCTTTAAAAGCGAACTCAGTGATCCCTGCCTGGACTTCTATTCAGCACAAGATTAGCAGCTGAGCCATGTTCTATATGCGACTCGGCTGTGTCACTTTGCAGTATATAACTTCGGAAAGATTAGGGTCTACTTGAGTTTGCCATTAAATAGCTTGCACAAGCTCTGGCCGAGCCCTCGCACTCTTTGATCCACACACTCACGGTGACTCGTCCAACCATCACCGCAAGGCTGGTATCAATCCACACCCTTCTTCCCTTAGTGGTGGGACGAGGTAGCAGCAGAGTCAGCATCCATCTTGCAGAAATGCCTTGTCATTCATGTGCCCTTAGCTCACATACATGCTCTCTTTGGGTTCGTTTTAGCCGTTCCTCGCGTCGGTTTTACAGGAATTGCATCGAGTAGAATGTGGAATTGAACGTTGAAGCTCTTGCTCTCAAAAGCTTCTCCTTGAAGTTTAGTGGCTTGGATTCTGCCTCGTTTCTCTGCCAAATCAGGAGTAAATGTAAGCCCATTGAGGTTCACCTTGAACCATCTCAGGGATTGCTGAAACTGCCGAGGTGCTCTGGAAGCTTGTTAAGAAGCAAAGAGGCTTTTTTGAAAACACTGACACTGTTTTACGGTAAATACTATGTGTTTAAAAGCTCATTACCATTCATCTAGTTAATAGAGATACTCACAACTGGCAGCTGTGAAGGACACAGGCCTTTACAACCCTTCACCTTCACTTTAAAGCTTAGAAATAAAAAGTTGGACAAGCTATTGTAAGTTATTTGGTACAAAGATTTTTCAAGCACGCATACACTGTGGTTGTGCATCCGCTGGAGCCGAGATGTATCGATAACTGCAGGAAGTGGAATCTGATGTCTCGCAGCACCAGGGACTGTGAAAGCACTGAGATGTGTGTGTGTGTGTGTGTGTGTGTGTGTGTGTGTGTGTGTGTGTGTGTGTGTGTGTGTGTGTGTGTGTGTGTGTGTGTGTGTGTGTGTGTGTGTGTGTGTGTGTGTGTGTTTGGGGGGGGGGGGCTTCTGGTGAGGAAGAGAGGGGAGTTTCACGAAGGCGGAAGTAAGCAGCTCAAGAAAACATGAGAGGGGGGAAGACAGGACAGAGACATAACATCTCCGGCTCTGTCCTTGGCCTGACACTAAACACTGCCTCCCATCTCAGCCTCCGCTCAGAATATTCTCAGAGTTCTGAGGAAAACCAAGCAAAGCTCCAAAGTCTTTTCAATCTTAGGCTGTGATATATTCACATTTTGAGACTGAATCTAGATGAAAAGTACCACAGAACATACCTCAACCTGGTTTAAAGAGCAGCGTATGTAGGCCGACCACTTGTGATTGGATCTAACCTCCCTGCTCACATTTGGTGGTATCTATGAGGAATGCGACCACTTCTAAAGAGGGAAAATGCATGTGTGCCAGGTGGACGTGGACCTTCATCAAATGCATTTGCTATTTATAGTTTATCGTTTAACTGCAAAATTGGACTAATGTGTATTCTTTCATGGACACATGAAGTTATGTTATTTTATTATTCTTCATCAGCTACTGTAAACGTTTAAGCAATAGCAATTTAAATTTTTTACAGCTCTTTTGCATATTTTTGTAAACCAAATTCAAACCGTCAATAAATCTTGACAGAGAACCCGTGGGTTTGCAGGGGTCAAGGCCTCTGATTTTCATTGTGCACCAGCCTCAAGCTGTGGCTGTATTAAATCAGCTCATTGACAGCTGACGTATCAGGAAATCAATAGTGTTTCACACTAAGCAATCACGGAGAGAGAGATGTCACAGCAAGCAATGTAACCTAGAGACCAAGGTTCAGCACGTACAGTACAAACAAACATCATAACAAAACGGATATCTGGACTTTACCCTGCAGGACAGAGGCTGGATGCAGACTCAGGCTCGTGGCAGAGACACGCACGTCCCTGAGATCCTGATGGGAAAATGCATGTCCAGAATAATACAGCCATAGGTTGAAAAAAAAATAAAAAGGAACACGGGGGCAAATTACTGTCTGAATGCAGCCTTTAATCCTCTGCAAGGCCATGCAGACACCCAGTAGCCATGCCTGCAGAGGCTGGATGGAGGGAGGGGAGTGGGAGCAGAGGTGGCGTGGAAAGGTTCAGCTGCAGCCCTGACCTCTGTGTGTGTGTGAGAGAGGGGATAATTAAACGGGGCAGACAGATGAGCCTAGTGAGGAGGCTATAGGTCAGATGGGATAAGTCCGATCGTCTGCTCCCCCCTACAAACACACACAGCCCGACAGCAGACATATATAAAATGGCTATGGGCTTCATACGCAGATGTCCTCGCCGCCAAGATATCGGTGGCTCAGCGTTTCCTGGAAGGAGGTTGCCCAGAATAACGTCTTTGTGCTCGCTGTGGATGGGAGGCAGCTCCACACTCCACACATCACCTTGTCTTAAGGATCTACAATTACATTAATTATGTGCAGCGAGCTTCAAGAGGCCTATTGTCTGTTCCGTGGGAGCAAAACGAGCATACACGCGTGCACGTGCACGCGTGGCCTCTTTGGGTGTATAGAGAGCGAATGTCTGGAAAGCTGACGAGCAGAAATGTATTCGTGCACGTGTGTGCGACTAAAAAACAAGGCATGAATAGCGTGGACGACAGGGGGAGGGTGTGGGATATGAAATCAATGGCTTTGGTGGGTGGATCGGGGGGAGGTAGGGGTTGGGCCCGGTGGAGGGCTCCTGAACCTGAGAAGCAGGCGTCCGTGCCAGAAGGACGGATCCCCTTTCAGCATATTGTTTTATTTAGCATCTGCATGGCCGCTTCATTTGCCAGAGTGCGGCTGGGACGGATTAATTCAGGAGATTGGTGACTTGGAGAGGAGGAACGGGCCGGCCAGTCTGCAGGACGGATGTTAACCACATTATAAGCCTTTGTTTCCAACACTTCATTCCTGAGGTGTAAACCGAGCCGACGCGGCCCTACCCCTGCGCTGCTTTGCTCAAACACACACACACACACACCTTCCGCCTCCACTTCCTGACGAGCTGCAGTCGAGGTGTGGCTGCAGTTCATCGACCCGAGGACGCGAATTCTGCTCTGCCTGTCTGAGGTTCTGTCCGCCGTAGCTTGCTCTCCACGGACCCGAGCTCCACTTCAGGCCCAGATGATCTCAAGCTCCAAACTTCCGCCTGCACCAGCACCAAATCCCCCTGCGACTGCGGCACGCCTGGCCTCGCAGCGCTCGCTACTAACGACAAGCAGATAAACGCTGGGAGGTTATAATGGTCAGCCAAAGTTCAGGACAAAGCTGCTTTGTTGGATCAATAGGGCTGGTCATTCCACCCCCTGATTAATCCGGTTTAAAATTAACCCTTCTTGTCTTAACATAACTTGGAGCAGCTAGATGTTAACTATGAGTCACTGAAGACCAAACAAAAGTAAAAGTCAGTGTGTTTGCGGAGGAAACGTGCTTCTCTGAGAAGACGTGTGCGAGTCAGCACTGAAACTGCTTCACCGACCGGTGAATGGCTCATTCATAACTTTGTGTTTTCCAACTGTAAACCTGGCGAAAGCCTGTAAGAGAAACGCAGCGCCTGCAGCTTCGGGTTTATTCCCCTCAAATGGTTTGAAAAGAAACGTTTGGAAGGCATGTTCATAATCCTCCTGTATAAATTCTCCATCAGGTGTGAACTGACATAAATATTAAGATGGTTCTTTTCTTTTTTTTTTTTAGCTGCAAAATCTATCTTGTGTAATGAAGCAGACGCGAGACTTCCAGGAAACACACACATACACACACACACACACACACACACACACACACACACACACACACAAACACACACACACACACACACACACACACACACACACACACACACACACACAGTCACAAGAGAAAGGGTGGAGGATGGTCGAGGGTGGGGGTCAAACAATCAAGCCCTAGTCCATGACTCAGGCGCTCTGGGTGCTCTGGTCATCCAACAGTGAGGGGGGGTGGGGCTGAGTTATCGCCTCTATCTGCCCCACAGTCACAGCTTCACAGCTGATATCCAGCACAGGAAGGGGACAAAGGCTGGCCAGCGGACACACACCCCCACCCTCTAAACACCACGTCATGCTCTCGCAACAATACCTCACAGAGCTCCTGGGAGCTGCCCTTCCACATGGCTGAGGCCAAGCCAGTGTGACCCCCACACCCCAACCCCAACCCCCCATCATCTGATAATCCAGATTCAACTAACTGAATGAAATGAACTGTAGTGCACCTCTGTATGGTTTTGCAGAAATGTGTGCATAAAACAATAGTAATCAATAAACCAGGAGGTTTCCTTCACTATTGGTTTCAAGCCGAACTCCAAAGCACGGTTTAAGATACAGAGCCGGGGTCTTGACATTTTCAAGTGTTTCATTCGTGCTCCATCTCTCACCGCTATAACCATCCCTTCCACTTGACAGGGATTCTGCAAAGCTGCTGAGTTGACTTGGCAGCTTCCTCGGAGGAGGAACCGTGCCAGTTTAATCAGAACTAAGATTAGCGTAGCTTATTATTGGCTTGAAAAGCTCCCTGTATGTGCCGTCTCTGACTACCTGTCCTTCACAGGAGACTCCCTTCAGAGGAAGCCAGCCGGGGATCGTTCCAGCAGTCTGAGACGAAGCACTTGCTCTAAAATGAAACTATGAGCGGATATTCTAGGCCAGGCTTGGTGGATGTAGTGCTACACACTGACAGTGCAGCTGAAAAGTCTGTGCATGTGTGTTTGTTAGCACGCGATCCTGTCTGCTTCAGTATTCATTATAGGACTCGGGAGACATTGCGGGGGTGGGATATGGGTGTTGTGTGGATGTCTGTGCTTGTGTCTGTGTGGTTGGGAGTGGGGGTGGGGATGGTGGGTAGCATCACCGTGGGAGACAGGCAGATGGGGATGGAAATGAGTAGGCAGTGAGCTCATGCTAATCTCCTCCCACAGCTCCTACAGCTGATCCAGGCACAAAACAAGCACGCACAACTGCAAAGCAAACACTCAAAGCAGCCCCACGCACACGCACACGCGCCAGCGGCCTCCGCCGGTTTTCAGCCGCCCTCAGGTGTCACGCACGGGCAACCCGTAAATCGCAAAGACGTCCCAGAGAAGCCCCCGTCGCAAAAAGATCATTTCATTCATTTCATGTCAAGAGAAGTTAATCTGCTGGTAGTGTGTGTGTGTGTGTGTGTGTGTGTGTGTGTGTGTGTGTATGTGTGTGTGTGTGTGTGTGTGTGTGAATCTAGCTGCCTTCGTCACACAGCCATCTGCCCCGTGGGAGTTGCTCGGCAGCATGCTATTGGTCGAAAGCACTTAAAAAAAGAGGCACAGGGTGGGGTGGGTGACCTCTTTATTTGGGGAAGGAAAGGTCATGTGGTGCTGGCTACTATTCCAAACATATGGGTGCACAGGGGAAAATGCATGGGGGGTGGGGGGGCCAACGCATCATATGGGCTGACACAGCACAAACCCATCACGGCGTCTATGAAAGCCAGCCTTACGCCAACATTAATCCGAGAGGTTAATCCTAATGCTGCATTCACCCCAGCGTCTCAGATGCCCAGTCCACGCTGTAACCTCAGCAGAGAGCAGCTCAGAGCCACCGTCGCAGCATCACAGAGGGTCCTTTGCTGCAGGACGGGCTGAAGGATGCCAGAAGGTTAGAGGACGGCGCCCGGGTACGCGTAGTAAGGCAGCAGCTGGGCCCACAGCGCCCATGTGAGGATGATGAATATTTTAATATCCCTCTCATTAAATAAACACGGCCGGCCGTGCTGCCTACAGTCACCGGTCATCAATATTGAACACACACAAAATATGTACCGAGTCGCAAGCCAGACGTCGGCAGCGCCACCTGACCGACGAGGAAGAGCTCCTCCAACACGCGACACCTGCTGAGGTCACCGGGTTCCTCCTTCCGTGCTGCTCCTGTACTCGGTTCCCAACCAGACGCGCGAGCAGAGTGCGCTTGGCATTTTCACGCTTTATGGGAAGGCTATGAATATTCTGAATCCCGAAGCCGCTTTAGTTGTGCGTGCCACAGTCGTCGCATGTCACCCAGTTCCTGCCTCCTCTGCAGCGCCGGACGCCCAGAGGAGGCGTGTCTTACTGAGGCCGGTGTATTAGAACCATCAGAACCATCGCTGCTGAGTGGAGGCGTCTGGACAGACGGCAAGGAGGGATTGAAGGTCTCCTTATCCTCTGCCTCCGTCACTAACAGCTGCAATGTCCAGGAACTCGCCCAGAATAGAAAGGTGCAGATAAATGATCCAAACTATCCTCCAAATTCAAGTCAAACAGTTTCAGAATAGAATTGTGTAGTAACTTTATTACTGGAATTTATTATTCAGCACGACTTCGCACTTTTCTCTGACTCCTACAACAAACAGCCATCAACACACTTTCATATCCTACACACAAAAAAAATCGCAACTGGGAAAATCCCATTTGTCTGCTGAGCTTTAGAGGCTTTCAATTCAACAGCTCGTGTTTGAAAAGAATCACAGCACTTAATTCATTTTCCGCTCCTACTTCGATGCCAGGCATTTGAGAAATTACCCAACGCTGCAGACTGTGCGGTGGCGAAGCTCTGCTACTCGCGCGTTGGCTTGTGGTGGAAACGCAGGCAGAGACAGATGTTTAAAGGCACATCAGAAAGTCTTACACACAGTTCCTGTGAGTTTCTCTGTCAGTGCGATGAAGAATGGTTGCTTTTTTTTCTGCAGCTTCGTTTTTTCCAGAAAGGGAGAAACCAAGTTTCTATAATGTAACTACTATTTAGTCTTTTTATTTGGGTGGCTTTCGTTTGTTTACAATACAAATAATCAGGTCCCACTTTCTCAAAACATCTATTTGGAGGCAGCTGTTTGCATAGAATAAGACGTTAAACACACTGATTATTATTTTTTGTATTGGAAACTCCAAGTGTTTATTATTGTCTGTTCATAAACTTTTTTAGTTGCTACTGTCTTATATAGTCTGCTTCATGTTCATTATCTACTGTTTAAATAATTGCCACCAGATCAACATAAAACGCACATGTGCTTTACTCTTGGCGGTCTTGTGTGTTTATTCCACAGCCACAGGAACTTCCTGTGTTGGTCTGCCGTTCTGGTTTATTGAGCTGGAGATTCCAATCGCACTTAACACAAAGACAGTGAAACGTCGATGTGGCATTGATCTCCCCGGGCCTCTGTCGTTCTTGTAACGTGGACCCACTGTCCAGCATTAGCCTGAAAGCCGACGGCGGAACCCGGGGCTCATGGCGCTGATGCTGTGTTCTACTATTAGACAGAGAAAAGAACATCAAAACACACGACGCTGCGTTGACTCAAAGCGAAAAGAGCACCCACGCAATCGGGAAACAATGAGGCTCTGTGCGAACTTTTGCAACTGTCACGTTTTTGCCAAACGTCCATTAAATTTAAATTTATTTAGTTAAAAGTTTCCCTCAGCTGCCATTTAAATGCACAGCTCCCAGCTGTTGTCCTGTCCATAGCGGGGACATGGCTGGCTGTCAGCAGGCTTAGCCAGCACTGCGCCTTGCATATGAAACAGGACATGGGCCTGAATTCCCTTGGGGAGTTCACTTCCTCTGAGCCCCCCCACCAACACCTCCTCCCGAAACAAGCAACCCCTTCAGCTGGAGGCCAGATACCCCGAGCAGCTTCATGGAGGGTGGGGGGTGGAACGCTGGGGAAGTAAATGAGGAACTTTCAGCTCCTGCACTTTAGTGATGGCAGCAAAAAAATCCGAGTGTAATGATTTACAACCCGCCAAAATGTAGTCTTGTTTTTCTATTTCAGGGCATCGTGGTTCAGAGTTCTAACGGGCTGTCAGCTTTTTCCGTCACAAAGGACGCAGCTGCAGGAATGTGCTGGGTGTCAGCACAGCAGCACGGCATATGTAGAGCATAAATACAGAAAGCCTCCAACCCCGCTTTATTGCATTCATTACACATCGGCCTCTAAATGAAACACTTCCCGCCACCTCCGCATGGGAATTCGGCCTCGCTCAAGAGGGAGCAGTGGAGTCATTGTTGACTTTGACAGACATGCATGTGGGCCACTTTCCATTCAAGCCCGGTCACGAGTGTTTTCATACTGTACATCGCTCAGCGTGAGGCGTCTTCACCTCCGTGAGGGAGTGGCAGCTGTGGAATGTGAGCCGCCTGTCTGCTGCTAATGCACCAGCATTCATCCGCTTGAAAAAAAAAGAAAAAAGAACAGCCCATCGCCATGACTTCAGCCAATCAGTCCTGTTTCATCTGCAAAAACTACAGTAGCGGTTTCAGCCTTGGATGGAGTCCGTCTTCTGCAAACGCCGCCCTCTGCCCCCAATTCTGCTCATATCTCCCCCGAACAGACAGGCTGTGCAGAAATCACTTCATCTTGAGGCTGATTTATAAAGTTAGCAACCTACTAAATCTGCAGCCGCAATCCTTATCTAAACATCCTGATGCGGAAAGCCACTGATTATGTGTGCCACCCACATGTGTACCAGCCAGAAACCAAAGGACTTGCGGCCAAGGGCTGGCATGAGCATGAGCCCAGCACACCAACCAATTCCAACCCGCTCAACAGTTCACTGCATTCGGCCGTTGCCGTTCACAATTAGCGCCGCGGCTCCCGTCCGCCGAGATAAGGGCAGAATGAGTTTGTTTCCCGAGAATTGGCGCTTCTCACTCGAAACGCCGTCATTCTGCGGAAAGCGAAAAAGCGCCCGTGAGTCAGAAGCGTGCGCGCTTCTCGGGAGGGAAGCTCTCGAAATGAGCGTCTGCAAGGAGGGAAGTGCAGCAATATCACTTCCTGTGTCTGTCTGTACGCGAGACCGCTGCTAACACTTTTGTAACACCCTCATTAATATTCACAGAGACGCCCAGCGCCTCGGCTGACGGCGCACTGACGCTGGCATTTTCTGGTGCTGAGAGGTAGACGGCTCCGTCTCGCACTTCGCCTCGCGTCCTCCAAGAGCGCGTTCAAAGCGCCTCGGCTGTGTGGAAATGTGCTGACAAAGTAGAGCCGCGTCGCCATAAGTCTAGAAATATTCCTCAACTCTTACCCAGCATGCATCCGCTCATTAGCGCTTGTTGAAACAGGGCACTTGAGGAAAAAGGAAGGGGGGGTCGAATTAAAAAAGCAGAGTAGAAGCTCAAACGAGCCTTGGGCTTAACACTCGGGTGCCCCATCGGCACTTATAAAAATAGAAGAGGCCCCCAGATAGTGGGGGTCCTCGAGGTGTGCCCACTCGAGCCTGAATGAAAGTGTGTGCCAAGAGTGGGTATTCACCGTGCATGGCAGGACTTTGGCACTCTGCGGGACTTTAAGGGTCTCTCTGATTTCTCTCCCTTTGTCAGATTCTCGGCGGAGGACCGGGGAGAAGTTGCTTGTAAACACTTTTGCGGTTGCTTTCTGCGCCTCATCAACAAATGCGCTGCCCTCCGGGCCCAGTCTGGTTTCAATCAGAGCGGCAGGTAAGAGCGGGGGTGGGATGGACGTTTGGAGGGGGGGATGGGCCCCGTGTTTGCTGAATGCTCGCCTTTGTTGGGATCATATTATGTTTCCACCACAATACTTCTAAACCCTGCTTCATCAGCTCCATTCATGTGTAACAGTTCATGCAAATGGCCGCATTGGCCTTTTTTTTCTCTAGAGGTGAAGTGGGGGTGGGATCTTTTTTAATCAGTCTGCCACCCTGCAACTGCCCCCTCCTGCGAACGCCTGCCCGGCGTATAGCTTTACAGTCAGCCCCCAACGCAGAGCGTGGTGGGGGACCGTGTCTAAACTACTGCATGTGGTTGGAAGTTTGTGCGTCCACCAAACGAACACGCGCCAGTGTTGTAAAGTCAGAATCAGACGATGTTTATAAAACCTCAGGAGGAAAAAAAGGCTTCAAGAGCAAACGCAGCGCTGATTTAGCCACAGGAAGCCACACTCCTGACGGCCAGATCAACGTTTAACGTGACACACAAGACACAGACACACACAAATGCAGCGACTTTGATTCTAACAACAACATTGCTGATCATTTAAATCTCATTTAATAGAAACACATACATTGAAACAACCAAACTTTTTACTAAGAAGCGTGTTGGGAAGGAAGGAAGAGGGAAATTCCATTTAATGTGAACGCAGTTTGTGTTTAATCTGCACCCCCACCCCACCACACAATGCTGTTTACTGCCCGCTGAGGCATTTGTTGGTAAATGAGGTTGTATTTACAGTACAGACCAATAAAAAGTGGTCCTGAGAGGTGTTTCACGGGGAAATAATGGCTTTATTGCCACCGGAGGCGTTTTGTTGTCGCTGCTGGATGAGGCCCAATTAGTGATAATCTGGTAATGGTGACCAAATAGAGTGGTTTCTCTGCAGCAGGAGAAGGGGACGGGGCTCCAGCCTCCTGACAGACACATATCACACTTTTACGAACTCTTTAACTAGATGTTTCAGGACTGACAGCTCGAAGCGACTGAACCAAGAATCTGCAGCACACGTCTGTAGCTGAGCGCATTTCACCCGATGCAGCTAAACCTGAGCTGTAAGTTCCCACGTAGGGGGGAAAGTGCATGGATCAGGCAGCTGCAATAAGTGGATGTTGGTTTAAAGTTTAACACTAGCGCTGCGGTGGTTAAGGTAGAATGAGGCTGTGATGCATCTGAACAGTGTAATCAGTCCTACTGAGACATGCATGAGCTGAATCTAAAGGAAACCGAGCCCAAAAAAAAACTGCCCACTCACCCTGGATGACGCTTTCCTCTTGTACTTGTTGGCGAAGTCAAATTTCTCCTTGACCTCGTCCAGGAGCTGCTCCAGACGGGCCTTCTCCTCTTTCCCCGTGTAATCCTGGCCCAGGAGGATGTACGCCCTCCAGTTGGCCGAGTCGAAGCCCCAGTGGCAAGTCCTGTTCTCCTGCGCCTTGTGACTGTGCACCACGAACTTGTGGGTCGGGTACATGAGTCTGCAGTCCATGCACTGGATGCACGCTGCGTTGGGGCTGCTGTACAGCTCCGGCACCAACAAGCCCTTGCACTTGCCGAAGCACTCGTGGTAGACTTTGAAGCTGCGCTCGGTGAGCTCCAGCTCCAGCGCGCCTCCGTTCATCTCCTTCTTGCAGCGCGGCGGGTAGGCGCCTCCGTAGATCAGGGCGTTGCAGAGGCGCTCGGCGTCGGTCTTGGTGATGAGGCCGCAGGACGGGGCCGAGAAGGGCAGGATGCCCATGACTTTGAGGATCTCCAGCTGGTCCGCCGTGCACCGGGAGCAGTAGATGTGCAGCTCGTCGCACACCGAGTTGATCTGCTGCAGGGAGAAGTCCCGCAGGACCGTGTTGAGGATCTGCGGCAGGCACAGGCGCTTCTCGCCGCCGACCACGAAGCACGAGATGGTCTCCCCTTCCAGCACCGTCTCGCACCTCTCCGTGGAGCGGTCCGACGGGATGAACAGCGGGCCCGGCATCACCGGCGGCGGCAGATGCTGCAGCACCGGCTCGGGCTCCTTTCCGTCCTTCTTGAAGAGGAGCTCATGTTGCCAACGGGCAGAGAACGCCGCCGGTCCGCCCAAAGAGCTCATAGAGCTGAGATGAAACTGCTTGAGAGTTTGTTGCAGTCCCGGATGAGGTTGGAAGCTCTGCCGACTTACAGTCTCCATGTTTTTCCTTCAACTTTAGACGCGTAAATCCTTCTCGTCGACGACCGGGAATCACAACTATCTACCCGTTCCTGGAGCTGGTAAATCCACGGTGTTCCGAGAATGAGCGAAATGTCGAAGCGCTTCATCAAACATCCAGTAAAGGGGGGGAAAGTCACACACGGCGAGTTTACAGCGCGACTCCTGTGACTAGTGCGCGAGCGCCGGCCAGTCGCTCCCTGCAGCGGGTCGCCGACTGTCCATATCTGGAGGATTCAGGAAAAGCAGCGCTCCCAAACTCCACGCGGGCGAAGAAAAAGTTCCGTTTGTCGAGTCCAGCCGCGAAGTAGGCGAAAATGAATCAAAATGGGGGAGTTGGGAGTCGATACGGCTCGATGAAAATCCTTGTTTGAGGTTCTTTCCGCTGTCGAGGACTGCTGCAATCCACTCGGTCTGCCCCCGCAGTTCACTCTGACTGCGCTCAGATGAGAAGTCTGAGAGCCAGCCTGCCGCGCGCGCTCGCTCTCTCTCTCCAGTCTGTGGCTCTGCGTCTTGCTCGATCGCTCTCTCTCCTCCCAGTCTACGGCTCTCTCTCTAGTCTGTGGCTCTGCGTCTTGCTCTCTTTCTCTCTCTCTCTCTCTCTCTCTCTCCGTTCCGTGGCAGTGCGTCTCTGTCTCTCTATCTCGCGCGCGCCCCCTCCCTCTGTGTTTGTGTGTCTGGCTCAGTCATTGAATCCCAGCCAGGAATGTGAGTGACTCTGCAGGCAGGCCGGGCTCTTCCAGGAACAAGCCGTCACCCCCTCCTCTTTCCTCTGCCCCGTACAGAGCAGAGAAAGAAGGAGACGCGTGATGCATTCACGGAGCATAGGAAACACCAGCTAAAATCGCTTCAAACTTTCCTTAAAGTAATTATTACAGTGGTGAAAAGCAACAACTACAGTAGGCTACAGTTAATAATCAGTTAATACTACAAACAGCTGACGATAACATAATTGCACTAAAAGGCATCGTTTTTATAATCTTTATCTTCGATGCCCAGAGACTGAAAAATGTATATGTAAATCTATTTCTAAGCCAGTATTTCTGTAGCTGAGCAACGTAATAATATTGTAACACCACAAATTTATGTTGTTGAGGGTATCTTAACAGAAACGTGAGCGTACATAAATTGATTGTTGGATTTCAGCGCAGAAAGTCCATATTTACTATTTTCCCCATGAGCTACGAATGGAGCAGAAGACCCGAGCGTTTCAATGGATGCTGTTTTGCGAGACAATACAAATTTAGCTTTGGAAGGGGAAACGCAAATTGCGCGACTGACTGCGGTTGATTTATTTTCTTTGTTGCGTAAATGTGTTAAAACTGTTTGGCAACTAGTGGCGAAAAACAAGTTGTATGTGTTGACGACCTTCGAAGATAATCCCGCTAATGAAATGACAAGCGGACATTTGTTTTTGTGTTTGTATTTCACAAAGCAGCCATTAGAAGCTGTCAACAAAAGCAATCTATTTTATTTGAATATTTTATATTCTTTCTATTCATGCATTGACTTTTTTTAATCTCTGCAAATGCAATCCTTTTAATTTAAAAATGTTTAATTTCTCATGTTCTTCAACGATGCTTTGAAGATGTTTTGCTCCTCATGAATTAGAAATATGTCCCCACTCTAAAATATTCTGACTACATGCAGATCTGAATCTAGTCACTTGTCTGTCACATGTACTAATCACACACAGTAAATAAAGTTGAAGTAAGAAACAACCTGCAGATAGGTCATGTGTCCGGAGCAAGTTCAACTCCAGACCCACTGATGCAGCGCTTTGGTGCTCCTGTGGCGTCCCCTGGCCAAACCCGGCTGTAACTGCAACATGGCGGCAGGGGGCACGATCTGGAAGGCCAGTCTGGGGGACAGATGTAGCTTTACATTTTGAAATTCATGTGTATGCTGGACATCTAAATAGGCCCCCATAATAAACAGTGGAAAACAAAAGTAATAGACTATAACAGTTTATGAATGTTTATTTCTGAAGATCCACATCTTCCTTAAAACCAGAACTATATAGAAAAGCTGAAAAGACACTAATGAGCATCAGAAGGAGACCGTGGAGAGGAGCGCATCCCTTTACCAGACGAACCCCCCAGTAGAATCTGGGTCAGTGGGCGGCTATCTGCCCTGACCAGTTGAGGTGAGAGGAAATAATAACAACAGGCAGCGGCTGTCCACATGTTTACAGGTATTGTGTATTGTGCAAAGGTTTTCAGGCTCTGTCCATGAATGATATGTGCACCTGTAGATACAAGGCTCCACTGAAGTGTAAGACTTTGTATTTTATTTTATTTTTATTTTAGCCAAAGAACAGTACTGTATCGTGTTCCAGACTGGTGTATGTAACGTTTTTAATCCCAACTATAACCAATGTCAAAACCATTTCCTGCCGATTTGATTTAGGTAGATAACATCTGTGAGGCTTATTAGCAAAACAATAAGATGGAATTGAGGATGTGGTTAGCCTAGGCTAGCTTAGCATAAGACTTATTGTTTAGTTCATGCAAATGACAGTTGGTGGTTTGTGGTCTGAGGGATGTCACATCGAGGCTGACAGGTTTAGTTGGCTCACCGCCTTAAACAAAACCAAAACCTGTGTTCATCCACCAGTGAGCTGGTTATTTGGCCAGGTAGACTGCACAGATGTGCACAATGAACAAAATATTATTCGATACTATTTCCATCCACTTTTAGAAGTTATGTATGTACATTTCCAATCAGTGAGGACATTGTACAATTATAGATGGAGGCAGCCTTGATGCTGAGCAAAGCTAGGTCTCCAGCCTTGGCTAGAAATAAAAAAAATCGGAGTAAATCACTATAAGTCTGTATCACATCAAAGCAGTGGTGAGCTGTGATGGCTCCAATGGTGAAGTGGCTGGGCTGGAATCTGTGCCAGCTCACTACCAGATTAGAAACTTTCCCTGAGGTGAAGATCGGCAACCTGCCTGCTTTCCATGAACCTCAGGAACCTGGCTGGTCACTGGCTAACACAAATATGATTGTGAAACTGTGAGTTTGGAAAGATACAACGATTCTCCATGTCCCTCAGGTATCAAAGTTAATTAAATAACGGGCACCTACACAGAAAAATAATACGAAATTATGCCCTCTACTTACTCGAGTGTGAAATTCTCAGAAGCAGGATGAGGACACAAAGCCAAAGTTCCAACTAAGGTTTACACCAGCAATGACAAGAGGCCTTTTAAAAGGAAGGTTGCTGTGAGATGGGTTGCTTCATGCAAAACAAACCCTGCAGGAGCCACGCTGACCTGGAGCAGAGGGTCATTTAAACAAAATGGCAACATGACGATGGAACAGGACAGATTATGAAGGAAGTTTTGCACCTTACATTCCACAAAAAACAAAAGGAACGTCAGTATATAAACAATTGGCGCTTCGTTGACGCATCACCTAAATGCCAGTAATCTGACTAGCTGTAATCTATCAGCAACACTCAAGTGATTTTCTGTGTTTGTCGTCATCGTCCGAGGAGAAACAGAAAACCTCTGTAGTGTTTCAATTTAAACGGTTCAGACGGTTACTACCTCACATCTATTCTGCTGATCATCTTCCACTGTCGCCATGGCAGCGGAGCACAACACCTCATCACGTGGGGCGGATGACATAACCTCTCTTTCCAGGCGCCGAATCACTTTTTCCCAGAGCAGCGCCGTGGACCACAGGCCTGGCCCACTGCTCTGCTTTTGTGTTACTTGAGGTAGAACAAACCAATTGGCCAAAGTCAGCAACTCGACAGTGGCCCGCCTGGAATACTCATCAAATGGCAGCGTTTCCAGAAGAAATGCTCTCACCTTATTTTAAAGTGGCTAGTTTTCCCAACGTACTGTTTTCCATTCATTTAATAATGCTCTCCTCTTTCCTTCCCCCCGTCCTCCTGTTGGGTCCAGCTTTCCCTCGTCTTTTTCCATTGCATAACTGCTGCCTCTCTGCGTTGGTCGGATAGTCTCTTGTGGCCAACTGCTTAAAAGCCTCAGAAAGTCCCACCATTATTATGACTTCAACTTTCCACTTTATGTGTGTCCTAGCAGAGGGAACAAAGTATTATCCTGACAGTTAGCATAGCTGTATGATGTAATCTGCAGTGAGTAGAAACCCTTGTGCAAGAGTGACATAATAACTAGTTTACTAGAAGTGAGACGTATTGATTAGCTGATTTGTGCTGATTTGATCATATTTATCCTCAATATTTTGCTAAAACTGTGTTGTAGTTTGAACTCCGTCCACGCCCCTTTCCATGTGGTAATTTGGTTCATGAACCTGCATCAATTACTTTAATGAATGACTTGTTCTCTTCTGCAAATTACATTGTATTTTTTTATAGTAATTAGTAGAGTAAGTTCAGTTTTGAAAAGCTACATTATTATTTCCAAACTGTCCCACACTAAAAAAGCAGCAACTTGAGAAAATTAGACCTTACCAAACACGTGTGTTTTCTTCTTTCTATTGCTCAGCTGACATTGCAAAACTTAATAAAAACAATGTCACACAGATGATGCTCAAATAATGTAAAAGAATGAATATGTACATAAATAAGTTGACAAATTCGTAAAACTTCCTTAACGCTTGTGTACGCGCGAGAGGGTAGGAAATCTGCACGCTCTTCTGATTGGACAGGGTCACGTGACGTCACATGTCAGGAATAAGGAAGTCCTTGTTGTTGCTGGCGCGAAGTTCAGAAGTTACTAAAACAAACAAGCGACATGGCGGACAATCAGCCCAAATCCAAGCTTAAGCGAAAGAAATGGGCTGTGGAGGAGATTCACCGGGAGGAAACCAGGATTGGGACGACGAAGAGGGATGACTCCTTACTGCCTGGTGACGTGACGGCTCAGACGGATCGGTTGGTGCTCGGTTTTATCAGTTCATACTCCTGCATCCGCATAAAAAAGTCGTCATTGAAAATATTAAATGCATTTTATTGTTCTGTTCATTTGTCCTGTATATGTAATACGTTAATATGTGAAACATTCCCCTCATGACATGGCAAAACAAATGAACACATTTGTGTTCATAAAAAGAGTTAACAATGAAATAGTTCTACTTTGACACAGTAAAATAAACGAAGGTAGTAAAAGAGGAACAATTTCTTAAAACCTGAAATGAAGACAAATCGATTGTGAAATGGTAAAAACTTTTAATTTAGCAATGTTGATGTTAAACCAGTTGGGATCAGTACAAACACACAAATAAATACAAAATAATAGCTTCAAAAGTACAAGACCAGTTTAATTTCCTCTCAATACCAACAAAATCAGACTTGGCAGGATTTACCAATAAGCTGAAAGGGCTGTTTTCCTAGACTCGACAAGTGTAGGTGATAAAAGTGTCATTTAATGTTGGGCTAAATTCATTTTTTTTCACCAGAACAAGCGTGTTCTCCCGGCAGCAGCCAAACGGGAGCGTGGGAGTAAACATGAAGGAAAGTAAATAACACAGGAGCAAATGCGCAATGAACGAACTATAAAAAAACTGCATAGAATCGGTTCAGTGGTCTGAACCATTATGCACCAGTAAGTCACAGAATGTTGTTGAAATAATACCGATAAATTATGTGGTTTACTGGTCTGTACACTGGGACACATCTTCTTTTTCCATTGGCACCACTATATTAAATAGATGAAAGCACTTTCATAAATGTGTGACTGATTAAAATGCACTTATTGCAATGCCCTCAGATTCTGGTAGTGACAGGCGAAATCTCTTTTTACACACTGACATTCTCAGTCAACTAAACAGTATGTTAAAGCTGGAGCTGCATTGAAGACAAACCCACTGATCCCGTGGCAGCTGTGTGAAACCGACAGTATGTAATATCTGATTGCAGCTCAGTGAGTCCAGCAGCACCATGGTGGAAGAGAGAGCAGCTGCCTGCTGCAGAGAGGCTGTGGATGCTCACACTAAGGTCTGCTCTGCCGTACCTGGACAACCAGCACTGGGATCTGGTTCCTGATTTTCCACAGCCATCTACAATAGTAGGTTTCTATCAAATGAATGTAGCGAATCAAATAATCTCAAGAGTCAAGAAGAACAATTCATTAGATACTAACCTCCTTGCCCTATCAAGTTATTAGTTCAAAGTCATTTAAACAAACACTGCCCAAAATTTACTAGTGAAAGAAAAATAAATGCTCAAACATTAAACACTATTGCGTCAAACCACAACGCTATTAAAGCTATGGTTAATTAGTAAAATATCACATAAAGCAAACTTACCCAGTGTTCACACGGGTTAAACTATTGAAGGATGAAGCAGCCACATGAGACCAGCCGTCTTTTGATGATTGTAAAGGATTTTGTACAGTTGGATTTAATAGACTTTAATGCAAAATGGATTAGACAGATTATTTAGACCACCAGTCTAAAAACATAAGTGGATGTTATTTTTTTTAGTTTTATTCACAGTATGCCACTTTAGGCATAGGCATTATTTCAGTTGGTAAAAGACCTTGAGTTTAAATGCTGGTGTTGGTACTAAGTGTTCTTTTACTTTCTGTATCATGTTAGAAACCAACAGCATTGAAGTTAGAAGAACAGCGGTGGTGTGACTTAAATGAAGAGGTTTCCCCCTTTCCTGAACCTGCTCCTCTCAGGCTCCAATCCTCCCAGCAGGACCTGTCAGTACACACCAAACCTGTACCAGACCCGCCTGACAGACAGCAGTCACTGCACAGCAGGGAGAGTCACGATGGTAAAACAACAACAACAACCCTTCAAAGCCTCGCCAAAAAAACACGGCCATCCCTCCACTGCTGGGAGACGGCTGCACCACCAGTAGGATCCTCAAATGTTGGGAGTGAAGCAGGAAGAAAAGGTGGGGAGCAAGGAGAACCACAAGCCGTAACTGTCAACAGGCAGCTTCACACAAACGAGATGAAGATGTCTGACAGCCGGGTTTCTCTCCAGAAGGGGAGTGAAAATAAAAAGGTGGTGGTGATGGAAGATAAAGCAGCAGAGGAGGTGCAGGATGGAGGAGGAGGGCTTCAGAGCTGCCCCATGTGCCTGATGGTGTTCCCTGTTGGGTAAGAGCTGCAACAAAGCTCATTTGTTATATCTCTGCAGTTTCTTGGGTGGAGTTTTAGTAGCAGTCATAAAATGCTTTATAATATGGATTTGTATGCAGACTGGCACTTTTTTATCTTTAACACAGTGTCTTTGCTCTTAATGTAAGTTGATAAAACTCTTAACTTTTTGAATCAGCAGACAATATCTATAGATTGAGCTTAATCTATCAACTACAGATGAAATATAATATCCAGCTGCCTAATAGTTCATCCACAGTCACTGTGTCTGTACATTTGACAAATGGGCAATTTAATTTAAATGGCTGGCTTGAGAAAGGTTTTTGACTCCCATATGGGACCTGAATTCATTAAAATCCAGATTAACAGAAATAAAATGTAGATCTATACAAACAATAACACGCAACAGTATAGGATGAGATAGTGAAGCCAGGAAATGACTTCACCATTGACCTTGTTAGCATGCTAACAACAGCATTTAGCCTGCATCTCTGCTGTGTTTGTGAGCTACTACCACAGCCAACTAAAGAAAAAAAACAACAACATGGCAGCGTATGATTAGTAGAATTTTCACTGCTGTGACACTTAAATGTTTAGTATTTATTTTCTATTGTTTTGACCCTGATGCTTTTGACACGTGGGCATGTTTGGATGTTTTGATAAAAGCCAACGTAGCCCGGCTGTATGCGTATGCAAAGGTGTGTTTATTGAACGGTGGCAGCAACAACAGTGAAGCTTCATGTCCCCGTCTCGACCAGGTTCACCCAGATGGACTGTGACGGCCACCTGGCCCAGTGTCTGTCAGAGATGGACGTGGACTTGACCTGGTAAGCCTACGTGATGCTTGTCTGGCTCCTGTCCAGGGAGTTTGAACAGCCCAGATGCCCAGAGACTGCAGGACGGCGTTGGAAGGAGGACACAGGGTGACAGGGTGTTCACTGTGAGAGACTCAAGGGCACACTGGGTTTTACCTCAAGGTGAGCAACCCAGAATATTTACGAGCTGAGGGAAACACTGTGAGAGGAATATTTGCTATACCTCTATATCTCTGGTCGATTCTCTTCCCGGGTTCAGTTTATATTTGCTAGACTCTAAATGCCAAAATTGGATTGCTTAACTTTTCCACTTGGCCTCTGGTGCCTTTGATTCCAGCTGGTCAAGAGGATCTCAAAACTAAAATGTCAGTCCAACCCGCCTTGCCCTCCTCTGGGAGATGGGAGACCAAAATAGAAACGGGCTGCATCCATTTTACAAAGCTGCTTCTCCAAAAATATATTAAGGCTGGCTGCTTTATTACATGAATCAAATGAGAATTGCACAGCTGCTTTGATGGGTATTGTTATCATGACGTCCTCTGATCACTGCATCATCATTTTACTAAAGAGTTGACTGATGTTGAAATAAACAGTTTCAGGACTTTGTTGTACACATGCAATGGGTTTACAGAGTGTATTTTTTTTTACCCAGTGTCTCAAACTGCTAAGTATCTTGAAGCAGTGGTGTGTGTTTTCACTTCTAAAGCATCCTGCTCAGAATGGATAAAAAATAAATTGACTAATGGAGCAGAAGTGCAACACAGAGCGATGGAAGGTGTGTTTTTAATGCAGCCAAGCAATATAAAAGATATATGAAGTAATGAATTTGTCGAGCCTGGTCTGGTGGAGTGTCTTGTTACCGTCATGTCTGTACAGATCATGTCTGGCAATAATCCATGCAGCCAGAGGCACCAAACACAGTCTACCAGTCTACCGTGCGTGTACTTTTTTTTTTGTACTTTTAGAGTGCATCCATCCATTAGAACCTTCTACTTCCAGCCTTTATGCCAAGATAGACTAGTTATATCCTAGCTCCAAGCATGAGCTCTGAAATTGACGATAAATAAATGTTTCTGAATGATAAATGTATGTGTCAAACACAAGAAGTAGTTTTAGGTGATTCATTTCACTTACTTGATTTTCTAGTCTTCCAGTGTGGACAGTTAGTGGTGATCAGAGGATGTGCTGGTGCACGAGGCCAACTCCAACACAATACATTCACAGACCGAACGTGCAGATAGCAACAAGATAATGTCAAAGAGTTCTTTCTGCTGTGGTTGGCAAAAGGAAGCATTGAGTTCACGGAAAACCAGTATCGCTTTTAATAATTACACATATTTACAAAGATGCTGTGAAGCAAAATTAAGCATATGCAACCAGCATAATGTTAGAACAAAATCATAGGCTAAGTTCATCCAGTTTCAAGATTCAATTCATGTATTTTATTTTTAATTGGCCTTCGCTGTTCTGTGATGTGGTTTCAAGGACACCCAGTTCATTCATTGGTCCCTCTGTAATAAAAGAATGCCACTAAAGTTTGACTCGGGCGGTCAACTGAACTGACTAATAAATGCAGTGTGTGTGTTTTCATGATGGTGGCCTGATCAGTGATTGTGGAGCTTCTGTTTTATCGCTTTTCCTTTCCTGCCTTTGACTGATACCCTGACTATAATTAATCCTATTATGTGGTGAAGAATTGAGCATCGGTTCGATTTCATCAAATAATTCCCAGCCAATTGGGAGCTCTTCTTTCCTCGGTAGTGCACAGATCCATAGATCAACACAAAGCTTGTATCCGAGGCTCAGAGCTCCTCACAGGCGACTTTAATCCGTGCTTGTACTTCATATTCACAGATGAGTTGTGCATGTGTTTGATATCGTCCCAGCCTTGTAGTTGCACTAAGCTCCTACGTTGGTTACACATGTCGTGTGCTGTACACAAAGGTGGCAGTATATTGACTTCTACTTGCCTGAACTACAAACCGCTTTCGTTTTAGTGTGTACACATACTAATGGCCTTTTGAAATGGTTTTGAACACCAACATCTGTGGAAACGAAAGTTCTGAATTGGAAACCCTTTAGTGAATCATCATGGTGCAGGAGTGAGCTAAGAGCTTGGCGAGCTGAGCCTGCAAACCGCTGACCACCATGTGTTGAGCTGGCTTTACACTGGGCAACTGTTGTGCTGTCAGCTGGAGGTTACAGACTACTTCAGAACATTCAAGGACTTTCGATTGGGGGGCCTGTAGTTACTCCAATGGCTTTAAACCTATCCATATTCAAACAGCAAAAATGTACCAAAACCTTACATGGAGGAATATACATGAACCCCATTTTATTCGAAACTTAGTTTAAAGGTTGGCTCCTTCCAGTTGATTTTGTTAAAAAACCCTTGTTAAATCTAAAGTAGCCTTCGAGATCACCTCCACATCAAGGTGCGGTACAGTATGGGTGAGAGCGTCCCTTAAAGTTACAGTTGACACTGATGATTATCAATACCAATAACCTGCCAATATTATTATGGTCCTTAAACGGTTTAAAATGTCTAAAAGTAACAACAAATAGCCAAAGTTACTGCCTCAGCTGTAGGCTATGTTGCTAGAGAACTATGTAGAAAGCCTGTACTTCAGCTTTTAGTGAAGAAAATACCACTTACATGACGATAAAATGATATTAATCTGAATATTGTATCTGTAATTTATTTAATCCACTTTTAGGGAAACATAGAAACCTAATGGGAAAAGGTTTGTATGTTCCTCATGCTAAACCATCATTTTTTTAGAGCCACTGCTAACAACAGGCCATCTGTTCTTTGCCATTACGCTACATCTTGGTTGTCATTAAATATCTGACAAATACTCCGACGTGTACAAAGACATAAGCATTTTTGGATCAATGCTTGAGGACCTTTTTCTTGCCCGATTTTCAAAAGCAAAACACGATTATTACCGGCTTGTTTTTTTTTTTTTGTTTTGTTTTTTTTTGTTTAAGAACAAAGGGAAAACTTTAAGTAAAACTTGTACTAAGCTGCTGTTGCCTCCATGTAAAACCAGCCTCAACGCAAAGATGGAATCACACAATGTGCCCAAAATAGGAACGGAGGCACGTTACCACAAGGCAGGCTGACCAACGGGGTCACGTGATATTTTTCATTCGGCTGCAGATGGTCACGCAGTGGCAGCTGGTGTGGAAGAGTCCGAGCTCGGCCAGCAAGCCTGCGCACACTGTGGAGACCACAGCCAGTCAGCGGCTCCTGATATACGTGTACCGTGGCCTTCTTTACGCTACACTGACTCCTCTCGAACTGCTGGAGAACAAAATGATAGTTTGGCATCAGGAAAACTTCACGACTAAACGCATCGAGCCCAACCCTTTTCGCCGTTCACCCTTGCCTGTGACCTCTTGTCAGCTTAGAGGCCGCTCACGGGAGTCTGTAGGCCGGTTGTACATTATCAGTACTGATGCATTAAAAATCTGAAGTTCGGATGAACACTGGCAGAGTGTAGCCGTGCCTTCAGCTGGTCTCTACCATCTGAAGCTGTGAAGGGTGAGAAAAGTGCAATCAGAGATGCGGTGATTAATTTGATCTTTGAGGCACTTCTTAAATAAAAAGTCATCTCCCAGTTAGCGTTTCTTTCCCCCTATTGTTTGTGGAATTTAAAACAACTAAAAAACTTGTGATTTAGGATGAAAATGTGCCACTTGCATCAATAAAAAAGGCATCAATTTTTTAAACATTACCTACATTATAGTACACAATAACTTATTTTTTTCTTCCTTTGTCATTGTACATTCTTGTTTTGTTTGAGTCCCCCCCAATAAACAAAACAAAACAAAAGACGGGGCCTGTAAAACTTCAGGACTGTCATATCATCCAGGGATGAGCGACGGGTTGAAATGTGTTCACGATGGCAGGCACAGAATGAAACAGTTCAAATTACAAAAACCAGTCGTGCTCTGACGGGAGAACGGACATTCTGAGACTGAGAAAGCAATACAACTGAAGAAAATCAAAAAGGGAAGGAAGGGAAGAACAGGGACTGTTCTTCCAGTTCAGTGTCTTCGTTTTCTCTGTAGATACCAAGGAACTGGAGTTTGGTTCCACCAACAGAACAATCCCAGTGATCCAGGAGGCAGACTGGCCCGTTCCCCCGCTTGCTTTGCCTCGTCGACAGGTCCAGAGAGAGAGAGTTCGTCCTCCCTGTTGTCCTTTCCTCTTCCCCCTCCTCGCCTTTCAAAGTTGGCTTGCGAGTGGTTTTTGGCTAAGACGGCAGCTTGGACAGACAGTAGGTGGGCGAAGAAGGAAGCTGGTCTCTCCTTCATACAGACTCTTCTGTAGATAGCAGCAGGGGGTTGATGTATTCAAATCCCTCGAACTCTGACTGGTCTATTCTCTTGATGACGTCCCTGAGGAAGACAGAGAATTAGAGGTGTTGTTTCATGACAAACCGGAGCACAAACAAAGGCAGGACGTGTTTGATCTCTACAGCACAGACACTGAATTTTATGGACCTGGCATCGTTGCTTCCGGCTTCCTTCTTTAAAACAACTTTTGCAGCTATCTATCATGGGAATAATGTCAAAGCTGGCAGCAAGTTATTAAACAGCAATGACCAGGGGGTCAAATGCATATTTAACATTATCACCAAGGTGAAAACCGTCATGTTGGCTTCACTACCCAATACAACCTGGGAACCACCTGATGCATGAGCTGATTTATCCTCAGTGCGCGGCTTCAGGGCAGATGGAGAAATCAGTGGAGGAACTTCAAACTGCTTCGTTCTCCTTTGTATGCCTCTTACCATTACCAAAGGCATAATCACAGGTAAATGGAGCGGAACCCCATAACTAGTGGGCTCTGAGTCGCTGAGTAAAAATAAATATCCTCCCCTAGCAACACTGCTGGCTTCTCCTCCTGCAGCAACAGGCTGTTTACTCATCTGCGTGTGGCGATGGCAAGACACGGAACTCGAGTCCAAAAGCCGGGCCTCTCACTGGGAGAAGCTTAGCAGCTCTTTGCCTACAGACAGTAGAGGGCTTTGAAGTTAAAACAATAGGTGCGTTCACTGGACTTCCCCCTCCCGCACCAGGTGGGTGGGGGGCGCCGTCGGTGTCGCACAGGTTGCAGATCCCACCCACACGGAGCGCCAGGGTATGAATGGAGATGAATAACACGCCACACTGTCTTCCTTTCAGTTCGCCAGGTGGAATACTTAGGAAGCAAATACTTTTCCTCCATCTGATCCCATGTGAGGCTCCCTCTCTCGCTCCGTAGGAGGAGGTCAACCACCAATACAACAATTACACTTAGAAAACGATGTTTTTTCTATTTTGGAGCTTGGGAGAAAACGGGGAGACAGAGGAAGAAAGACCACAGCGAGGGCCACACAAAGGAGGAGGGAGAAGGTTTGGGAGTTGACCAAAACAAACTGTGTCCAACCGGCATTACCAGATGCAGAATGACGAGGAGGGAGCGATGAGGGACCGAGGAGGAGGGAGCCGAGTGGACGAGCGAGGAGAGCAGTTTCTTTTTAGAGCAGGGTACTTTTAGGGAGTCACAGTCCAGTATTTCACAATGTGAAAAGGAACAGACCTGCTCCCTGTCGGGTCTTCATTTCATTTCATTTGCATCTGTCAGGTCTTTATTTCACATCTGTCTCCCATTTTTGAAACCCTGCGATGATGAGTATGAAATCTACATCCTCAGTTTCTACATCGACTCTTACCAGCACAATCAGCGAAAATCTATCCCGACTAGCACACGACCCAATTGGCGTGGCATCAGCACTGATCTCTGCAGATGAGCGCGACACGCTAACTTCAAACACGAAAGATGGTAACCATGGAAACCCCCGAAATGCAAGACTAAACTCAAATGCCACTGATGAAAGCTGGACTAATTTGTTGTTCTTAAAATGTTTACAACACTCAACAGTTTCCCAGACAAGGAGGGTCATTCCACAGCCTCAGGGGCTCGTTCTAGGGCCAGTCCCTGCTTAGGTGTCCGGCCTGAGGCTGGCATAACGCAAATAAAAGCCTCCGCTTCCCTTCCCGTCACCACGGACCCCCAGCAACACTGGCTTTTACCGCTGCAATGTAAATCTAGCGTGGCCCCCCCCCTCCCTGCGGCTCTCGCTTCCCTTTCTTCTGGTGCCAAGCCCGTCACGAGTGGGAGCGAGGGGAGACTGGAGAGGTGTGTGAATCACCCCGTCTTCGCGGGAGTGGGCGACGTCAGCCCCTCTCCTTGGTAACAGCGGGAGAGAAAGGGATGGGGAGATAAAGTGCGAGACGACGGGGAGGAGGCTGCGTTTGATGTGCCGCGCTTTTTGATGCCAGGTTGATATCTCCACCGCTGAACTGGCAGGGAGCTCTCCGCCCCGCTCTCCCACTCGCCTCCCTCCTCCCACCCACCCCTCTCCACGATTGCCTCCCCAAAACTCTGTCAGGGACTCCCATCGTCAAAGCCCTGTCACAAATGAGCTGGGACGAGCTTCAAAGCTGTCTCGCTGCAGCCCCTTAATGAGCTGCGAGGCTCACCCACTTCCCAGGACGGATTGAACAATCGGCGCCGAGCGAGCGAACGAGCGCAACCTTCAAAACTGGGAGCCAGAGCCGCAGACGCTACCCAATGGTTCCTGTCACGAGTGCAGAGCATGATGGGCATTTAATAAGGCTCCAATTAACAAGGGGAGCTCCTGCCACTCCACGCCAAGAGTGTAGATGTACACGTTCAAATCCTGCAAGCGGAGAAGCCACATTCCTGTCCGTCACCGCCGCACCCAGTCAACACCTGCAAGGAGTCGGCTCCAATCACGCATCTTATTCTGCCTGATTTTAAATCCAGAGATTTGATCTGTTTGTATCGCGTTGTGTGTTATTTTGGATCTCAAAGCTTCGTTGGGCTTCAAAGTAAGCGCTCAGCAGCTTGTCTCAGAGCACTTAACCCTCCATCCGCGCTGCTCATCAAGGGCAGTGTGGCCGTAACAGCAGCCGAGCGGTGTGCGGAGCCAGCGTGAGGCCGCGTGGACCCCCGCTGCCCGTCACACTTTTGTGCATGCAGCCAGATGACCACTTGATTTGGAGCGCGCACAATCCCTCACACCTCCGAGTGCAAGGAGGGCATCAGAGGACGCTGAGCTCCGGCTGCAATACTCAAACTCTCCTGAAACTCGAAGTCTAGTTGTAAAGAACAGAGCGATTGCTTGGATTTTATTAACCTTGCAGGACTGAATGAGAGCCGTCACCTGTATTAAGCAATTCAGTGTTTTCTCCTTCTTTCAAGGACAAATACAATGAAAATGAGTTGTGAAAGCTTTGCTGGGTCCTGAACTGCTGTCTTCTCTCAAGATAATTGTGGCTACTTTGCTTGGTGTTAAAACTAAGCGGAATTTTTCTCAATGTTCTTTTTCCTGCCGCTCGTTTCGTCTACACGTGACAATAAACATCCGTTCTTCTGTGATTTTGTAGAAAAGCGAAGTCAGGAGGAATCAATTCGGACTTAGGACAATAAATTCTGTTTAATTTATAGGACATTGACGAGGAAGACCATTAACACCGATTCGATTGCAGATTACAATCCTTACTAATCCTAAATGCTAATGCTAATAAAGACCCGGACTCTTAAGTGGATGCCGTATTGAATTTACAGTTAAGCGTCTTCTCCTGAGCAGCGCTGTTGAGAAACAGCAACATCAGCCTAATAAAAGCTCTGCAGGAAAAATAGAAACGCTGGAGCCTGAAAAATCAATCCAGCATGGATTTAAATGAAAATGTTGTCTAACATAAGCCGGCTAATATCTATTGGCAGGGTCTGTCAAAGCCTTATGGAATCCATTTTGTGACGGCGCAGGGAAAAACAGGCTGCGCTTGTGTTTTCATGCGGCGGCTGCAGACAGTCTGCAGCAGCGGAGCCCGCGCCGCGTCTGTTGTGGTGCCAGATCTCCTCAGCCGTTCTCTCTCCAACTTTAGTCTCCAACAAGGGCGTCCTGTCGGATCCTGAAGGCTCCGCGTTTGCACAAAGCAAAACCTTCCCCGGCGCATAGAGACGTGAGTGTAGGAAACTCGAAGGGGAGAGTCGGGGGCGGGTCCTTTACTGCGTGTTGAGGTGGGACTGCACCTATTGTGTGTGTGGGCCTCCGTCTCACTGTCACATGATCAGTGCGGTCTAACTGAGCAGAGTTTCACCTGTTTTACCTGCACGACACGTGGTGATTTAAACCTCAAACACAACATCTACAAATCCAGCATTTCCAACCTTTGGTCCTCAAACTCTAGGTTCAGACGTCACATTAGAATCAAACAGGTCGTGGTCTCCCAGGTACAATAGATGGAGGCAAACATGAACATCAGCTCTCAGCTGCTGCTCCCATGAATATAAAAAGTAGTTTTAGATTTTTCATGTAAAGAAAACAACCCATTCAGTTTTAGTATTACTGAGTTTCCCTTCAATGATATTTAAAGGATTTAAATTACTTTTAATTCAAATAGGACAAAATGTCCAAATAGTTTCTCACATCTTCCACTTTAATTTATTTCCCTGCGCATTTAAGACCTGCTGGATTTAATAGTTTCTTCTTGTTTAAACACCAAGTTCCTGCTGTGGATAAACTGCATGTTTCTCTCCATGAGTGTTGTTGTCAAGCGAGGAGCTCTGTGACTGAGTCACCCGAGGCTGAGCTGGACACACAGTACTTACTCATCATCTGGCGTTAGCTGCACCGGTTCATTAGTAAACTGTGTGTCAAAGTTTTCGAGGCCGTAGTCGTCAGAGATCTGAGGTTTGAAGGGCGGCGTGACCTCTTTCTTCTCCAGCTGAAGGAAAACAAACACATAAAAATGCATTACGTACAACGACTGTTTTCACTCAGTAATTGAGAGCGGGAGCGATGCAGGGAAGAGCTTCGCGAGCACATGGAGCGCTTTGAACAGCGGCCGCGTCGTTGTCTGAGCGGAGCCGCAGAGGCCAACGCAGCTAATTACCTAAAGGGCCTAGTGGCGCTGCTGCGCCTCCGCTAGGTGTCAAACGGATCGGGACCTTTGAGCTCACATCAAAAGTCCGAGTTCTGCAGAATCCAGCTTTTTTCTCTCATTGTTCGAGTCGCACCATTATTTATCGATGATTTACTCAAAGGTTGATAATCATGCAACTCAGATCGCCAACATTATTCATTTCTGTCATAGGAAATGTTCTTCACTCATATACTGTAACTAACAATCATTTTCACTTTGGTAAAATGTTCAGTAATTTTTCAGCTGGTGCTTCTGGCTGCTTGTATACCACAAAGTACTGTACAACACAATGTACTATAGAAATACTCCACTATGTAGCATAAAAAACCCATTAGTAAACGTACTTATTGTGTAAATAATCAAACATTACTTCATTAAGATTTTGTTTTTACTGAAGCTTTTGAATGTTTGGAATCTCAGAAAACAATCTGAATGTATTACTGTAACTGCCCCCCCCCCCCCCCCCCCCCCCCCCCCCCCCCCCCCCCCCCCCCCCCCACCCACCGCTGCCGACACCCTGGAGACGGCCACTGTCTGAGGCCACTGTCGCCACTCAGCCGCTCATAAACCGGACCATCATTAGCTTTGGAGATATCGACCTGCAGTCTGATCGCGAGAATCCTGGATTCTGTGAGCATCACATTGGATCACATACAGTCATGCTGCCGTTCTGTGTCTGTTCCAGCGCAATAGTTTCACTGGCTTCATCTACGCATTAGATAAACGCTTTAAGAGCCTGCTTATCTTAGCTTCACTTAGATGTGGACAAACAGTTTAAAGCCTGACTTGCTACTTAGTCATTTGTTTTGACCAACGACGTCACCAGCCGTCGATTCATTTGCACCAAACAGCACTTTGACACTGGCGCGGCCCAGCTGATCCCCAATAACATCAACACAGAGCCCGTCTCTTTTTCCATACGCTGGGACGTGCCCCAGCAGAAACGGGCATCTTGTTCCAGCACTAGTGGCAATGACGGCAGGACTGAAAAAGGGAGAGAAAAACAACAGAATGGCGAAGGTTCAGCCAGCAGAGTAATTGTGCCCATGTGATTCAGCAGGAGAGGTTTTGTCTGGTGTGTTTCCATGGTTTCACATCAGTCCCTCATCTTGTTAAAATGTGCACTGAGGACATTTTCTGTGAACACAGTAAACACGGTGCTTTCCGTGTTCGGCTTTAGTTTCCTCCATCTAAGTACGCGCCGGGTCTCAAAGACCTCGCTGGAAGTGGGCTTAGCGGATTCATTCGTATCGAAATGTATAGAATTGATCTACAAGCAATTGTCAATAACGACGTTCAGATGCCTAATGTAGGAAAATGCAGCTTTAATCACAGCTTCCAGGCTTCTCCCTGCGAACCTCTTACAAGCCGATCGGGCCCATTTACCTCGGTCTTCCTGGGTCTTCAAGCTCTGGCAGATTAGATGGAAAGTGTGTGTGAATTGCCATCTTCAGCTCTCCACAGATGAAAGTCTGGGCCTGCGCTCGGCCACTCAGGGCCAATCAGAGAGCTGCGTCGCTGCTGGGGGGGGGGTTCGGGCTGACGCCTGCTCTGGTGCCAGTGCCTGAACCAGCTGCTCAGCCAAACCTCAACTGCAGAGGTAGCCTATCAGAAATCACTGGTATGGGCTTTTTTTAAAGACACCGACCGGCTACATTAGCCATTTCTCTCCTTCCTTCCATCAGTTTATCCCATCTTCCCCTAAATCTCCCTGTTTGGCCAAATTCTTGTTCATCTTTCCACCTACACTTCGTCAGCCTCACCCCCTCACATCCTGTCTCCGTTCTCCTCTCCTCTCATTCACCTCAGTCTTACTCATTCTCAATTCTTTTATCTCTTCTTCACTCCTCCCCCTCTTCCTCCTCCCCCAGTCTCTCTGATGTGTTGTTGGGCAGGCTGGAGCGCTGTGTGGTGGTAATGAGGAGCGCTGAAGGCCAGGAACAAGCCGGTCACCTTCACACACACACACACACACACACACACACACACACACACACACACACACACACACACACACACACACACACACACACACACACATGCGTCCCTGAGGCCAGAGGGGCACGTGGAAGACGGGGACCAGCTCCAGGGTCAGGCAGCCGATAGGTGGGCTGCAGATCACAGCACCTGCCTGCCTCCCGGTGGCATCCGCAGGACGCGACGGGCCGCTCCACCCCCTTGAATGGAAGCAGCGATGGGACACGGACGAAAATGAACCAATGTGATGCGTCTCTCACGCACACACACTTGCCGTGAACTCCATCACTTAGTCACACACACACACACACACACACACACACACACACACACACACACACACACACACACCTCTCAGTCATCCTCCACAGCGGCGTCGAAGCACCTCTCCATAAGAACAAGGAGATTAACATCAGAGAAGCTGAGTGCCTTCACTCCACTGTGGGTGTCCATTTATTAAACAAGCCCATGGGTCATTTAGAAAACGCCGTCATGCTGCACGAGAGGTGGAGGAGGAGGATTAGCGCTGGACCGGCCTCATCACACCGCTCCGCTTTGGCAAATAACACAAGTGAGGGATTCTGCCGTCAGAAGGCTGCGGGAATTTAATGAATGAAAGGGAGCGGTTTTTAATAAGCCAGTTTCATAGATGAACTCCAGATGTCTGGAGACCAGCAGCACACAGCAGGTGCGTTCGGTTTTGGAAAGCACCGGCCCCAGAGCGCAGGAAGCCGACTGTGGAAACAACGCGTGGAAGCAGCCAGAACCAGCGGTAAACGTGCCTCAAACTGAGCGGATCCACCGAAGGGGAGACGCCACAGAAACCTGCTGTACTCAGCAGCTCGTGGTTCCGGTCCGATAACTCGGATGGTGGGTTCCCACATACGCTAAACACCTCAGATGCCGAGTCGGCGCGTTGTAGAGTTCAAGTAGCAAACAAGCATCAGCCTCAGAGGAGGAGGGTCGGAGGTGACCAGTACAACAGGGCCGGACAGACTATGCATCTAGACCAGCAGAACCGGGTCTAACCTGAACCCAACCTTAACCCAACCAGGCGGCGTGTCATGAATGTCTCAGCATGTGGAAACTGCCTCCAGCGTGCGGGCTTCGTCCTGCGGCGAGTCGAGACGCTGCCAAGACTGCACGGCGCCGTTACCAGAGCCAGGTTTGCTTTAAGGAAGTGTTCGTCTGCAAGGTGCTGCCGCTCATTCCATAGGAACATGACAAAAACAAAGACGGAGGGCGTGCGTCCGAGCCTCTGACGAAGCCGTATATCAGGCTGACGGCTCCCTGGCAGGAGAGGATGAAAGAGCACGGCAGGTAAGCGATATTCAAACGTGTCATCTCTTCAGACAGGGGAAACTCAGCGCTCCCTCAGGAGGCGCCTCATGAATATTAATACGCGGTAACAACAGTAGCGGCGTGCCAGGCCTGTCAGGTCTGGAGACGGCTTTCTGGTTCGAGGGCAGAGAGCGGCGCTTCTCCGGCTCTCGCTGCTTTGTCAACTTGTTTTCCCTCCGCGCTACACGGGAGCTTTGTCGTCGCGCTCGGGAATTCTCCCCGCTTTGATTTCCTCTCCCCGCTCGCCTTTGGTGGCGGCGCTCATTAACACGCCACCAACTGCTTTTTATTCCGCGGCGCTACCTGCCGGCCCACCTAATTGTCCCACGAGGGACGCGGCGACGGTAAGCACGTGGCTTCATACGAAATTATTGTCATGAATGGTGCTTTTATCGAGTGATTGCGCGCTGGAAAGAAGAGCGGCTTCCATTTGGACAATATAATGCAAATTGATGTATTAAGGAGCCTGTTTCTGATATTTTATAGATTACACTGTAAAAGAAGATAACACTGTAATTTTTCAGGAGAGTCATCAAATAATGAACTAAGTTCCTGTTAAATTCGAGGCTTAAAGAAACTGAGTCATTTGAGTCAGAAACCTCTGTCTTACATAGTGGACCTGTTCAGAACCTAGTGTTGACGCCACAGAAACTGCTACGTGCTCGGGGGACAACTTCCATTCACAGAAACATCGCCGAAGGCTGGCAACAGGGCGGCACATGATGGAGACGCCCGTCAGAAAGGGCTCCTGACCCTCATTCACAGGCTTTCACAAGCAACTGTTTCCTTTCTGAGGCTGGAGGAGAAGTGTCTGAACATGACTCATACCACAGCACCGGCCTCCTGGTGAGCCGAGTTCAAGTTGAGAAGAGAGGATTCTGAACTGGGCCTATTTTCCTGGGATGAGTCATTCATTACAAATCTAGCTGCACCAGTAGCCTGAGGATCCAGGCCACGCATTGACGCAAGTGCAACCTTAAAAATCCACGATCCAGTCGTAGACGTCATCACTTCTGGTTTTTACTTATTTTACCATGATCTGCTTCTTTCTATTAGACAGCGTGACGCTCCTGGGGGGCTTCTATGGGCGCGTCCACGCCTACAGCACCGCGCACCCGCAGCCTCAACACGCGTCCAGCGCCAACGTTTAATTAATAAGTGAATACGTGTGTTATTGGAAATTCACTGTTATTTGGCTTCTTGCTCCACGGGGAGAGGTGCACGCACGCACACACACACGTCTGTAACAGGATCATTCATTTTTTAACAGACAGTACAGTCGTGTTCCTGTTCAGCCTGTAAATAGGGGGGAGCGCTGACATACATACAGCAGAGCCAAATCAGGCAAATCTAAGCAGAACGGCAGCTGCTGCTTGTTCTCCATGGTTCCAGACTCTTTATGCTGTGTTTCTGAATGAACTGACCGGCTGTAGAGTCAGACCTCAGATCAGCGGCAAGGTCAATATTTCTATCACATAATAAATAGACTGCAACCGACTGATCATACTTTAGTTGGACATTCAGTAATTGCTGGTATTTAATACTAAAAGACCACGTGTGCTTTAAGAGGGTCAACATCCGATTTACAAAATCAGCGAGCTCTCACCTGGTCCCAGTCTATACTGCGGAAAAATGTGTGCGACTTGATGTCTGTGAACCCCGTCTGGACCTGGCAACCCAGTCGCTCCTTGGGATCCTGTTGGAACCAAAAAAAGCAGCCATTAAAAAGTTCATTTGAGGTTATTAGGCTAAACTAAGGACAGCTAGTTAGATACAGTTCCTGAAGGAAGCCATCGCAGAGGAAATTAGTCTCTGCCCTTTGACTGTGACACAGTGGCAGCGCCCGAGGAGCTAGCGCAGAGTGCCTTGCTCAAAGGCACACCTGGTGACCGCCACCGTCTCCCACATCCAGGGTTCTGTTTTAAAATGTTTTAAATTTAAAACTCTGTTTATGGAACAGTTAGAACTTGTCTGCGTGTGTACATTTACAGCATGTTCTGTATTTCATTTTCACCTCCTACTACAGTATGACTTTAACAAAGGTTTAATCAAACACACACACTCCGCGTAATCTAAATCAGGAGACCTTCTGCAGCACAGTTCTTGGCCGTGATCCCACACATGGTGATTTGACTGACTGAGAGAGGGAGAGGGAGAGAGGGATGAGGGCGATGGGAGTGGACTGCTCTCACCTTGTTTAGGAAGCCCTTGAGCACGCTGGCAGCTTTCACTGACAGAGACCTTGGGATGCGAATGGGCTTCTCAAGAATAACTGTTGGCAAAGAGAGAAAGTGGACAGCAAAAGAGAGAGAGAGAGAGAGAGAGAGAGAGAGAGAGAGAGAGAGAGAGAGAGAGAGAGAGAGAGAGAGAGAGAGAGAGGGACAATCATGAGTAGGGAGGAGGATGATTCACACTCCAACCTGCCTGTGGGTGACCATGTCTGCTGCGTGGGAGTCAAAGGGAGGGAGGAGACGCAGAGGACAGTATTCTGTTGTTTCGCTCACTTTTCATGGTCTAAGCCTTGGGATTCTCTCAGCTCAACAATGTCATACTAACGAGAACAAAAACACTCCGAAAATAGTTTTCCCCTTCGAAACTTCAGTCCAAGGATGTGGTACGGCTTCACGGTGGCCGCTCCCCTCTGAAATAACAGCTCAAGGTAACCAGTGTTTGTTCTCCTATATAAATACAAAATCATAAATGTGGCATTTTCAAATAATATATGTGGCTGCTGTGGCCAGAATCACTGCAGGAGATGTGTGAGGCTGGGACAAATCTGTCAAGGGGCAAGAAACTGAAGCAGCCTCTTCAGTGATTGGATCCAGTGCGAAACACTAGATAATTACAGTCCCATCATTACTCCAGGAACGATCGAAACCTGCTTATTAGTTATAAAAAACCACCTTGGTGTTGCCCCCCCCCCCAGACCCAATGTTGGCCAAGCTCTGTCTGTCTGTCTGTCTAAAGCCCCGGGACCGGCTCGTGGGCCTGGCACGGGCCCACGAGCCGGTCCCGGGGCTTTATGGGGGGGCATATGGCTGGGTGGCTCCTATAGCGAAAGGACTGGTTTCCGTTGGCAGGAGCCCGTCCAGGAACCTGCTGCTCCACCGGTGCGGCCGCCAGAAGGACGGCACTGGTGGCAGATGCTAGCCGCGGCGCCGCGCGAGGCTCCCGACGGGCGCAGCCGAGCCGCCATGCGTCACAACGCGCCGGCACCGCGCAGGAATTCGTGTTATGCGGGTGGTGTGGGGCGGCGCGAGGCGGCGGGACGCGGCGCCTCACCGGCCGCACGTCCGCACGCGTGGCGTGACACGAGGAAATATTTACGTGGCTCGTCTGCATCAGTGTTGTTGTGATGCGTAAACATGTTTATGTGTATGTCTGTCGCGTGATGCGTTCCACGTGATTTAATTACGAGGACGCCAACGATGCACCGCAAAAGATCAAGTAACGCAGTCCAAACACGGAAGTGAACATCGCTAAAGGAGGCGCCCGCAGGATTTAGACCCCTGCCCGTTTCAGCCCTCGCCCCGCGGGGGTCAATGACCCGGGGCCGTAAAGGAACCGACACACAGGGAACTGTATGAGTGTTGTGCAGCCGTCCGCCGCTTTGTTACCGCACGTCAACCTAACGAGCATCTGACACGGAGTAGGTGGAAACACCACAAACAGAAACAAGCGGCCCGCATTAAGAGGCGACATCAAAGTGGAGTCAATTAACATCTGAGAGGAGAAAAAATGTGCCCTGATTCGGAGATTGCTCCGTTTGAATGAAGCGCACCAGGATTTACGGGGGCCTAAATCCTCAGCCCAGAGCTGATCGTCATTGGGTTACGCCAAATCCTGTTTCTCCCCTGCTCTCGGAGCATCAGTGACGCATCACAGAGGGTGAAATCGCCATGTTTTTGTTTAACTGCCGCCGAACCTTCTGCCGTGGGTTCTTATTATTCACCCTCTATTCCCACTCGCTCTCCAAAGCTACACCTCAGAGAGCAGCTACGCTCCTGACGAATCTGGGGCAGACGTAGGACACGAAGGAAGGAACCTAAAAAAACAGACTTATTTCAACCAAAACAAGTTTCTGATGTGAAAAATCCCTCTTGCTAAATATTCATTCTGATACTAACTGGGAACTCCAGCCTCTCCTGAAGCAGTTTTAATAATCATTTTATTGATTACAGCATTAGTGCAGTCTATTTTGACCTGGTAGCAGAAGCAGCACGAGAAGATGTGAATTTTGATCCAACCGAATCCGAACCGATCCGAATCACAACGGACATTAATGTTGCATACTGGATAATGAGGTTTAATTTGGGGCAGGCAACATTTTCTTGACAAATGAGTCTGTATTCTGTAAACTAATACCTTTTTGAATTTACCATGGGAAACATATAGTGTATACAGTACCTTCCTGTAGAGGTCACTGATAAATTCAAGCACGGCCCCTAAGGAATGACCCATTTCTATATGGACACTGGTCACAAACCAACCACAATATGAATTTTAAAAGGGATGTGAAAAGTATGTATGGTTTCAGTGCAAATGTTCACTAGGGCCTTCAGAATAGGAGGCCTTTTCTCTGAACATGATGTGCGCTCGTCTTGCAGGTATGAATCCCCACGTCTCACCTTGAAAGAGATACTCCTCTGTGTTCATGTCAGGATTGTCAGTGATGATGTCAAACGGGGACCTCCCAGCCATCATCTCGAACATCAGCACGCCCAGAGCCCACCAGTCCACGCTGAAGCCTGGGAAGACACGCCGGCATCACTCATTAGCACACAAACCACAAGCGGAGGCCGGTTCGGCCAGTGGTGGAAACACGTCCCGCGTGTACGGGTTTCAAACGCTGGCGTGAGGCGTGATCATTAAAAATGAACGCGCCGGTGGAGCCTCCCGCACCCACCGTAGTCCTCTCCTCGGAGGATCTCAGGTGCAATGTAGTTGGGTGTTCCACAGAAAGTACTGGTGGTATCACCCGGTCTGATCCCCTCCTGAGTGGAAGAGAAGGAACAAGGAAAGGAAGAAGTGCATAAGTAACCCAACAGTTGCACAGATAAAAGAGCTGCTGTGGAAGATCTGATCTGCGGGAGCGTGAACAGAGGCACAGGCAAGAACACAGCCCCCCTTCAGCACCTGCACTCGATACTGATCCACTGCATTATTGATAGCCCCACGCCAGCCATCCACGCGGCGCTGGACAAAATCAATGGCTGCCTTACCTTGCACATGCCGTAGTCTGTGAGCTTGATGTGCCCCTCGTGGTCCAGGAGGACGTTGTCCAGCTTCAGGTCACGGTAGATGATGCCCTTTTCGTGCAGGAAGTTCAGAGCGATACAGATTTCAGCGGCGTAAAACCTGAGAGGGGGGAGAGGGGGACGAGGCCGAGAGTTTCTACCGGTGCGCGAGACACATTTCAACATCTGCACTGACTACGGGCTTCAGCGATTCATGAAGGTAATTTATCGTGGGCTGGATCTTGACATGCAGGAATCACGTGTAGGCTGCTCATTCTTCGCAGCCCTTCAAGCCTGATTCTCATAATGACTTGATACGCGCGGCTGCTTTGGTGAGTCAGTAGCATGGCTCCCCGTGTGTAGGTAGCCCGCTTTCTGTCTCTGCAAACCCAGGACTGTCAAACCGAGATGTCTGACAGAGGAATCACGAATCCCACACTGCTCTCCCACGTTTTTTTTTTTTTTTTTGCCTCCCCACCGTGACAGCCTCCATTGTGCGTCGCTGGCACCAGACTGATGGGAGCTGCGTCCTATCAGCGGCACCATCCTTCGCCCACTGGCCCGCCTCCCCCACAGCGCGGGGGAATGCGGCAGGGCTCTTTCTAAGAGCGCTCCTCATGAATATGTACGTTCATCACCAGTGATTAACATGCTGCTTTGCATATGTACAGCCGCCGTGTTCAGAATGCAGATCGCAGGGGCCGATACGGGGCCTCGCGGTGCCTCTCTAAATTACCCAGCCTTTGATCCAGGCATCTATCGGCGCCGCCGCTGAAGTGCCCCGCAAGCGAGCGGGCACAATGAAATATGGGTGCTCATTATATTACTCAGAGGTGAAGAAGAAAGTGGCAAGTTGGGCTTTGGATGCGTCGCCGCGTCCGTGAAGAGCTGCTGAAGCATCCCCACTAGGCGCAAGGTTTGAAAATGTACTTGAAGGAAGTGCGCCGGTGAAGAGCGTTTCAGACTGGGTGCAAATAACGTGTGTATAAAAGCTTCAAAACTTCAAAACACACACACACACACACACACACACACACACACACACACACACACACACACACACACACACACACACACACACACACACACACACAATAACTGCAGGTCCCATCTGGAAACGGTTCAGCCAGTTCACTCAGATAGAGCTGCCAGTTGCATGGATGCTTCTTCTCTCTAGCCTTTTTTTTCTGTGCAATGTCATCTTAACCTAAATCCAATCAGAAATTCACCCCACTGATTCCATTGATGGATTCCTGAGAGCTGATACCCGGTTATTACAGTTAGTATGCAGCAGAAATGCCATCCAGAGAACATGTTTATGAATGCTCATGTACAGTATGTGAAGCCTCAGATGTGACTCAGGTGCGTGTTGCATCCACGGGAGCTCTGGAGGATCACAGCTGCACATTTACCTTGCGTGTTCTTCAGGGAGCTTCCGCTGTCGTTGCATATGAAACATCAGGTCCCCGCCGTTTACGTACTCGATCACCAGAAAGAGTCTGGAAACAAGAGCATGATGGGGAAAAGGGAACAACACATCAAAAGCCCATTTTAAGGCACACTCCCCAAGTACTTTATGTAGTTGGCTGATGGAAGTGCATTGAAGAAACCCACCTCCATCCTAATATTCCAAGCGAGCTCTACCTGAAATGCACCGGCTCTGAGCGGAGTACGAGCGCTCGCTTTGCTCCCTTTGAAACTTACCGACTCTCTGTCTGGAAGCAGGAGTGGAGGCCGACTAGGAATGGATTGGTGGACGCCTGCTCAAACACATGCTTCTCTGTCTGCACCCAGTCGATATCCTGGAGAGGCGAGCGGGGAGACAGACGGAGACAGAGACGGCATCAAGAACAGATGCATTAATCAATCGATGTGTCTGATCAATAAACACACGCAGTTGATAAACATGGTTGCTGCAGGAAGTAACCAAAGCCCTTATGACACATATACAAAAGCATCACCTGAACCAGGCCTCAGTTATGGAGACTGTTCATTAAGTTGAGTCAGATGTTTTGCAACTGCAGCTGCAGCGAAGTGAGGCTGAATTTTGGCCTTCTTCCTCGTTACTACATGAAGAACTAAGAATGATGCAGAATGCTCCATCAACACTCCAGTCCACAGGTCTTTTTTAGCTGCTGCAGCAGTTTGTTAGGCCATTGGAGGAAACGCATTTTGATTTGAGATGAATTATTACACCAACATGAGTGAACGTGGATAAATAAATGTTCTGGGAGAATAAACGCATCACGAATTGGGAGTTTGGGTTTGGACACAGGTCTAATTTGAATTTCAGAGGAAAGTGAGGCCATAGGCTGCGATTCGTTGGCCCAGGATGAGCTGTGCAGATGCTGGATGGAGCTGTGGACAGACATCTCCTGGCTTCATGAGCCCATCAGGCTGGAGGTATTTTTTAAACAATAGTGCCACCTAGTGGTGTTTTAGAGTGAAGGCAGGACCAGCTTCAGCTCTTCAACAGTCTTTCACATCACACTATACACACTTGGCCATTCAGTCTCTTAGTTCTACTTCTACCAGGTTATAATGTCTCAGTTAAAGCTTCTACTTCTACTGGAAAAACTTTTATTAACTAACTCGACCAGATGATAACAAGCTTACTCCACTCTGTCATCTTTTCACACATATAGTTTGGTTTTGTCTGTCGGAAGAGATTAGTCGTTTTCTTTGAAACACACTGACATATTACAGTTTAGTAAATGTGAACGTCTCCAGGATAATCACGGCAGGTTTTACTACAGATGAATGCACACACACAGACAGATTCTTATTTAAGCTAGTAATTAGGTGTAATTAGATAATAGTAATTAGACTTGATGTGAGTGTGTGTAGATGTGTTAGCATTCTTATGTTTAATCTCCCTTCCTTCTTGTTTGCCTCCGTCTGTGACAGCGATCAAAGTGTGCAAAATAATTTCCCTCTGGGATTAATCAAGTTTTTGAATCTTGAGTCTTGAAAACCACTGGAAACAATGAAGGTGAAGAGCCTGAATATGAAGGTGTCAGACCAGCTGCGATCACGTTAGATGTAAATAGTAGATGTGAATAACATCTTTACGTCTAAACTTCCTGCTTAGAGAAAAACACAGGGGTTTTCTTTTCATAACGATTTTACCAACTGGTCGTCTCATCACCTTCCTCTGTGACTCAGCTGCTTATTTATTCCCGCTTCCTCCTAACCTCAGCCCCATTCAGCGCCTCCTGCTAGTCTGATTCAGTTCTGGCTTCCTCCTGCTCGCTGTCCCTTTTCATCTCTCCATCCCTCCCTCACCATGTTCAACCTCTGCTTTCCTCCCTCGCTTTCACATTGATTTCCCCTTAAGCGCGTGAGCCCGGTGCTCCTAAGCCTCCACACATCTCCAGCGCATCCAGCGTCATCACCTCATCGTCGTGCACCAGCTCCTTCTTCACCACCTTCATGGCGTACGCCTGCTCGTTCTTCTTCAGCCGGACCAGCAGGACCTTGGCGTAGCTGCCACGCCCGATCACTCGGATCAGCTCGAAGTCGCCCAGCCCGAGGGCCAGGCCCTGGGACAGCTTGATGCCATCGATGCCGTCCACTACGGCCTTGATGTCCTTCAGCAGACACAGGGTCAGAACAACGGCCTGAGTCACCATCACATTCAGACACATCAGCTTTGAGTTGAACACAGTTCTCACCTCGGTATCTGCATCCTCTGTCTTGTCCACTGTACAGTTGTGTGGTAAAAATGATACTGTGAAAAACAGAGACACTCATTAAACTCTCAACTCCATGTGCACCTTTAGCTTTGGCCAGTAGAGGGAGGTGCAGTACAACGATAACAGTCTGCCTGTCTAAAGAAAACACTAAACTAGGTCAATCCGCTGGGGGTCCCAGAGCTCAACACTCAACATGAGATCTCACCAGAGAGCAGTGATGTGTTTAGATAAGAGGTCAGAGAGAGACTCTGAGGGTTCATAGGTCAAGCTACCACAGGCCTAAACACGTCATCTGACTGAAGAAGCGGCTCCATGATTCATTAGTCTGGATAATGAAATCAGGAGATGCTGATTTCTCTCAGGGCACCTGTGTATGGTGCTATGTACAGACGTCTGTACACACCTGCGTGACTCTGATGTGGGCTTTATGTTGCTGAGTGCTGGTCACGCTATGGACAGGTTTGATTAAAGCCTCGTGCAGAAGCTCGTTAGAATCCAGCTACAGAGGTGCGATGCAGTAGCGATGGACCTCCTGCCCAGTTTAACACTTCAGTTGGATTATTTTTGTGTGAATAAGTACATATGAAGTGGTCACATGATTCCAGCAAAGCGAGGACCCGTCACTGATAAGCAGAAAAACAGCACAAGCCTGGACGCTGGGCTTTAGTTGGAGACTGACGTGTACTCTTGGTAAACACATTATTAAACTTTGAAGCCCACGGGCGAGTCTGAATCCGTGCAGCAATAAGAACACGAGAAACGCCTTCATCCGCTTTACTTTGACAGAGTTCGCTCGAAGGCGACACTCACAAAGAGTCAGGGTCCGGACTTTGTGTCATCTGTTCTTCACCAAGCTTGTGACGGTACATTACAAACACCCATCATTCTCCTCTCAGCTTACTTCCATCTGTGTCCTCCGTGTCGTCTGGTGGGAGGTCCACCTCCTCGTCCTTGGCGTCTGCGGGGGGCTCCTGTGACGGCATGGCTGGATCCTGCTCAAAGAAATTCAACAGCCCCCCTAAATATCCACAAAGGCTTTCCTGCACATATGCACTCACGGCTTTACGCTCCTTCAGGAGTGTACGGAGGAGCATATTTGCCAGGTCTAAGGTATTTCGAGACATGCTTCTTAACACTCTGAGAAGCTGAAGGGTTTGATCCGATCTAGTCAACTTGTGATGAAGCAGTGACTGAGACAGAGGTGTCCCCACGGCTGGTGGGGGAAAGTTCACCTCATATCAAGCACTGAGCTGATTACATTGATTTTCCTGTCAGGTTTCAGTGAGACGTTGAATATTTACATCATTTTCATAGAATGAGAGAAAGACAGGAGGAGTCCACAGACACACGTCTTAAGGTAATCTACTCATCTGATGTTAAACAGATCTAATCTGTGCTACGTATCTGGTAACTGACCTTGTCATATCACAGTTTTGAATATTTCTGACCTAAATATCAGGATATTTGAATATCCATTTGTTAGATTCAGTAGTATTGGGGTTTCAGATTTATATATATTTAGCTCTCATCTGAGCATCTGTCTGCTGTAACAGGGTTGGGGTGGGGGTGGGGGGTTGAACCTCCCCTGAACTTGAACAGTTAATTGCAAGTTTGCATTAGCAATCAATACTGTAAGTTCAAGAAACTCAGCGAGCCCTGAACCTGATCTAGAATCTGAGTGAACGACGGCAGGAACTAAAGCCGTTTGGTGCTTGAGATGTGAGTTGGTGTCGGACATGATGAAGTACTCACCATAAGCCTTTGGCAGGTCTGAGGGATGAGTCTGTGACAGCGCTTATGGACCAACAGTTTGCAGTTGATACACTTGTAGCCCTGCCGGCCCAGGCCCCATATCCTTTCACTACAGTGGCCACAGTAGGCTTTCTGTAGGACACACACAGGCATTACACGTTACACACAGTTACACATTAATCAGGGAAATACTTCACATTCTCTCCTATTAAGATGAATGTAAAGTAAATGCAGCTTCAGCTTTGTGCTTCCTAAAACCCACACTCTGACTAAATAAACTTTCACATTCACAGACCTGTTAACTCTGCAGGAGATTGAAAGGTTGGATGTGCTTTAACCCTTTAATGTCCTTTCTAATCACAAATAAGTCGTCATCTGGACTACTCTACTGGTCTCCAGGGTGTTTGTGTTTGGAGCTCAGCTGTTATGTTGCTATATTGGAACCAAAGCCTGTCGCTGATGCTTAAGATGCAGCGCGTGTGCTTTGGTGTGTCCACGAGGCCTGTTCACAGGCGCTGGATGCTGACGGCGGAGAACAGAGAGCCTCAGTCGGCGCGGCGTCGCCATGGAAACGCCTCAGCGTGACTTCAAAGGAGTCTTTCAGCATTTCTAATCTGACTCCACGACGAGGTTAAGAAGTACATTCAGAAATGGACGGCACACAGTCGCCTCGTTCACAGGCGCCTTCTGCTAATTTGTGAAGTCAGGTAAAACTCGTTGCAGAGTCCCGTCACTGTGTCAGGACTATTATTAGTTGCACCTTTAAGTCCTTGGTACAGAAAACATCTTGCTTCCAGACTGCCAACAGTGGAAGCTTCTTTTTAGGATGATCTGAGCAGAACAAAAAGCTTCAAATAAGTAAAAAGAATAAATGATGCTGATGGGCTGCACTCACTAATGTGAGAGCTCTACGATTCTGAGATACTTCTGACCATTCAAATATACACTGATTAGCATCAAACGCTAACTATAACGCTAATTACGCGTTACACTCACTGGCAATGTTATTAGGAACACCTGCAGAGTCTGACTCAATCCAGTCCGGCAGCTTTGGCTTTAACTGACATTTACAAGTTCGAGTTGTCAACAATATCATCATTTATTTCATTTATTTGAACTTATTTGAACTTTTTTTTATCATAAGCAGATGTGGTGGCTATTACAAACATGTGTGTACTTACACTACAATGAAATAAGATGCGTCACTCAAACCTAAAACTAATGAGTCTGTCTAATAACAGCCGCCCTATCAATAAACTAGTGGCTTCTTTAGGAGGCTGAAGCCGGTGTTCATGCTTTCTGCTGTGGCCTCCTGGTGGGGATGGAAAGGTAACATATGCTGCTCAACGGCTCAGCATCACAGAGTTGTGTCAGAGAAGGACAAGACTATACTGCGTACACTGTAGAAAGCAGCAACAGAGGACACGTCAGTCAAGAGGAGATTATCCACAGTGACGCATAATGACGGCTTCTGAAACATTAGGATGTCTGAGGCAAAACATCCTCAAAGAGGCAGAAAACGTAATGTTTAAAGGCAAATACTTATGGAGGAACATCAATCGTGCCTCATCACATGGAGGACAGATGCTCAGAGGTCCCATTATGTCTAATGGGAGGGATCCACAAAGCAGCCACATTAAGGGGGGGGGGGGGGGGGGGGTAGAGAGGAGGGAGAGGGAGAAACAAGGGAGGATGTACTGACCTACTTCTCTGTGCCTTATTTATATGCTGAGAACAACACAGTGAACCAACCAGAAGCCTGAAGGTGGCATAGCAACAAGAGTCGGGGAAACAACTGGTTTCCACGGTCACAGCGACTACGATGAAACAGCATCTGATCAAACACTATGAATCTACTCATTTTTGTTTAAACATGCACAAATGCCAAGCAGAAAAAGATCATGCCTTAATGTTCATCAGGGAGTTGTGTTTGATGATCTGTACTGTACTGTATTATTCCGGTGATTAGTGACTGACCCAGTCCACCCACCCGGTCTAGACTCAGTGAAACAGATCAGCATCCTCACAAGAGTTTGGACATAGAGGCAGCATGAAGCACGCGAGCAGCCGCCTGGCCTTAATGTGAACGGTTTCAGATCCTGTTTCCCTGCAGCCCGTCCATTACGGTCACTGCTCTAGCTGGAAGCACTAATGTTCAGCTGTGTACCTGCGTGAGTCTTATTGAATAAGCTAGGCTCCACGGCGCATCGAGTAATGGCTGTGTCGAGGAAGTGCTGAGTCAGCGACGCATCAGCGTTTAATCTGATGTCTTTTACCATGTTTAACTAACCCAGAAACCTAAACAGCGACAACTCACTGTCTAGATTTAAGCTGAGCAGATCTGCACCCTGATCTTTTTACACATTTGGTTTTCAAGGCCTGAAGCAGCACTAATGTTCCTCCTCCTGTCTGACAGAGCAGCAGCTTTTTGGAGTAAGAACTGATTAAATGCTGAGGCTTCAGAGCAGCTCTTTAACATCCTGGCAGAGACATGACAAAAGCCTGCATGTGCATCCAGGTGCGTGAGAGCAGATAGAATCCATAACGAGACACAGTGGGTTATTATCAGTGCCCAGTTAAATAGTGGGTCAGGGTCTGTTTACATCGGCCTCGCTGGTTGTAGAGTCTTGTTTACTCAGCAAGTCACCTGACATCTGACTCACTACTACGCTGGGTGGTTCTAGGGTTGAGCTCATTGACTAATTAGGTTCTAGCTGGGCACTAAAATCTGCTGTGAGGGTGAGATCAGGGCAGTCGGTGGTGAGTCACCTGCCAGGAAAGCAATGATCAAATCATCGACAGAGCAACAGAGCAAAGTGATGCTACGTCTTCCTGCTGCTCTGTCTGTTTCCTATATGTTCCACATTATTCAGCAAAAGCTCAGCGCCTCCAATTAATTCTACATCTGGTTACAACTTAAAGCAGTAAACACCCAGTAAACAGCAAAACACAGGCTCCGCTGAACGGACCGACCCACTCGGCCACTGTTGTTGGGAGTGTTGGAGCGAGATGCAGCCACTCACCCTGTTAAAGCGCTTGGCCTGGAAGAGGTGTCCGTTGACTCGGTAGAGTTTCCTCCATCTTCTGGCCCCGCGGCGGTAGATCGATTCTAGGAGAGAGAGGAAGCGGCTGTAGAGCAGCAGCATGGCGAAGGACTGAGTGTGGAGCAGGGGGTGAAGGTGGTAGGAGGAGGAAGAGGAGGAAGAGATGGAGCAGCAGAGAGGGAAGGAGAGCCGGCCCGAAGGTGCTGGTGCCGGCCCGAGTTCAAGTGAGGGGACGATAGCGTCAGGCTTAGTGTTCGATGCACACGCATGCTCACACACACACACATCCGTCCACTCCCTCTCCCAGCGCTCTCTCCTTCTGCTCCTGCAGGTGATGAATGGACGTATTACCGCTTAGTAAAGCTTCTGCTCTGAAGGAACCACCAAAGTGGAACTATTGAAATAGGACACAGCGAATCACAAACCGCAGGGCGTGAACAAGCACCGCCTGGAACCGTGATTTTATATCTAAAGGCAGAAAAGTACTGCATGTGATGCACCATGAGCAGGGACAACACAAACAGTGGCTCACTATGAGGAACAGAGCTGAACACACAGGGATGTGTATTAAAAAGGTCTGAAAGCATTCAAAAGGGAGTGGATCCAGAGCAAGGGCTGGGCGAGCGAGGGCCACTCTCTCCTTAAACACCTACGCTACTGTCTACGCCTGCCTGATAATGCTGCTGCCGCGCTATTAATGAATCATCAGCCAATTTTGATGTGTTGCTGGCCAAAACAATCTCCCGTGCCATGAAGTGACCTGGTTGGCTGCGCCGCATCAGCCGCTGCTCTCCCCACTCCCACTCCCACTCCCACTCCCACTCCACTAAATATTCACCAGCCTCTCTCCCAGTACCTGCCCCTGTCTGCACTGGTTTCTAGACTGGCTGCCTACTTTGGTGATGGGTGCGGCTGTGATGCCCTCACTTTTTGCCTCTGTTGCTATGGCAGCCACAGCCCCACCATACACCAAGCTATTATCAGTGGCTGTGAGGATGTCAGGATGACACTGACTGCAAACTGTAAATCTTAGCGTGGAAACAGAGCCAGTGGAAGCGTCTGTGACGTCTGAGGCTGCTCATCTGTGGTCTCATTTCTGCTCCGATTGTTCAGGCGGACACTCGATACGCGAGAAGATGACCTGCTGTGGAAGGGCAACGCTGCAGCAAATCTGCTGCGAGGATGGAAATGGAGCCGCAGCATCGCCAGAGGCCTCGGCTGCTGCTGCTCTCATCATCTTTACTTTCTGCCTTTTCTGACCGCATTCTCTTGTGTTTCTAGGATTTTTTTCTGAGGCTCCAGGAGACGGATGAAACTGAATGAGAGCACGGGGCGACACCCAGAGACGTCCTGCCTTTCAGGGTCTCCTCTGTGAAGTCCCTCTAATCCCGTCGAGTCAAAGCGTCTGGGGGAAAACGCCGTCTGCGCTGTTTCCATGGTTACGCACAGTTTCTTACCTACACTTCATGTTAACTCATCCTCGGGGCCCACGTCAGATGCTCAGTGCAGTTTCTACCATTAAATAATTAACTGGAACAGATGTTTTGACAAACTGCAGCTCCTACATGTAGCTCAGCCTCTTTAATCAGACTGTTGATGAATGAATAGATGAGCGACAGAAGCTTGAATACCAATGGACTGTCATGCAGGCAGAGAAGCAGTTAGCACTCTCCTGTCTTTAGGATTAGAGAAATAAAGGTGTTTATACTAATACACCAACTTCACTAACAACATGATCAGGAAATAGAGCAGGCATATAGTATATCACCGTGTCATGCACTTATCTCAGCCAGACTGAGATAAACCGGAGCAGACGGGCTGCGTAGAAACGATGAACGGGTAAATTCACTGCTTACACGCTAAATAAACACCTTTATTAGACCACGTGGTGTTTTCTTTGCCATCTTCATTTTCAATTGTTGCTTCTGTCGTGAATATTTCATGTGATAGAAAAAAACATTTAAAGGATTTGAGAAGCATTAAGGTTTCAGAGGCATTAAAAATTGATAGCAGCTGGGTGTTTTAAAGCAATGAGTTGAGCAGCGGTCTGCTCCTGTCCACTTGTTTCCTCTGCAATTCCTTTCTTACACTCTGAGACCTCAGTAGTCACGCCTGCAGAAAGAATCTGTGAATTACAGATATTCTGTAGTGGTGGCATGAGTTCAGCTGAGATATGTCTCCTACTAAATAAATTAGTCGTCATTGTTGCTCTTGAATAAATACTAGTTATGTGACAAAGAATGATCATATGTTGGATCTCTATTGACTTTGGTGCGTTTTTTTACCACTTAGAGTTGTCCATCGAAAGCAAAGCTTTTAGAAGGTAGGATTATGGATTCACGCTTGCGCTGATGAATTAATTCCTGCATTTCTGTTTACTTTGAAGTCTGAGCTGACTGCACATATTGAACTCAAAGAACAAAGCTGGTTGTAAATAGCAACAGAGCGACTTGGCTCGACTTGCAGCCTCGGGGGACGGCGCATCTTGTCACGGAGCTGGCGTGTGGTGATGTGTAAATACAGTCACCAAATTAGAACGGCGAGAGGAAGGGTGTCGCTGCAGGGAAGGGGAAGTGGAGCCAAAGCCGAAGCCACGCGAGAGCGCAGGCGAACAGTCAGCAACAAAGCTAATAAACAAAGAGTGGCTTCATTAAGACCAGTCAACGATTATGTAAATTCTGTTAACGCCAAACCATAAATACACCCGTGGGATTTCCCAGCCTCAGCTGTTCCTTCTTCCTCGCCCATGCTTCATCCTGACACCTTCATCTTCATCCTCTCTGTTTATAGCAGGGTTTGTTTACAGCTTCCGATTAAAACTCAATTCTCTTCAGCCTATAAGAGACGCTGAACCACCAAAGCTCGGCTGCTTCAGACTCGACTCGCAGACCTTCAATGAGATGACCTATTACAACATCTCCCACCGGTGGAGGGACGAGTGGTGCATTGCCCCATTTCTCCGCCGAGATGCCGGAACGAGCAAAGTGAATTAAACGAAGGAGACAAGTGAAAGCGTTTTTGTCAGAGGACGAGTTCAAGCACAATACTACACCTCCAGACGCAAAGACCAAGGCGCACAGTCCTGCCATGTTGCCGGCGGCGGGTGCGAGACCTCCTGCTGCACTGTGGTCGCCGTGCAGCGCTGAGCAGTGGGGTGGTACCACCATGTCTCTCCAGGTCAACATTTACAGGGGCTTGACTCATTTCCAGACATTGTTCCTCTCTCTCACTCACAGGAAAGCGGTGGAATGCGAGTTGCTAGCGACACCGGCCCCTCCCGCAAATAGACGAAAACTAAAAAAAGACAGAGAGCAGCCACCTCATTAACAGACTGTCTCAACCCTATCAAAGCACGAGCAGCAATTAGCGATCGGGGGGGTGGGGGGGCGCGGGGGGGGGGGGGGGGGGGGGGGCGTGTGTTAGTCGAGAGAGGCCTGTTCTCCTGCAGCTTCCTCACCTCTGCACTAGTGCAAGGCTTTCTGGACGCGCTGTTCCAGCTACAAATGGTTGGGAGCTGTTACATAAAGCAAGGTTATTACAGGCCTCTGCTTCCAAAGGATCCATGAAGTGCGCTTTACACACTGTTTGACCTCTGTGACATGAGACGCACAATAAGGCTGTGACTCACTTTAGTTTCACTTAATGAAGCATATAATCAACTGTCCTGTTAATCCGGAGGAGTCACCAGAGTGTGATGTGAGGCCTCAGAATGTCCCTGACAAAATCCTGCAGGAATTCACTGCGATAAACAAAGACCAGAGGACGAACACTCAAAGTCAAGTCAGCGGCTACTCAGCACTGACACAAGGTTAACACACTTATTATGGAACACACTTATTAAGGAAGATTATTCACAGGTGGAAAGCGGTCGGGACAGTAGCCCAGAGAAACAGTCAGTAACAAAGCTGTGCATCGATCTGGGAGAGTTTGTGTCATCGGTGACGTTGCATAATCATCTGAAGAATCTATACAGCACCTGCAACTCGTCCTGTACCGATGAAACACAAGCGAGGATAAACAACGCCACCACACTCCAGCAGCCACAAAATGTAATACATGAAGAATTTAGTCAGTCAGTCAATAAAATACCAGAAACAAAGGCACATGGCTAGGAAATCCCAGAATCACACCAGGCATCTGACGTTGAATATAAATAAATAAATAAAATCTGGAAAATTCAGACAGTAAAGTGTTTGTAGTACACTTGTGTGTGTATATATAAAGTACTCAATGTATTGGATGAGAAGTTCCTGAGTTATTATATAACTTATATAAATATATGATATCAACTGAAGGTTAGCTTCAGGTCATTTGTGGAGCTTTCCACAGCACAAAATGTAAGTGATGCTTTACATTTCATTTCAGTATACTGGAGGTGAAGCCTCTCTTTCTCCCTGTGACCCAGGCTTCAGCTGTACTGTGCGTCCAACCAACCTAAAATCAGCTACTAAGTGATTCGAGTGAGCACTTCATGCTGCTGCACACTCTGTGGCTCAGTGTTACAATTCAAACTAACCTACTTTCATGACTGCAGCGCTACAGCATGTACTGTAGTAAGAGTGGGTTAGGATGAAGCAAAGCCGCAGGGTCTTTAGATCCACATGCAGAGAGACATGCTCTGATCCTAATGTTGCTAATAGCCACTACTTGAAGGAGTCAGGTAGACGGAGGCTCATAAACAGGTTCCATCGATCCCAACCAGCAGAGTCTATGACGGCAGGAGAGGCCGAGGGCCACGAGCTGACAGGAGGCAGATGAGAGGAGGAGAGCCTGGCATGCTTTCAGTGACAGAGGGAAGAAGCTGCACGCAGATGATGACGGCAGGAGGAAAACGCTGATGCCCAGAGCTACAACAGGGCAGGAAATCCAGAACACTTTTACACTAGTTCCTCGAATCATGCATTCATTCATACGGTACATACACGCGTTCTCTCCCTCATGTCTCCTGCTGCACGCCTGATGTTGTTTCCTGTGTTGCTCCCCTGCTGCACTAAAACCCGACTCCTTAGCGACAACTAAGTGATTCCTAAATCAAAGTGCACTGTAAAATCCAGACCACGCGTCGAGCAGCAAAAGCATTAGTGCTGGAACACCTCATCAGTGCGACCCGCTGCCCTCATGCGAGGACAAACAGACCGAGTGACCCAGCTTCTGTGCTACAGAACCTCTGTGCGACCTCTGGTGACCCGGCGCCGTCCGGATCCCACTGCGGACCCCGCGGGCCCTACCTTTGACTCGCAGGTAGAAAAGCAGCGTGAGCAGCATCCCTCCGGCTGAAGCGTCACGTCTCCCCTCGTCCTCACGGTCCGGGTCTCACGCTGGCGTCCTGCACCTCCTCCCCGGCTCCTGTCCTCATCCTCTCTTCCTCCTCCTCCTCCTCCTGTGCTCACTGTGCACGCGTCGCGCTGCTGTTCCCGCCTCCTCCGCTTCCTGTCTTATTTGCTTTCCCTCACCTCCAGGCTGCTTCTCTTCACCCTCACCGTCACCTCTTTCCGATCAAGCAAAGCCAAACAAGCACAGATGTAGCGTCCAGCCTCCTCTTAAAGGACGCCTTCGTGCGCTTGCCTGCTCGGGGATTTTAACCACATGACCGATCATTGATTTCACACTGCATTTGCAGATTTCTGCCCACAAGATGGCAGAAGTGGCTCTGAATCCGAGAGCAGCACCTCTGCACACTTAAAGCTAAATTTAAACCTGGTGGACTATTTTTAGTGGCTGTGCAGTGCCTTTTGGAGCACGTCCTGGACAACAGCTAGACTTCCCTCGGGTTTGGATGCGAGAGTTCTGTGCATCACCCTTCAGTCACAATTATTGACATGCTGCACCACATGGATGCAAACCGTGGCTGCCTTGCTGGGATTGTTCAGACAAGTCTTAGTTGTCAGTCTTTACTGATCTGCATAATAAGCAAATCACTAAATTTGAATGTGATTCTTCAAAGTCAATCATGTAAAGTTTAGTTTGATTTAGTCCCACTGAGAGAAATTGTTACAACCTGTGTTTGTGCCACTGGCTGCTACAGCAGATTGTTGCCGTGACAACTGGTCTAAATCCTCTTGGATTGCATCTTTATTCCCCTAAATGTGACCTTAAACTGTGTGACACCACCCCTTCCCTTTGCCTAAACTCAGTCAAAGGTATGTTAAAGTTAAAACTGTGTAAATCCACCCAGCCAGATGAAGTGAAACTACAAGCATTCCTCCAGTGAAAATCGTGCTTTACAGATTAAACTCCATAAATTCCATCAGAAAAACTTTGATTATTTTAGGGCGGGCGCGCCTAGAGCTCTCCCTCGTCTCTCAGCCGAACTCAGACTTGGACACATTAATGTCTAACTTGACTGAAGTTGCAACACTAGGGAGGTTGTGCAAGCATTTTCTGCATTCCTTCACAGTGAGGGTGGAGGCTTTATTCTCTGGACCGGGCTCACCACTTTATCACGGGAACCTTCTACTTTATCAGTTTGGCCAGGAGCGGCTGGCGAAGAGCAGGCCGGATGGTTGCGGAGGCAGAGGGCGCTTGGGAAACGTCTCCACTGGCTCAATAAGCAGAACAAGGCATTTCCTCTGTTGCTTGTTCCTACAGTATCCAATTACTGTGCAATATTTCCCCCTAACAAGCCCCTGCAGCTTGCACTAAAACTTCTCATACTTCACATGCACGTTGGAATTACTTGCTCCTCATGAATTTGGTGTTAGACAATGGACCAGTGACCAGAGCTGGAGGTTGAACTGTCAGGCAAACACCAGAGGTTTACTGTATCTCCTGCATGCTGCACGTGATGGTCCCTCCCACTCCGGAATCCATGTTTGTAATGTAGGTCAGTGAACACACCACAGCAAGGTGTTATATCAATCATCCTTGGGTTTCTGTCGCGTCTTGTCATTTTTTATGCACATGCACCAATAAAGATTTCAAAGCTGTGAAAAATGTACAAGATGTTCCAGTTATAAATATTAAATGATGAACATCAGCTGCCAGCAGGACATTCACGGCACTGAATACAGACAGATATCAGACAACAGGGCACGTGAAGCTTCTACTGTGTGAATACCTGATCAGTGTAACCGCACACCTTTCCTGGGTATCACATAGCTCATACGTGCTGAAATGTAATAAAGGGGATGTATCACTAATGGCGTCTTCATGCTCCGCCAATCTTCACTGGAGTGAAACTGTACACAAACAACAACATGCTCATGTTTGGTATAATCCTGATATAAAAGAAAAATTTTTGCAGAGCTGGGTGCAAAATGCTCTGACTTCCCAGTATCGAAAGTAACAAAGTGACCTACTCATATGATGCACGATGCAGAGGAAAGCTGGCTGAAAGACGGATGCATGAAGAAGATGATGGTGATGATGATGATGATGATGATGGTGACGACCCAGCGATGGATGCAGGCCGTAAAACAAGCAAGAGGGCAGAGGACGGCAGGGAGAAAACACCAGGGCAGGGGCTTGTGAAAGTAGGGCAGCGGCTCGCAGGCCTCGGCTGAATGTAAGAGCTTAGCGTGCAGCCTCAGAGGCCGGCGTCAGCGGCACCATTGTTGTGCGCGCCGCGCGTTTGTGCCGATCCGATCACGAAGCGTTCTGCGCGCGGACGAGCGGCACCAGCTGCTCCGACGTCTGCGACGAGAAACGCTCGCTCGGAAATCATGACTAATCTGTGTTTTCCTTGAAAGCTCAGGCAAGTGGGCTCATGATACCAATCATCCATTAGCGCGCGCGCCTCAACTGCAAATAACACGTCGTCCGTAATAGTCACAGCAGGACTTGCAGCTGCAGCGCTGTGTAACCGCTGCTCCTTCCACTTTGACATTTACTGTTTAATTCATAACAGACACGTTAAATCTGGATAAATGTTCCCGTGTCCCAGCGTGTCCGCGTGGTGCAGGCCGTCTTCCCTGCAGGTGTCAGACCTATTTCTGGTGGATAACGCGGCTCCTGTCATCCTCCACGTCTGAGTCACTCTCCTCGTTATGAGAGCGAAAAACTCCCCTTTAAATTTTACATGAACTGTTCAACGCGCTGTAAGCTCATAAGCTTCTCCCCGAGAGGTTCCGGCTGCATGGGTGACCCCATCAGATGTACCACAGAAGAAAAAGGAGCTTACGATATGAAAGAAGGGCGACTCACGGATCCAACAAAGCGCTGCAGCGGAGGGATTGTCTTTGTGCAAAATGCCCCAATTCTTATCGCTTATCAGGAAGAAAGGGATCTGCCTTAAACTCACAGGGAGCAGACAGGTTTCACTTCTTCATCTGGGTGATACAGTATGACCCAAATTCCAAGGACGACACACCTGCTATGTTACTGGTTCACTTTCAACCCAGTCAGGGAAACACAGGCGTCTGGGAATTAAAGCACGTCTTTGTTGACTTTGTTGATGTTACAGGAGCTGTTTGAGTCACATTCTAATCTACTGTGTGAAACCGCTCCGTCCCAGTCGCCGACTGGACTAAAGAGAGTTCATTTAGAGCTTGACTCAGTATCAGTGTTTAGTTAGTTGGCCTCAAAAGGAAGTCCTCTGCGCTACATCAGGGCGTTTACGTTACACCAACGCACGCACACAGGGAACTGAAAACCTAATCACAAACTAAGCTTTTCTTAGGGAAAAATCAATCACGCTAACATGAACGGGGGCTCGTTCTGCCGCTGGGCCGAGGGAGCGACTCATTAGCCGAGGTGCGATAGCAGCTACAGGCTGAGGCCTGCGTATGCTGTGGTAGGATCATGCGTCCCCCCAAAAACATCCGAAGCAGATAAAGTCATTTTTTTGGACCTTTAAAAAGGCAATAACAGGATGATTGGCCCGGGAGAAACGACCAGAACCAGGTCTTTTACTTCAGCAGCTGTCTAATGTAGCTTCTGGGAGCTATTTAGTATTTTCACTGCACAGCTGCCAGAAAATGTATTTGAGAAGCTCACGCAGTTACACACGGACCAGAAGATGCTGATCTACGCTCTCAGCTCAACTCAGGCGATTTACCGAGAGGTTTCCTGGCTGATTCCTCTGCAAACCTCTCCATCTGTTGGGTTTAGAAAGTCGTCAAAGCTACTGAAGCTGCACCACAGCTTTAAAGCCGCTGGAGATAAAATATACAGGCTTTGTGATCAACCAGTGGTATGAAAACACAACATTCTTCAGTTTCTCCTGGTGGAGATGCTTATTTACTGAAAATTACTGAGCCTGAATAGGACCTTCGAGAATTTAAGATTTTATTAACAGCTTTAATACTTTACTCATTGTCGCCTGCTGAGGGGAACCATCATGCATTTCTTCAGCTTGATCCAGTGACGCCAGCACATTATCTGAGCCCTTTAATGATGACTGGTGCATTCATCCATCCGACACTGGGAGCTGCTGACCAGCACTTTAACCTCTCCCCAGGTTCTGTGAACCTGCCGTAGCTCTTAACTCTGTTACTTCATTTGCCAGACTCCAAGTCAAAGATCAAGTTGAAACGCCATGTTTTTCCTGCTCCTATTTACATGTCAACTTCACAACGAACGGAAATCAATGTGGACTCAGGTGCCTCTCGGAGCTGCTTTTCCCCAGAGACACTTCCCACGGCAGAAGATGAGAAAACTACATGAGCAGGTAGAGACAGGATACACTCATAGACTTTGCTGCAATTCACATATAAAATCATTTTCGTGAAATGTCATTTACCAGTTTTCTACAGTATTAATACTTTAAAGAGAGAAAACAGTACTTTACAATATGTTTGCAATGCATCGTGGAGATGCAAGCAACTAGTAAGCCCACATGATTGAGAAAATCATCCACTTTGAATTTTCCCTCATCTTCATCCGTCAATTTAAGTGGCTTTTTTTGCTTGTTGGAATTAGTAAAGTGCAACACATTTACAAACAAGCTTAACATGAACACGACGAGTGTAGATCTTTACAATTGCTAAATGATGTAAGGTTTAGGCAGGGATGTCTTCAAATTCAAAGATAAAAGCACTTATGGGAGGAATGGTAGTAATTTTTCTCTCTCTTTAGAGGAATTTGTGACATTATAAACTGGCACTGGACTTCTTATTGTCACCCTGTAAATTTCATGGTAAGTTTAAATTTACACTGTCTTGAACCTTTGCTATGTGCACCTGTACTTGCGCATGTTTGCTAGCAATGATTTGGTAAAAAGTAGTGTCAATCTCTATGCTGTATTTCCAAAAACAGAACTAAACTGTAAATTTCAGCTACATAAAAGCACTGTTAATCTACAGTTAAATAATGGCAACTGTTCTGCCTGTACTTTACTGTTTTTTAACAGGACAAAGTCTAAGAGTGTAGGAGTGAAAAGGTCGGGCTAAGGCTTTTTAATCAGAAGGGAAGCACGTGTCCGGCCCACTTTACAGGCATGTGCCAAGGCAGGGACAGTGTAGTTTGTAATCAAGAAGACAAACTAAATGAGACTCACACATTCGTGGCTATGACTGTGACTATTTTCTCTCAACTGCCACATCCTGACGCTGTGGGTGCGAGAAACCCAGACTGGCTCTGTTAATATTTGCTAAAATATTGAGGAATGTGTTTGCACAAAGTCACACATGCACCACCTAAATGCTTCCGTCATTGTGGGATTTAAAGAAAACATGGTGGGATGTAATAAAATCCAGTGAACACAGGCCGGGCTAGAACCGAGCTGCAGCCCGACGGCCGGCGAGGCTGACCCGTGAACACGCGTCTCAGCCCCTGAGGAGTGGATGGAGACCAAACCATCTGCTTAATAAGTTCAAGGCTGTTTCATGGTATAGCAGTACTACTAACCACTGCATGTGCGAGGCGGCTCTGCCAGTGTCAAAAATCAACACAATCCTGCCACGTTTGGAAAAATTCCCACTCAGTCCATAGAGGAATTAGACAGCGAAAGCTCGTGGAATCTCAGCCTCACTGTCCAGACATCATCTGATTCATGACTGAGGTTATTAATCGCCTTGCACGTCATCACGCTCTGCTGCTCTGGACGCCTCCACCTGCGGGTTTGTCCTCGTTTTACACTGTGGTCGCTGAAGAATCACGCTCATCTGCATCCATGAACATCATTTAGAGCCTGAGTGGAGACTCAACAGAGGTGTGATGGATGGTGTGTAAGCGCTGGGGTGTTTGGACACGTTGCCTGTCGACGGCTAACGCTGAGCCGGCCATCGTGACTTCACATCAGCTGCTTCAGCCGACGCGAGAAGGGCCGCGTGGAACCATTTTCCATTTGGTCGCCCTCTGCGCTCGGTCCGCTCGCTATCATTGACGCACTAAAGGAGACTGATGAGGTCTGCTGGACAGATCTGTGTATTTAATCTTCTTACAGATGATGCACAGCTTTTCAGCACAGGCAGCGAAAGCTTTTGTTAGACACCATTTCACTACATTTGCCCCTGGAGACTGTAACACTGACACATGGATGGTTGCAGCCATTCAAGGTACTCCAGTGTTCCTCTGGTTCATTCATGGATTTTGACAGGAACAGTAGAATGTCTCTGAAACTAGGAATAAAATAAATAGGAGATATTAAATCCACACTGTTCATCTTTCACACCTGCACTTGTCTGTGCCTAATAAATCTACTGTAGACATAGACTACAAATAAACTGAATGCAGTGGTTTCTTTCCTGAAAAGCTTATTTTACTTATGTCTGAGTTAAACAACAATGCATCACCAAGGTTTGGGTTGAAGGCAGAACAATCGTGCTCTGCTACAGTATGTCACTGTGTCACAACAAGACTACCATTGAGTCAGAGCGTGTTGAACGCTACACCCTGCTGCTGAAACCAGACGAATGACCAGAGAAACACGACCACCGGGGAGCAGAAATCACGATCCCACTCTGATGTTAAACTGCCACGTCAAAGCTGTCAAGTCTTATTTTGACAACGACTCGCAACTCATCTCAAAAACAGTCTCAGCTGCACAGATATGAGCGGGAAGGAGCAGATGTGGGTGAGCTGCTGCCCGACAGCTCACCCACATCACATCATCGCATCGCCGCTGTTATTTCTGGTGCAAGAAATGCTCATAAGTCAAGAGCTGCATTGAGGATTACGGGCGTCCAGTTGTAACCACAGATGACATCTGTCACATGGCGTCTGCATTCTCTCCAAGGAGACGCGGAGCTGCTACAGAAACACTGGGACAGATGTGCTAAATGCTGAGCGGTGATGAATCATTTTACTTTCTTTGTGGAATCTGACTACGTTGTATGCACATACAGTAACGGACATATCATTCAGTTCTGGATTTCCTTCAGTGAGAGAAGAGCTGAGTAAGAATGTGAAACTATGCAATAAAACCTTTAGCCAAGTCGTGATCATTGTAAGGATTTAATACATAACAATTAAATGAATTAGCATCACTGTTGTAAAACTACACATTCAGGAAAGAAAAGAAAGACTAATTAGGATAAAGGAGCTTCTCTCTGCTCCTGTATCAGCTCACACTTGTTGCTACGTGAACCAATTGTCTGTTTGAATTCAGACTGATCCAAAAGACAAAGAAGTTCAAGTTCTACTTTAACTCAGGTCGTGTCATAAGGAAACTCTGAGAGACTCAGCCTGTGTTAGAGGAGGCGACCTGACATGAACCAGCCCCAGGATGCGTCACGTCACCCTGACATGACACACACACACAGAAATAATGTCACTGTGAGTCATGGCAACCATCACAATGCGTGATGCAACATTGAAAGCGACGTTCAAACAGCTGTTCTTAAAAAAAAAGTGCCGTAAACAAACCAGAGACAGGAAGTGACATCACAAACCCAGATATGTTGATTAAACTGGCGCGAAAATGTGTTAAGATGCTAAATTTACACCTCATAAAGAACACGCTTGAACATTAACACACAATTTTATTCTGTAAGCTAAACTAGTTTTCATTCTAATGAGTGTGTTCTACACAGGGAAGGGAAAACAGCCTCTGGTGCTTCTATTACTTCACCAGCTCCATTTCTAAAAATAAGGCTGCCCTAAAAACAACACTGTACGAGCAACGGCGGCCTTCACGCGGCTGAATGGACACATCTGGAATAGCTGGAACCAACACGGAGCGTTATCGCCTCAACAGAGAATACACAATGTTTAGACCACGAGACCAGAAGGTGAAAAATGCTGTTTCTTCTGAGACTAAATGAGAGAGTGAGTTTTAAAAGAAGGGAAAACCCGTCAGATTAAAAGCTCACTGGTGTGTTTCAGCTGGGATTTTAACAAAATACCAGCTTTATTAGCAAAGCACTTCACTGACCTGCTGTAGCTCTGCCCCGTTACACTCGAGTCCCACAACTAAGACAACCAAACGTTCTGAGTTAAATAACAGACAGAGGCCTAGAACAACAGCTCCATTGGCAAAATCCAACAGGAGGCTTGATGATTCTAGTGAATCCCTCCTTGTGCAGCGTTTTCAGACTTGAATCTGGTTTGATTCAGCCTATTAAAATTCATCCTTCCCACGTGTCCCAGACTAAAGTAATTCATTGCCGTCACTCTGGCGTCCACACTTTGACAGTCAGTCCTGCGAAGCGTGAAGGACCTGCGTTCTTATTCTTCCTCTCCCACAGACTACGTTCCTTCATTCTCACAGCACGCGAACACAGCACGCGAAAGCTGGTGCGCGTCCACCAAGGCTAAGGTTTCACACACACACACACACACACACACACACACACACACACACACACACACACACACACACACACACACACACACACAGCTGTAAGACCCTCGTCCTTTCTCTTTCAGCGCGACGCACTTTGACCCCCTCTGTCGTACGAGTTAAGCTCCGACAGCTGGAGCCAGAACCGAAGCCAGTGAGACGTCACACACTGACAAAGGTAGAAACGGCGCTGACCTGAACAGAGATTTACCGTAGCGGCACAGAGGCAGGATCACGCGACTCAATTTGACCCAGAAAGCTCCATATACCACCAACAGCTGCACCATCAGCATCACACATATTCAGAGTCACAGGATAAAGTCATGTTAACACGTTTGTTGTACTATTCCACTCTGGGCAGACAGAGAAATCCTCAGTATCTGGACTGTGAACACACCGGTTAGAAGCGTCAACTGTTTCCACTGTAAACACAAACAGTTATAGGACAAATCAAACCGAAACCCACAAGTTTAAAATGACCGCTGCACAGCGAAGGCACCATTACTGCTGGTTAGTCTATACAGAATGTAGAGCGGCAAACGACCAGTGAAACTCCAGCAACGCACAGCAAGAACAGGGCTGCAGCTGATTTTCATTTGATAGACAAGCCAACCCTGCCAAACTCACAGTTACATTGAGAGTCAGGGCCAAAAAACTATCCATAAAACATATCAGCAAAAGTCACAGGCCAACGTATCCAGTTCTGTATTGTGGTCGAGTTGCATTTTAAGTGGATTAAAGATTATGCGGCTGTGAATTGATGCGTTTCAAAGTGCCCGACACGTTCGGCATGTGGATAATATCAAAAAAGAAAAATCAATGCAGCCTTTCTGCCCATCACAGCGTGAATCCGATCCATGAAGAAGGTCCATTTCACAATAAGAGCAGGGCATGGATCGGATACAGAACATTTCAAATCATTTCCAGCCGGTTAGCCACTGCTGGCCCGTCAACCCAGATACTTTACTATCTGGCCTGTTACAAAAAGGGGACGTCTCAGACCTGCAGCAGGCATTTACAGGATGACGCCACAGCTCGCTTATAAGTAACAGAAATAAGTTACAGTGTCCTCAACCAACACATCAGTGGGAGAGATTTCACAAAAACCGTCTTCGACCTTCAGCTGGAGAGAATTATGAGGCATTTACAGAGGCAGGACATGAGTAATGGGCTCATTTAATGAAGCATGAGCAGAGCTGTGAAAGACCAGCGCACACCTGGGCTTTAACGTATAACTCATATATTGTTGTATTTACACAGGATTCTGAAAAGTCTCACCCACTAGTAAATACAATACAAATATATACAAAGCAAATAAGCAACATATATAAATAGCACAATACAGGAGCCTTTTAATATGACACATCTCAGTCTATTTACTTCTCAACTACTGTAAATGGACATCAACTGTGTTAACTGAGGAAATCGAGCATGAAGGACACAGGTGTGTTTATTAGTCAGGAAGCTTCTAATTCACTGAAGACGTTTCAGGATTAAGGATGAGAAAGGCTGAACTACTAACAGTAAGCTGGTGGTTACGTTTGCTTTGAAGTAGAACAATTAACTACATTAATATTAAGGCTTTACAAAACAAGTGTGGCTTTATTTGATGAAGTGCGCTGCAACCTTAAGGGGTGAACTACCAAACAACCGTTGGTGCTAAAATAACTTTATACTTGAATGAACTTTTGAACTTTAGTACGATGCACCACCCTTAATCACAGGCGTCTGTCTCTGTGGGATGAGTTCAAATGATACTGACCCTAACCCCACCAAAGCCTTGTCGCATGTCGTCCAGTCTGCACTCAAATGCAGCACAGATGTGGTTGACAGCTGGGATAAATGTCCACCCATAAACAACAAATAAAATATCACTTTTGACATCACAGAGGAAATGACTGCCCTTGGGTTCCGCTGTAGCTGCTACACAGAAGCCTGATGTTGTCTCCGGGGCCCGTGGTGAGGCCCTGCCTTCAGGCTGCTATAGTTGTTGTTAACGCCGTGAACCCGGCGAGAGCTTCAGGGCGCCCGTTAATTTCAGTTCATTACGTAACACTTCGGGCCCCGCTTACAGTGAATTAACGCTGCACTGCTGAGCAGGTTATTCATTTACCTGATTGTGTTTTAGTGTCCTATTGTTTAAGCATGTTTCAGCCTCAGTGATTCTGAACACAAGGATTCAAATCGGAAAACAGCATCATTAGCTTGATATCGAACGCCAGCGGCTGCGTGTGGAGCCGACACAGAAAGCGACGCGCACACACTAAACTCACCATCTCAGCTCCTGTACATGCTGTGGGTTTATTTACCTCCAGAGATCAACGCACACATGAGCCACAACGTTGAGGTGGTGGTGAGCACGGCTGAGGTGCCTTGACTAGATTTCATGAAGCTTAAGTGAGACCTTCTGTTGCTATTAGACACTAGTGTGACCCTTGCATCCTTCAGTAGTAGTAGTGGATCTGTGCCACTGCACCAGTACAAGCAAAGCAAGCATTAACAGTGATTATATAACGCACGGCATCATAAAGCCACTTGTTTCCCTGGACGGGGCGAGCGAGTAAGGAGAGCAGGCGCGGTGAAAGGAGGCCGAGCTGATTGAATCAGGATGTCGTTACACAGCCTCCTTCAAGGCTGCGGCTCCTCTGTGGATACTGTTCACAGAACCAAGTTAAACACGCCTGCAAACACACCCAGAGAGGTGGAACTAGGGATTAATGGAGTTACTGTTGAATCGAGGAGCTGGAGAATGCTAATCCATGTATTCCGTTAGTCCTCCATCATGTGTGTCTCAGCGCTAAACTCTAAATGAGGATGAGGGTAGTTTAGCAGCTCAGGAGCCTGCGCTCACAGCCCACAGCAGCAGGCGGCTTCAAGGTCGAATAACTAAGCAACAAAGTGCAGGAATGCGTTTTATTGCCGACATTCACAATGATGGCATGGGAATGAATGTGAGCCCTGACGATATCTCTGCATTAGTCTGAATACTAAGATAAAATTTCCAAATGTTTTTGTTCTGATGGTTGTAGTTCAAATAGACTAGTCTGATTATAGTCCACGTTATTTTGGGGTTCAATCAACTTCTTGGACTTGAGGCCTTGTTGAGGATTACATCAGTGGCTACAACTTAAAGCCTGTACTGACTATGATGAAATTGGATTTTGCCCCATCTTTGGTTCTGAGCCAGGTGCCAGCCTGATGGGCTCACGCAATCCCAGTCTGCCAGTATGTAGAATGCATTGTGCTTCAACGGGACCCGGCTGCTCCAGATGGCTCGTACAAGCTCATACTCATCGATGTCCGTCCACAGCAGCGCCTCAACAAGCAGTCGCCTTCATCGCTAACTGCAAAGGCAACGTGTGGCGGTTTTAAAGCTGAGCCTGGTTCTGATGGCAGCGTTAATGTGGCGTGATCGACCAGAAAGCGGCTGTGCCTCACAGCTCTTTGCACCAAGGTCAAGGAATAAACAACTGAAGCAGACTGAGACGAAGCCAGAGGCGTGTTAGAGGGGAAGGTGTGCGTCTGTTGGCGTTGTGACGGGAGCGGATGAATGTGTAGTGCGTTATGTAACGGTAGCGGGCAGCTATGAAGACCAGCGTGGCATTGGCCCAACGGTGGGAAAACAGATTAATGACTCACGCACGCATCATGAGATGTTTCTTACACAACAGCCAGCCAGTCACCGAAGACAGCAGTCCATTGAGTTTGGTCTCCATTTAACCCGTTTAACCACTTAAAGTCAGACTAGGGCTCGTTAACAGGGTCCCAGCGGGCCGAAGGGCCTGTAGCCGCTCACACACACAGACTGCCAGTCATATTCACTAACAGGAGGGAATGGGAACAGATGCAAGCGCTGTCGCATCAACATCAGTGACTGCACTGCAGAACATGTTCAACTGAGAATTATCCATAAAGCTATTAATAGGTCAGTGGCCAGCAGTGTGGTCAGCAAAACGGACGCAGAGGAAAGCAACCTCCAACCAGACACACACACACACACACACACACACACTGGCACAGTGCTTCCTACATGGCCCATAAATAGTCCCAAACAGCACAGTGATCGATGCACAGGGTGAGTCCGATTGCACGGCTCCAAACAGCCCCAAATGCCCCCAGACCACATCCAGCCTCTGAGGTGTAATAGTACTCCAGGCCTGGCTTCAGCTCCCAGAGCTGCAGACGAAGGTGAGGACGGAGGGGCTGAATGCTAAAACGCCTCGTCACTTCCAGCAGGGGAAGGTGCAGATTACAGAGGCCTGAGCTCCGGCCAGCGGCGCAGTGTCGGGTGAGCCCGGTGCAGGATTTAACACGCAGTGGTAACGGACAATGAATCACAGGAGAGCGAGAGAAGGATGAGCTCTCAGCTCGGTGCTGGGGCTGATAATGAAAAGCTTTCTGGATGAGCAATGGCCATTTTTATCAACAAGTACAGATGAATGGCTCAATCACATCCTGTGAACTTGTCCTAATATCACACAATAAAGGATAAAGACCCATGTGTTTCTGTCATACTCTACAGACTTCAACATTTTCTTATTATTATATTTATAGTGTCAGAATTGTGTCTGCAAATCATGGATCCATCAGAATCAGCTGTAGAACCACCGTCCAGCTCAGCCCACATAATAAGATTTTGTTCTTATTAAACAAACTAAAATTGACACGGACCTAATAAAATGATCTGCAGGCATTTCCATGACAATGAGACCACAACAGATTCTTGTTCTTCACACATTATGGGTCAAATCCCCAGAACGGTGCATCCTACATTTCCCCCCCCTCCAGTCTATCTGGTCTGTTAAATCTCAAACACACTGTCTCCAAGCCAAAGCCAAAGCTGAGGTAACCCCAATGACATCAGCACTGCTTTTTTTTACAAGTCTCAGCCTGATAAGAGCTGGAAGAACCAGCCACGAGAAGCAGCTGTGTAATTGTCCACTTAAAGCTTCTGAGCTGTGCACGTCTCCATCCTCTCTCTCAGACAGACGCGAAAACGCAACGCTTGTTTTTAATTGGACTTTTTGCACTTCGAGCACAGCTGCCAGGTAAGAATACCTGCATTTCAATCTGGTCTACGTCCTGGCCTATCATTAATTTGGCATCAAGAGGCTTCTGAAGGTCAAGCTTTAATATTAATGTCTGGATTTAAGCTGCTATCATCACTGTCACATAATTGAATCTTCACTGGACTAGAAACCAAAAAAGGCAGAAATTCATCCGCGTCAGGACGGATGAGCCTCAGCAGCAACATTTAGACCATTAGAGCCCATCTAGGTTAGGAACGCAGCCTGTGTTACTTTTGTGCTCTGCAACCGTCATGCAGAGCTGCAGCACCAGCCTCATTACCACGGCTAAAACCATGCAGCACCACAACAATGCCGGCGCCATAGACGCACACGCCCGCCGGCAGGTGCACGGCCGGCGGAGCTCCCTCCAGGGCTCCGGCCCGGCGAGGGGGGGCCGGCCAGCTAGCGCGGCTAGCAGCAAGCGTGCTACCATCACCATCCACCGCCTGCAGTCCGTGACATGACGGGCCACGAAGGCAGCACCAAGCACACATGCTACAGCAGAGCGATGCTTCCCAGTCACACTGTCACACACCACACACACACACAAGGACACGCTCGTCCACATCCTTTGTTTGCTGTGGAAAAACTGACAGCTTGATGGAAAGACGGATGGATGGGTGATGGGATGCAAGGACGGATAGCTCACCGGTTTTGCCGTCTTCCTTTCTCTCCACCTCTTTCAGCACATTATCCAGGGTAAGTGTGTGTGCGTGTGTGTGAGTGTGTGTGCGTGTACGTGTGTGTGAGTGTGTGTGTACGCGTGTATGTGTGACGAGCTGGCGAGGATACACACTGCTACATCCCCTCCTCTCCTTCGCTCTGACGATCCCTCCCTCTTTCTCTCTCCTCCCTGGGATTATTGCATTATTTCCTCCCTGCCTCCCTCTCGCTCGCCCTCGCTCCCTCTCCTCACAGCTGATAGAGTCGCCTCCCTGTTTTTCAAGGCTATTTAATTGTCTCTCTGCCTGGTTCTCCTTCTGCTTTTAGGGCTTGTTATCTCCGATGAAGTCGTGTCTCCCTGTTTTTTTTGGCACAGGCAGAGTCCAAAAAAAAAATGCATGAAACAAGAAGAAATAAAAAAAGCCGATATAAGGGCACGATACAAGGCTCCACCTCCCTCTCCTCCACGCTGTGTCCCTTGCCCTCCTCTGTGTCTTGTGTGATGCAGCAGCGTTGCAGGCTCCTCCCTGGAGAGACAGCGGTGCCACACAGCTGAGCGAAAGAGAGGGGGATGCTGGGAAAAAGCCATGGCAGTGGTAGGGGAGGGGCGGGGCGGGCGGGGGATTGATGGGGGCCTGGTAGCGGAGGCAGCGGGGTGGGGACTCTGCTGGAGAATCCGGTGCAAGGCAGGGCAGCCTCCGTCCACTGAGCGCATCACAGAGGATTTGAACCCATCCTCCATCGCTCCCTCTGCACAGAGGGGGTCTATTCACTAAACACACACAGTCACACGTTGAGCCGGACAAAGACATACCCAGAAGCCGCTCTTTAAGGGAAGCCTTGTCCATTGTTGGCAGTTCTACCTTTGATATTGACTTCAGCCATTTTCAAGCTCAGATATTAAACTTCTCTTTGCCTATTTTGGCAACGTGAAAAAGCTGCAAGTCGCCTTTTTAACCTGAGAGTCACAGTAAAACAAAGCAAAGAGTGGAGGAATGAGAAAAACCAACAACCTTTTTGTTTTGAGTGAGGTGAAAACTGCTTTTTCTTCACTGTGGTCTGGACAAATATTGGCTTGATAAACATATGTGTCACCTAATGGAACCAGATGAAGCGTTTTTTTTCACTCAACCAGGAAAAGGCTGACATTTGGCTGACACCAGTCAGAACACTAGTGGATGGATTACTGGGAATGTGTGCATGCTGCTGTAGTAATTCCTTATGTTCTTCATTGCTACTCCTCTTAACCTTCCTACAACTTTAAATTAAATTTAAAACAAAAGACAAGCTGTTAGCAAACTCTGACATCCCACATTCACCACCTTTCCACATGGGGATACATAATAAAAATGTTAAGTTAAGTTGCATGATGGTGACGGTAAACTTTGCAGCTTGAGTCAGAGTCATGACTGATTGACTCCAAGTTGACGTACGTCAGAGTAAATCCACATAACTCAAGTGTTCTCATGTTTCCACAGGAGGAGACGCGGCCTATTGTGTTAACAAATGAACTGACCCTACAATGTTTCAAGTCCTATCAGCACAGCCAACCTTGATAACACAACTTGGTAACAACGAAGGCATAACACTCCTCCTCTTGAATCCTCCACTTGTTCCCTCTTCCTCCTCCTCCTCCTCAATCCTTTTGAGCTTGATGCAGAAAAAGAACCTTTATGCAGCAGCCATGAAAGCAAGCAACTTGGTGGCACATCCTTCATTACCTACCTAGAGAAGGACAGTCCCACTCTGCTCCTCACCCAGTAAACCAGCAGTCTGCCTCAGGGAACGAGCACAGTCGTCCCTTCCCATCAAACGCACAAACACATGCACACATGCAGGAGCGCGAGCATGAAACATGCTGTCACAGCAAACAGACAGCGAGAGAGGGCAGTAAACGTGAGAGAGAGAGAGAGAGAGAGAAAGAGCCAGAGAGCGAAACTACAGCAACCGGTCGCCTTTACACTGCAACAGCTGATCGTTTTTCCAATCAGTCTTCAGGCTTGTGTACACGCCGCACACGCCGCACCAGTAATAAATGCAATGAAGAACTAACGCAATGAATACCCAGCCTCAAGTTGACCTCTGACCTTTATTTGACTTCCCCCATCAAGTTTCCCTGTATAAAAAAACACTTGTACATTTTTCATCTAAAATTTCCAGTTTGTTATTTTAGCATGTTTGAAGCCTGGGTCCAGTATACAGAAACACGCTGGCTGATGCTAATGCTCCTGTGTGAGCGCTGGAGCTGCTGATACAGAAAAGGCCCATGATCCCCAGCGGATGAATGCATTGTATTAGTTTCTTAACTTAAATAAAACCCAATGAAGTGACAGGGTTTGCATAGCACAGGAGAGAAACTTCTTCTGGGATAGTGTTTGACTTGACTTGGCTTATTTATGAGTCATTATAAGGACCGAACCGGCTGCAGGTGGACGCTGCGTCACACGTTTTGTCACCTCATTTCACAGTCTCTACGAGCGATTCCTCTGCTGAGTTAGTCCTTGGGACAAACTTTCCAATTTGCACATGAGATATCTTATACTGTAATAGAAGAAGTGCCATGAAATTGGCTGAGCACGGTCATGCGCCAAGGAGCACAAGCTCTGTGATTTTAATGACCGCGTGTCCTGGACCTCGGCTAAGCCCTTCGAATGTGCAGCGTGAAAGGAGAGTTTAACGGTTAAACGCTACGAGGACCTGCCAAACACGAGGAATCGCATCCAACAAGCTCACGTCATGGCAGCAAACAATGCGGCACAGCGAGGCATCGAGAGGAGCCGGGATTTCCTCAGCACCTGGAAACAGAGCTGAGGACAAAAATGTGACTCCTCGGGTGAAAGTTGATGAAAAGTTTCTGAAAGAATTCCTGGACTCCTGTAAAAATTCCTGAGGCACACAAACAATATGAAAGAATGTATCCCGTCATGGGCTGCTGAGGTATTCAGGGGCTAGAGAGCTTTGTGTGCAGCGGCTAGAAGGAGTTGAGCGAGGAAAGACCTTGGTTCACGCTGACTGAGGAGCTTCGCTGCATCTCGCTCGCCTTTCGATTAAACTATTACAAAAGCAATAAAAAAGTCCCTGATTCAGTCCAACAAAGCCCAAAGCTGCCGTTAACGCATAAACCAACAGCACTCAAAGACCCCAAAAGCAATAGAGGTGTCAGAGGCTGTATTAAATACAAGACTATGGTGAATAATGGCAAACAAGTAGACCCAACGTCCCAACAAAAGCAAAGCAGAGACACAAAGAAGCCAGCTCCTATTTCTTACAGGGATTCAAGCAAATCCAGAACCCGCAGCTTTAAACTGTGGTCCACCTCACCTATTTCCACTGCAGGTCACCAAAACCTAGCTTCACCGATCGCTAGATCACACCACAGGGCTCAGACCCAGATCACGTCCTTCTACAGCCGATACTTGGCCTTAGCAGCTACCGTGACTCAGAGGCTTAACAGGGGACAGAATGAAAGCAGACATGATGGACTCACTGTCCTCTCCAGGGCACGGCATTCCAGGCCTCTCCGGGACGCTGGGGAAAACTGGAAACACAAAATGAAAAAGGAAGCCTCAGTGTTTGTTGTCTTCTCCCGTCATGAAGCACATGTGTGAGAGCACAACTTCATAGAACATGAGTGAGAAAAGCCCAAGAGATGAAACAGCAGCAGCAGCTGAGCACAGCCTGCATCCAGATGAATTACTGTTAAGAAAATAGTAATCAGACTCCACAGTCTGAGAATGCTCAATTAAAATTCTGTTTCTTGTTTTGGTATGTTTAAAACATAATAACTGTTTGAACATAATAACTCTTATTGTTGTAGAGAATAAAGTAGGTAGCGAACTTTACAAATAAACAAGGTTTAACAAGTCGATAAAACACAAACAGTCACAATCATTTGTGACTCAAAGTGAAAAATGAACTCACTGTGCAGCAACAGTCCCGACCTCTTGGTTCGACTGTGGATGCGAAAAGCTTCCTCCAGCTCCATCTGGGACGAGATGGTGCAAGGGTCCCCTGTGCACACGAACGCAGCGTCAGTGTAACATCCTCATCCTCCAGCGTCCTTAAACCCAAGCCTTCAACACCGCACTTTGAAATTCAGTGAGGTACAAGTCGAGACGAGTGAATAGAATCTTCCATCATTAAACCACAAAACTGTTCTTCTCAGCCTGATTCCTTATAATTTATGAAGGAATTAAAATCTGTCTTTTTACACCTGGGGTACATTTCCTCACATTTTGCTCCCATGTGTTTGGATCAGTGCAGGTGACTCAACACTGAGCCTCCTGTGTAATCACAAACTGCAGTAGCGGAGTTCCCTCTGAGACATCGCTGCAGATGCTGCTGATTTAAATGTCATCATGTGTTTACATGTCAAAATCAAACTGACTCTGAGGCCTCAGTTCGACCTCACGCGGGCCCACGTCCAGGACCGGGCGGTGCCGCGCCGCTCACCCACCTTCGTCATCGATCCACTTGAGCGTGATGGGCTGCTGCCTGGTAACGCTGCACATGATCCTCACCTCCTCACACAACTCCACAAAGGTTAGTGTGGCAGCCAAGTCGGCGATCAGCATGTCCCTGAATACACAAACACAGAGAGAACGCCAAGAATGAGTCACACAGATGAGGAGACGCCTCAGTGGAAGGAAGGAAGACACTTTATTGGGGTCACAGTATTTACAGCATGCAAACATAGTGAAATGAGAGAAGGATGCAGTCAGTAGTTTAAGGATGATAATGAAGAGGCTGATCCTGGACCTGAAGATGAAAATCAATGTTATTTAGGCTGTGAAAGCAGTTTCACAATAGCGTTAATGTTTATTCATGAATGTTTTGCAGCATTTTGACAAAATATTCTTAACACTGTATTTTAACCAATCCACAAGAAAAAACGGGTGAAACATGTTGCTAAGTTGCATTATGGGATGGGACAGTGTTTCATTCCTAGAGTTTTCCACCTGCATCATCACTCTGGTCCAGGACGTTCGTTCATTACCGTTTGAGTCTTCAAACGCAGCCCAGTCTAAATCAGCATCTAAAGTGAGTGTGTTTTACTGACACCTGAATGTGAATCTCATGGTCTATGGAAGTAAATATTAGTAAGAAAACAAATATTGAAAAGTTTCTTCACATCCCACAAACACAAAGAATTGTGTTATTTCTGACAACCACATATTTCGGAGTGAAAACATTTAAACCATGCGGTAGATGTATATCCAAATTAAACATAAAGTTTATTGATGAGGTTTATGATTTACATCGAGTGAGAGACATTTAATACAAACCCGACATGGAAATCTGTGTTCAAACGTCTGTCTGTGAAATCATGCACAAGTTTTACTTGAGTTTCGGTTTGGCCTTTATAAATGCATTGGTTTATCAGACAGCTTGCTTCTCAGCAGGGAATGCTCCGCTGGGGCCGGGGTGGACTGAGGAATCACACACCTTCATGAAGGAGGCCTGTGTGCGAGAGGCTCGCCCATAACACACTGATCCAATATTTGCCTATAATCACATTAGATCTGGTTGACTCAACGGTGCTGTTAAACACGGCAGCTGAGTTGCTGTGCAGAGCCCATAAAATCAAAGCTATATTAATGTTGTGACATTTAATCAAGACCACGATGATGAACCTCAGCAGCATTTGGACATAAAATACACTAATTAAACACTTTTAAATGCAGTGACTCAAGCATCCGTGTGGCCTTTGCACCATTTGCTGAGTGAAGAACCTGGTGCAGGCTCAGCACTTCAGCACTGTGGGCTCGGCCCTGCGCAGGAGCACACACTATACAAATCTACGCGTTGATCTTTGATCCCTGTTATCAAAATATCTGAGTCACCTGCAGCTCAAACACGTACGACTGATAACTGATAAGACTGTGTTAGTGGGTTTGCACCTGCTACAACTAGTCCAGTAATCACCATTTGGTCATTTTCACTTTCAAACTTCACCATCTAGTAGTTTTATGACTGCCCAGACTCACTAGATGCCACGTGGCAGCATCACCATTTGAGCGTTAACAGTGTCAAACGATCATTCTGTTGTAGCGGTTACAGTACATTAAAGTGAGGCTGCGTTTAAATGGGGCCACATCGCCGCCCCAGACTCCGTATACACTGTCTCTCTGCTAAAAATACACAAGCAGGCTCGGAGTTGTGACCCAATTTCGACTTGTGAGTAGGTTCTACATCAGTAAACTACACTAAGCTACCTGTGGTGGCGGCACGTCTCTGACTCCTCCATCACTGTACAACTGTCATGTGCATGGTGATTAGACTCATCTCTATGATGTTCAACATGTATCTTGGTAATGGGATCTTTTTGTTTATTGTGTGTTGAACATTTGTGTATTTGAATGTATGTACATCATAATAGTGTAAAAGAAATAAAGCAAAAACATTTACTGTTGTTGTTGTTATTGGTCAAAAAACTAAATCTGAACCCCAGGGCAGCAATGGCAAAGTGAATATTATTATTTCTTAAAGTATTTAAGAATAATTAAACTAAACCATTTAACTGTAGCCATGTGTCATATCTATATGATGAACACAAATTATAAAGGCACAGACTGATACATGTATAAGTACCCCAAGATTGACACTGGAGCTGTAGACAGAAGGAACAGCATAGAATACTTACAAATATATTATAATGTACCTTTACTAATACTACTACTACTAGAGTGAAATGTGTCAGTGACTAACAAACTTGTGCTCCTCATCAGTGTGTTTGAAGGAGCAGCAGATGTAGTTTGTCCAGGTTGAGCTTACAGTATAATCAAAGGTAACACAGAGTCAGTGTCTAATATGATTGGTGACTGTGTCCTGAGAGGATGAACCAGAGTCAAGCTTTAAAGTAAAAGTAAAACTTTACACTGACACAGTAACAGAGAGTTAATGTGTCATATTAGTTATATAGCTATAATGAATCTATTCTATCTATCTGAAGCTATTATTATGAGAATATAATAGCTATAATGCTACTGTTTAGTAATATTGTACACGTTTTAGCATTACTCAACTTTTAATAAGTTAAAGTTCCCATCTTGACATAAACGACATGACATAAAGTAAATAATAAGCGTTATGGAGCAACAGAGTCTGTATTGTAAAACATTAAAATATTTACTGGTACATTACAATGACGTCATGATACCGCCAGCAATATAATTACGGCTAAACTTCAGAAGCACGTGAACACAGCACCACATAACACTGAGGAGGTACCGAAGCCCGACAAACAGAACTATGAAGAACATGGTGGTGGTCGTCTCGGTTCTCTTGCTCAGCGGGTTTGACCCGGCCCAGTCCAGGACCCGCGGCACCTGTAACCGCCTCAGGTGTTTCCGCACCGCTACTCACCCACAGTAGTGCGCTTTAACTTTCACCAGCCCGGGCTCGGACTCCGGGTCCATTATGGTTCCGTTTGACGCCCGCGTATGCATCTCACACAGCCTGGTTCTCCTCACCGCGAGCCGAACATTAACAGAGCCGACACGAACACATCTCTGGGTCGGGACGTTTAGTCTCGGTACCACACGGCCCAGTGGAAACTTATCGAGCTTTGAAGTTTCTCTCCTTGAGACATGAAGAGGTTCGCTGGCGGAGTCTGAGTCAAGGCGGACTGAGTAATGTCACAGCTTCCGGGTTGACATCTCGAAATAAAACACGCTGCCTTGACGTTGAATACAAGAGTTCTTTTATTTTGAAAGGAGCTTTTGTCAAGCTTGGATTGTAACTCTGAGAAACTTGACGAATCACTATGGTGACTAATTTACATTTACCTGTGTCTGTTTTTAACGTTCCTGACTTTCCAGCATTAAACTGTGATTATTATATGGACAGTAACATTAGTCTGAAAGTACTGTATTCTGGATAATGGTACTTTACATTACTACTTAGTCATATTGTGTTTCTGCTACTTCTAAAGCGGCTCTACACGGATCTATGTCTTTATAATATTCCAGCTCCGTCAGCTTTTTCATCACGTTAGAAAATTAGCTAATGAGGTGTATTCTAATGCTCTTTGTTTTAATTAATGCTTTCGCCCGCAGCCTCATCACTAAAGACTTAGAACAGCGGTTTCAGGCTTTCAGTGAGAATAAACTATGGTTGAGCGCCCTCTGTTGGATGATTTAATAACCACGCTTCATATGGGTAAAAATGTATTGTAACGAACAGGAAATAATCTATATATAACAACAGCCAGCAGCCGTTGCTCATAAACTGTATGTTATAATTTGTGTAAATAAAATAAAATGAAAAATGTTGTAATTTAACTCTCAGGTGTGATGTTTCCTCAGTCTGAATTTAGCTCTAACAAACCAGTAAAGAATGGTCAGTTGACAAAGTTTATTGGTCTTATATGCACAGGAACACTGATGTTACAGTGATATTAGAATATATTAATATATATTAATATATTAAACAATATTAAAATGTAGTTATTATTACTAATATTATTAGCTGCCATCATATTACAACAGTGTGTGTGTGGAAATTGTTCGTCATTGTGCGTTTGAAACCGCTTCATTGTCATTACACGAGTACTGTAAATGGCAATGATAGGTCTCTGCATTAACCCATCCCCTGGGGGAGCAGTGCAGCCACATGCAGCTTGTGTCTTGCTCAAGGACACAACTGGTGCCAGAGTTCTTCTTAGCATCAAGGCTGCCTCTGAAGCTACTGTATGCAGTGTTACCTTAACCTAAAAATCAGGCGCAATAAGAAAAAGACAGCTTTAGCACATCAACTGTTTGGTACAAGGTTTTAAGTAAAGTATCTGAGGTATGTTCATCCATTAAAGAAAAATCTTACCTTTTTCTCTTCCTCTTCCACCTAACAAAGAAAACTGTACATACTATTAAGGCAAGAAATACAACAACCGATAATATTATCCAAATTGTTTTCTTCTTCAAATCTTCTTCTCCACACTCAGCATCAGCTGAAGCTGTTCCTTGTCTTAACACCTGAAGGTCTGATTCACACCTGGAATGATAGGCCATTTTTAGAATAAACCGCTAAACCTAGAAACCAGGTGTGAACGGGGCTGATGTGAAGCTTCACTTACTGTGTGTGTGGTCGACAGGATGTAAATGATCCATCTGAGAAGGTTCCATCACTGCAGTCAGAGCACTCAGAGTCAGAGGATGCGGTTCCTGAGAGGTGAGTTTTAAAGACAGAACCCTACATTTAGCTCAGTGATACAACACTTGTAAAGGTTGGAGGTGAAGGTGAACATCAGCACAAGTGAACCAACCATTTCTGCTGATGTACTGTCCTGGTTCACAGATTGTGTGTTTCTGTGCTTTATAACAACCATGACTCAAGGACAGGGTTCCTGATCACGCACTTAAAGTTAAAACGTTATAACAATACACATTTAATAGTTTTATCCTGATTAACTAACAGACTGAGGGCTTCAAGAACATAAGGAATTTAAATCAATGTTAAAGATCAACTGCCTTGGCTAAAAATTGGGGAAGAAGATTTGTGCTTATGGAAACTTATGACACAGGACACGTTTTCAAATGTGGACACTGAACCAACCTTTCTATAGTAGCTTTCACAAAAAATTCATGAAAAAGTAGAAACAGCAGGAGGTTGTTGTCCTGACATTAAGAGGTACGACATGTGATTTTCAGAAAAAACAGGTCACCCAAATTCTTGTTTGCAAGTTTCTCTCTCTATCCCCTCACCCCAACCGGTCGAGGCAGAAGGGCCCGCCCACATCCAGCCTGGTTCTGCTGGAGTCTTCTTCCTCGTTAGAGAGGGAGTTTTTCCCCTCCACTGTTGCTGTCAAATTAAATGCTTGCTGTATGTGGGATTTGTTGGGTTTAGTTGTGTGAGGTCTTAAACCTTACTTTGTAAAGTGCCTTGAGATAACTTTATTGTGATTTGGCGCTATATAAATAAAATTGAATTAAATTGAATTGAAGTTTACTTCAATAGAGTCCACAATTGAAACATACTCTGTAACTTAATCTAAATCATAACTTAGATTAAGTCATTAAGTCAGTGCTAAAACCAACCTTTCTTACTGATGTATTGTCCTGGTTCACAGCTTCTGTGTTTCTTCGCCACATCACAGTCGTTATCTGAAGACTTCGCACAGTAAAATCCTTCCAGTGGTTCACAAACTGTGTCTGATGTTATTGTACATGGCTTCTTCGTTTTCAGACCAGAACCTGAAGACATAGATGTTAGAGGTAGAAACAAGACACTTGTAAATAAATGCAATAAAGAAAATTAGATATTACATGTAGCTAAAACACCATCACAGTACGTTTACAGCATGCACAGCAACAGAAGACACGGTGGGACACATACTGTAGATGTAGCCACAGGCTGCATCTTCTTAAAGAAGAAAAACAATGGCAGGTGGAATTGGAAAGGATTTTATCTGGAATAAAAGGCTGGGTGGAGACTGGAATTTAGAAAACAAGTTAGCTTAGGAAAAAATTAAATAATATAAACATCCTTACGTGCTGTCTTTTCTAAGCTGTTCTGTTTCAGGGGCCTGTGGTCTTGTTGGACTAAAACAGCTCTTTTACTAAAAGAGTAATAACCCAGTGCTGCTACTTATAATTAGAAAACATCAAGGAGGACATTACCTTTATCACAGTTTGTGCAAATTAAGCATTTTTTAAGTCCAGTGGGATGATCCATGTAGGTTCCAGACAAACAGGGCAGACAGGATGTACTTCTATCCACTTTACAATCTGTCTTAACTCGACTTCCTGTTAAAATGCAAAACCAAACATGTTATAATTAATTTATATATGAAACTATCATAACAACGATGGAAGTACAGTAAAGAGAAATGTTTCTACTTACCAGCAGGACATAGTGGACAGCATTCATCTCGTATCTGATACTCAGCCGGTTGACATTTGAGTGTGTGTCCACTGATGACTTTCACCATCAATATCTGCAGTATAAAGGATTCAGACAGAAAACAGTTAACTGAAAGACGAATAACACAGCTCAGAATAAGACAGGAGAATGGGAACTGAGAGATAAAGTGGCCATTTTTGGTTACTTTGTTTCTGCTTGTCTGTTACCATGGTTTTTGTTCACTGTTAAACAACATTGGTTGGTTTGTTAGTTTGAAGTGTCCATGTTGTCTGTCATGCGTCTGGTTCTTGTAATACCATACCAGCAGAGATGCAGTTGACCACTGTTGTCTCCCGAATCTCATTTTAAGTGGGTATAGTTTCAGAGTCAGGGTGTTCAGATCACTTGAAGAACAGAGAGAAGTAAGAGTCAGATATCTATATCAGGTCTCCTTTCTTCATATTTAAAAAAAAAGAACTAATAAGGTTCAAACAGAAACCATTTACGCCCCAAACAGTATCTTTTACTATGTTCAATATTGGTTCCTTCCTCTTAGCCTCATTTTGAAGAATAGATCTGATCATTTTAATGGACTGAATACTCCATTGGTAAAGTGACACAATGCTAATGAGTTTGTCACTTATTATTCGAGTCGACTAGGAAATAATAATTACTATTTCCAAAAATATTCTTCATGTTCTGTTGCAGCTGTTTTTAAATTCAAATACTGTTACATTTACTTTGTGGTACATGTCTAGTGACTATAAGATTATCTGACTTAAGATCTGCAGCTTTTATTATAAACATATTTAATATAAATACATTATACTTGAACATAAATCAGTGATAAAAACATGGTGAGAAACCAAATGTTTGAAAGAGACAATGAAGAGAAACTTTCTACAGCTACTGTTGCAACAAACTGTTTTACCAGGAAAACAGCTGTTGTGCTCCCCAGGGTCACTTACTGCCGGTCAAAGGGTTCCATGCGCTGAAGACAAGGTCCCACTGAGGTTCGAGGTGGAATTCATTGTGTTGTATGATTATTAATCAAAATGAGATCTGCAAATAAAATGAAACAGATAAAAGTACATATAATCCTGTGTTATATTAATAATAGCGCAGCTATAATTGAGGAATAGCTAGATGTTACTCTAATAAATTAAACAGTGTAAATAACAACAGCCTTTAAATGTCTACGGGAACCTGATGACTAGTAAAAAAGTAAAAAGTTAAACATTACCTGGTTGACAGAGATCTTGCTGAAAACTGATGTCAGACAAGTTTTAGACCATTAGCAGCCTGAGCTTCACTTGTAGTTTTGTTTCCATAAATGCTGGCGCGTCGTGTTTTCTACGATTTCTGTATTTGGAAGAAAACTGTGTCCACGCCCTTTAGAGCCTTTATTTCTTCTACAGGCACACTAGTTCTCTTGTTTGAAAAAAAAGCAACTGCCACAACAAAGACAGGTCTGTAGTTCAGTACAAAGGTTGTAGTGTGTTGGTCTCGAATGTTGCTGCCTTTATGTATTGTCAGCAGATATTTCAAACATTCTAATGTTTTACCCAACGACAAAATGTAAAAAAAATACATATTACCTCAAACATCAGGCTCAGTTTATTTTCACTTGTACCAGGATTAAACACAGCTGTAATGAAACAAGTTGTTCAAATAATAAACCAAATGTCTTCTAAATCTTTAACATCCTGCACAAAGCGTCCTCACTGAGATACACCCAGTCCCTTGTTTCCGCACGCTCAGCTCCTCCGGGACATGACACAGGCATCAAATGAGATTTACCAAAAAAGTTAATTTACATTTATGCTGTGTTCAACTGATTATGGGTGTCATTGTATTTGTTTTTATTGATTTGATTGATTTGAACAAATTTGGAATCACACTGGACATTTATTACAACAAATCAGTCACAGAATCATTCTGTCTTCCAACTGCAGAATAAAAACCAAAGCAGGCCGCTTTGCTGGGTCGTTGTCATGGTTACTGCAGGTTACAGCAAAAACGTGGCTCCACACTGTTTTCATTATGATTTACTTTCATCTGGTTCTTCTTTTTTGTAAAGTGGTATATTGTTCATTGAGTCCACATTTTCTCATCAATTATAATATACATATATGATATGTTTGCCTACATTACTAAGGCAAAGTTCATACTAAGAAAACAAATAAGCACACTGTTATGGGAAAATTGTTTCTTTCTTATTCTATGCAGTTATTATATGATTTATTATTTATGTTCTGCAATTAATATCTCTTTTTTTGTCTTACTTCTGTTTGATATATTTGACATTTCACCTAGATTGTTCAGTAGTTGTCTCTGCCTGATAGACTCTGGACTCCCCGGAGTTGTGTCTTTCTGTCTGTTGAGACTTAGTGCTCCTTCCTCTCTGATAGTCAGACGCCAGTGATGCAGGTGTGAGAATGTAAACATCTCCACACACACAGCGACAGTGATGGGATGGTGCATGCAGTCTGATTGGGCTACACAGACGTTCAAACGTAGTAACGGAAGCAACTTGAGGATCGTGGCACACCTTCGTGGTGTGTGCACTGATTTCCCCAGCTGGTTTTTGGTTTGTTGATGTGCACGATCAACATCCATGTTTTTGATTTGCTTTCCCCATTATTTTTATTTTCCTTTATTTTTATAATAAATCTCACAAAAGATAACTCTCTCATCTGCCTCTTTATGGGAAATTTCCACCACACACACTCAGCTGTCAGCTGTGATAAATTGAAAATGTACTTGGTTTAAATGTTGTTTGCATTACTGAATTTTATCTATAAACCTTATTTAAAATGTTATTCATTTTCTTTGAGAGCTGTATTAATGAACATCTGCCTTTTGGCCATCTTCTGCAGGAATCAATAAACTGAGGACAGAAAGCTTAGTTCTTAGTATAGCATATTTCCAAACGAGAGCCATTAGGTTAGTTTGTTCTTCACACTCTGCATCAGATGAAGCTGTTCCTGCTTTTACCAGCTGAAGGTTTTCAGAGTCACATCTGAAATGATCAAGGTTTTGTACATTTGTAGGATGCATGAATTGAAAAACGAGTGTAAATGTAGCTGATGTGAAGCTTCACTTACTGTGTGTGTGGTTGACAGGACGTAAATGATCCATCTGAGAAGGTTCCATTGCTGCAGTCAGAGCACTCTGTGTCTGAGGACACTGTTCCTGATCAGAGATGGGTTATAAAGACAGAAACCTGCATTTAGCTCAGTGATACAACACTTGTAAAGGTTGGAGGTAAGGGTGAACATCAGCACAAGTGAACCAACCATTTCTGCTGATGTACTGTCCTGGTTCACAGCTTGTGTGTTTCTGTGCTTTATAACAACCATGACTCGCAGGCTCCACACAGTAAAACCCGTCCAGTGGTTCACAAACTGCATCTGATGTACTTGTACATGACCACATTGTCCTCAGACCAGAACCTGTCAGCAAATGGAGATTACATAAGAACACAAGGAGAAAAATCCTAAAAATGTCATGATGTAAGTCAAAATGTCAATAATTATGTAAAGTACATATGCAAATAACCTTATTTATGTGCATGTGTACTATATGTGACTCAGTAAAGATTAGTAAACACTAATGCACCTTGATGACAGATTGTGCAGAGGAAACACTGTTTGAGTCCAGTGGGATGGTCCATGTAGGTTCCATCCAAGCAGGGCAGACAGGACGTACTTCTGAACTCTGTACAGTCTGTTCTCACTCGATTCCCTGTTGAAACCAAAGACAAAGATCTTGAGCATCAGCCTCTTTATAACAACCTTTAAACCTCGCTTTGATTTTACCAGGTAAACACATGGGGCAGCATTCATTTCCAATCAGATACTCTGCTTGATGACATGTGAGTGCATGTCCTCTGCAGACGTTCATCACAAACATCTGTGACGACAAATGAGTGTGTCTGAATGAATCAGAGAAATAAAGTGCACAGTTGCATCCAGACTCACAAGCTGCTTTCTATAAAGTCAGCTTTTATGAGTGAAAGAGACGTACAATCAACTAATTAATCACTGATGAAGCATTTTTACCAACAGAGCAGCAAATGTCCAGCGCTGGCCACTGAAAGTCATCTTAAAGAGCAGGTTGGTGGTTTGGAAAGAGGTGAGATATAAGATTTAAATCTGAAAAACAGAGAAAAACCAGTGGCAAATGTATTGGCTTCAATAACCTCTGTCCACGTCCCAGCAGAGCTCTTCAGCGTCTTAAACCATCTGCTCATTCTGAATTCTGGCTGAACCCCACCCCACCAAGAATCTAACTCTCAGAGCAAAGCAAAGCTGGGTCCAGTGATCCTGACCACAGAGGACTCACATTTTTTATGTAACTCTCTTACCTGCGTTGTCGTTCGTATCCAGAAATCAGATGTTGTTGTAGAGTAGACTGTCAATCAATCTGTCTTTCTCTTTTCACTCAACATGGAACACAGCAAAGAAATATCCAACCGATACACGTTTATTAGCACAATTATTAAACCTCTGGAAGGCAGGAGAGAAGAAATGTGTACATCATAAAGCAGAGCAAACAGCAAAGCCAGCAGAGCCTCCTCCCTCAGTCCGTTTACAGGCTGGCTCTGTTCACATGTGTTTTCCTCCATCGTGGCTCCAGTCCCACATATTCCTGTCAGAGGCTGATGTGTTTGCTTCAGAGAAGGTTACTCAAGAGTAGGAGCATTTCCTGTATGAAGGAACACAGGCTAAACCTACAATACACACAATACATACAATAGGTGCAAATAAGAATAAATCCTAAAAATCCTAGAAGCTCAGTGTATTTCCACTAGTACCAGGAGTAAATGGTGGCTGAAATCAAACAAGTTGCTCAGTTGTGACGCAAATATTAAACCAATCGTCTTCTAAATGTTTGACACGCTGCACGTTCTACCATTGACAGGAACAATCCCTTTTTCGCATTAATGCACTGTCCAGCTGTTGTGGACACACTGTGACACACCCAGTTGTTTTCACACACCCAGCTCCTCTGCAACATGTTGCAGGCATCAAATTCAAGAGTCAAAATTTATAAAAAAAAGTTTAACAATATCAAATAGTGTCTTTGTGGTGTATTCTGCTGATTATGGTCAAAATCATTAACACAGTAATTTACAATGAATCAATCACAGAATCATTCTTGAATAGTCTTAATGATGTAAATCAAACTATTGAATACAAACTATACAAGTACGAACAGCGCTTTGCTGTTGTCATGGTTACTGCACCAGCAACAGAAGAAATGCGTACAGTACAATACCAGAGCAAAACAGCAAACGCCAGCAGAGCCTCCTCCCCCAGTCCGTTTACAGGCTGGCTCCTTTCACATGTGTTTTCCTCCATCGTGGCTCCAATCCCACATATTCCTGTCAGACGCTGATGTGTTTGCTTCAGCAAAACTGTAATATCATTGACTGAAGGAGCTTTAATAGGAATGTGGGTGCCATCAATGCACCCAATCACATTTGGAAACCCTGAAATGGAAAGTGTGTGTAGACCAAAGCCTCAGTACATAAACTTCTTGTAGCACAATGTTAAACACAGTCTAACCATTGCTTAAACACAATTTCAACTTTGCAATGTGGTTTCAATTTTGTAACACACTTATTGCGAAACACTACACACGTTTACTTACGTTATACACTTTGTTAAAAACCAAAATCCCCTGTTATCATTGGGAAAACACTCAGAAAGCAATGCTCATCTGGAAACACTAAACATCTATCTATTATAGATCTAATCTATCGATTGATCGACAGACAGACAGACAGACAGACAGACAGACAGACAGACAGACAGATAGATAGATTATTATTATATGAAAGACAAACCTGCCACTCTGTGGAATTTATCTTTAATAACACACAGGTTTGTGGTTGGGAACTGTACAACAGTGTGCAGGAACCGTTTTAGTGCCACACATAAGGTACGATCGGCTGTACACATCGTTGCCTTTCCTACATGCTCTGCATTGCCCAAATTAGACAAAACACATTCTGATTGGCTGATGAACAAGGAAGTTGTCGCAGTCCTTTGAAAATGGCACAGCAGATCCTGAAAGCTCCACAAGCAGCAACAAGCTGGTGGACTGATTCATACCTTTACAGTTTTTATCAGTCGCGTTGACCTGTTTTGCACAACTAGGTTCCATTTATTTTCATCATCACTATTACAACAGAGCATCAGACACATGTACAGTAGCAAATGTGTGAACCCGTTCTCATTGGATTGACACATTTTCTTCTCCCTTTTGCTAAACAGTTAACACTGACGTCATTCAAACAGTCTGAACTCCATTGTCTTAGCTTTGTGGCCAAAGGAAAACCATCTGTTCCTAAATATTAGAAACCAGTAAGACCAGTATGAACTCACCATAGCACCTGTTTGACACTCCTCCACAAAACTCTGCTATCAGTCCTTAGACCTTAAAAATGGCACCAGGTCTGTCTGTCAACAGTGGCGGTGTGTCATCCTCCAATAGATATGACTGTATTTTGGTTTACATGTATATTCTCTAATATTTACAATATTTCTGCCACAGTTTGAAAAATGAATGTCATGGATTCAATAAATTAAAGCATTTCTTCATCTGAATCCAATTCTTTGCACAAAAGGTAAATTTGACATAAACTACAAAGACAACGAATAGCAACAGGCTACAGTGACAATCAATGAAGCAGTGATTCACACTGAGATCAGTGGTTTGTATTTTGCTGTCCACTGTGTTATGACTGATTGGTTGTGTTCATATACTTGGTTGCAAATTGTACTGTTTGAAGGCAAAATGAGTTTTTGCTGCATATTTCCAGTGTTTTGACACAGTTAGAGCCTTTAGCAAACAAAATGTGTCTTTATGACATTAGAGTTGCTGTTTAGACCTGTGTGTGAACTGTTAAGAGAATGTGTTGTTTCACTGGACGGCAGCGTCAAAGCGACTGATAAAAAATAATTATATTTAATGATCAGATAGACATGACGACTCATATTCATGTTTATGAAGTCTGACGTTACTCTTGCGATTTGCAGAGGTGATGCAGTTACGCGAACGTTAAACTGGTGTTTTGATCAGACGTTAACGTAGCATGTTAGCCGACAGGCTATTAGCAATGCCATGCTACAGTACAGTATGTTATGATGCAGCTGGAGTTAAGGTGGGTTTGTTCCAGTAACGCTGCTGTTGTGACTGTGTGATTGTTTATTAAACCACACGTTTGCTTTAGTACGTTTACGTTAACAATGCATTTACAGTAAACAGCCTGATATACTGTATTTCATGCACAACTATCTGAAGACACATTTATGAAAGCAACAACTGAATATTTGACTTACTGTTTGTTTTTATTGGCATAAATATATTGGCATGTGTTTACATGTTTAACAGAAAAATTGTCATGATTTTTGACTTGTTCCATGACTTTCTATAAAACATTTAACATATTCAGTAATATTTGTTATTGCTCCGAAGATTTTCGAAAATGTTCACTTTGAATCTTACAGTATGTTAATAAAAGGGTTTAATGTCTGTATTCCTGCTTAGTCTTATTCACAGTTCTTTATATGAAAAGGTGACAGTACATTATGCACATAGCATATTATACACCTAAGTCAAGTTATTCAACATCAAAGTCGACTGTATTACATTACGACATGGTACACTAGTAAATCCTAAAGAATACAGTAAAAATACACAGATCTTTGTGGAGTGATAGTGCACTTCTAGTAGAACAAGTAGAACATGGTCTGGGTCTGGCATTATGTACCAAAATCAAGTTATTCACCATCAAATTTACTGTATCACAGTACTACAGTACATGACATTTTTAGGTACTACTAAATCCCAATATACAGTATACAGTAAAAGTACTCAGATCTTTGTGAGGTTATACTAGTACTACCTCTAGTACAAGGACATACCCGTGTGAGTCTGGCCTTATGGATCAAAGTCATTGTTCTCAAAACCAAACTACAGTAATACTGTTTTTTAGCATTGGATTCCAATTTAAACAAATAAATAGTGAAATACACAGTAAAATTACACAGATCTGTATTAGGCGAGAGCTTTACCCTGTATACTCTCTAGACTTTACTCTCTCATCCTGTATGTATGCAATTTTCCTCTTTCTAGTTTTCCATAGGGGTTTGCATGCTTTACCCGTGTTCGCGTGGCCTGTGTGTGTGTTGCCCTGCGATACACTAATGACCGGTCCAGGGTGTACCCTGCCTCTGGTCCAAACACAGATGGGATAGGCTCCAGCACCACCCGCGACCCCGCATGGGAGTAAGCGGTAGAAAACTGATTCATGGATGGATAGTTTTCCATAGAACCAATCGGACGTCTCGTTACGAAGATACGAAGTAGCTGCGAGCGCCTTTTGTGCTCTGCTGTAAAGCGCGTAATACGGGCGCAAGACGTTTTTGTTTTGTTTTAATTGTTGTATTCGTTTGTGACTTTCTTTGTAGACGCCACTAATGCTTTTTGTATACTCTGCTTGGGGTTTTGTTTGGTTTCGTTTTGGTTATTGTGTTTGGATTGGGCTCGACTGTGTGGTATTGTAAATCACCATTTTACAGTTTTTTCCTATTGCTTACACACGTTTTGCAAAATTTGGCCCATTATGTCAAAACTGGGCAAACCAGCAGTGAACAGAGTGCTTTTAACCTGACTGGTTTCCACCCACACTACGTTACATTATTACTAAAAATAAAGATTAGACCGTGAAGTATGAACCTTCTGTACTTGTTATTTTAGACAGCGTATAGCTCTTCTCAAGACAGTTATTCTGTAGTTATTATGACATTACAATGTGGCTTCCAACAACCTCTGCTGGAGCGTAGGTTCACTGCTGTGCGTGTCTTCTTGGATCCAGCTGAACTAAAGGTCTGCAGAGTCCTTCCCACAGAGGCCCGTGTCCCTATAATGGAGACTGGAGTAGCTGCCCAGTAAAGTCACAGTAAAAAGGAGAATCAAAAATGAATCGCTGCAGCGCCGAGCCATTGGTTTCATTCTGAGGAGAGAAGCAGGAGTAAAAATGAGGCAACAGCTGATTGAGCTGAAAACATCAGGACGTGGAAAACACACTGAGGACTTACTTTTTAGTTTACATTGCGGTGTTTGTTGCTTTCTTCATGACGTTTCGTTTTGGATAAATATGGAAGAAAACACAACCAACTCATAATGAATATGAAGCATCAGCAAATTGAATGAAGACCAGCATATGTTTATATGGAAACGTTACCTCGTCCATATGACAGCGCAGACTGCACATAGTGCTAAGGCACTTAAAACAGCCACTGAGGTGACGAGGATCAAGGTTAATTTCAGCTGTGATTCGTTGGCATCAGCATGTTCTTCACACTCGGCATCAGTGGAAGCTGTTCCTGCTTTTACCAACTGACGATTTTCGGTGTTACCTCTGAAATGAGAGAGAGGTTTTGTACATTTGTAGGATTCATGAATTTTCTGCTGCTGTTATAAACCAGATGTGAACGTGGCTGATGTGAAGCTTCACTTACTGTGTGTGTGGTCGACAGGAAGTAAATGATCCATTTGAGAAGGTTCCAGTGCTGCAGTCAGAGCACTTCTTTGCTGCTTCACAGTCATTATCTGAAAACTCCACACAGTAAAATCCCTCCAGTGGTTCACAAACTGTGTCTGATGTTGGTGAACACGACGCCTTTGTCTTCAGACCAGAACCTGTGAAGACACAAACATTACAGTGCAGCAACAAGGTTTTGGTGCTAAAATGTATGTGAAAAATGATTTTGTGATCAATTTTGTGATTAAAAACAGTTTTGTCTTATAGAGATCTGGTAATTTGAAATCTAAAACTAAACTTTTTGCTTGTACCTTCATCACAATGTGTGCAAGGAAAACAGTGTTTGAGTCCAGTTGACTGATTCATGTAGCTCTGGTTGGAACAGGGCCTACAGGAAGTAGGTCTGGATACCTTACAGTCAGTTTTAACGTGTTCTCCTGTTAAAACGACAACGACAAACAGACATGGATCAAAGTTCTATAGTAAAACTACCTCTGAACCTTTACGCCTTGGCTGGATCTTACCAGGTGAACACATACGACAGCATCTGTTTTCTATCGGATACTCATCTGGTCGACATGTTGATGGGTGTCCACTGAAGACGTTGGTCAACAACATCTACGAGCAGAAAAATGGTTTGAATAAAGTCTGGTTGAAGCTTAGACGCCAACGAATTCAGACCTGAAAGACTCAATTTTAAGACACAATTATGAAAAGAGGACTTTAGGTTTATTTAGGCCAATAAAGTATTTTACCAGGAGAGATGCAACCGTCCAGTATCTTCTGCTGGAAGTCATAGTTAGGAGCAGGTTGACAGTTTGGGTGGAGTTGAGCTGGAAAAGGAACTGGAAACAGACAGAAACTGTGGGAAAGAGAACGTGGACAACTGTGACCTTTATGCAAAAAAAGGCAGATTTGAGATTAAGATTTTATTTCACAATGATTTAGAACTGCTTTGTTTCACTTTTATATCTGCCTTTATTTAGTGAAATTGACTCCAACTGCTCTGGGCATGAAGCATAACAACCACAACCACACAGAGTAGATCACTACATGACTGTCTGCACATTTTATACAAGTAGTTTTTCCATGTGTTACAAATTAATAAAAGCCACAGTGGAAACAACAGCATCAACAATAACCTGTGACAAATTATGAAAAGTTCAAATAAATGATAGCCTGTAATGAACCAGATGTTCTGATGAAGGCTGAATCCATGAAATCAAACTACACTGGATTTAATGATACGATCACAAGAAGCATTTACTGTGGTAAAAATGACACATTACCTGGTTAACAGACAAAAAAGCTGATTTCTCCGTTAACAGCTGGCACATTTTTTAATTAAAAGTCTCATGACAGGCAGCTGCTCTTTTCTGCAGTACAAACGTGCATCCCCATCCGTCCACTTGTTAGGCTTTTTTATTTTGTGCTGTTTTGTGACAATGATTGTCTTGTTTTTGAGCAGCCATCACTACAAAGACAAGTCTGTACATCGGCCCAGTGACAGAGGATCAGTGTTGGTCTCTGACACTTGTGGGTGTCAACCAAGCTCGTTTGGTGCATAATAAATGAAAATGAGTCAGAGCTGAATTATTGAGCTTAGTGTCATTGGAAACACAACTCCCTCTAGTTTCCGGTGGAAAGGACAGAATCTGTTACAGTTTGGCGGAAGCAAAGTTATAGAGACACTGAGTAAGATCTGCTTCATTTATCAAACAGTGATGGCCAATGGCCCGAACAGGAAAAAAGAAACAACAAGATGCAAAAACAGTAGGAAGTAGAAAACGTGCCCACGTGGGCAGCAGAGGATACCATAGAGTCTTACCATGAGCCTGCAGACTCCAGGCACGCTATTCCTAATCAGACACAGTTAAAACAGGTTCAGTAGATGTATTATAACAGCACCATTAACAAATATCTGCATTAACGTACTGTGTCCTGCCCAGTGAACAATGGCTAAACCAAACTTCTTTGCTGATACACTGTCCTGGTTCACAGCTTCTGTGTTTCCTTGCTGCTTCACAGTCCTTATCTGAAAACTCCACACAGTAAAATCCCTCCAGTGGTTCACAAACTGTGTCTGATGTTGCTGAACACGACGCCTTTGTCTTCAGACCAGAACCTGTGAAGACACAAACATTACAGTGCAGCAACAAGGTGTTGTTGCTAAAATGTATGTGAAAAATGATCTCTCAATTTTGTGATTAAAAATAGTTGTGTATAGAGATCTGGTAATTTGAAAACTAAAACTAAACTTTTTGCTTGAACCACCATCACAATGTGTGCAAGGAAAACAGTGTTTGAGTCCAGTTGACTGATTCATGTAGCTCTGGTTGAAACAGGGCTTACAGGAAGTACAGTAGGTCTGGATACCTTACCTCAGTTTTAACATGTTCTCCTGTTAAAATGACCACGACAAACAAAGATGGATCAAAGTTCTATAGTAAAACAACCTCTGAACCTTTACGCCTTGGCTGGATCTTACCAGTTGAACACATACATGCGAAAACGTGAGTCAAGCAGGCAATCGTCAAAAAACAGTAATCACAAAGTCTAGCAAAGGTACAGGCAGGGACAAGGCAAAAACACGGTCAGAATACAGGCACGAGTCAAAAAACCATTGACTTACTAGATATCGTTGGAAGGCTGACAACCTGGGTGCTTGAACAAACTATCTGGCAGAGACCAAAAGGCAGAAAAAAAAACAACACCAAGCAAACATGGCACATAACACCAACAGGGCGGGCAGAGGGCGGACTGGAGAAGGGCACAATAACAAACCCCCCAGCAGTCGCTGGGTCAGAACAGCACTCTTAGTGCCCAAGGGCAAAATTACAGTCCAAGGAGCCCACATCTAAGCAAGAGACTCCAACGGCCTGACACGAGTGGCAACGTTCTCCAGGCGAGCGACGTTCCAGGAGGCCGAGGGGCCAAGGCGGCCAGCGACAGCAAAGGCCGCGCCATCACTGTGGCAGAAGACGGCGTACTCCAGGCAGAGAGCCGCCCCAGAGGCAGGACCGCTGAGGTGGACGACGATGCAGGAGGCAGCACCACCCCTGCGGCAGGCTGCGCCAAGGACGAGGCCACTAGTCAGACGGACGAGATGAGAGAACCAGAGACAAGGATAGACATGGAACCAGAACCAGAGACTAGAACAAATGTGGTGCCGGAGCCAGAACCAGAGACAAAGGGTGACGAGGAACCGGAGCCAGGCGAGGCACTGGAGCCTGAGACGAGGATCGACATGGAACCAGAACCAGAGACAAGAGACAAGTCAGGGAGGAAGACAGACGAGACACAGGAGCCAGCACCAGAGACGAACCCAGACGTGGAGCCAGGGCAGACATAGACGTCACTGGGTTATCCGAAACTGGGGCAGACGTGGTCAGCGCCGAACCACCAGGAACGGAGGCAGATGTGGTTGGAGCCGGACCACCGGGAACCGAAGCAGACATGGTTGGTGCCAGGCCACCAGGAACCAAGGCAGGCGTAGTCGGTGCCGGGCCACCGCCATATAGTTTCGGATTTATTAGTATTCAATACTACCATGTCATACTGAAATAGCGTTTGGGTCTTATAGCCAACTTTGATGATCAATAACCTGACTTTGGTCAAGTTCGGTGACTCAATCTCAGGAAAACTAATCTGGCTATCTGAACATGGAATGTTACATCACTGGGGGACAGGGGGACGAGCTTGAGCTTGTGCAGGAGGTTGAGCAGTACTGGCTAGAAATAGTCGGGCTCACCTCCACGCACAGCCTGGGCTCTGGAACCCAACTGCTTGAAAGGGGCTGGACTCTCTTCTACTTTGGAGTTTCCCAAAGTGAGAGGCAAAGGGCTGATGTGGGCTTGCTTATTGCTCAGACGCCATTTTCCCTGGTAGACAAGAGGGTCGCTTTCCTGTGCCTTTGGGTTGGGAATAGGTCACTCACTGTTGTTTGTGCCTATAAACCGAATGGCAATGTGGACTACCCGGCCTTCTTGGGGTTTCTGGAGGGAGTGTTGGAAAGCACTCTGGGGATACCATCGTTCTGTTGGGGGATTTCAACGCACAGGTGGGCAATGACAGAGACATTTGGAAAGGTGTGATTGGGAGAAACGGCCTCCCCGATCTGAACCCGAGTGGTGTTATGTTATTGGACTTCTGTGCTAGGCACACACTGGCCATAACTAACACCATGTTTGAACATAAGGGTATCCATCAGCGCACCAGGACACCCTAGGCCCAAGGTCGATGATAAACTTTGTAGTCGTGTCACCTGACCTTCAGCCATGTTTTGGACAATCGGGTTAAGAGAGGGGCTGAGCTGTAAACTGATCACCACTTGGTGGTAAGTAGGATCCACTGGAAGGGAAGAAGGCTAGAACTACTTGGCAGGCCCAAACGCATCGTGAGGGTCTGTTGGGAACGTCTGGCTGAACCCTCTGTCAGAAGGATCTTTAACTCACAGCTTCAGGAGAGCTTTTACAAGATTCTGAGGGAGGCTACAGGAGTCTGAGTGGACCATGTTCTCCATCTCCATTGTCAACATGGTTGTTTGGAGCTGTGGAAGCAAGGTCTCTGGTGCCTGACATGGTGGCAATCCCCAAAATTGGTGGTGGACGCCGGAGGTAAGGGACACTATCAAGCTGAAGAAGGAGTCCTATCAGCTCTGGTTGACCTGTGGGACTCCTGAGGCAGCTGATGGGTACCGACGAGCCAAACATGCTGCAGCCCGTGCTGTTGTGGAGGCAAAAACTTGGGCCTGGGAAGAGTTTAGGAAGGCCATGGACGAGGATTATTATTCAGCCTCAAAGAGATTCTAGAAAACCATTCGACATCTCAGGAGGAGGAAGCGGTTTTCCACCAACTCTGTTTTAAGTGGATGTAGTGAAATGTTTACCTCGACTGAGCATGTTATTAGATGGTAGAAGAAGTATTTCTTCAATCCCTCCGACACACTTTCTGATGAGGAAGCAGAGGCAGGGCTCTCAGAGGTGGGCTTGGCCCATCACCCAGGCTGAGGTCATTGAGGTAGTTCGCAAGCTCATTGGTGGCAGGGTAGCAGGGTTGCATGAGATCCACCCTGAGTACCTCAAGTCAAAGTTGTGGGGCTGTCCTAAGTAACACGCCTCTGCAACATCGCGCGGACATCAACTGGACAATCAGGGAGGTTGTTCCTCTTGGGGACAGGAGAGTGTGATGAGACTTCTCAGCCTCCCTGGGAAAGTCTATGCCAGGGTACTGGAGAGGAGAATTCGGCCGATAGTCGAACCTCAGATACAGGAGGATAAATGTGGTTTTTGACCTGGTCTTGGAATGTTGGAATGAACTAGCTCTATACCCTCACCAGAGTGCTCGCGGGTTTGTGGGAGCTTGCTCAACCAGACTACATCTGTTTTGTGGCCTGATAGAAGGTATTCGACCACGTCCCTTGTAGAATTCTGTTGGGGAGTGCTGGTCTCTTTACAACCAGAACAGGAGCTTGGTTCGCATTGCCGGCAGCAACTCAGACCTGTTCCCGGTGCATGTTGGACTTCGGCAGGGCTGCCCTTTTTAACTGGTTCTGTTCATTATTTTTATGGACAGAATTTCTATGCGCAGCCAGGGACTTGAGGGGTCTGGTTTGGGGACCACAGGATTGCGTCTCTGCTTTTTGCAGATGTCCTCTTGGCTTCATCAGGCCAGGCCCTCCAGCATGCACTGGGGCGTTTTGCAGCTGAGTGGGAAGCAGGTGGAATGAGAATCAACTCTTTCAAGTCTGAGGCCATGGTTCTCGACCTGAAAAATGTGGTTTGTTCGCTCCAGCTTGGGCGAAATCGCTGCTCCTCCACATCGAGTGGAGCTGAGCTGGCTCGGGCATCTGGTTCAGATGCCTCCTGGATGCCTCCCAGTATGACATGGTAGATTTGAATACTAATAAATCCTAAACCATACAGTAAAAGTACACAGATCTTTGTGGGGTGATAGTACACTTCTAGTAGCACAAGGGGAAAGTGGTCTGGGCCTGGACCTATGTACCAAAGTCAAGTTATTAATCATCAAACTTGACTATAGGGCCCATACGCTACTACAGTATGACATGGTTGTTTTGAATAATAATAAATACTATACTATACAGTAAAAGTACACAAATCTTTGTCTGGCGATAGTACACTTCTAGTAGAACAGGGAAAAAGTGGTCTGGGCCTGGAACTATGCACCAAAGTCCAGTTATTAATCATCAAATTTGACTGTATTACAGTACGACATGATAGTTTGAATACTAATAAATCCTAATTTATACAGTAAAAGTACACAAATCTTTGTGTGGTAATTGTACACTTCTATTAGAACAAGGGGAAAGTGGTCTGGGCCTGGACCTACTGTATGCACCAAAGTCAAGTTAATAATAATTAAAGTTGACTGTATTACAGTATGACATGGTAGTTTTAAACACTAATAAATGCTTAATTTTACAGTAAAAGTACACAAATCTTTATTAGGCGACAGCTTTTCTATGTATGCAATATTTTTTTTCGTAGTTTTCCATATTTTGAACAAATCAGACATCTCGTTATGAAAAGAGGAAGTCGCAACGAGCGTGTTTTGTGCTCTGCTGTAAAGCGCTTAACCGCAGTTGGGGACTGGGTCACTTGAGGGCGGAGAAATGAGTTCAACAAGTGGTGAGAGTTTCACCTCTTCAGGTCAGGAATCACTAACTCAAACTCAACTAACTAACTCAAACTATTTGATTTGGACTGCTCCTAAATCTGGGATAACTAAGCTTTCCTCTTTTCATCAAGCTCAAAGTTCCATCACACCATAACATATACAAATAATAAATGCAAGCAAAATCAACTTGTAAATGAATTAATCTAGATATTACTAATTAAACTATTGTAACACTTAAAATGCAATACAATAATGAGGCTAGCTAATTTCAGCTGGTGGACATAGCCAATATGCATGATGCACAGATTAAAAGAAGTGAAGAAGGTGAGTATCTGTGTTTCAACTTTGTGCCTACACACAAAGGAAAGGGTGGTGATAAGTTGGAGTCCCTTTGTGACTTTAGGCATTTCCTGGCAAATCTGTAGATCAGGCATTAAACATCACACAGAAACCAATCTAATATCAAATGAAAACATTTTGTCCACAGAATGCAATGGCATCAGTTTCATGGAAGTTGGAAGTTCTGGTGCATCTGAATCAGTGTCCAAATGAAGTCTCTTGTTCTCTTGATGAGCACATTCCACATTTATGGTTGGTGGTCCCAGTTCTGGGAGAGACAGCTTCTCAGTGATAAATGTGACAGCCTGTCCTTTTGGAATGATAAGCACAGGTGGAATCCTGAGAGATTTACAGGTAGATCAACAAAGTAGGCTCATGGTTCTTTAATATGGACATGTGAGATGTTGGTGCCAATTGGTGCCTGTTATGATAGAAACCAGTCTCCTGTGATGGAGAAAGATTCACAGATTCCCTATCTCTGGGGACTGGAAAGGACGTAGAGGCTCTTCAATGAGGGAGTTAAGTTCACATGTACTGTAGGTCAGGTTACCTCAGTCCAGACGTGGATTGCAACACTGATTTGGCACTGTACTGACTCTCTGCTGCTCCTCCTGAGATGCACCTTACTCAGGGCTTGTTCTTAAAGAAGAACTTCAGCCTCTGAGTGGGTACAGTGGTCTCCACACAGACGTTAAGCTTGCGATGCAGTGGGTCAGGCTGATGATGTCATCAAATTACTGGGTGTACGTCAGGGGGCTAGAAAACAACCATAGCAGTTATGTGAATTAGTTTATCAAATATACAAATACATTGAAATAAATATTGAGCTTTTAGTGACTTGGTGTGAGAGTATTAGTTTACATTATTAATGGTCACGGTCACCACTAACAGGTCACGTCTTTTTCTTCCATGTCTTTGTGCATCAGAGGAGGATACAGTTCATGAGTTGGTATGAGACACATACTGGTTGCTTGCAAATATTACCTTTTTTCTCTCAGACAAAGTAAACTGATGATAAAAATGAGGCAGTAAATAATAAGATGAGTGAGACGTTCCTCGACGTTACTGCCTCAGAGGAGCACTGAGCATCAGCCGAAGCTGTTCCTGCTTTTACCAGCTGAAGGTTTTTTGTTTTACATCTGAAATTACAGAGGTTTTGCATATTTGAAGGTTAATTAACTTCCTGTTACTGTTAGAAACTAGGTGTGAATGTAGCTGATGTGAAGCTTCACTTACTGTGTGTGAGGTCGACAGGATGTAAATGATCCATCTGAGAAGGATCCATCCCTGCAGTCAGAGCACTCTGTGTCTGAGGACGCTGTTCCTGATCACACACAGTTAAGCTGGTTCAAATATACATTATGATGGAATTATGTGTATGGTTTATTGGAGTATGGGAGTCATACCTTTAACTTATATCCAATAATAAAGGTCTTTACATGGTAGCATTAACGTGAGCTCATAGAGGCCAAACTCATGCAAATTCAAATTTTAATGGTGTGTAATTCGACTGTACAATAAAAACCAACCATTTTTACTGATGTATTGTCCTGGTTCACAGCTTCTGTGTTTCTTTGCTGCATTACAGTCGTTATCTGAAGACTCCACACAGTAAAATCCCTCCAGCGGTTCACAGACTGTGTCTGATGTTATTTTACATGACGTCTTCGTTTTCAGACCAGAACCTGTGAAACAGTAACACAAACATTGCAGGTAGAGATATTAAACACATTTAATCTGAAAAAAAACAATAAGTTGCACTGATCAGCTGATTCAGAATCTAGTCCACAATTTTATAAATAATCTTAAATACAGCCCTGTCTTAAAATCTGAGCTTAGACGTATTAATTACTTACCCCATTAATTCACAGAGCAAATAATAAGCAGAGATCTACCTTCATTACAGTTTGTGCAGGGGAAACACTGTTTGAGTCCAGTGGGCTTGTTCATGTAGGTTCCGTCCAAACAGGGCAGACAGGACGTACTCATCGTCTCTGTACAGACTCTTGTTACTCGACTCCCTGTTAAAATCAAAGAAAAAGACTGAGAGTATCTGTTGGCGACTCTCCCAGGCTTCAATATTTCCAGAGTAGCCGAGTGGCTGATTGAGGGAAGCTTGTCTGATGCGATCTGTACAAATATTGACGGAGTCTGGTTCAATATATGTAATTCCGTTTATTCTTTTCCATTACCATTAATAATGACATTCAAATACGTCATCCAGTAATCCCCAGAGTAACGTATTGTATCGCCATAATACAGCGGTCAACGAAAATAGGCCTTCCCCCATCACCCGCTTACTGCAAACTGGCAAATACTAAAACTTGCAGGTGATGCACCTTAAGTCATTACCACCATCAGTAACATGTGACCTTGTGACAATTTATTATCATGTGATCCCCCCCTGAGCCTGTCCCCTACAGAATCAGTGACTCCAGAATAACATGGATGTGTGATAGGACATTTAACCCTCAGCTGGATCTCACCAGGTAAACACATGGGGCAGCATCCGTTTTCTGTCTGATACTCTGCTGGATGACACGCAAGTGTGTGTCCACTGAAGACGCTCATCACTAACACCTGTGAGCAGAAAAACAGTTTGTCTGAATGAAGCCTGGTTGAAACTCAACACTGAGGTGGAGGATTCAGGCAGAGAATGAAAGTGAAATGTGACTGACAGAGGCCACGTTGAGGTAGAAAAGTCAAGAGGAGAGACAAGCAAGAGGAGGAAGGTAAAGAGTACAGCAGGTACTAATGGAAACACAGGAGAGGAAACATGGTTTATTGGAATGGGTAATATTTATTTGTTTTTACAAGCACACATCACAGTAGAATTATTAGCTGACAGCTTCAAGGTAAAACTGGTTCAAACCAGCTTAAAGTGAAAAGTGAGGATAATATTTCTGTTATTGAGGGTTTTACCATCATGGGAGAAGCTGTCCATCGTCTTCTGAGGCTCAGCTATAACATCCAATACAAACAACAGAAATAGTTTGAGTAAAACTATGTGGCAATTCATCCCCCAGCCACCAGGTGGCGAATAAATGTTTTGTTTTCTATTCTCCCTGTAGTTTTTTCTCTCATGCGTCTCTTATTAACTTGTGTAGATGCAGACACTTGTCATTTGCTTGTCTGTCTTCCCTGGTTCTCGTGTGTTAGTATTGCCCGGTCATTTCATAGTTAATTTAGTTTGCTCCTGCTGTGCAAGAATTTTTCTTTATAGCGTTTTCCAAAGTGAGGTTTGTTCTTTTGTAAGTACAATTTTTAGTAATTTCAGCTTTTGATCGTTTATTTTTGACCTTTTTAGTTCCTGCTCAACGCAGGGTTTTTGTTTAGTTCTAATGCTTTTTCTAAATTTTAAAGTGTTGACCGTCCCTGCTGTAATTTTCAGTTCTGTAATTTTGGTTTTGAAAGACCTTGTTTCCTGGTTGCGTTTGGGTCCCAGTCTGGTAATATGTGCATTAGTAACATATAAACTGGATCCAGTCTTTCAAAAGCTTTATTCTGACATTTGTGCTCAGACGCTCTCATACCATCAGCTCGGTGTTTCACTACAGAAAGCAAAGACATGTCGGGTTATTGACGGTACCAATACCTTTATCATTTGCATGGTTCTGTGGTTCTGGGGAGGCGGAGTAGGATTAAGGACTTCACATGATGTTCTCTTATGTAATCGTCCTCGTTATTCTGGCCGTGTTCAGCGCCTGTGATTCAAACACAAAGACACTTTCACCGTGTTACTCATTTAAAGTCTGATTCTGATGGGAGATCGTCTGTCGCAGCTCTGCAAACCCCGTTGCTTTGTCTTTCGAAATAATCAGAGCTGTGTCGAGGCCACGAACAGAACAACACACGGACGTCAGCAGTGGCTCATGCGAACATTGATGCTGCTGGATTAAGATAGCGATCATATTTAGCAACTTACCACCGTCAATATCAAGCGTGATCCAAATATTCTGACTGGGGAAACCGCTTTTGACGTTGGACATTCAACAGACGTTCGACCGAAAGTACCTCCAGACAAGCGGTCCGTGTTTCGTGTTCGCTACGCGGACACAGAACGAGACCGCTCGGCACATGAAGACGTTGATTTAGGGACCGTCGATAAATTATTTGGATTTTCAAGAAATTAATAATTCAATAGCGTCCAAACCTACTGACCTACTGGTTCAAAACCTGCTTCAAACTATGTGTCCACATGTCCTTGCATATTTTTCTATAATATTTTAGTATAATTATTACTGTAATTTTTCAATACCATCCACACCATATGACCTACTGGTTCAAAACCCTCTCTAGAATGTGTGTCTACATCTCCTTCAGAGGGCACAGCCATTTTTTATGAGGATCAAATCATGCATATTTTTCTTTTTTTATGTGTCTACATGTCCTTCACAGGGCACAACTATTTTATATGAGGAAATAGTCATGTGGCATATTTTTCCATAATATTTTTGTATCAATATTACTGTAATTTTTCAATACCATCCACACCATATGACCTACTGGTTCAAAACCTGCTCCAAACTGTGTGTCTACATCTCTTTCACGGGGCACAACCATTTTTATGACGAAATAGCCATGTTGCATATTCTTCTATAATATTTTTGTGTAAATATTACTGTAATTTTTCAATACCGTCCACACCATATGACCTACTGGTTCAAAACCTTCTCTAAAATGTTCATCTACATCCCCTTCACAGGGCACAACCATTTTTATGAGGAAATACCTGTAGTCATGTTGCATATTTTCTATCATATTTTTGTATATAAAAATATATTTTTGAAATATTATAGTAATATTTATACAAAAATATTATAGAAAAATATGCAACATGACTATTTCGTCAGAAAAATAGTATAAATAGAAAAACATTGTAGAGATGGTTTTGAACCAGTAGGTCATATGGTGTGGATTGTGTTGAAAAATTACAGTAATATTTATAGTATAATATTATAGAAAAATATGCAGGATGATTGGATCCTCATAAAAATGGTTGTGTCCTGTGAAGGAGATGTAGATACACAGTTTGGAGCAGTTTTTGAACCAGTAGGTCATATGGTGTGGATGGTATTGAAATATTACAGTATTATTTATTCAAAAATATTGAAGAAAAATATGCAACATGACTATTTCCTCATAGAAATGGTTGTGCCCATGAAGGACATGTAGACATATATTGTGTAGATATATATTGTGTAGATATATATATATATTATATTGTGCCCTGTGAAGGAGATGTAGATGGACATTTTAGAGATGGCTTTGAACCAGCAGGTCATACGGTGTGGATGGTATTGAAATATTACAGTAATATTTATACAAAAATATTATAGAAAAATATGCTACATGACTATTTCCTCATAAAAATGGTTGTGTCCTGTGAAGGAGATGTAGATGAACATTTTAGAGAAGGTTTTGAACCAGTAGGTCATATGGTGTGGACGGTATTGAAAAATCACAGTAATATTTACACAAAAATATTATAGAAAATATGCAACATGACTTCAAGATGTTTTGGCTTGAATAATTTCTTTTCACTGAAGGAGACAGGAATAGTGGTCCCTGGTAGCAGGGCTGCTCCTCGACAAGGCTCAGAGTCCACGACAGGAACTGGAGCTGGCAAGGTTGGACTTCTATGGAAAGCCTTTTCAGCATTTATTACATATCACTGATATCAGAGTACATTTTCATACACTAGTTCACTAGTAAGCACTCACTAGCCGAAAATGTCAGCACACACAAATAAAAATGCTTACAAATTAACAAGTGACATCAAAATGTGCACCTAGTTAACTAGTGGCTAAAACCATCACTACTTACCTACCTGAAGCCATTTTTGGTTCTACTTGCGTGGTGTCTACTAGTTAACTAGCAAATGCAAATAACTACCACACGTTTGAAGTTGTGCCCTGCGCTATCGTACTAGACAACATGTGCAGCACAGTAGTTAACATGTATGTCACAGTTGTTCAACAAAATGACACACTAGTTAACATGCTCAGTGAACCAGTTAACTAGTGAAGTACTTAACACTCCACTAGTTAACATGTATCACACTCGGAGTCCGATACATATTAACTAGTAGGACACACATGACTAGTTCGCCATTTTGTTAAATTTCGGGTGAATTACACGTTATCAAGTATAACATACATGTTCACTAGTGAGCAAATTTTCCTCTCACTAGTTAACTAGTGGTGGAAAATTACCATAACTAGTTCACCGGTCAACCATTGGAATTCCACTAGATAATTAGTGTGAGTTTTTGTGTTTTTACTAGTTAACTAGCTGAGTAATGTGGATGTAACTAGTGAAGTAGTATGGATTTTTGCTTCCACTAGATAACATGTAAACTTGACAGTTTTTATTTAACTGCTAGTGTTGCTAGTTGCTGTTCCTCAGACAAACATGTTATTTACTGTGTAATTTGCAAATGCAAAGGGTGAAATATTAACAATATCAAGAATCCTGATTGGTTGAGTTATTTTTTTTTTATTTCAGAGACAATAGGATGCCTCAGTCTACATAATTCCCCACCATCTCCACCATAGTAATTTATTCAACTAGTGTTACTAGTGAGCATTTTGTCCTCTACTTGTTAATTAGTTACTAGCCGTAGAGCTAGCTAGAGGCTAGTGGTGGGTGATACTGCAAGCTTTGGTGTTGATCCGATACCAAGTAAATACTGGACCGGTAGATAGAAACCCAGACAAAGTTCAACAGTAAATATAAATATATAATATAAAGTGGTGGTGTTGCCACTGTATTTAACATATTGTATTTGGCATCAACATGTATTTTCTGCAGACTGTACAGGTTGCCATTGTTTCATTTTTGGCTTGAAAATATAACCACACTCTTTCTTGCTTCCATCCTTGGTCTTTTTCCTCCTCATGCTTCTTTGTTTACTGTCCCGAGTCGCTGAGTCACGTGAGATCTCAACGGAAGAGGAGGGGGGGGGTCTGCTTCGCTCCGGTGTACAAGCGCAGGCACGCCATTACACACAGGCACTTAGAGACGCCCAAGGCTTAAACAGGAAGTGGATTTGAAGTTTTAATGATACTCGGTAGTCAGACAGGCGAAGGTCGGTACACAGGTTTGCAGTAGTGAAAGCAGCAGTACAGCCAAGAATAAGGCGGTGGGCAGTCAGTTTTCAGCAGAAGTCAAAAACACAAGGCAAATCCAAATACCAGAACCAAGGGAGTAGGCAAGGCAAGGTCAGAAGCAAGAACTAGAATTGGTACACTGGCGAGACTTACACTAAGAAATCCAGTTGCCATGACTCCACTTTCACATTTTACATTTTATAGAAGTATACTGTTTATTAAGATTACAGTAGGAACAGTAAAATAATAATTTGTGGGTTGGCTGTATTATATTAGTAAATTAGTATTTACTATTAGTATTACTATAATTTACTGTATAGTTAGTATTATACAGTAAATTATTTATTCTACACAGTACAGTACTGTATTTTTTAACATTAAGAAGCTGTTTTTGTACAGTACAGTACCTACTGTAAAACAGTATCTGCCAGTAGTTTACTGTAAATTAACAGAGACATCTTCATCATCCTTTAGCAGCCCACTTTGACCAACTAAGTTTATTGAGGTCTGTTGATGCTCATTGACTGTAAAGCCCCCAAGTTAAAAAAGTAAGATGGGAAAGTGGGAAGGGTTTAAAGTTAAAACCTCAAGAGAATATGAGGCAGCATAACATACCATTTCCCTATTTCTGTAACAAAAAAGTGCTGAACTGGGCAACAAAACGCAAAACTATCAGCAAACTGAGACAACAACAGAAACTTGAAACCCAGACAGAAACATAAATTAAAAATACATAATGCATTTATTGAAAAGCAGAAGGTCATAAACACACTGATGTTTTTAAGATGACACACACAAATACAAAACTGTTTTATTCCAACTCTCTCATGGTTATTCATTATAATAATGATGTTGAAAGCCACCATGCTCCTTGAAAGGTAAAGGTTCCAAAGTTAAAGGTTCAGCAACTTATTCAATATTTTAACCAAAGTCTGCAACATTAATGATATATACACAGGCAAAAAACAAACCATTATCTAACTATAACTTGACCAACTTTAACGTTAAATTCAACAATAATATTCAAATTGCAGCTGCACGTAGAAATTTGAACACTAGGTCCCTAAAACCTACAGTATAAACAGAACTGTGGTCACCTATTCAGGAACCTTTGGTGAGATGTAACATCAACATTATGTAAAACTGAGCCGAACCTTAAATGAATTTCATCCCATATCAAAAATAGTAAAGGTAGTGTTAAGTCAAATGTTTATATATATGTGTGTGTGTGTGTATGTATGTATGTAAATTAACCCTGTGATCAGACGGTGAGGGACTGTAAGAAACCAGCTCAGATGAGAATGTTTGCTGTGAACTGCTCCACGACATCTTCATACGTGTCTTTCTAGAGAGCAGCAGCTTCATCTCTGGTGTCTAACATGACCTTCTTCGAACAGCCAAGAGCTGTGATTTGTTTATCAGCAGTCTGGAGTTCACAACCTATGAAACAGAAAAAAAAGGCAAAATATTAAGGGGAACGGTTTCAGCCAGGCTTAAATAAATGCTTAATTAAATGTTATTTTTAATTATTTTAAGTCAAAGACTCTTTAAAAGAAAATTGCAGCATTTTTTAATAATTATAAAATACCTTAACTTAAATAACTTACTAATAAAACCAACATTTCAACAATTTCTTTGTAAAGTTAATTAAACATGTGAACATTAAACCAATGACCAATCAGCTACCTATACTTTTAGAAATATTTGTGCTAAAGCATTTTCTCTAATACATACTACAGTAATTCACTGAACCTCCTCCTTTCTAAAGATGCTCACACTAAACCTTTATGATAGATACACATAATGAAGGGCTCATGTGCTTTGCCTGACGGTAAGCTGAACACCACCATTAGATCTGTGAACACAAACTTGGTTAAAGTGAACATATACTGTATGTTGAAAGGTCTCACCTGAGTGGCTGTGTTTTGTTTTTTTTGAAATCCAACCTACAGTAGAAGGAAATGTTAAAATTTAAAATGATTAAAGCTACCTTTAGTGAAATCAACAGGAGGCAACAAGCACTAACCTTTGATTGTAACACCACAGAGTGTTACTAAAGAACACGAAATACCAAAAACTAGGAAGTAATGATGTCTTGATGCGTCCCTGCAGACAACGTCAGTCTGTGCGTCGCCTGCTCTGACATTTATTTCAGTGTCTGAGCAACTTTTGGACCAAAAGGTGAAAAAACAAGAAAAAATATTTTCAAGTGTTTAATGGCTAATGAGTTTTTATGTTATCTTTTGCATGAGTGTCTATAGACATATGTATTTGGACTTAGATCTCAGAATTATTTAAAGTTACATACAGAATCAACATTAATGAGCCCTTGTTAACACATACAATTATAACCGTAGTTTAGATTATTCACATATATTATGTGTGTAAATATGAAAAAGTATAATACATATTTTTTTGAATATCTAAAAAACATTGTCCTACACTGTCCAAGCTGTGCAGTTCACACCATGCGGTGAAAAAAAGCCGGGTTGACAGTCTTCACACACTGCATCGGATCTTTCGGTTCCTTAATGAAAAACAAGGATTAGCAGCAAGGATTACCAAACATCCAATGTAAAACCTTCATCAGACTGAAAATGTGTCGCTTCACTGTCAAACTAGCTGACCTGAGTTCATCTTACCAGGTTCTTTTATCCTTTGTCCAGGTTTACAGACCGTGTGCTTGTCTGCAAAAATGCAGATTGTTTCCTCCCAGCTTTTGCAGAAATATCCAGGTGAAACGTCACAAACTGTATCAACTTTTACTGTACAGTTGTACCTCTTGAAAAGACCGTCACCTAAAAGAGAGACAGCCTTAAACAAGCTTTATTCCACATGATCAGACACTTACTCATAACAGCATGTCTAACTGTACCTGGATCACATGAGGTGCAGGGGAAGCAGCTTTTCAGGCCATTGGGTCGGTTCATGTAAGTCCCCTCCTCACAAGGAACACACTGGGTGCCTGACTCTGCTTTGCAGTCTCTTAGAACAACTGTGCCTGGTGAAAGCATCACATGAAAACATAAGATTTGTTTGAAATACAAATTATATTATGAAGTAATATGACAAATAATACTGGTTTATTAACGATTTATTAAACCATAAAATCATGAAAGTGTCTATCCAATTGAGAAACTACAATTTCCTTATGAAAGAGTCCAATCAGCGCTTTATGATGGTAACTTTAAACTAATGATAATTAGGACTTTGTGTATTAAGTGTTGCAGTTCAGCCATTGCCCTGCATGTAGAAACGTTTCATTCGGTCTTCATAGAAATTGAAAATGACAACTGGTTTTGTTTAACGAGCGCCTTAAACAAACTTGCTTCATGCAGGAATACCTGCCACGGTCGCAGGTGCGAAGAATATGCGGACACATGCCTGCACCGGGGGTAGATCAACAGCACAAACAGTAACAGACTCAGAAGGTTTCAGCTAAAAATAATGGTGATGTAAAAAGGTCGTGGCAACACACTCAGTTTGGCAGAACTGTAACAAACTCCTCTGTTAATACTATGAAGGAGGCGATGAGGAAGTGGTTCAAACCCGTCAACATCCCTGCAGTCTCGGCTTATCGAAGACACTGGTTCATATTATTTACCAGTTTGTGGTTTTTGGGTGTTATTTACACAAATGTTTCACTACACTGTAATATCTGAATATCGGGATGTTATGAATATAAATATTCTGAACTAGAAAGAGACGGAACCTATAGCCGCCACCCTTCAGCTAAAGTCTCGAAGCTTGTCCCGACTTGCTTTCATACCCTCTAGACATCTCGGGCAACACTGTCCGTCACGTGCCGTATATTCGTTTGATTGGCAGCACGATCCCGGAAAGACAAAGACGGCGACGACCCCTGTAAAACCAAAGTTAACTATTAACCAAGCTGCGAGCTAGGACACACTCATTACGGAGGTGTAACGCTTTTAGCTGTAACGACGGAATTTGACCAAACGTACGAGACTTACCAAACAAAAACAACGTGGGGAACATGTCACATTTAACTCAACTAACTAAAAACATGAGAATATATTAAGAATCTATTAATTGAACATTTTTCTGCCACCATTGCAAATAAAAAAAATTACTCCCACTTCCGCGTTGGCCGCTACCGCCGCCTACCGGTAGAGCACACGAGTGGCAGGATGAACGTCTCTCCCTCCTATTGGCCTCCAGATGCTTGGTTTAACGCCTGAATATTACTAGTTATTGGATGCAGGATGGACCACTAAATGCAAACTGGAAACACACAGCTCTGGTTGTCTTCTCCAAGTCATGGTTTTCTGGCTGATGAGTCATTACTTCTCAAAACATAAACAAATCACAACAAATAAATATTCAGATGCAATATTACATTTGACCATATAAAACAATAATGATACATGTACAAACTAATGTACACCTTTATACAAACTGTATACACAATGTATGCACAATTTAGAATAATTATACAATGTGTTATAATTATAATACATTTTTTGCACAAAAGCTGTATTATAATGTATTGTATTACTCATCCCTGCTCAGAAGGACCTCACATTCACTCTATACACATATAATATATAACTATAATTGTGTTTTTAAGATATTGCATCATCTTGAACGACACAGTGTATTGTTATAGCAGTTTGTTGTTGTCTTCTTGTTGCTGTTTCTGTGTTTGCAGATCTCAGTTTCTGCTGCAGCATCAAAGTGTGAACAGAGGCATCGTTATCAAAAATGCTTCAGGCACAAGTCTCTTGATTCTGTTTTTGTCTCAACACAGTTGATATTTGTGAAGCTCTGTTGCGTGTTGCTGTTAGTTAGTTCCAAAGGTTTGTGGTTTTCTTCACTAACAGACTCATAATGATACAGTGTGACAAGTACAAAATATAAAATCCTTCTTTTCTTTTCTAGATATTTCATCATCAGCTCATTAAAAAAATGCAGTATCTCGTCTGTACACTGTTGTGTACTGTCGATGTCCTTTTAGTTCAGTTCTGGACATTTTGATGTCAACATTATTGTGAAGTCACTAAATAAAATCATCCTCTTCTTTCTCCAGCTGATCAGTAGTTCTAAAGACGGCATGGTACATTAAATGAGCAGGTTTTATCTTTACGCTACAAAGACAATGTTTCAGAATCCATCTGGTAACAACTGGGTTCTGTAGAACATTAACTCTGCAGCGTAAGACTACTGGGAGGTGTTTGTCTTCTGACCGTCTCACCCTGACAAGAAAAAATATAAACTTACAACAGAAACAGTTAAATGTTAATGTGTTACATGTCATCTCAGTCTCTATGTGATCAAAACACTGAGGTTTTACCTGCTGTCCTCTCTGCTTATAACATAGGCTCTACTGTGGCAGGTGAGTTTTCTACCAATAAAAAAACATCTTAATCAGCAAAGTAATAATTTGGCAAAAGGTTTCATCAGTCATGTTTGTTGTCTGAAATCTTACCTGGTTGCGGTTGAAAGCATATTTTCTTCAGTTTGAAATGGTAAACTGCTAATGCTACAAATAAAGCAATTAAAACAATAACTGTGCCAGTTATAATTGATGTCAGCTGTGATTCGTTGGTATCAGGCTGTACTCCACACTCAGCATCAGTTGAAGCTGTTCCTGCTTTTACCATATGAAGGTTTTCTCTGTCACATCTGAAATGATAAAGGTTTTGTACATTTGTAGGATTCATGAATTTCCTGCTGTTTTAAGAAACTATGTGTGAACGTGGCTGATGTGAAGCTTCACTTACTGTGTGTGTGGTCGACAGGAAGTAAATGATCCATCTGAGAAGGTTCCATCACTGCAGTCAGAGCACTCGGTGTCAGAGGACGAGGTTCCTGAGCAGACATGTACATTTAAATTAGAACAGGTCAAACTGTTTATAAAGAAAAAAGAAGTGAAACTGTACCAGCGAAGGAAGAGTGATAAAAAAAAAAGTAAAAATTAGTTTGTTCATAAATCCATACTGTTGACAATGCAAGATGTGCATGAACATCCAAGGTATCACAGTTCTCCTTCAGACACCAACCATTTTTACTGATGTATTGTCCTGTTTCACAGCGTCTGTGTTGTCGTGCTGCATTACAGTCGTTATCTGAAGACTCCACACAGTAAAATCCCTCCAGTGGTTCACAGATTGTGTCTGACGTTGACGTACATGACTTCTTTGTCTTCAGACCAGAACCTGTGAAGACACAGATGTTACAGATAGGGTTATAGAGATGAAAACAGTTTTAGAAAAACTAAGAACTATAGTTTCTAACTATTAAGCCTAAAACAATTGTTTACTAATCTTAAACAATTTGTGTACACAACTGTGAAGCTAGTGTCTTTTTAGTTTAACACAACCTCAAAGGCTCAGCTGACGTTAGTAGCTCATCGAGTGATATTAAAAACAGGAGTCAGTCCTGATGATGATGATGAAGCTAACTTACTCAATGTAAGTTAGACACTGTTGAACGCAGTAAGAATTGCAGGTATAACTCCACATAAAGGTCATGTTTTCAAATATTTAAGAAAGATGAACAGATGCAGAAACAACCTTGATCACAATTTGTGCAGGCTAAACAGTATTTAAGTCCAGTGGGCTGGTTCATGTAGGTTCCCTCCAAACACGATAGGCAGGATGTGCTTCTGAATTCTGTACAGTCAGTTTTTACTCTACTTCCTGTTGAAAATAATAGCGTAATATTTAATAATTACACCATTACAATAAGTGTGACTTTGTTTATCAACCAGCTGGATCTTACCAGGTAAACACATGGGGCAGCATTCATTTTCAATCAGATACTCAGCTTGATGACACGTGAGTGTGTGTCCACTGAAGACAGTCATCACAAAAATCTGTGAAGATAAAAAAAGAGTTTGTCTGAAGAAAGCCTGGTTGAAATCTGAATCTCAGAAACAAAGAAATAACATTTCATTGTTACCAGATACTGTGACTATCCCACATTCACTGGATGAGAAACTACAATACTTTTCAACTCACTAGCTTCCTGTATGTGTGCATTATGTCAGTGATGACGGTCATCAGCTCTTTGTTACAGCCAGAAGAACCTGGGTTTAACCTGGTGCCCACCGTCAGTCATTACGGTTTTGTTCTTGTGGTTTGGTGAGCATGTCCTGTGATTTTTGACGCCAATGACTTATGGTGAATGTGTGGTAATGCCCAGTCATGTTGGATGTGGAAGTGAACGATGAGACAAAGCAATGAGGGACCTGATGTTAGATGTTGTACAAATAAAAACTTAGTCTTGATGTAAGTAGGTCACAAAGCAAACGCAGGTGTCTGCAAGTCAGCTGCTCTGACATCAGTTCAATTACTTATCAGCTAAAGAATTTAGAGCAGGAAATACACATTGACAGCTGTGTGTACAACTAATTATAGATTAACATATTAAAAAAAATTTTAAACCAGAACATAACAACATTTAACAGTAAGTCGTAATTCAAATTAAGTTGTTGGTGTTGGTCTGTTGAAGCGCTGAGTCAATCTACCGTCAACATCCTCCACGGTTTCCATTTGTACAGGAAAGAATGACCACTACCAAACTACTTGCCACAAACACAGCAGCAAACGCTGCCTAATGTTCCTATTAAAAAAACAAAAAAAACAAAAAAAAAAAAACAACACCATCACCACCAGGAAAAAGAGGTTGATTTACAGGCAATGAGGAAATCACCAATCACCATTCCTTCACCTGGAAAGTTTAAGACTTTCCTACAATGATAAAATATAGCAGAACAGGAAGTAAACAAAAGGCATCATAATGGAATCACAAGCTAAAACAAAACTATTGTAACTTTTCTTTGGGTATATTCAATCTGTTCAATCAAAACTGGGGGTCTAGAGTCAGTGTTTTAGATGTATGTTCAATTAAATATACAGAGAAATAAATAATTGACATGTTACACAGTACAGTAGGCTTTTACTGTTATGGAAGATCCATATTATGAGCAATATGTAATAATAAACTCTAAAGTGATTAGAGGTTATTAATGGAACACTTGAGCAACATAAATACAAAATTATTTCAGAAAAAAGAGTGCAGACAGACACAGACTGAATGACATCAGTGTTAATTGCTTTGCAATAGGGAGGAGAAAATGTGTCAAACCAGTGAGAACAGGTTCACACATTTGCTTTATGTGTCCAATGCTCTGCTGAAATAGCGATGATGAAGACTGAGTGGAAACTAGTTTTGTAAAACAGGTCAAAGCGACCAATAAAAACAGTGAATAAAATGTGTAGAACTATGCACTATTTTACCGTATGCTTTTTTATTCTATTTAATTTCTATTTATTTTGTGTTACTTTAACTGTTTTTCATTGTGTGTTATATTATGTTTTGTATTTTTGTAAAATGTTTTATTTTGTTTTACGATAGCTTTGTTTAGTGAAGCAGCTGTTTTTGTTTAACTTTTTCCTCCCCATTGTGTTCTATTTTATATTTGCTTTCTATGTTTTAGAATAATGCATCAGCATTTGATTGTTTTTTTCATGTTGTTTGTTTTGTGTTCTTTGATATTTCTTTATAAAATTATTTGATTTTTGTTTTCACCATCTTGCCTATTGTTTTGCTGTGAATGTTTTGTATTACTTTTGAAATTCATAATGTGTTTATTAAACTTTAGTTTTGTTATTGTTTAGACACTGTGGGAAAGGAAGGTAAGTTACATGTCTGGAAACATCTTCAAGTGCAAGTGCAAAGTGCAAAACCTATTATGTATTTTTATTTTAGTCTTGCTAGAAGTTGACAGTTCATTTAACTTCTAGTACTCACATGAAAGTTAAGTCATTTGATACTAAGTAGAGTCACAAACAGTAGTATCATGCTGAGCTGACAACATACTTCATCTGATACCAGCAGGTATCACATTTTCCTCACCAATACTATTATGATATTGTATGACTACAGAGTCTGACATCTCACTAAAACTATTCTTACCTGTGTTTTTTTAAACCTGTTGAGACTTAGCATAAAGTGCTAAATGCTTCTTTAAATGCAAAGTCTTCTGGACTCTGAACTTGCTATAAAATCACAATACCAATTTTCCAGCCACAGTAGTTTCTCTGTACACAGCTGTAACATTCACCAGCGTCACAGCTCCGACTTTTATTTGTTTGAGGTGTGACCTGGTCAGCAGATCACCCACAGCGCGGCAGGTAATTCAACAAAAAACAGTATCGTTTCCAACATCACTCACATTATACTGAGATGAACAGAGTTCAAGAGATGGAAAGTACCCACAATCACACTGGCATAATTAAATATGGCAGGAAAAATTAATGCAAAAGAACAGTTCCATTATCAACTGCTAGTTAATATGTCCACTTCACTAATATTGCTTTTAATTATTTTTTTATCCAGTTATAATTAGTTAATTTTTAAGTTGAATCTGTCAGAACCCTGATAATCGTACTGTATATTTATTACTGAGATCACAGAGGAGCTGGAGTTGTAATGGAGTCATTATACTGTATTAAGAGATATGTCACAGAACCTGTGCCTTAGCCCTGTTTTAGTTTAGTTTCCTATTGTATTTTGTATGTCACGTGCCTTACCAGCTGCACACTTTGTAATTTTCAGTTTCTGCATTTAATGCGTCTGATTTGCGTCTGATCTTGCCTGCTCCCTCGGTTCTGGTGTTTGGACTGTGTCTTGTGTATTGACCTCTGCTGGAGATTAACTGCTGATTGCCTGATTTCTGTCTGTTCTACTGCCTCTGTTAACCTGTGTACCAGAATATAAAGTGTGCGATGGCACCTCCTTTTGGTTTAATTTGAAATGATCATCACAGACTAATGACCGTATCAACTTCTATATTAAAAATTTTGGCTCCATTCGGCTGATGACATCACATAATTGGTGTATTTTAAAACAAATTCACAAACAATGGTCAAATGCCTGAAAAAGTTCAGAGATTTACCACCTCTTACATTCTAACGTGTAAGTTCTAGTTGTTGGAAAAACAATAGTCTTTTATGTAGAAGTGAAGGTTCAGGAATAAGGAATGAAAACAAGGAGGGATATTAAGAATAGGTTATTTACTGTAATAAATAGGACAGTAAAGCTCATGGATTTCTTCCTCAAAATCATCTTCAACAGCAAGCTGAAAGTGTTCAGAAGACACCATCTCCCTGAGGTTTGGGATGAGAGTTGTGTTGTAAAATCCAGACACAGCAAAACAGAATCTGCAAGCAAAAAGAACAGACATCAAACGGTTGCTAGGTTTTTGTTTTGGTCCATTATGTCATACACATGATCACATTATAGATTTGGTAAAGAAATACATCAACTTGCAGGAAACAACCAAAATGTGGGTTTAAATGCTTTGATGTATGTGGTGGAAATTTCCCATAAAGAAGCAGATGAGAGAGTTGTGTTTTGTGTGATTTATTATAAAAATGAAGAAAAATAAAAATAATAAATTATTTTTATTTTGGTTTATGCACTGATCTCCCCAGCTGGTTTTGGTTTGTTGAAAAACCAAAAACCAGCTGGGGAGATCAGTGCACACACCACGAAGGTGTGATGCAAAGAGCCCACGATCCTTAAGTTGTCTCTGCCTTTTAACCTCTCTGTCCGACTACAGTGGAACGTCTGTGTAGCCCAATCAGGCTGCATGCACCATCTCATCCCTGTCGCGGTGAGTGTGGAGATGTTTACATTCTCACACCAGCATCACTGGCGTCTGACTATCAGGGAGGAAGGAGCACTAAGTCTCAACAGACAGAGACACAACTCCCTGGACTGCGGTCAAGTGAGCCGTCGTTCGTTCATCCGTCGTTCAGCCAGCCGCGCTTCAAAAACGTCTTGCGCCCGTATTACGCGCTTTACAGCAGAGCACAAACCACGCTCGTTGCAACTTCCTCTTTTCATAGCGAGATGTCGGTCTGTTCAAAATATGGAAAACTACGAAACAAAATATTGCATATATAGAAAAACTGTCGCCTAATAAAGATCTGTGTACTTTTACTGTAAAATTAAGCATTCATTAGTGTTTAAAAATACCATGTCATACTGTAAAACTTTTATAATTAATAACTTAACTTAACTTTGGTGCATAGTTCCAGGCTCAGACCACTTTCCCCCTGATCTACTAGAGGTGTACTATCACCACACAAAGATGTGTGTATTTTTACTGTATAGTTTAGGATTTATTAGTATTCAAATCTACCAAGTCATACTGTAACTGTATGGGCCATATAGTTAAATTTAATCATTAATAACTTGACTTTGGTGCATAGTTCCAGGCCCAGACCACTTTCCCCTTGTTCTACTAGATGTGTACTATCATCACACAAAGATTTGTGCACTTTTACTGTATAGTTTAGGATTTATTAGTATTCAAAACGTCCAGGTCATACTGTAATACTCTATGGGCCTTATATTCAGGCTAGAGGTGTACTATCGCCCTACAAAAATTAGTGTATTTTTACTGTATAGTTTAGGATTTTAGTAGTACCATGTTATGCTGTAATATGGCCCTTACAGTCAAGCACAAAACCACTAAGTACTGCACTACAAACAGTGTAGTGTGTAACTTTCTTTTTTATTGTTTAAGTCTGTATTGTGAAGAGAGAATAATTGCATTAAATCTAATCCTGCACATTTGGTTATATACACTTTGTATTTACATTTTAGTGTTCAAAACTAGATATTACAATGTGCAAGAACAGAGACGGCAATAACTTTGATAAAACAAACTCCAGACATGCGAAATGGTTTGATGAGAACAAATAACGATTTCAGTATCCATCCATTTTCAACTGCTTTTTCTTGGGGCGGGTCGCGGGGGCAACAGTCTAAGCAAACTCCAAACTTCCCTCTCTCCGGACACTTCCTCCAGTTCAGCCAAGCCTAGGACCTGTTTGCCTTGGGAGACCCTACCAGGGGCATTTAGGCCCCGACAACATAGCTCCCGGGGTCATTCAGGCACACAAACTCCTCCACCACGTTAATGTATGTTTCACACATAAATGTTCAGTTTTTGACTGTTCCATGACTTTATATTAAACATTAAAAATTTAGTTTCAATATTAAAAGTCACACTTTGGAGACCTAACAGATGGTAAAAAAAGGATTTAATGTGTGCGTGCTTAGCCTCACTCACATTTTTTCATATGAAAAGTGACATAATCTGGGTCTGGCATTATGCACTAAATTCAAGTTATTCATCATCATAGTTGAATATAAGGCCCATAGAGTATTACAGTATGACCTGGAAGTTTTGAATACTAATAAATCCTAAACTATACAGTAAAAGTGCACAAATCTTTGTGGGGTGATAGTACGCCTCTAGCAGAACAAGGGGAAAGTGGTCTGGGCCTGGAACTATGCACCAAAGTCAAGTTATTAATCATCAAAGTTGACTGTATTATAGTATGACATAGTACTTTCAAGTACTGCTAAATCATAACTATACAGTAAAAGTACACAAATATTTGTGGGGTGATAGTACATCTCTAGTAGAACAAGGGGAAAGTGGTCTGGGCGTGGAACTATGCACCAAAGTCAAGTTATTAATGATTAAAGTTGACTATACAGCCCCTACAGTTACAGTATGAAATAGTAGTTTTTAATACTAATAAATCCTAAACTATACAGTAAAAATACACACATCTTTGTGTGGTGATAGTACACCTCTAGTAGATCAGGGGGAAAGTGGTCTGAGCCTGGAACTATGCACCAAAGTTAAGTTATTAATTATAAAAGTTTTACAGTATGACATGTTTTTTTTTTAAATACTAATAAATGCTTAATTTTACAGTAAAAGTACACAGATCTTTATTGGGCGACAGTTTTTCTATATATGTAATATTTTGTTTCGTAGTTTTCCATTTTTTGAACAGACCGACGTCTCGCTATGAAAAGAGGAAGTCGCGACGAGCGTGTTTTGTGCTCTGCTGTAAAGCGCGTAATACGGGCGCAAGACGTTTTTGAAGCGCGGCTGGCTGAACGACGGATGAACGAACGACGGTTCACTTGACCGCAGTCTCCACCTTGGGTTTGAGAGCTAGAGTCCAGAGTCTATCAGGCAGAGACAACCATTGAACAATGTAGGTGAAATGTCAAATACATAAAACAGACAAAACACAAGATATTAATTGCAGGGCATAAGTCTTTTTTTTTTTCTCCGGCGCCGGTCGAGCTGGCTGCTGGTCACAACAGCTCCTGTCCTCTTACTTCCATTTATTACTTTCTTCACTTATTTAAGTTTACTTTTCTAGTGTTTTGTTAGTAGCATTAGTGTACACAACCTGTACACAGCTTGTATATAGTTTTTCTAAGTTTGGCGCAGTACAAACGCTGTTTTAAAGCTACGATGTGCGTCGGGGTCAGAGCGCGCATTGTTTACACCGCGGAGCAGCTGATCGCGCTGCGCAGCGCCGTAGTTCTGCCCAGAGACAGACACGAGATCACCGCTGAGGTGCTGGTGAAGACCCGACGTGGGCGCCGCGCCGGAAAACTACGACGGGAGAAAACGAGACGCTTCAGGCCCGCTGTCCCCTCCGTCATCATGGGGAACGTGAGATCTCTCCCCAACAAGATCGACGAGCTCGCGGCGCTCACGCGGCACCAGCCGGAGTACAGAACGAGCAGCGTCCTGCTGTTCACGGAGACCTGGCTGACGTCACTCATCCCGGACTCGACTGTCGCACTGGACAATTTTCATCTGCTACGTGCGGACAGAACGGAGAACAGCGGTAGGAGGAAGGGAGGGGGTCTGGCTGTGTTTGTGAACATCAGGTGGTGTATGTCAAAATGAAGCCGTGTAACAGAGACATTGAGCCGTTAGCGGTGGGCATGAGGCCATTCTACCTGCCACGGGAGTTCACACACGTTATAATAATTGCTGTGTACGTCCCACCCTCCGCTAACGCTGACACAGCTTCTGAGACCCTGCTCTCAGTCACCAGCAGGCTGCAAACACAGCACCCACAGGCCCTCTTCCTGATCTCTGGGGACTTTAACCATGCACCTCCTTCAGCTGCTCTGCCTACATACACCCAGTATGTGACCTGCCCCACCAGAGACAATAAAACACTGGACTTATTCTACGCCAACACCAAAGAGGCCTACGCTGCATCCTCCCTCCCACCGCTGGGCAGAGCTGACCACAACACCCTGCATCTCCTGCCTGTGTATAAACCTGTTGTACACAGGCAGCCGGTGGTGCCCCGCACAGTGAAGAGGTGGACAGCTGAGAGCGAGGAGGCTCTCAGGGACTGTTTTAACACCACTGTGTGGACGGAGCTCTGCGACCCACATGGGGAGGACATTAACGCAATAACAGACTGTGTAACGGACTACATAAACTTCTGCTGTGAAAACACTGTTCCCACCAGGCGGGTTCGGTGTTTCACCAACAGCAAGCCATGGGTCACCCCTGATATTAAAGCTCTGCTAAAGGAGAAGAAGAGAGCATTTAAATCAGGGGACAGGGAGGAGCTGAGGAGGGTGCAGAAGGAGCTGAGGAGGAAAATCCGTGAGGGGAAGTCCAGCTACAGGAGGAAGATGGAGGAGCAGCTGCAGCAGAACAATGTGAGTGAGGTGTGGAGGAGCCTGAAAACCATCTCAGGCTTCAAGGCTCCACACCCACAGGCTGAGGGGGACCTGAGCTGGGTCAACGAGCTGAACTCACACTTTAATAGGTTTGACCAAGCACCCACTCACACCTCCCAGCAGCTGCCTCCGAACCTCTTGTCACCTCATACCACTGGATTACCAGCCCCCACAGCCCTTCACACCTTTACACAAAGCCCTCTACCCTCAGCCCTGACGACTGGTGACTCATCCCAACCACACCCCCTCACTTCACACCACACTGAGTCACTTCCTTAACCCCTCACTTCACACCACACTAAGACACTCCCTCCACCCCTATCCTTCTCCAGCACCCAGGTGAGAAGTGAGCTCAGGAAGATCAAGGCCAGGAAAGCAGCTGGACCAGACGGCATCAGCTCCAGACTCCTTAAGTCCTGTGCAGGCGAACTGTGTGGAGTTATGGAGCATGTCTTCAACCTGAGCCTCAAGCTGAGGGTGGTACCACAGCTCTGGAAGACCTCCTGCGTGGTACCAGTGCCCAAGACACCGCACGCCAAAGACCCCAGCAGCTTCAGACCAGTGGCTCTGACATCACACCTGATGAAGACACTGGAGAGACTGGTCCTGGGTCACCTCCGCTCTGCAGTGGGAACCTACCTGGACCCGCTGCAGTTCGCCTACCGACACGGCATAGGAGTAGACGACGCTGTCATCTTCCTCCTACATCGAGCCCTTTCCCACCTAGAGAAGCCCGGCAGCAATGTGAGGATCATGTTCTTTGACTTCTCCAGGGCCTTCAACACCATCCAGCCGATGCTTCTGAAACACAAACTGGAGGAGGCTGGTGTGGACCTTCATCTGACGGAGTGGATTATGGACTTTCTCACAAACAGGCCTCAGTTTGTGAGAGCCAGGGACTGTGTGTCTGACACTCTGACCTGCAGTGTGGGGGCCCCACAGGGGACTGTACTGGCCCCCTTCCTTTTCACCCTCTACACGTCAGACTTCAGACACAACACGGACAGCTGTGTTCTGCAGAAGTTCTCTGATGACTCTGCGATCGTCGGACTGATCACCGATGATGACGATGCAGAGTACAGAGGACTCACTCAGAACTTTGTGGACTGTTGCCAGCGGAACCACCTCCTGATCAATGCAGGGAAAGGAAGGAGATGGTGGTGGATTTCCGCCATCTGTCATCCCACTGATGCACATCCAGAAGGGACATTGAGAGAGTGGACTCTTACAAGTACCTGGGAGTGCATCTGAACAATAAACTGGACTGGACTCATAACACGGATGCACTGTACAGGAAGGGTCAGACTGCGGTCTTTTGGAATGAGAGGGCCACTCCTGAAGACCTTCTATGACTCTGTGGTGGCATCAGCCATCCTGTACGGTGTGGTCTGCTGGGGCAGCAGCATCACAGCGAGGGACAGGAAGAGACTGGACAGGATCATCAGAAAGTCCAGCTCTGTCCTGGGCTGCACTCTGGACACGGTGCAGGAGGTGGGTGAGAGAAGGGTCCTGGCTAAACTGACATCCATCATGGACCAGGTCTCTCACCCACTGGAGGACTCACTGTCTGCTCTGGAGAGCAGCTTCAGCAGCAGACTGATCCACCCTCCCTGTGTGAAGGAGAGATATCGTAGATCTTTCCTACCTGCTGCTGTCAGACTGTACAATCAGAACTGTTGACCAAGTCCCACTACAGTCACTCACCCACTGCATCAGTGGTTTATATAGCAACCTGCTCTGCACAGTATTTGTGTAAATCTGTGAACAATCATGTATAATGTTACCTGTACAAATCTTATACCCATTACCGTGCAATAACCCTGCAATGACCTCATACTCACTCTAACTGTACTGTACTGCTTTGTACTGTGCCAACACAAACTGTTCTGTACCTGTATTCTCGCTCATCTGTACTGCTGTTGTAAGACGTAATTTCCCCACTGCGGGACTATTAAAGGTTTTCTTATTCTTATAAATCACGTGACAGCCGCATAGATTTTTCCATTACAATGTTTCAAACAATTTGCTTCAGGTTTTACTTTTACTTAGAAACGAAACAGAAGCAGGTTTGCAGTTTTGCTCCAACTCGTGTTGTGTAATGATTAACTTCTCTAATAAAAAGGTCATGTTCTAACTCGTCCTTGAGACAAATGCATTGTGCGCGCAGCCATTACAGTTTTAAAAAAGACGGACCTGGGCCCAGTTCCATAACTACTGGATCCGAGTTCGTTCACATGAACCATCAGTGTTCGTTCACGTGGAACGTTAGCTGCGACACGTCTGTACTGGTCAAAACATTTTAAGGTCTTGTGTAATCACTAAATACAACTGCGCAATATATACCACACAGGCCTAGCCCGAGTTAGTACAAAGTTTTTCACAAATCAATGATTTGATATCAGTATCAATAACAACCTTGTCCTAAACCGGTTCTACAGTGTTTTGGTCACGTTGACCCAGAAACGTACCTTTGCCGTTGTCGATCGCTTCCAAACAGCAAGCTTCTTCACAATAACAGCTCAGAGACGTTCAGAGACGTTCAGGTAGCCTCGGAAACATGACGACTCCCTCTGAATGACGAAGGCCAATAGTTTGAGGACAATGTTCACATTCTGAACAGAGAAGAAAAGTGGTTTGAGCCTGTACACATTAATGCACCCTCACTGAACAGAGGAAGACTTGGACACAATCTGTCTCTCATTTATCATGCTGCCCTTTCACCTAGTCCCAACAAGTTCAAGACCACTTCACAAGTCCAACCCAAAGAACAAGCCCAAGGACTCTGTAATGACAGAGGAGGAGCTTGACAGTTAACACTAGTGGTGGTGAAACTTAAACCTTTGGTGTCGATCAGATACCAAGTAAATACTGGACCAGTATCGCTGATAAAATGAGCCAAAACAGCAACAATAGATCAACCAACACACAATAACTGCTTTAGTGCAGGTCAGCGTTTAACAAAGTGGCTTGTGATTATTTGAAGACCTGCAGGCATCCTGTTAAACCTCCCATCATCCATTTACAGGTGGGAACATGTGCTTGACATGAGCTGCATTCTGGCCTATGGAGACGTTCGCCAGCTAATTTTTTAATAGTTAATGCATTATCAAATGTAAATACAATTTTATGACTTTCAGGTGTTTTGTTTTAAAAATTTAAGTTAATAAAACTCAGACATAGTTCAACAGTAAATATAAATATATAATATAAATTGATGGTGTCGCCACTGTATTTAACATATTGCATTTAGCATTAACATTTATGTAACCCTTTTGCCACCCAGCTCGTTATGAAAAAAAAAAGAATAACTAATAGATGTTATGGCCCCTTAAACATTAAAATAATCAATGGGCAAAAGAGACATTCTGATGTATAAAACAGTCTAGGGTCAGGTATGATTATCGCCTTACCCAAATGTTCACAGTGAAAAAAACAACACACATCAAGACTTTATATATTGTATTAAGCAAACATAACCATAAACGTACCCAGTCAAACAGGCAAATAATATTTTTTATCCACAACAGTTAATCTCACTGTGAAACTGAAAGTCTCATTCAGGCCTGCGTTGGCGCGCGTTGGAGCCCATTTCCATCGAAAATATCTCCTCCTTGTTAGTCTGAATAAGTTGTGTTCAGGCTTACCACCCAGAACTCCACTGTCCTGTCGTCCTCCACGCAGGGGGAAGCGGTGAATGTCCGACGACAACTCCGTCTACTTCCTTTCTGCACCCAGGTAGGTTGCTCGGACACGAGGATGCTAGCGCTAGCGTTAGCATTGAATTCACTCCGTCTTCCCTGAAAACGCAGCCCAATTTACTCCCCTACAGCGCGGGTCGTTCTCCAACTTCCCCGGCGATCCACCGGGAAGCAAGCAGTTAGTGATGGGTCCGGCAACACCGATGCGTCGGCGCCTGCGTCGAGCTCTTAGAGCTAAACACTGTGTCGGTGCGCGTATCGCGTTGGGAAAGCACGTGACCGATACAGTTCCTGTATCGGTCACTGTCTGACGCGCCCGCCATATATAAGGAAGCGCATGTGTCGGGCTGCATCTGCCGAATGGAATCCATGAGCGCTTGCCGTTCATCGTCAAATTCATCTATAATTCATCTCCTATCGGAAAATAAGGTTTCTTTTATGATTTAATTTTATGATAAAGTGAAAGTGTAGTATTAAAATAATTAAATAATTTTAAAAAAGCTTTCACTTGATCTATTTGAATTCAGATTAATTGAAGTGACTCTTTACTAATCATATTATTTTATGCAGGTTAAATTTCGTATTTATTCGACAGAACTTTCATATTTAAACAAAACCACCTCAAGTGTTGCTGACCTCAGCAACACTTCTAGACCCCAGATTTAAATCACTCTGGTTCCGCAGTTCCTCCAAGTGCAATGAGGCCGTCAGTAGACTGCAGTCAGAACAGCAGCTGTCTACACCCACTTCAGGCATGTTATTCAGCATTATTTGTTTCTTGATGTTTGGAAATGGTGCACTAAAATGGCAGTGTCTTGTTTCTAGATAACCTTTGTCAAGATCTCCTCATTGCAGTGGGCAAAGAGACCAAATTTGTTTTAAAAAAAAGGCATCTTCATTCACAACATGTTCACTTATATTTTTACGTTATGATACATGTCCACTTTATCGACTGTATCTAAAAATATAAATTTTAAATGTAAATGAAGATATGAAATAATACTATATAACATACAATAGCTCAAATTATATTATTGTATATATTAAGTCACAAAATCAGTGTCAGCTGAGTACGTCAACTAGGTTGCCTGTAGGGAGTTTTAATGTCCAGCAGGTGTCAGTATTCAGTGACACAGTATCAATACAGTTTTGCAATGTGTCGAAACGTTTCATGACGCCTCATCTACCCATCACTACAAGCAGTTGTCCAGGCCTACTGGAGATGACTTTCAGCAAAATCCACTCGTTTCGGTGACATCCTCCGTACTTTTCTCTTTGCCGATCTCTTCCCGCCTCTCCTTTCCTGCTTCTCCTGCTCTCCACTTCCGTCTCTCGCTCTCTCCCGTGATGCGTTCAACGTATCACGAAATAATAGTGAATTAAATATCTGGGTCATTCTTTCTTGTAAACAAATAAAAAAATAAAGAAACTCCTTCTGAGAAATATTTTTAACATTTCAAACATAGATTAACTTTTATAATAAAATTATAAACCTAATTATTTTTCCATGGAATATAGTACAAGTAACATTATGATGAACCATGTAAACAAAAGAAACAATATTCTAATTCCTTGACGAATCAGCTCGCTACATTTATTTTCGGCTTGAAAATATAGCCACACTCTTTCTTGCTTCCATCTGTGTGTCTGTGACCTCCTCCTGCTTGTTTGTTTACTGGCCCAAATGAATGACTTTTGCATTGACAGAGGGGAAGGCACAGGGTAGCTGGAATGTCTTATCGGTGTTGCCAGATGGGAAATGAATAAATATGGTACTGTTGCTTAAAAGGTATTATTTGTAACAAGTATTATTAGTAAGAATTATAAGTATTTTGACACAAACTATCATACGAACAGAAAACAACTTCAAAAATCACAATCCATTTAAAAACACAGTATTATATGTGCACATGTTGTTGAATTTTCCTTTGGCGTGTTTTTGAACACTGTAATGTCCGATACCTCTTGAACATAGCAGTATCGGTAAAAGGCTATAGCCTCATTTGAGGCAACAAGTTAAAGCCCTAAAACACAGCGTCTAACTCCCAGACAGGCTGATGAAGCTGCTTGGTTTGCTAACCAGTCTCTATCTGTCTGTACTGAACTGTTTGTCCACCACCACAATGTCTGGTTGGTTCGCCATTACCATTCTGTCTGTCTGTATCTGGAAGTCCCACAGGATCTTGGCTCGCTCGTTTCCCACTTTGACCTTGGGGTTTCCAGTCCATACTCCGCGCAGAAGTTCCTGTATACTATGCCAGCCACTTGGTTATGGCGTTCCATTTATGCTTTCCCTCCCAGCATCTTACACCCTGCAATTATGTGCTGGATTGTCTAAGGGGCCTCTTTGCACAGTCTACACCTTGGGTCTTGTCTGGTGTGGTAGATCTGGGCCTCTATGGCTCTGGTGCTCAGGACCTGTCTCTTGTGCAGCCAGAATGAGTCCCCCTTGTGCTGTCCTTCAGCCCAGCCCTTTCAAGCCATTGGTAGGATTTGTTGAGATCAGCCACTTCAGTTATGTTCTGATGGTACATCCCGTGTAAGTACTTGTCCTCCCATGATGGTTCCTTTTGTCCCTTTTCCAGCATCTCATCCTCTGTTCTCCACTGCCTGAGACATTCACTCAGCACGTCATCTGTCAGGGCCTTATCCTTGATGTACTTATGGATCTTGGATGTTTCACCCTGGATAGTGGTTTTCACACTCACTAGTCTTCTACCTCCTTCCTTGCGACTAGCGTACAGTCTCAGGGTGCTGGATTTGGGGTGGAACCCTCCATGCATGGTGGGATTTGTTTTTGCCATTGAGCTGGCTTCTTAGGACTTGCCTTACTCGTTGGAGGTATTTGGCTGTTGCCGCATTCCTTGTTGCCTGTTCAAGGTTGCCATTTGTCTGTGGTATTCCAAGGTACTTGTAATTGTCCTCAATGTCTGCTATTGTTCCTTCTGGGAGTGAGACCCCTTCTGTGTGGATTACCTTGCCTCTCTTTGTCACCATCCTCCCACATTTCTCAAGCTCGAATGACATCCCGATGTCTGAGCTGTAGATCCTGGTGGTGTGGATCAGCGAGTAGATGTCTCGCTCACTCTTGGCGTACAGCTTGATGTCATCCATGTAGAGTAGGTGACTTATGGTGGCCCCGTTCCGGAGTCGGTATCCATAGCCAGTCTTGTTTATTATTTGGCTGAGGGGGTTCAGACCTATGCAGAACAGCAGTGGGGACAGTGCATCTCCTTGGTATATGCCACATTTGATGGATACTTGGGCAAGTGGCTTCCCATTGGCTTCAAGGGTGGTTTTCCACAACCTCATTGAGTTTGCAATGAAGGCCCTTAGAGTTCTATTGATGTTGTACAGCTCCAAGCATTCAGTGATCCATGTTGTGGAGAGGCAGGTTATTGGCCAGTAATTGGATGGGACTGTACCCTTTGAGGAATCCTTCATTATCAGGATTGTTCGCCCTTCAGTTATCCATTCAGGGTGAGTCCCATCCTTTAGCAGCTGGTTCATTTGTGCTGCCAGGCGCTCATGGATTGCAGTGAGCTTCTTTAGCCAGTAGGCATGGATCACCCACTGTGTCCGCCTCGCCTGTCAGATGGGAAATGGCATAGGCCACGCGCGATCTATCCGTGGGGAAAGCAGGTGAGTGCAGCTCGAAGTAAATCTCGCAGAGTGATGAACGCGCGACAGTCTCCGGACTCACCCGAGAAGCGTGTGGGTGCTCCCCAACAAGCGTCGGGAGCCGGGATGGCGACCATGGGAACGGCAGCGGCCGCGCTTGCCCCGGCGGTGGCTACGGGCACCTAGATCGGCTTCTTTTCTCCAGTCGTGCCCTGAAACAGCCGGCTCACCGCCTCCATTTGTCGCAGTGCGCAGTCCGCCAGCTTCTGCAGCGCGTCGTTTGTCCTCTCCACCTGCTTGCTGAGCCGCTGTCCCTGAGCGAGAAGCGCAGCACAGAGGGTATCAACGCTGGCTGGATTCATGTCTGGCCAGATCGTTCTGTCAGGTTTTGGCAGAGATCGGACCCACATGCACAGCAAAGATGCAGCAGATAGATGGTATGAGTAAAAAAAAAAAAAGCTTTAATACAAGAATCGTATTCTCAGACAGTCCAGGTCATACACGTGTAGGCACGAAGATTGAGGCACAGAGGGAGTAGGCTTAATCACTTCCAGATAACAGGCAGGGTTCAGCAACAGAATCTACAGAGTACGGTACCGGTCAGGATCAGGCGAGAATCAACAGTCGGGAACTCGGAACAGGGTCGAAGACGAGGTAAGCTGAATAACTGATTGCTGGAAAGTGACGACATGCGTACGACGATCTGGCGGATAACTGAGGTAACAGGTGGTGGTTAAATGTCCTGGTAAGTAATGACAAATGAAACACAGGTGCGTGTACTGAAAACCGGAAGTAAAGTTAGCGTGAACAGAATGATACTAGAAACCGGAACTACAGTGCTAAAACAGGAAGTAGACCTAGAGTCCTGACAGTACAAGAATAATTGCCTTTTATGAAACCACTCAGTTCTGTTCTATCTTGTCTATGTGTCCTTTCCCTTTTACGCTTCTTTGCATTTGAAGCCGGTTGTACAAGTACAAGTCACAACAAACTGAGTGAGGGTGGAAACGGCAGTAACTGGCAGCTTTTGCTGTTATAGATGTTATAGATGAAGAACTGCCCTTTTCAAAAGCCTGTTACAGTTTAGAGAACTGTTGAATGAGAACAGTGTCTCCACACATCCTGCTCTGAGTTCATTAAACCAAGATGTTTATACAGATTGCATCTTGTGACTTCTTTCATTTTAACAGGCTTTTCAATGTGTCAGCTGGAGTGAAATAAAAAAACGCTGACTGGAAGTATCACTATTAAAACTGCACAATTGACATTATTATAAGAACCACTATCAGCTCATACAGATAAACCAGTTTATCTATTCTTTTTTTGGACCTTATATTGTGAACAGAGTCTGTCTTTCACTTAATTCCACATAATTAGACTTTATATTTGCTTTGTTTTCTTCTTCTAAAGGACATGTAACTGTGCAGTCATATTCTCTTTCTTAACCTTGTATTTCAAAACTTCAACAGATAGACTGAAGCATTCAGACATTTAGACTAAAGAGATTAAAAAGAGTAAAGTGGTGACAAACCAGTTCTGGTTTGATTTTAGTAAAGTTCCAGTCTTGCTGCTGCTGTTACAGTAAAACCACACTAATTATGAAACGTAGGCACGAGACACAAAAATCCCTGATGAAACTGTTGAAGGGAAATTTCAACACATGAAGGTCAGTTTTAGCTTGAGTTAAATCTAATGTTTATACACTGGTCACACACACATTGTTTAGTCGGCCCATTGTTTTAAAGGTTTAAAGTTATATAAACAGGAACATGTTTAATGTAAACACAGAGCAGCTACAGCCATTAAAGGATGGTGCAGCTCAACAAGTGGGTTAAATCGCTCTACTGAAACTATGCACATCCTCCCACAGTGTCTTGAACCCACCCTGACATCACAGAAAAAACAGAATTTACTAACTTTAATATGTTGGTGACCTGCAGTAAATATGACACATTTAACATTGTGTAGGTGAGACTGTAATAAAGGGAATCCAGCTATTGTATGCTTAAAATCATGTTTAAACTGTAAAAAACACATAAACAGGAACCTGTGATGAGGAAGAAGAAGGCTGAGAACAGCTGTGATCACATCAGTTGAGCAGTGGGATAAATAATGTTCTGATCATGTGACTGCTACATATTTACTGTCAGTGTTAATGTTAATAATTATCATCAAACAATCATGTGTCATGCTTTCAAGCTGACCTCTAATATGATGTGTGTTCTCTGTTAAGCACAGAGAATCCTAAGCAACATTAGACACTTTGTTCAAAACCACAATCCCCTGTTATCATTGGGAAAACACTCTGTTCAAAAAGCAGTGCTCATTTGGCAACTGTACTCATTCACATACACCTGAAAACACCTGCACAAAAAACAACACCAAACAGTCTGAGTCTCAGCGCTAAAAACAGGCCCCAGGTCAGATGTGTGGAGAACTATGCAAACATGGAGTCAATGAGAGTCAGAGTGAGAGAAGGAGAGAGAGAGGGGAGTTGGACGTGGACGTGGAAGAGGACGAGGACAAGAACATACAGTAGGCGAGGAATAGTGTGAGACGTGTACAGTATCAGATGACATCATGGCCACTCTCACTAGGTCCCATGCACTACATGCAGTTGTGCAGCACAGACCAGAGCAGCCCAGGTTTGTGTTAGTTTCCAGGGTGCAGCTCTGGTCCAGGATTGGTTCAACAACCATAAGCAGTTCACCTACCTGCCCCCTTACAGCCCCTTTCTAAATGCAACTGAGGCGGTGGAAAGTATAGCAGGTCTTAAGGATTGCAGTGTTTCATTTTGGTAAAGATGTGAGTTGTTAGTTTTCAAGTGCTAGATCATAGACCAAATTTCACAAAACATGTGTAAGCAATAGACAAAACCTGTAAAACAAAGCTGAAAACCCACCCTTTCCTTATGGCATTTGAATTCCCACACATCACTTGAGTGGGTATACAGTATGATGTATTGTTTTTTATTTATATATTTATAAACATGACATTGAGTTCTATTTTCTTTCTTTGTTACTGTAGCACAGATAGTGTTTTAATATGAATTTTATCATGCTTTACAGTTTTTACCTATTGCTTACACACTAAAAGCAAATGCTTAGACCAAAGCCTCAATACTTAAACTTCTTGTAGCACAATGTTAAACATAGTGTAACTGTAGCTTAAACACATTTTCAAGTTTGCACTGTAGCGGATTCAAATGAATAGTTTGATATTAATATGGAAACATTAACATTCTTCCAAGTTGGGGCACCAGGTTTGTTTTAAAGCTAAAACCACGCTTGTATTAATCTAGTCAACGCCAGATGTCAATTCAATGAGTTACTAGTTATGAACAACAATAACAACTTTCTTGCGATAAAACCAAATCAGTCTCTAATGTAATGAATTCTTGTTCAGTGACTTCTGCTTAAATCTGAAGAACAATGGACACAAAACCAGATTCATTTTAACATTGTATTTTTCTAATACTACTGGATATAGGAAAAAATACTCAAATAAACAAAACAGGAAAAGAGCAAACAATCAGCATAAAATTATCAGCAATGGATGAACAGAGAACAGAGTGTTGGTGATTGAGGGTGTGTGTGTGTGTGTGTGTGTGTGTGTGTGTGTGTGTGTGTGTGTGTGTGTGTGTTGAAAGCTTTGTCTGACAGATAATGTTAACGGCAATCAATGAAGATATGTGAACATAATCACAGAAAACACAGCAATTAATTAATTAATTAGTGAAAGGACACGGAATGGTCAAGACCTAAGTGTGTAATGGCTTTGATCAAGTGAAAAGAGTATTTCTGACTAATTATTTAACTTATAAAAATCTAAAGAAAACTAATTTTTGAATTTGGAATATTCAATTTTGGCGCTTTGAGAAACACAAGACTTCTCAGAGGATTAGAGATGTTTGCCTTAGTTTGGAGCTGTAGGCCACTGTACAGCGTATGGGGTGCCAAATGTAAAAGGAGCACCTATAACTAGTTTTTTCACATTTAACTAAATGACACAACATGTTTTCTCACATTTAGTTAAATGTGCAAAAGTCTAAATGTAAATGTTAAATGTAAATATAAATGTAAATGTTAAATGTAAATGTAAATGTAAATGTAAATGTAAATGTAAATGTAAATGTAAATGTAAATGTTAAATGTAAATGTTAAATGTTAAATGTAAATGTTAAATGTTCGCCGAGTGTAAACTGAATATTCATGAATGGGCAAGTAGACTCTACCCCTACCCTCAAACAGCGCTGGTCTCAGATCAGAGACGCGAACTCAATCACCTCAAACAGTGCGCGCAAACCCCGCCCACATCTGATCTGGAAACTTTTGTTTTTAGCCTGGACGTAACTTCGGCTAGCTAGTATAGTTAGCCAACTAATTCTCACCCGGCGCCACAGAAATATTCTTTTTAAACCTACTTAACTCCTCATTAATGGTGTTTACGACAGAACGGCATTTTGAAGCAGAGCCTCAGCCCGCACACCTGCCGTTACAGCCCGTTCAATCTCCCCCAACGGGAGGGAGTCGGAGCTGGCGGCCATGATGGCTTCGACTTCAGGCTTCACCGATCCAGAGTCAGATGTGGGCGGGGCTATGCGTACTGTTTGACGTGTTTGAGTCCGCGTCACTGATCTAGGATAATAGGGGGTGGAGTCTACTTAAATATTCAGTTCAATCATTTAACATTTACATTTAACATTTAACATTTGACATTTAACATTTACATTCAACATTTAACATTTAACATTTACATTTACATTTACATTTAACATTTACATTTAACATTTAACATTTAGATTTAACATTTAACATTTACATTTAACATTTAACATTTAGATTTAACATTTAGATTTAACATTTAACATTTACATTTAGATTTAACATTTACATTTAGACTTTTGCACATTTAACTAAATGTGAGAAAACATGTTGTGTCATTTAGTTAAATGGGAGAAAACTAGTTATAGGTGCTCCTTTTACATTTGGCACCCCATAACAGCGTGTCCTGTTACCGGCTTGGTTGAGCAGGCGTTCCCTCTCTGATCCAGGTGCCACGGCCTCTGGGCCAGGGATTATCGACTCAGTTACAGTTACAGTCAGCCAGTCTGGACTTTCCAAGGTGTTTCAAAGCGTCAGCGCTACTAAACTAGCCCAAAAAAGGAAACGGACTGGAATCTAATTGAATTAGTTCAATCAAAAATGTATAGGTGTAGTACCTTCTACTAGGGTGTCACTTGCTTAAATACCCCAGAGGGGCAGTGGTTACTTTAGGGCAGAGAAATGAGTTTGACGTTGGACATTCAACAGACGTTTGACCGAAAGTACCTCCAGACAAGCGGTCTGTGTTTCGTGTTCGCTACGCGGACACAGAACGAGACTGCTTGGCACACGAAGACGTTGACTTAGGGACCATCGATAAACTATTTGGATTTTCAAAAAATTTATAATTCAATAGCGTCCAAACCATATAACCTTCTAGTTCAAAACCTGCTCCAAAACCTGTGTCTATCTCTCCTTCACAAGACACTACCATTTATTTAAGGCAATAGTCATGCTGCATAATTTTTATATTTTAGTATGAATAATACTGTAATATTTCAATACTGCCCAAACCACGTGACCTACTGGTCCAAGACGTGCTGTCCTGTGTCTATATCTCACCATCTCAGTCTGGATTCTCTGACTGTTGCTTATACATGCAACGTGAGCTGTTCCTCTGATGAGCTTGTTCCTGGTTCTGTCCAATCTTGTCACTCCTAACTTCAGCATTTTTATCTCCGCTACCTCCATCTCTGCCTCTTGTCTCTTTTCATTGCTATCGTCTTCAACCTACAGAGCAGAGCTGGTCTCACCACTGTCTTGAAAACCTTTCCTTTGAGTTTTGCTGACACTCTTCTGTCACACAACACTCCTGACACTTTCCTCCACCTGCCAACCTGCCTGCACTCACCTCTTTTCAACACTCCGATCACACTGAACTGTTGACCCCAAGTACGTGAACCCCTGCACCTTCTTTACCTCATGGCATCAGTGGTGCTCTTACAGGCATGAAACCATACTCGACACCAGAACGCTTCTCCTCCATTCTTCAGGCCTCTTCTCACTCTCAAACAAACTGGTTGGAAACTTCACTGCTGTCTTTTCTGGACACTTTCACACTTGTACGTCGTCAGGACCAACAGCCTTTTCACTCTTCATCCTTCTCAAAGCTTTCCTCACCTGTTTCTGTTATTTCCTGCTCCACAACATCCACATCTTCCTCCCTTCCTCAAAATACTCCTTCCATTTTCTCTACTCACTCTCCTGGGTTGTTAGCACCTTTCCATTGCTGTCTTTAATCTCCCTTATCTGTTGCACATCCTTCCCATCTCTATATCTCTGTCTGGCTAGCCCATACAAGTCCTTTTCTCCTTCCTTTGTGTCTAACCTGTCATACAGCTTATTGTAAGCTTTCTATTTGGCCTTTGCCACCTCCCTCTCTCGCTTCCCTGTAGTCCTGTCTACTTTCCCACTTCCTTTTAGCCAACCTCTTCCTCTGGATGCATTCCTGTACTTACCAATTGTCTTTATCTTCTTTCCTCCATCCAGATGACACACCTGCACCTTCCTACCTGTTTTCGTGATAACCTCTGCTGTAGTTTCCAGTCATCTGGAAGCTCTTCCTGACCACCCAGAGTCTGCCTCAACATCTGCCTTGATTCACAGTTTTCTTCAATCTTTAGCTTCCACCACTTGGTCTTCTTTTCTGTCATCTTACACTCCAACATGCTGTGCCATCTGGCTACACTCTCTCCTACAGTACCACCACTTTGCAGTCACTAACCTCTCTCAAATAACCTTGTCTACATAGGATGTAGTCCACCTGCGTGCTCCTACCTCCACACTTGTGCGTCACTCTGTGTTCCTCTCTCTTCCGGAAGTAAGTGTTGACTACAGCCATTTCTATCCTCTTAGCAAAGTCCACCACCATCTGTCCTTCTAAGTTCCTTTCCTTGACAGCAAACCAGCTCATCTCCTCCTCATCACCTCTGGTCCCCTCACCAACATGCCTATTAAAGTCTGCTCCAACCACTACCCTCTCTCCTCTAGGGATACTCTCTATGACCTCATCAAACTCACTGCAGAGTCTCTTCTTTTCTTCCAACTCACACATACTTGTGGAGCATACCCACTGACTACATTCAGTGTGTCCGTGTAGCAAACACAAAACGCAGATCGCTTGTTCACACACGGGCCGCTTGTCTGGAGGTACTTTTGGTCGAATGTCAAACTAACCACCGCGGTTGCCAACCGGTGGAGTTCCTCCTCTTCAGATCAGGTATCACACTATTTGATTTTGGCTGCTCCTAAATCTGGAATAACTACGCTTTCCTCTTTTCATCAGGCTCAAAGTTCCATCACACCATAACACAATACACATGTAACGATCACTTTGACACTCAAATAAGCAGAGAAGTCAGAATGGTTAAACACCAAAGATAAATGCATCGATTATTAAGGCTTTATATGTTGTCCTTTAAAACGCTGTAACAAATGAAATGTTATTCCATGATAAATGGTCTTGTCCCTATGTAACACTAACTAAACACTAAAACATACACACATCACACAGAAACCAATCTAATATCAAATAATAGCATTTTGTACACAGTATACAATGACATCAGTTTCATGACAGTTGAAAGTTCTCGTGCATCTGAACCAGAACTTGTGTCCAAATGAGAGTTTTTCTTTTTATTAATTCACACTCTTGGTTTATGATCCAGATCTCCTGGGCTAGTGGGAGAGTCCATGAAGTGAGTCTAGGTAGAGAAATTATGAGACACGTCTTGGTCTGGTTAGTGATAAGGCAGGTTGCGTCACCCAAAAGTACTTATGGTCTTTTGGTGTCGCACTTAGTCATATGTGTGTTGTTTATGTTAAACTAAAGTTCTGCTGTGGAATAGACAAGAGTTCCGTGTATTCTTATTCTGGTGAATCATAGCTTTGTCTCTGTGTAAGGGAGTGAAGCTTACACATGGTGTTAAGTTACCTAGGTCCAGATGTGATTTGCTACAGCACTTAGGTCTCAATTCTGTAACACAGTTATTGCAAAACATTACTTGTTCAAATCCAAAATGTTCAAAAAATCAATGTTCCTCTTGCAACTGTAGTTACTCACACACACACACACACACGCACACACACACACACACACACACACACACACACACACACACACACACACACACACACACACACACACACACACACACACACACACACACACACACACCTGAAAACACCTGCACAAAAAACACAACACCATGATAAACAGTCTGAGCCTCAGCGCTACAAACAGGCCCCAGGTCAGACATGTGGAGAACATGGAGGCATTGAGAGGAGGAGTGAGAGGAGGAGAGAGAGAGCGGAGTCGGACGTGGACGTGGAAGAGGACGAGGACAAGGACATACAGTAGGCGAGGACCAGTGCAGAGACATGTATCAGATGAAATTAGGGCTGCTCTGGTGGACCATGGGAGAAAGGCTAGACAAAGAGTCCACTCTAACCTCAGTCCATACAGTTGATAGTAGCATCCATCCATCCAAGGACATTCCGCCTGGAGAACAGGTATTTCTTCAAGTTTATACTCTGCCTACTGTATGTGTCACGTGATCCGGTATCATACAATATTACAGTAACTGTACTGTACCATACAAAAATGGATAGTGCTGTGCAGTACATTGTGATTGTGATGTTACAGTGCTGTGTACAGTTTAAAAGTACATATGTGGAAAAGAACACAACCAATGACATCTTGTCGTGGCATTTTCAACAGAATGGTTGGACGACCTTGTCAAGGTGGAATGCAGCGGCTTTTTACTTAACAAGAACTGGCCATTACTGAAATGGTGCGACAACATACAGTAACACCATCTGACTTTGTGAGTAGCAACAACACATAATGGAAGATGGGAACACATTCAGCAATACCAACAGGGTCAACATTTCCACACTAAGTCGCATCCTCCAGCAACATCACTTCAGGATAAAGCAGCTGTACAGGGTTCTATTTGAGAGGAACAGTGTCAGAATCAAGGATCTGCACCATGATTATATGCAGGTATGTTTACTTTACATACTATATAATGTGATGTGGGGATGAGGGTTTTAGGTGCCTGTAGCTTGTACTTTTTGTCTATATTGCCCATCCCAGCCCCTAAGTGATTCAAAATCAAGACATTGTAGTTACTGTATGCGTTTTCAGTAATGCTATTCAATATTTACAGGCAGTTCTAGACTTGATGCTGCTAAACTGCCACATAGGTCATCTATGTGGATGAGGCAGGCTTCAATCTGGCCAAAACCAGACGTCAAGGCCACAACATAGTTGGTCAAAGGGCTGCTGTAAATATCCCTGGCCAACGTGGGGTGAATATCACCTTGTGCGCTGCAATTAGTGTCCAAGGAGTCCCGCATCACCATGCCACACTAGGTCTCTTCAACACTGGACAGATAATGTCATTTCTAGATGCACTACATGCAGATGTGCAGGACAGACCAGAGCAGCCCAGCTTTGTTATCATCTTTTTTGTGTGAAAACTATTGTTTGATTACTGCAGAAATGTTACTTTTGAATTTTACAGTTTTACATTTTTTAGAATTACAGTTTTTACCTATTGCTTACACACTAAAAGCGAATGCTTAGATTAAAGCCTCAATACTTAAACTTCTTGTAGCACAATGTTGAACGCAGTCTAATGTAATGGAAAAATTGTGCCTTTGTGCTATTTCAACACAGTTGTCATGTGCTGGTTCAGTGCAATACTGAACTAAACATTCTTAGACAAACAACCAGTCTCTTGTGCCCTGACGTACATTAAGTTTAAACATCTGATGTTCCATTTGACTGACTAATAGTTTAATATAGTTTGTCTTTTACAGCCGGTCTCCATCCTATCTGACTCCCCACCAGACCCAAGGCTGTTAAAGCGAATGCATCTTGTCTTGGAAGTTTGGTGTTCCTTCGTTTGGATAACAAGACATGACGATGCAGAAGTGAGAACGTAAACATTCTCACTCAAGGCAAGATAAGGTGGCGCAAACAATTCTATTGGTGCAGAGAGACATTCCACCAGAGCCAGAGAAAGGGGTTAAAAGGCAGAAGCAACTTGAAGACCGTGGGCTCTTTCAATCACACCTTCGTGGTGTCTGCACTGATCTCCCCAGCTGGTTTTTGGTTTGTTGATGTGCATAATCAACATGTTTTTGATTTGCTTTCCCCATTATTTTTATTTTCCTTTATTTTTATAATAAATCTCACAAAAGACACCTCTCTCATCTGCCTCTTTATGGAAAATTTCCACCACACTAACCACAGCTTAAACACATTTTAAAATTTGCACTTAGGTCTTAATTCTGTAACACACTTATTGCAAAAAAATACACACGTCTTACATTAGACACTTTGTTTAAAACCAAAATCACCTGTTATCATTAAGAAAAAACTGTTCAAAAAGCAATGCTCATCTAGCAACTGGAGTCACTCACACACACACCTGTGATGTGGACGAGGTCTTGTGGTCAAACCCACAAAGAAGACGGGATCCATAAGCCCCTCCAACACCCACACACACTATTTCTTCTGTATCTTTTGTTGATATATTTCTGTAAGAATGTTTTTTGTTTGTGTGAAAACTATTGTACAATTACTTCAGAAACGTTACTTTTGAGTTTTACAGAAGACGTCTGAGCAAAAACACAAAGACTGGAGTGTTTTATATAAAGTTCATCAGTGTGTTGCTGGTGATGAAAGGGTGATTTAAATAGGGCTTGTATGTTAGGTTTTGTTGCAATGATTTGTGTTTTAAAAAAGTGTGTTAAGTTTTGATTACAGTGTTTCATTTTGGTAAAGATGTGAGTTGTAAAGTACTGATGTCTGCCTGGCTTGTATGTGTTTTGACATAATGGGCAACAATTTGCAGATTGTGTGAAAGTAAAAGGCAAAAACTGCTATTACTTAGCACCAATTCAACACTGCGCAGTTATTAAGCACTAAATAAATAAAGTTTAAATAATTGTAGTATAATTTAAGTGCTTGGACTTTACAGTAGCACCAACTACTAGTTAATTTCCCTCTTTACTAAACTTACTAAAAATATGTCACTTTTACTTCATTCTATTTATTTGTTTGTTTGTTTTTCCCTCTGAAGCTGCTTATCTTAAACACTGCTAATTCAAATGGCCACTGTTTCTATATGTACGTTGTTGTTGTCAATTGTGCAATAAAGGTCTTTTAATTTGACCACAAGTAAATTATTACATGATGTGTATCTGTCAAATAAGAAAAACGAATAGGACTGCCTTTATTAGTCCCACTTCAGGGAAACTGCACCTTACAACAGCAAGAAGACAGAAGACAGAGAGAAACCATCCAAAGACACATCCAAAAACAGGGCAAATGCAGTTAACAGTTCTCATTGTACAGTCTGATAGCAGCAGGAAGGAAAGATCTTCAAGAAAGTAGCGGCTGCTACTGCTACTACTGCTACTCACTCCAGTGGGTCAGAGTCCTGGTCCAGGATGGATGTGAGTTTAACCAGGACCCTTCTCTCACCCACCTCCTGCACCGTGTCCAGAGTGCAGCCCAGGACAGAGCTGGATTTCTTTATGATCCTGTCCAGTCTTTTCCTGTCCCTCACCTTGATGCTGCTGCCCCAGCAGACCACACCGTACAGGATGGCTGATGCCACCACAGAGTCATAGAAGGTCTTCAGGAGTGGCCCCTCACTCCAAAAGACTCAGTCTCCTCAGCAGGTAGAGTCTGCTCTGACCCTTTCTGTACAGTGCATCCGTGTTATGAGTCCAGTCCAGTTTTTTGTTCAGATGCACACCCAGGTACTTGTAAGAGTCCACTCTCTTAATGTCACTCCCCTGGATGTGCATCGCTGGGATACATAAACCACTCCGTCAGATGGAGGTCCACACCATCCTCCTCCAGTTTGTGTTTCACGGTAGGTAGACGGGTCCAGGTAAGTTCCCAGGAATGATTGTGCAGGGCTTTGTGTAGAGGTGTGAAGGATGAAAACACAACACACTACACCATAACAAACTGAATCTCTTTATTATTGTGTCTTGGGTGATTTACCAGAGCAGTCACCAGTACAGTGTTCATAGAAAGTAAAAAACAACATAACTAATAAGATGTCTATTATTATTATTATTATTATTATTATTATTATTAGTAGTAGTAGTAGTAGTAGTAGTAGTAGTAGTAGTATAATTATTACTGTACCATGGCAGATCTCAGTTTTTTTACTGCAGCATCAAAGAATGAAACAGACGCTTATCAAAGATGCTTCAGGGGCACAGGCCACAAACTTTATGGCGGACGCCTGAGTTGTACAGCCTTCTACATCTCAAGAACCCGCAACCATCCCTCTTATTGCTTATCGTTCTGGAATCCCCTCCTTGGAGTGTGACACAAGCTCACTCCAACAAGCTGCTTTTGCTGCCATCAGCTACAAAAAATTGCAAACACTGCACATTCAGAGTTGCTGTTAGGCTTCACTAATGGCTGGATCCAAACAGACAGACTGTGCAAATAGAAGTGCAGACTATCTGGCAACTGACTAGAAGGAACAGCAGTGTAAAATAGAAACAAGAACTGAATCTTTCAAAATAAAACTCAGAAATGGGCAGAACAGCTGAACAACAACAGGATTCCTGACAGAACCACTTCCATAATTAAACACAGGAAGCATAATTGAACGTGAGTGTGACAAATTAAAGGTTTTGTGACCTCTCTTTAGTATATTATATTTTACAGCAGGGTGCGCTATAATCAAAAAGATCTCCAAAGATTTCACTACAGTTTTTGTCTATTGCTTACACACTTTCAAACTCTACACACAATAGATGGATCTCATTTTATATCTGGCCACAAGACATCATCGACATCAAAAGCGATGTCCTCATCCTCTTCCACATCCAACTCATCTCTCTCTCTCCTCCTCTCACTCTGACTCTCATTGCCTCCATGTTTGCATAGTTCTCTACGTCTGACCTGGGGCCTGTTTGTAGCGCTGAGGCTCAGACTTCAGTTTTGTGTTTTTTGTGCAGGTGTTTTCAGATGTTTGTGTGTGAGTGACTCCAGTTGACAGATGAGCACTGCTTTTGAACTTTTGTGTTTTCTCAATGAGAACAGGTGATTTCGGCTTTGAACAAAGTGTCTAATGTAAGACAGCGTGTGTATTGTTTTACAATAAGTCTGTTACAGAATTGAGTGCAAATTTGAAATTATGTTTTGTTAGGGAAATTGTTAGTTCCCTTTGTAAATCTTAAATAAAGCAGACACAATCAGTTGAGACCTTCTTCAGGATTTTACTTGCAAGGAGTGAGCAGTTTACAGCAAAGGCAACTTCCTCTCACTGAAGAGAAGACAAGGATTCAGCTCATAATATGTATTGCATTTTGGGAGGTGCATAGTCACACAGTACGTGGGAAATATTTCCTGCACAAAGCATTGGGCTCATCAGATAAGCATGCTACACACCGGTACTCCCTATTTCTTGCAGAGCAGAAGGAAGAAAACCTCAAGGCTATAGCACAGCTAACGAGGCTTGAGCAAAATATGTTTCAATGATTAAATGCATTATTTTTCCAACATGTTTAAGCTACGGGAGCACACGAGTGGCAGGATGAACGTCTCTCCCTCCTAGTGCCCTCCAGATGCTTGGTTTAACACCTGAATATTACTAGTTATTGGATGCAGGATGGTTGCTGTTTCTGTGTTTGCTGAGCTCAGTTTCTGCTGCAGCATCAAAGTATGAACAGAAGCATCGTTATCAAAAATGCTTCAGGCACAAGTCTCTTGATTCTGTTCCTTTCTTGTCTTAACACAGTTGAGATTTGTGAAGCTCTGTTGCGTGTTGCTGTTAGTTAGTTCCAACGTTATGTGATTTTCTTCACTAACAGACTCATAATGATACAGTACAAACTATAAAATCCTTCTTTTCTTCTTAGAAATTTCATCATACATTAAAACAAATGCAGTATCTCCTCTGTACACTGTTGTGTACTTTCGTTGTTCTTCAGTTCTGTTTTTGATGTTAACATTATTGTGAATTCACTAAATGAAGTAATCCTCTTCTTTCTCCAGCTGATCAGTAGTTCTAAAGATGACATGGTACATTCAATTAGCAGGTTTTATCTTTATCCTACAAAGACAATGTTTTAGAATCCAACTGGTAACAACTGGATTCTGTAGAACATTAACTCAGCAGCGTAAATTACTCACTGCTGGGTATTGTTCGTCTTCTGACGTCTCATCCTGACAAGAAAAATATGCATATAAATATACACATAAAATATAAACTTAAAATAGAATCAGTTAAATGTTAATGTGTTACACATCATCTCACTCTCTATGTGATCAAAACACTGATGTTTTACCTGCTGTCCTCTCTGCTTATAACATATGCTCTTCTGTGTCAGGTGGATGTCCTACCAATAATAAAATAAAACCCACCGTATTCAGCAAAGTAATAATTTGGCAAAAGGTTTCATCAGTCATGTTTGTTGTCTGAAATCTTACCTGGTTGCCGTTGAAAAGATCTGAAATGGTAAACTGCTACTAATGCTACAGATATGGCAATTAAAACAATAACTATGCCAGTTATGTCAGGAACGGCAGATGAAGGACCCACATGCACAGCACAATACAAGGTTTCCGATGTGAAGAGTACAGTTTATTCCAGTATGCAGAGTCAAATCCAGGCAGGGTCATACACAGGAGATCAGAGCGGGCTAAGCAGGATCAGGCAGAGACAGCGTCAGGGACAGGCACAGTCATACACAAGAGGTGAGTATAATACCAAACGTCAGGCGTAGAATCGTGGTCAGGCAGGCAAGTTCGGCAACCGGCAGTAACAGGTAAATCCAAGCAGACAAGGCAGACAGGGACTAGGCAGGCTCAGAATCCGAGGTCAGAACAGGATACACGGCACACGACAAGATACGACACTGAACGCTGGAAAGTGGTGATCTCACGCAACAATCTGGCAACTGGAGTCTGTGAGGGGTAGAGATGTCCAACTCGAGACCCCCCACTCGACTCAGCATCGATCTCTTGAAGCGGAAGTGTCGTCAAGCAGAAACTCGAGCGCGTTCCGAATCACGTGACCAATGAGAGCGAGAGGCGTCGATACGTCACGTGACTGCCGAGCGGCTTATCTGAAGTTTGAACTGACTGGTTGTTTCAATATTTCAGAGCTTTATAAACGTGGCAGCGGACCGGAGATGATCTATAAGATGATAGATGATCTTTAAGATCGACAATTTTCACATTACGGATATCTAATTTATTTATGACAAGTTCAAAATGTAATTAAAGACTACAACCTTTATTAGTCAGACATCAGTGCCGTGCAAACGGCTCCTCTCTAAAGCTGGAGAGGTGGTGAGAATGTGATTAAAGTCATGTTCTGTGGAAAAATAAAATAAAATAAAAGTCTTTGATTTACCTAAATAAAAAACATGTCTCCTCAATGTGGTAATAAACAGTGTCAGAAGCACCAAATACAGCTCTAATAACATCTGACTATCAAAAATATTCACCACATCAAGGCTGATGTGTATTGCTGATATATTATTATCCACAGAGAAACACAATTACACACCTTTGATTAAACAACTTTTATTTGACAATAAAACATGGACTGTGATCCTGAACAACCACGTATCAGCGAGAGTTTGATGGTCAGTCTGCTCTGATGCAGTTCTCACACACAACCAGCAGATGTCGCTGTTGTGACTGTGTCAAATGGTGTCGAGTAATGTGTCGATTTCAGACCAACTGTGTCATAGTTGCTCAGTGATTCACGAAGCTTCGATTTCGACATCTCTAGTGAGGGGTGAATGCTATATACCGGTGTTGATTAGTAAACTGTTAACAGGTGTGCTGAGTGATCCGGGGACTGAACAGAGAAACAGGAAGTATGCAAAATAAAACAGGAAGTATACAAAATAAAACAGGAAGTCCTTTCAGTATAAAAGCGGAAGCTAACACAATGACCAGGAGCCGGAGGTATTACACAAAGTGAAAACAGAAGCTACTGCGTTGAACAGGAAACAATAAACAAAACAAAACCCAGATCGTGACAAGTTATAATTGATGTCAGCTGTGATTCGTTGGTATCAGGCTGTACTCCACACTCAGTATCAGTTGAAGCTGTTCCTGCTTTTACCAGCTGAAGGTTTTCTCTGTCACATCTGAAATGACAGAGGTTTTGTACATTTGTAGGATTCATGAACTTCCTGCTGTGACTATGTGTGAACATGTCTAATGTGAGGCTTACTGTGTGTGTGGTCGACAGGAAGTAAATGATGACGATGAGAAGGTTCCATTGCAGCAGTCAGAGCACTCTGTGTCAGAGAACGCTGTTCCTGATCAAACAGGTCAAATTGTTTTATAAAGAAAAAGGGAAGACTGTACCAGTGAAGAAAGAGCACAGGAGAATAAACCAACATGTACAATATCTGTTAATAAATCCACAATGATGATAACACAACACTGTGATGAACATGTATTTTAACAGTTCTCGTTCAAAGACAGCAACCATTTTTACTGACGTATTGTCCTGGTTCACAGCGTCTGTGTTTCTTTGCTGCATAACAACCGTTATCTGAAGGCTCCACACAGTAAAATCCCTCCAGTGGTTCACAGACTGTGTCTGATGTTGTCGTGCATGACATCTTTGTTTTCAACCCGGAACCTGTGAACACATGAACATTACAAGTAAGAAAAATCAAAAACATTTAATCTGGAAAAGAACAAAAATTTTAATCTTTTCTCATATTAAAGTAAAGGGATGTTACAGTTTCATCAATTTATGAACACATGGAGAATAAAGCCACCAGCTTACAATCTTCTCTTCCTTTTGTTTTTCCCCTCAGAGGTCACCACAGCGAATCACCCATTTCCACCTCACTCGATCCTGAGCATCTTCTACACTGATACCAGCCAACCTCATCACCTCTGTTATCACATCCATATATCTCCTCCTTGGTCGTCCTCTTGCCCTGTTGCCTGGCAGCTCCCTCTCCAACATCCTTCCACCAATATATTCTCTCTTCTTCCTCTGCACATGTCCAAACACACACTGTCTTGAACAGCTTTCCTTTGAGTCTTGCTGACACTCTTCTGTCACACAACACTCCTGACACGTTCCTCCACCCGCTCCGCTCCACTCTCCTCTTCACCTCTTTTCCACACTCTCCATCACACTGAACTGTTGACCCCAAGTACTTGAACTCCTGCACCTTCTTCACCTCAGCCCCCTGTAGCCTCACTGTTTTACCTTGTTGTACTACGACTACTTTCTACTACTACTTATGACTGACTTTCATACCTATTCTTTCCAGAGCAAACCTTCACCCGTTTCTCCTTACTAAGCCTGGCTTCCACTAATCTTTCCCAGAGCTTCATTGTGTGGCTCATCAACTTTATTCCTCTGTGGTTGCTGCAGTTCTGCGTGTCACCCTTGTTCTTAAAGATGGACACCGAAACGCTTCTCCTCCATTCCTCAGGCATCTTCTCATGCTCTAGAATCCTGTTGAACAAGCTAGTTAAAAACTCCACTGCTGTCTCCCCTAGACACGTCCACAGGTACGTCATCAGGACCAACAGCCTCTCCACTCTTCATCCTTTTCAGAGCCTAATCTTCCTCCCTTGTTTCCCTGTTATTTTCCTGAATTATCAGCTCCTCAAATACTTTTACCAAAGCACAAGATTTGACAGATAAAGTTTGAGTTGGAGTTCAGTAACTAAAGGCTGTGTCTTAACTGCTACGACAAACCTTTCATCATCATAGTAGCTGTTATTGTTTCATGATGTTGTATTTAGGTGTGGAATATTTTGTTATATAAGGTTATGATGATGACAGATGTAAACATTCATGAAGATTATCTGTTTGTTGCACTGAAGACTGTTAGACAAAAATGTAAATCTACCTTGATCACAGTCTGCACACGGGAAACACTGTTTGAGTTCAGTGGAATGATTCATGAACGTTCCTTTTAAACAGGGAGAACAGGACGTAGGTCTTCAATCTGCACAAACTGTTTTAACCCTCTGTCCTGTTTAAAAAACATGACAACATCATCAACATGATATAAATGACTGTAACTACAGTGAAAGGTCCCTTTAACCCTCAGCTGGATCTTACCAGAATTACACATGGGGCAGCACCTGTTTTCAATCGAGTACTCATTTTTATCACAACTGAGTGTTTGTCCACTGAAGATGTTCATCTCTATCATCTGTGAGGACAAAACAGAGTTTGTATGAATGAAGACTGGTTAAAATTCAGACACTGAACTGATCATCACAAGCAGAGTCAAGTCAAGAAGACAAAGTAAATACCATCAGGAAAGGAGAGGAGGTTTGTTTAACTGGCAGTTAAATGGCAGTTTACTGCCATTTAACTGCCAGTATTCACAGGACAGGTGTGTCATGTGAGTCACAAGTGTGTGACTATGTATGTTTCCACACATAATTCATTAAAATGCACTTACAGTAACATAGCAGTATCATGCAGAGCTGACATCAACTTCATCTGATACCAAGAGGTATTACATATACTCTAATTATACTATTATTATATTATATTACACTATCTGGCATCTCCCTAAGGATTCTGCTTAACTGTATTCTTTAAAACTTTGAGAAGTGCTAACGACTGGAACTCTTCTACACTCTGACCTTTCTAAAACCACGTTATCAACTTTCCAGCCACAGATTGACTTTACACAGCTGTAACATTCATTTGCGTACTACTTTTACCAAGTTATTCAGTACTTAGTTAGTTTTGAAGCTGAATCTGTCAGAAAGGTGATAGTTCTACTGGTGCCAGCTCCCTTTGGTTTACTTACTTAACCAGAGTTAAACTACCAGTAACAGCTTCAAATATTCTGTCTCTGTTCAGCTGATGACATTATACAATTTGTGTAACAGCAACAAAAATGCCTCAGAGGTTTCAGATGTTTACTAGATCCTACAATCAATGTGCATGTTGTTGGAAGAACTCTACTCTTTTCTGTAAAAGTAAAGGTTAAGGAAATATTAAGATGTTATTTACTGTAATAAACAGGACAGTAGTTTTCATAGATTTCCTCCTCAAAATCATCTTCAACAGCAAACTGACAGTGTTCAGAAGACACCATCTCACTGAGGTTTGGGATGAGGCTCGTTGAGTTGTAACTTCCAGACACAGAAGAAAAGCATCTGCAATTAAAACAGGAAGTAAATAAAGTAAAGTAAATAAATAAATTCAATATTTTCTTGAGCCTGCTGCCAGGTTCTTCTATGTTATGTTTGACAAATGATAAGATCATAGATTTGGTTAAAAAATTTATTAACTTGCGGAAAAAAAAACACCAAAACAGTTTTAAAGTAACACAGTTACAAACTATCTGCTTTTTACTTTCACTTCTAAAACGGAGAGCAGCAGTTTTGTTCTGACTCGCATCGTGTAACGGTTAACTTTTCTATTACAGGTCATGTTCTAACTCGTCCTTGACAAAAAGGCTTTGTGGGCAGCCATGCAGTTCTAACAGTGACGGACCTGACATTTACCCAGACATTCACCGCCGTTGTTATATTGGGTTGGGTTGTTTTTGGATCAGAGCCAAACTGCGAGTTCCTTCACGACAGCAAAGACACGTTCAAGAGACCTCGGAAACACGTGTTTCTCTCAGTGGCATCTGTTCACAAATCTGAAAAGTAAATAAAACACTAATTTCTGTGCAGGTGGAAGGATTAACACCGAACGACCTGAGTACAAAAACACAGCAGGAAGTCTGTTCATAAACCGTTCGCACAAACAGTCTAATGCTAACAAAAGACAAGATGCATAACACGTGTAACGTATTGTAAACATATTTAATAAAATACTGTTTGTTGTACAAGGGTCCGATCCATAAAGAAACTGTAGCCTCATAATGGTGAAGTTCATAAACACAAACTCAGCCTACAAAATTGAAATGTACAAAAATATGCATGTGTAATGTTTTATAACCATTGGCATATTGTGTTCCTTTGGTTAATATAAAATTGAAATAAGCAGCCAACTTCCTTCCTACAAACCAGCCTGGAGTCACATTGCATTTGAAGCTGGTAGTTCCAGGTTAAAAAATGATGGTGATGACAATATTGCTCTGGAATTCTGTGAATAAATGATTCAAGTTACAACACACATTGGGGAAACTAGCTGCTACAGTTGAAGAACTGGTATTTTCACCACCTTCAATCAACACCTACATTCCCTCCGCCCTAAACACAGTGAGCTGGTTGGACCAGTGCAGTTTGGTTTTGTTGCTACTTTTCTGAAACATACGACACAAATTAACAGTAAAGCTAATCAGCAGTTGAAGTGATGTACCGCTTCCACCCCCATAGCACACACGGGGTTGCGAGTGTGCTGTCTTTGGGTGAGAGGCGGGGTACACCCTGGACAGGTTGCCAGCCCATCGCAGGCCAACACACAGACAACCATTCACACACACACTCACACCTACGGGAGAGTAGTCAATCAACCTAATGCACGTTTTTACCTGTTTTAGTCTCTTAACGTCTGTCCTCTACATACTCCAAACTGTTGGCAAGTCGCTGAACTGAGAAATCCAGGAGGATTTTCACACAGTCGATCAAAAATAAACAAGGTTACAAGCACAGACTGATCTTTGACACTGTGTTACTTTGTGGCTCCACCTATTGGGTCATGTGACACAAATTCAACAGAAAATATCTCAAAAAAAGCGTTATGGTTTCCAGGCATTAAGGTAGAAAAGCTCCTTAACTTTAGCATTCAGCAGCTGCAAACAGCAAATGAGCTTAGATTCTTTCACTTTCTGTTTTTTAGTTCTGCTGTCTTCCTGTTCCTATTAGACACTGACTTGTCCTAGGATTCCACTTTTACTAGGCAGAATGTTTGCCTTTGGTTCTCCTGGGGTGGACGGGTGTTGACCCAACAGTGGTTCATTCTGACCTCTAGTGTTATCTCTGCGGCTGCAGTTGCAGCTGCTGCTTCTCTCAAAGTCATGATTTTTATATAGTCAGTTGTAAGTAAAGGAATAAACGATTTTATATATTGAACCCAAGTTTGTTCTGATTTTCACCGGCTACACCTACCTCTGTTTCGCTGCATCGCTCTGCAACAGATCCCCAGCTCATTCCTGCTACTGATCTACAGGCTGTTACTGCAGACTTCCTGCCTTCCTCTGATGCTTGGACCACCAGACTTCAGCAGGCATCAGCGACAGTTCCTCAGTCGGTTCCAGCCTCAGTGCCCCAGTCTGTTTCGACTGCTGCATTGCATTCTGCTCCAGTGCGTCTGGCTGTGCATGTGGGTCCTACCTCTCCACGTTCCTGCTAATTCTAGATGTATTACAAGAAATTGTCAGATGTCAAAACCAGAAACAGCTTCAACTGATACTCAGTATGGAGAACAAGCTAACACTAGCAAATCACAGCTAATATTTATTATTATAATAATCACAGTTGTTTTTTCTGTATCTGTATTATTAACAGTTTAGAAAGGATGTTTCCAACACAAGCCAAATACTGTAGGTTTTCACTAGAGACAACAAACATGATTGATAATAAAATATTTTGTCAAAATGATTACTTTGCTGATTAGGATGTTCTTTATTGGTAGAAAATCCATCTACTCTATAATGTTATAAGCAAAGAGGACAGCGTGACCCACAGCAGGTGAAACATGGGTGTTTTGTTCTTGAAGAGACGAATGACAGATTCACAGTATCACCTGTTCTGTAAGTTCATGTTTGATGTATTTTTCTATACATACTTCTCTCACCAGCAAACAAACAATACCCAGAAGTCATATGCTTCAGAGCTATTGTCCTACAGAGTCCAGTTGTTACTTTGTAGCATAAAGGCAAACCTGTTCACCTAACGAACTATGTCATCTTCAGAACGAGAAATGAGCTAAAGAGAGAAGAGGAATCACTTAATTTAGTGACATTATAATATTGTCGACATCAATATGTCCTGGGGCCCGTTTCAAGAAGGTGGTTTTGTGGAAACTCTGAGTTTGTTAACCCCGAAATGAGGAAAACTCAGAGTTTTCGGTTTCAGAAAGCGGGGTAACTTAAACCCGTAAAGCGGGGTAAGTTTAAGCCCGTTTCAAGAAGCGAGGTAATCGAAACTCAGAGTCAGTTACTATGGCAACTTACTCTGAACCAAACCTGGTCGCGAGCAGGTTTTATTCGGGAAACCTAGAGTTTCCTTCGGTCTCCGCCCCTTTTTAAAGTGAACAGTGTTTAAATACCTCGTTTAATCTTTCAGTTCATTCATAGATTTCACCTGTTTCCTTCGCGCAGAGACCAAAATGTCCGTTTCTAGAGGATCCTGTAGATGAGGACGCTGTATTAATTCACACGACGTTGAATTTACGTTTAATTTTCTGTCATATCGCCGTGCATATTTATTTTAGCTGTACCGTTTTTATCGAGACTCCATACATACATCTTATTCACCCATACGTCAAACACATCACCCATCGTGGCCGTGCTTTTACATCCGAACAGATTCTTTGTGTTGCGTTACGTTTTTTTTTTGCAAACGGTAGTTTTCTTTATAACATTGGAGATGCTGAGCACATTAGTGAAGCCACTGTATGTAGAAAAGTTCGACCTCAAGCGCTTTCCTTGACACAAACTCCTTAAAGCCATTAAAGAGGAGTTTCACAGGATTGCAGGTATGTGGTATTTAATTTGTTTCATTGAGGCTAATCTGAAAAATGATGATCAGTTAATAATATCTTGCTGTGATCTGAAATAAACTGCAGGTGCACTGACTACTCTTTCTAATGGTCACTGTAACTGACATTACATTGTTTACATCACCAAGATCATATGTGATGCTGCACATAAACGTGAATTCATGAATATATAGTGAGTCAACCCTAAGTAACAGGCTGCACTGGGGTAAGTACATGTATGTCCTATACACTTATTTCAATGCATGCACTCACACTCACAGGAACACTTCTATGTAGCACTAAAGTAATGTGAACTTTCTTCTAGGAGAGATTGACAGCTTTCTGCTGGAGATAGGGGTCACCCATGAAGGCGCACACTACTGACGCCTGACCCAGAACCTGAAGCAGGCCCCCAGCAGCGCTTTAATGTGGCCCTGCAGAACAAGAGCCGGGGTGGAAATGACCATAGACCTGTTGAAAGCATGTCTTCAGCGTCTACGTCACCTCAGGGAAATACCTGAGAGGCCTGTGACATTAATGTGACATGTGTTGTTCTCCACATTATTGCAATTATTAGAGAGGAGCAACACCCTGCCCTACAAATACAAGACCCTGAGGAGACTCCTTCCATCACAGTGATCTGCAGAGTGGATGGACAGATTTGCTTTAATGTCTTAATCAACCATCCCCACCACCACCAATAAAAGAAACTGAATAGATGTAAATCATAATTTGTTTTTTTTCATTTCCTACAAATACAAAGGTAAATGTTAGATTTTATGATTCTTCCAATAATTCATACAATTCACCTTTAACTATACACTCATCTCCAGCTTGTGTTTGGGAATTTCAATTTCTAGATCTGGCTTCTCAATCTTGTGGTACAAGTATAACATTTCCTTGAGATTTAGTTTATACAACTCAATAACCGGTAACTTAAAATACAGAAGATTTAGAGTTACATGACATCTTGACATGACATGTTCCTCATTACACTTACAGAATTGAACTCTGGCATTTACTGAACATCACTGAACCGTGTGCATCTGTGCAGCAAATGTGACTAACCTCCTCCTGCGAGGTGCAGGTCCTCCACCAGTTGTTCTAGCCTCTGCCTTCTTTCTGTTGGCTGAGTAGAAGTCAAATGTTTAACTGTGTGAAAACATTACAGCCATGTTGAAAATGCTGCTGCACTGCTATACTCTGCATGCTATTTAGTTATTTAATATATCAAATATTGTAAAGTCAGGTAGTCTACACCCATGACATGATGGTGCCTTATACCTGTTTGAATTATGTTTTTATATTTCATTTTTAGCCACGTTCTTCTATGTCTGCAGGATTGTGCCTACATGAAAACTGAAATTAATTTCTTATATTATTACGTGTTTTGGGTAACTTTTAAAAACCTAATTAGATTAATGTAATAATTGCTCTCCATAAAACGTATTGGATTATTGAATTATCATTACTTTACAAATCCCACATCAACCACAACAGGAATTTTAAAAATGCATAGACATAACACTGCACTTTTAATTCATACAAACGTCGGTATTTCATGCAATTACTGAAGTAACGCCTTACATGAGTGAAAAAGTCCTTACTTTACGAGTGAAATATAACAACAATACTAAAATTCTTTAGTAATTAGTTACGCTGTATGATTAAAATGTAAACTTACGCATTGACTCGAGGAGCTATTTTCTTCCAAGCTAATTCTTTCTCTTGCGCCGCTGCAGCCGTGTTGCCTTTTCTACGGATTATAGGCTCGTAGTCGCTATTTGCTTGACGTAACATATCCATTTGTTGTCCTGTTGCCATGGTGACTCGTAATATCTTCACTCCATTGATCAGGGCTTTGTATCGTCGCGGTGCACGTGCTTAACTCTGAGTCAGACAACTCAGAGTTGCTTAAACCAACTCTTTTCAGCTGTTCTGGAACCGACAACTCCAGGTTTGCAAACTCAGAGTAAATCAACTCAGAGTTTCGTTTTAACTCAGAGTTTGTTAAACCTCCTTCTTGAAACGGGCCCCTGAACTAAGAAGACAACAACACAAAACAGTGTACAGACCCAGAAGCACACAACCACCTTCATTGTTAAAATATGGTTGAAGTAATGTCAGTCGTTTTTGTGATGTTGATGTAACATTGAAATGTCGTTTAATCCTAATGTTTAATGCTAACGTTGACAGCAAGACCCCAAGCTGGGGAGGAGCTACTGTATTTTTTTCATAACCTGCTGATGAAAAATCTAAGAAAAAAAAATTGGATTTTACACGGTTTAGTGGACAAAAAAGCACCTTTCCCGAATCTTGTTTCTTTTATGGAGAGACAGGCCAAAATCATCTTGCATCCTGTATTCGAAACATTTTACACCAACAAACTGTAAGCTCTGCAAAACCCGGTGCTGGCCATAAAAAACAAAGGAAGGAGCCAAGCAGTAGCCTTATACATTCAGTTAAGTCATAAGTCATTCACCTACCTGTACAGTAACATATTTAGACTTTTGTGTATTCTTGTCAGTTAAAGTCAAGTACTGTATGCTGGAGTATAATTACAAATCTTGATGTAAAACACAACCTCTTTTTATACTTGTAAGTAGAAGTAGTAGAAGTATACTTGATCACTTAAATATAATTTAGTTTGGTATATCTTAGTATATACGTGCACAAAGGTGAACTTAAAGGAGGCCTTTTCCTTTTTAGTTTAAAACATGTATACAATACAGTAGTATACAGTAGTTGTATGTACTACTTTTAGCAAAGGGCAGTCGTAGTGGATGTGGAAGTACGAGACAAAAGACCGAGGCTGTTGTTGAGTGATGTGTGTGTCAGCAAGTACAAATAAAAACTTGAACCTTAACTTGAAAATGTCAGTAAACAAAGGTGTCTGCAAGTCAGCTGCTCTGAAGGCAATCCAATTATTTATCAGAACAATTTAGAGCAGGAAGCACATGTTGACAGATGGTGTCAGCAATGTGTATGACTAATTAGACAAGATTGAATGTTCAAAATATATTCCACAACATTTTTATAAATAAACATAAATCACACTTTCACAGTAAGTCATAACTCAAATTAAGTTGTTGTTGATCCACCATCAATATTCTATTCCATTTCTAGACATTCAGTAGAACATTTACTCTGGGTTAAGCATGATACACGACATCTGGGTATTTATTTAAATATGCAAATAAAATGTGAATCTGTTACACCTCTTCTCCAAAGCTATTTGAACAAAACAATAATGTCTCACCAGCTGTGGGTCACTCTCTGCTTATAACATAGGGTTTTCCATTGGAGATGGATTTCCTACCAATGAAAAGCATCTTAATCAGCAAAGTAATGATTTAGCAAAAGGTTTCATTATCTATAATGTTTGTGGTTTACATTGAAATCTTACCTGGTTTGGGTTGGAAACATCTTTTTCATAAAACAGTAAACTGCTAATCATACAGATACACATTAAACAAACAATATAATAATTACTGTCAGCTGTGATTTGTTGCTTGGTTGTTCTTCACACTAATCATCAGCTGAAGCTGTTCCTGTTTTTAACAGCTGATGTTTTGTTTTCAACTTAGGTTGTTGTTGATAAATACCATCAATATTCTCCAAGGTTTCCATTTCTGCAGAACAGAGACCACTGAGGAACTATTTGTTACAAACACAATGGCAAACATTACCTAATATTCCTTTAATAAAAACAACACTAGACAGACAGATCTAGAGTCAGTGTTTTAGAAGTCATTAGATTTTTAAAAACAGTCTATTTGTCCTACCAGTGGTTCCATAGTCCCTCTCTACAGGGATAAAAATAGATAATTATTTACAATATTGCTTATCTAAACATATATCTAGGTTCATAGCCCGCTAGCTAGAATCATACATCCGCACAACTTTCTGTCCTGAAGACCATCACAAATTATGTTTCCCAAACATAGAGTACCACAAGGGGGCGCCGTGACTAAACACCTTAATCTGTTGACAGATAAACGTTTGTGAAACAACATAAGATTGACTAACGGAAAGTTTAAGACTGATGATCACGTTTAGGAGGTCAATATCTGCATGCAGTTAAATTTCTTTCAACTAGAAACAGCAGCTGACCTGATAGATGTGATCATGATGCAGTGGTGGTCCTGATGCTTCCTGGTTCCCTCTGTACCTGCCCCAGCAACGGTCAGCCTGAGAGGGGGGCGGAGCCAGGCTGAGAGGGGGCGGGGCCAGCCTGCTGGAGCGCAACTGCTCAGTTGTTATTTTCCTCGCAGACCCATACACCACTAATCTTCACGGTCCCACTGTAGATTGTTTGTAAGACAGTGAGTTCTTCAGCGCGCACAGTCTGATATTCATGGTTATTAGTACTGGACAGAGTACAGCGCCAACGGTATGGAGGAGTACGAGGCTGCCCGTGAGGAACCGGCACCCGTAGCAGAGAGCTGAGAGCTGGCCTCAGGCAGAGATGCATCATGTCTCTGCACTGAATGAAGCACAACTGAATCTAACAGACAAACGTTTAGACATTGCTTTACATTCTTAACAAAGGTTATATTGTATTATATATAACAGTGTGATCTGTCCTCTGAGAGGTGATAAATAGCTGGAGCCTGTTACTGTTGTAGTTTATGTGTTTTAAAATATTTACACTGGAACCAACAGCAGCAGCTGTGTTGTCACATAAAGTACAGAAAATAAGCTGGTTGGTTTTTCTGCGTCAAACTGTGTTTCACCAAAGAGGCCATCAGAGGGCGCCCCAAGCTCAGGTATTGTAGTACAAAGCACTCTTTTTATAGCCCTGTAAAATCAATGCTGATGTGGATGAAATGATTGACAGATGATGTAACTGTCTGAAGACGCATGTGAATGCTTGCATTATAATTTTTTTTAGAGTTTATATTCATGTGTTAGGTGTTAAAACCTTATAAACCCGTAAATGTATTAAGGAAGACTGTTAGGTGAACGCTTTAGGAGGAGTTACGTGACTGCAGAAGATCAAGGGACATGATGACCGAGCATTGTGGTAGAAGGGAGCAGAGAAGATAAAGTTGCATTGTTTGTCACATTGTGTTGATATATGCATGTTAGGCCGATGTTTATGTTTATGTTCCATGTGTCCAATAAAGAGAGAGAGAGTGCAAATAAAAACATCAATATGATGCATGGCCGACTTTTGTTGGAACAGTGCAGCTGCAGATGAACAAAACTGCTGAGAGATAGAAAGTATGAAACAGATGAAAATATTTAAAAGTATTTTAATTTTACAGAATGAAATTTTAAACAACAGTTTGTTTGTGTGTCTATACAGGGCTGAAAATTGATAATTATTCAATATCTCTACATATCCTTAGGTTCATATTGTATCTCAGACTCCTGGCTAATGTTTATACGTCCACATAATGTTGTTTCTTCAAGACCTTCACAAATTATGTTTCCTACATATGCATCAAAATACCACAAGGGGGAGCCAGCGGTCGTGACTGAACGCCTCAACTTGTTCATAAGTGAACGTTTGTGAAACAACATAACATATTGACAAAGCGATGACTTAGAACTGATGATGCTCAAGTTTAGCATGCATGCAGTTCAATTTCCTTAAATTACAAACAGTAGCTAACCTGATAGATGTGATCATGATAAAAACCATAGACAGAAAACTGAGGGCGTAATAACACAAAGACTGTGCTGCATAACAAAGATCAGCAGTGGTGCATCTAACATTCACTGGTATATGTCAAGAAAAAATATTAAAATATTAAAACTTCCTTCATATTAAATTTCAAATCATTCATATAAAGAAACAAAATTACAAATGCCACACACATAGATTCACCAGAGGAAAATATGTCTATTCACCTCTACAGAACAACAGCCTCTCTAGACTTAGGCTGCAGTATCTGTAAGGTAAGTATAAGTTTAACAGATTTTCTGAACCAGGGGTAGAGAAAAGCATAAATCAAAGGGTTCAGACAAGAGTTTGACAAGAGTAGAAAAACTAAAAAGTCATTAGTTGAAGTACCAAGTGTGATGTCGTATCCAGACAAACACACACAGTAAGGAGGACAGTAGCACATGAGGAACACGACAACAACCACACCCAGAGTCCTGGCTGCTTTCAGCTCTGACCTCTGAACAGTCACAGTCAGTGAACGCTGCAGTTTAACAGCTACAACGTGGGAGCGCATGGAACGAGCCTGAGACACAGCCACCACAAACACCCTCACATACAGGATGATGATGGCTGAGATGGGGAGGATGAAGCCTAGAATAAGGTCAAGAGCTCCGTTTATGTTAATCACACATTCTCCATAGCAGGAGTTAGACCTGCCTGGTTGCTGCAGGTCGTTGTATAAAAACAGAAAACTGTACAAGACAGAGTAAATCCAACACAGGACGACACAGAGCTTAACTCTCCACTGAGTGACTTTGGTGGAGTAACGCAGAGGGTCACAGATGGCCACAAAACGGTCAACTGAGATCAGAACCATGTTAACTGTTGAGGCACAGACTGTAGTAATAGGCAAGACATAAAACAGAACACACACCAGGTCGCCCAGATGCCAGCAGGGCTCCTTCAGGAAAATTTGAAAGGGGATCACGATGAGACCAACAATGAAATCAGAGACAGCCAGAGAGAGGAGGAGGAGGTTGGTGGGAGTGTGGAGCTGCCTGGAGGGAGACAACAGCATCACTGTTAATGTTATTGATCATTAAAAAATTTTTTTGCTATTGCTTTTGTTAATGTGAATATTTTCAAAAGTCAGGTTTTTCAATGTGACTCAATACAACAACATTTTAAAGTCAAAACAGTAGTCTCTGCCTGAAGTGGGAGATGGAGACGATGACCAGCAGGTTGAGACTCGCAGTGAGCAGAGAGATGCAGGACAGTAGAACATAAATGAGCATTGCCTCAGAGTGAGAACGAGCATGTTTCCTGCAGGAGGCGTTGAGGAGATGTGGAAAGCAGAGTTCAGGCTCCTCCAGTGTCTCCATCATCAGAGAAGAGAAGCTGCTGAGGACTCACAGCTTCCTGAGCAGAGTTCTGCTCTTGTAACAGATTTCTCTGCGTCACCTTCCTCCTGCTCCTCCTCACTCCCAGTCTCTCTCTCTCTCTCTCTTACTTCCCTCATTATGCCATTGCCATCCTCAATTACATTGGCTCCAGTCTGAACAGGTCCTTGTTGGCCAGTCAGGAATGATACGTTATAAATGACCATGCGTTGTGTTTTTACCTTCTGATCTCACACTATGGAAATAGAGGGGTCCTGCTCTGTAATTTCCACCTTTTTCTCATTGCTCCAAACCTGTTGGTTATTGCTCCTTGGGTTTGTGTCCCCTCCTCACACCTTACTTCACCCAAACGAGTCACGTATGTTGAGATTATCATTGCAATGATTTTATTCAGAGGATATAAAAATATGAGCAAAACGGTGCATATGTGCATTCTATAGCCATGTTAGATTATTTGTTACAGGTTTAATTACAGAATACATTAGATGTGTCTGTTGTTGGAGCTCAACACAGAGAGAACCACCAAGTCACATCCAGGTGCTGACCATAGTGGTCATAGGCTTTCAGGCATGGGGGCATTCAGAAGGAGCTGCAGACCGATCAGGTCAGCCATGCCAGCTGTGTGGGACTTAATTATCCGTATGTCAGCAAGGCATCAAGTTCCCATATAATGCACCAGGGACAGGGACTGAAATGTCCTCCTCCAGGCCAACAGGGACTGGAACTAGAAACACAGCCTGGTTTGACTGTCCAGAGGCTTGGCCTGACTGGGCTTGAGCTTGAGCTTGAGTTTGAGCTGAGCTGAAGCTGGAGCTTGAGTGAGACGTGCCTGAACTGGAGCTTGATATGACATGGCTGGAGCTTGAACTGGAACTGGTACTGGAGCTTGACATGGCAGTGCAGCAGCAGCAGCGGTTGAGGTTGACTCATGAAGCAGGGCTAGGGCTGTAATTTTACGTGGGTACAGAACCGGTGCTTAAGCAGAAGCTGGAACTGGTCAAATTGGCTGCTGCGATGGAGCTTGACGTGGTGCGACAGGCGCAGCAGGGGCCTGACGCAGCTGAGCGACAGGTGCAGTAGAACAGTAGTGGAATATGATGAGAAACTGGAGCTGAAGTGAAAGCAGACACAGGGGACCGCAGCATCGAGGCATGAATTGGAGAGCGATGCAGGGCTGGGGCAAAGCCCTTAACTGGATTACGTCGAGAAGCTGGAGCTGAGACATCAGTTGCATCAGTTGGCAGACGGGGAGCTGAAGGCAGCCAAGAGCAGGGGCTGAGGCTTGAACAGGAAGAGGGCGGGAAGTCCGAGTCTTGGCGAGTGTGGAAGGTCAAGAGAGACTCAGCCTGTTGCGCTCCACACACAGGCTGACCAGCAGCTCCCTCTCGCCGTGGTTGTCAAGCCACCCGGGCTCCATCGTGAGCATGTCCATGAGGCAGTATGTGTCACACAGCCAAACCTCGGGGTTTGGCTCCTCAGCAAAGGCTTTCAGCAGGGCTTTGTGGCACAATCGGAAGTCCCCAGTTAAGTCCAACCACACAAAATCCATGGCAACAAAATGAACAGCTCCACCAAGCACGAAAAAAAGGGAAATAATCCAGAACAAAAAATCATCAAAAAATAATCCAGAACAAAAAATCAATGGAAGGAGCTGGGTCCACGTGTGGCCAGATTGTACTGTTACAAAGTAGTTACAAAGTAAAATCAGAAGCTAGCAAAACAAAACTTTGAAGCTTAAACCTTGATGGAAATTAAGGCATGAAATACATAGGCGAAAACAAGAACAAACAGAAAGTTGACAAAATAAAACAGGAAACCAGGCAGAAAACAGACAATGATGCTGAATCTATGACACACACTTCAATGTGCAATGTATAGGTTACTGAGTTAATTAAGAAGTCTGGGTGTTTGGGGACAGAAGCTTTTGCAGGGCCTTGCAGACGAAATGCATGGAAGTAGGGTAAACAGTCCATGTCCTGGGTAGGGGGTACACTTGGTTATGTTGGAGATTTGTTTCTGCAGCAGGACAGGTATAGTTTTAGACAGATGACCAGGGAGATGTGATCTTTGTTCTCATCACTATTTAGAAGACTTTTAGCGGGAGGAGTCCTCTACCAGATGGGGCTGTGGCTGTCCTCACCATCACCTCATCAAAAAAGGTACTGCAATCAGAATTGTGGATTAGTGAAATGTTCAGTATTATGTAGGTCACAACCTTCTCTAATGTAACAAAACACAATAATAAATTAGACCACACAAGAGGACAAACTTGCTTATGCTAAAACAGATAAACACAGTTGTAACAATTCAAAATATAAAATCTAACAATTAAAATCTATTGCCTAAGAAAGGACCTTACATTTGGTAAACGTACATAGGGTCACTGTTATGGCAAAAATTGTCTCTTCCTTATTTCTATGTCTCTTCCTTATTTCTATGCAGTTATTATATGATTTATGACTTATGTTCTGCAATTAATATCTTATGTTTTGTCTTACTGTATGCATTTGACATTTGACCTACATTGTTCAATGGTTGTCTCTGCCTGATAGACTCTCAACTCTAGCTCCCAAACCCAAGGTCGGGGAGTTGTGTCTCTGTCTGTTGAGACTTGGTGCTCTTTTCTCACAGATAGTTGGACGTCAGCGATGCAGGTGTGAGAATGTAAATATCTTCACACACACTGCGACAGGGAGGAGATGGTGCATGTAATTTGATTGGGTTAGAAAGACATTCCACCTTAGTCGGACAGAGAAGCTAAAAGGCAGAAGCAACTTTAGGATCGTGGGCTCTTTGCATCACACCTTCGTGGTGTGTGCACTGATCTCCCCAGCTGGTTTTTGGTTTGTTGATGTGCACGATCAACATCCATGCTTTTTATTTGCTTTCCCCATTATTTTTATTTTCTTTATTATTTCAATAAATCGCACAAAAGGACAACTCTCTCATCTACTTCTTTATGGAAAATTTCCACCACAGAAATTGGCGTTGTCGGCAGGATCCCGCGGCAGGTCGTCTGGACGGTGTGATCAGGGACGATAGTCCTGAGGACTAGGTTCGCTCAGCCTCCAAACCTCTACAGACGTTCAGAGCTGGGAGGACTGCTCACCCGTCTGGATCGCCTCTGACGAGATCCACGAACTCAGATTCAAACTCAAATCCTAATTTGGCTAGGCCCGGTGAGAGAGATTCCTTTGATTGGAACTTTTATTTTTAATTTAGCTGAAACATTTCAATTGGTTGAAAAAAAAAGAAAAGGAAAAGGAATCTTCTATTTGGTTGAAACACTAAATTTGATTAGGAAAATTAATTAGATCGAGAAAACAAAAAATCCCAATATTACATGTTCTTAATTAGGTGAAAGTCTGCTCTGGGTGGTGAGACGTCGGTTGCTAAGGGTTGGCTCGTGGAACCGAGCTTCCATCTGTACTGAGAATACAGACATGTTTTTTTTATCTGTGCGTGGTCCACACGTGGGGTACTGAGTATAAAAGACGGCTTCTGAAAGATGGAGCGCAGAGTGAAGTATTTTCAAGATACGAGGGACCCGGGCCTAGAGGGGCCTAACGTTGAGGAAATACGGGAAAGGCTCTGTCGCCAGATCAGGTTGGTTCCCTTTTTACGGAGACGTCCGATAAAAAGGCATTTTGGGAAGGTTCCGGCCGGAACACACAAAAAATCTAAGGCAGGAAACCGCTGGACTCTGAAAGATGGGTTCGGGGCAATTTGAGTCTTCACCACCAGACAGGAACATTGCAAAATTAAACGTAATTAAAGTAAAAAGTTAATATGGTTATTAGTGCGTTTCATGTTTCCATGAGTGGAAAACTGGTTATGGGTTCAAAAGGAGAATCACTTAGTGTAAAAGACATATGCACCTTTAACAGAAATGTTAGATACAAAAGATGAGATTTGAAAAAGCAAAACTATCAAAACTAAAGCCCTAAAAGAAACAAAAGAGAGATGAGAGTAACAGAAAAAAAGGAGATAACAACTCTGGGGAAGAATTGTTTGCACTCTGCCACACACACCACACACACACATATCATGTCAAGAGCAAATGCTCCCATTGTTTCTGCTCTCTATTCTAATGCAGAACTGAGCGCGATGAGGGTAAATCCGGATCTGGACTCCTTTCCCACTGTCAGCAGAAAAACTGAAGGAGAAGAAGCGCCGACCAACAACCAGAACGGGGTGGAAGCTCTGACACCACAGCAGCTGGAGGACACAGACCACAGCATGGACGCCTCAGCGACTCTCACAACGTCTGCAGCCATCACGTTCTGGGCTCATCAGATGAACCAGCTACTACAAGCGTGTGTGTCTGACACAGACACCTGCTTATGACAATCAGCAAAGGAAAACAAGGACAGAGCAACAGTAGAGTGAGAAGACGTGCTCTGACACAGACACTGGTTGAAACAACAGGAGAGGCTTCAGACGTGATCGGCCCAATAGAGCTGCATCTGAGGATCCAGGAAAGGTCTGTCATCGAGGAACAACTGTCCCATCGAAAGGCTTCACCCGCTGGCGCTCACATCAGACTGATGGTTGGGGAAGGAGGAAGGTGACGGTTCCTTTTCACGTGACGTACAAGACGGTACCGCAAACACACACACACATTCATACACGCAATGAAGAAACACGCTTACAGCTGATACACGCTCAAATTCATGTTCATGCTTATCTGCTCGCAATGAAGAATCGCTTTTTGCTCAAAAAAATCCCACAGAGTGATTTTCAAATTATGACAAACAGCTAAATGACAACTGCTGCATGACTTTACAGTCTGATGGGTTCAAACTATTTTAACTTGCAACAAATTCAGTAATAAAATCCTTCATGTTTCTAAAAAGATTTGTGCACAATATAGGTTTGTCTGGCCAGACTATAGAAAAAACAAAAAAACAGACTGTAGAAAAAACAAAAAAACAGACTATAGGAAGACTGAGACTGAAACAGACTATTAATGACTATTAAAGGGAAGATGACTATTAGAGAGAAGTAATAATAATTACTGTACGTAAAGGACTATTAAAGAAAAACTTACTGTTTCATTGTCTTGTGCAACATCTGACAGAAAGACACCTTAACATTAATTTTTGCTTTCAAACTTATGCCCAGTTAAATTTTTAGGAAGAGATCTCATGTGTAGTTTAGGTATTTAATTGATTTCCACTCCAGACGGAGTGCAGGTCACATCTACAGACATTCTAAATAATCCCTCTTTTGTTAGTGTTAACTTCAGCTCAGCTGTGCTCTTATCATTGGCTGCTGAGGGGGGGCTGTAACTGAGGCCCTCACACAGGCTGCATCACAGCTTGTTTATGATTTCACACACACACACAAACTGACCTCAACTTCCCTCTTTTGGGATGAACACAGGTCTGCGCTTGCGATTTCTTTTACTAACGAACAAAAAGATTTTGATGTTTATTCTACAGTTCCACACGTCCCTCTGTGAAAACATGATGGAGACAGATGCAGGACGTGGGTCCTTTCGTGAACAGATGTCAACGGGGTGGAGACTGGTGAACGACTTCCGACCCTATGTGACGTATTTACCCACATTACATGCTTTTGTTTTTATTTTCATTTTTCAGAGGACGCTCTGACTCAACACTCAGCCTCACAGGAAGCCCTGCTTCCCTGTGACTCACACACATATGATGTAGGTTTGATCAGAGGATGTGAACCAGTGGTCATCACAACTAAATCTGACCACAAACCATGTAAACAACAACACCCTCTTAAAGGAGCCATAGATGGCATTACTGCAGACACCACTAAGCTACTGAAACATTGGATGCTACAGGCCACAAAGAGAGCCTGTCTAAATTACAGTTTGTTCAGACAAAGGTTATTTTCTGGGTCATTGTAATTACAGCTGATGGCAAATCCATCTCACCCAACAGAGTTAAAGCAATGTGAAACCTGCCTAAACCGTGCACGTAAAAACAGCTGATGTCTTTTCTAGGTCTTCGTTCTTATTGTAGGAACTTCATTCCTAACTTTACTGTCTTTGAGGCCCCACGCAGGGTTCTGATGCAGACATCTTCATCGTCCACTTCTTGTCTCACATGGACGTCTGAGGCTGAACAACGTTCACTGACCTCATGCTTGCTCTTCAGTCAAGTTCCTACTTTGGGTCTTCCTGATCTGACCCTACGCGACCTTTCACTCAAACAGTGGATGAGAAATCAAGTTTTACGACTTCTGTTCTTTTGTCCTCATACTGTGTCTTTGATTCTTTTGGAATAGATCCCATTTTCTACAGCCTGATGGCTTAGATGCAACACCACCTTACTCAACATGCTGAACATTATTATCAAGAGGTCGTCTTGAAGTCTGGCTCTTTGCTAAGACACTACTCTGCTCAGGCTGCAGAGTTGATTGCGTTGACTGAAGCTAGTAAACTAGCAGAAGGAGAGTCTGTTACCATCTACAGACTCCACAGATGCTTGTCACACGTTGGTTCTCTGTGGAAGCATAGGAAGCTTTTGAAGTCTGATTGCAAACCTATTTTACATCATGATTAGGTTCTGCTTTGCTGGACGCTGTCCTGCCACCTACAGCTAATGCTGTTTTTACATCATCAGTGACGACTTTGTTTGTGCCGACATGCAGCTGCAGACGCTGCTGCGAAGGTCACTGCCCAACAACCCCTCCCTCTCCTGATCCTTGTTCCCTCTCTCCAACTCTCTCTACCCTCTCCTTCCTCATCTCCCTGTGCTTTAAACATTTTCTACCTCACAGGAACGCAGACTCTGGCTGACTGAATGGTTCCACCTGTAGCCATGGAGTCTGGTTTGGGCCTGATGGCAGCCGTGCCGCCCAAACACCTTTTCCCCATAATTCAGATTTCCCAACAGGTGAAAACAGTCGACAGGACCATTACACACCATCCAACCAGGGCACTGGGCGATCGTTAAGGAGTTCAGGAGGAAGCATTGGGACTCCAAACGGTGGCGAGGCCCCTTTCAAGTCCTTCTGACGACCAACACGACTGTAAAGATCGCAGAGGGAGCGACTTGGATCCACTCCATCCAGGAAGGTCCCAGATCCAACAGACGACCCTCCATCTACACCACACGAGAAAACCACCACTGACGAAAAGAACTGAGAAGGACGACCCTCGCTGTGCTCACACACGCACTGAGGCGAGGCTGCGTTGACCGTTCAGCTAAAGGTGTGAGCCAAGCGCCGCCTGAAGCTGCGCCGGTGAATCACACTATCAGACCATACATCTACACACACGCTCCTGAGAAAACACACACACGAGCAGCCTTGAGTTGCCGACGCTGGACGACGTGTAGACTCTTCACATCACGGGAGTGACAGTGACTCAGACGACATTGGGAGGAAACCTGGCGGTGATAACGAATCCCAAGTGTCTCTGTGATCAGCTGATCACAACCTAAAGAACCCCAACGAACTGTCAATACTTCAACACACAGGTTGGAAACAATCTAACGCTACTGTTCAACAGGAAGAAGCAGATTGTTACGAGACATCAATTGTAACCATGTTGTGTTAGACTTCATTTTGTTACTCTGATTATTGCCTTTATCACATGATGTTTCTATGTAACTTTACACAATACTTTTGAATGAGAAAATTTCACATAATTCACAACGACACTGAGTTTAAATATCCTGAAGTTGACTTGGTGTTTAATTTGCTTACAATCACTTTATTCACTGCTACAATTAGTTTTTATCTATCTATTAAGACAACACAAGCGGAAATATGCATCATCATTGTGGTTAAATCCCTGAATCTCCTATTCGCTCTAGACGCAAATGTACAATTAAAGATCCGAAAGCATGAAATCTATCTTAAGATTATATGATACAGAACCCCATCGGAAACCTATGGCTATCATACATTAATTGTATTTATTACATTACAATTGAATGGCCATAGACACGTTGTTAGCAGAGAAAAGAGGCGTTTGTGTTATGTTTGGAGAGGCATGTTGTACTTACATCCTGAATAACACTGATTCTAATGGTATTGTGGCGAAGGCGCTCCACAGCCTTCAGAATTTCAGCTAACTCTGGTATAGATTCTTCCTCTTGGAATTGGCTAGACGAAATGTCTGGAAAATGGAAATCTGTTCTCATGTCTGCAGCTGTTTCCTTTATCACTGAGATGGCTGTGATTCTCTTGTTTGGTTTTTGCGTTATTCCACTGGTTAGAGGTCTCATCATGCGTGCGACTTCAGCAACACTCTCGTATCAAATGACACAATGCACTATGTTCAAAAACCCCAACTCTAACTCACTTAATGACTTTGACGATGGTATGGGCTCATTTTCTTCACATGCCAATACAGCGGTTATTCTTGTTTAACTACCCACCAAAACAGCTCCCAACCTTTTGTCCCTAAGTTACCTGCATTTTATGTGAAGGTGTATTTTGAATCTTGATGAGTTAATACCCTTATTGTTTCATTTGCAAGGATCTTTTATTATTACAGAATGTGATGTTGACATTTTTCTTCTTAGTGGTTGATTAACGTGTACTCAAAAGGGGGGAGTGTTATGGCAAAAATTGTCTCTTCCTTATTTCTATGTCTCTTCCTTATTTCTATGCAGTTATTATATGATTTATGACTTATGTTCTGCAATTAATATCTTATGTTTTGTCTTACTGTATGCATTTGACATTTCACCTACATTGTTCAATGGTTGTCTCTGCCTGATAGACTCTCAACTCTAGCTCCCAAGCCCAAGGTCGGGGAGTTGTGTCTCTGTCTGTTGAGACTTGGTGCTCTTTTCTCAAAGATAGTTGGACGTCAGCGATGCAGGTGTAAGAATGTAAATATCTTCACACACACTGCGACAGGGAGGAGATGGTGCATGTAATTTGATTGGGTTAGAAAGACATTCCACCTTAGTCGGACAGAGAAGCTAAAAGGCAGAAGCAACTTTAGGATCGTGGGCTCTTTGCATCACACCTTTGTGGTGTGTGCACTGATCTCCCCAGCTGGTTTTTGGTTTGTTGATGTGCACGATCAACATCCATGCTTTTTATTTGCTTTCCCCATTATTTTTATTTTCTTTATTATTTCAATAAATCGCACAAAAGGACAACTCTTTCATCTACTTCTTTATGGAAAATTTCCACCACAGTCACTCCTGAACTGAGTAGCAGATGGCTGTGTACCAACAGTCTGCAGTGATTCCAGCAGCAGCTCACAGCAGCACATTTCAATAGGACAAAAGCTTGATCCTCCGCTCTCTGTCTGTAGCCGCTCGAAGGCCCATTGCTATTAGCTTCTCCTCATGTTAGAATCTGAGTTTATTTCCTGTTTCGTTTTGTTAGATTTCTGGGACTTTGTTTTCATTCATGTTGTGGTTTCAGTTTCCGGTTTTATTTGGAAGCACTTCCTGTATCACCCACGTCCCAGCTGTTTCTATGTCGCCCTCAGTTAATCATGCAGACCTGGCTCTCATTTAGTAATCACTCACCTGTGTATTTAACCGCCACCAGTCACCACAGCCGGTTGCCAGATCATCGAATGCAAGTCATCACTTTCCAGCAGTTTCTCAGTTCAGTTTACCTCTTTTTTGATCCTGTTTCGTACTTCTGACTGCCGACTCCTGCTTACCCTGATTGGTACTGTAGCCGTGTTTAATCTGTTGCTGAACCTTGCCTGTCCCTGGACCTGATTACGCCTGCTCCTTTTGTACCTAATCCTGAGCCTTGCTTTGTATGACCTGGACTGTCTTTGTTAACGATTGCTGGATTAAACCTTGATTTTTCACCACCTACCTTGTGTTCTCACGCTGTCAATGTGGGTCCGATCTCTGCCTAAGCCTGATACCCCACGTGTGTGGTTACAGCAGCCCACATAAGCACATTTCAAGGCGACAAAGGCTCAGTTGACTGGCTGTAGCCGTTAGCATAGCTAGCTTTTAGCCTACCTCTGTCAGGATCCTGGGCTGGCTCTGCCTGTCAGGATCCTGGGCTGGCTCTGCCTTTCAGGATCCTGGGCTGGCTCTGCCTGTCAGGATCCTGGGCTGGCTCTGCCAGCCATTCTGTTTGTTTTCTTTTTTCACCCTGTACCACGCCTTCTCCCTCACTATGCCACGCCTCAGCTCTGGACCATTCCCACTCCCTCTCCTTCCCTCTGTAGACATAGTAATCAGTTCAACTTGCCACACCTGCACTTGCCCTCTGGATCCCTTCAAAGACTCCTGCAGCACAGCACTCTGTGCTGGGTCATTGCCATACACCACTGCCGTATACCACTGCCGTACGCCACTCTGCCCTTGTTTCACTATGCCGTTCGTGTCAGGTTGGTCGATGTGTTAGTTCGTTATTGTTGCCATGCCATGTATTAGTTAGCCTTGTTGCCATGCCATGTTTGAGTTAGCCTTGTTGCCATGCCATGTTTGAGTTAGCCTTGTTGCCATGCCATGTTTGAGTTAGTCTTGTTGCCATGCCATGCCATGTTTGAGTTTGCCTCGGTGCCATATCATGTTTGAGTTAGCCTCGGTGCCATACCATGTTTGAGTTAGCCTCGGTGCCATGCCAGGTGTTAGTTCTACCATGTTTTAGTTTCTCGCCAGAGTAGTGTGGTTTTGTTTTCTAGGCCTGTTAAATTTGCCCTGTGTGTGTGTGTGTGGGGCTCGCCCCTGCTGTATTGTGTTTTTTTTCCAGGAGGGAGTGTTTTGTGTGTACGGTTTGGGGGTGTTGAACTTAAAATAAACAGTTTAAAATGTATTCCCGGTCCTCACGGCTCTCTGACTTGGCCCAGAACGACTCCTATGATCCGCCATCTTGCGTGGCGGATCATGACAGAATGACCCAGCCACAAACGGGCCCAGTCAGAGAAGGCCAAGGAACCCAAGTTATTGGGACTCTGTATAGACTCCTGGCCACGATCCCGGAGTTGCCCAATGTACAGGCCCAGCAGTCCACACTGGACTGGGCTAGGGAGGTGTGTTCGGCCACACCCTGGCTGAAAGACTGTGAGGGTTTCAGAGGAGTCGAGCAGCTTATGGCTCTGTTGGAGGACTCAATAGCTCCACGTCCTGCCTCATGCCCCGCTGCAGCTCCACGTCCTGCCTCATGCCCCGCTGCAGCTCCACGTCCTGCCTCATGCCCCGCTGCAGCTCCACGTCCTGCCTCATGCCCCGCTGCAGCTCCACGTCCTGCCTCATGCCCCGCTGCAGCTCCACGTCCTGCCTCATGCCCCGCTGCAGCTCCACGTCCTGCCTCATGCCCCGCTGCAGCTCCACGTCCTGCCTCATGCCCCGCTGCAGCTCCACGTCCTGCCTCATGCCCCGCTGCAGCTTCACACCAGCCCCAGGTCTTGCCGCTGCATTTGGTCTGTGTCCTGCCCCAGCCACAACACCCGCTTCAGTGTCTGCCATGGCATCTGCCCCAAGTTGGGTCCCGGTGTTTGTGTTGGCCCCGGCTCGACCCCGCCGCCACTCCACGAGGGAGCTATTGGCGGCAAACAAGTGGCAATGGGAGGTGGCCGTCCATCTATCCACCTCCTTGGGACTATTGGATTTTATCCCTGAGACCATTGAGACTCGCCCAGACCCCACGTCTGCCTCGTTTCCCGTTGGTGGTCGGGAGGAGACCACGCACGCCTCGCTTCCCGGTGGTGGTCGGGAGGAGACCACGCACGCTTCGCTTCCCGGTGGTGGTCGGGAGGAGACCACGCACGCTTCGCTTCCCGGTGGTGGTCGGGAGGAGACCACGCACGCTTCGCTTCCCGGTGGTGGTCGGGAGGAGACCACGCACGCTTCGCTTCCCGGTGGTGGTCGGGAGGAGACCGCGCACGCCTCGCTTCCCGGTGGTGGTCGGGAGGAGACCACGCACGCCTCGCTTCCCGGTGGTGGTCGGGAGGAGACCACGCACGCTTCGCTTCCCGGTGGTGGTCGGGAGGAGACCACGCACGCTTCGCTTCCCGGTGGTGGTCGGGAGGAGACCACGCACGCTTCGCTTCCCGGTGGTGGTCGGGAGGAGACCACGCACGCTTCGCTTCCCGGTGGTGGTCCGCCTCCGACGACGACGGCCGCCTCGGTATAGTCAAAGTCCAAGCGGCTCTCCGGGTGAGGGGGCCGAGCCAAGTCCAAGAGGCTCCCCGGGTGAGGGGGCCGAGTCAAGTTCACGTCCAAGAGGCTCCCCGGGTGAGGGGGCCGAGTCAAGTTCACGTCCAAGAGGCTCCCCGGGTGAGGGGGCCGAGTCAAGTTCACGTCCAAGAGGCTCCCCGGGTGAGGGGGCCGAGTCAAGTTCACGTCCAAGAGGCTCCCCGGGTGAGGGGGCCGAGTCAAGTTCACGTCCAAGAGGCTCCCCGGGTGAGGGGGCCGAGTCAAGTTCACGTACCCGGAGGTGACCGGTCTCTTGTTTGACCCTCCGGCCATCCGCCCGCCCGGCTTGGGTCTGGGCCCTGGCCTCTGGATCCCTTCAAAGACTCCTGCAGCACAGCACTCTGTGCTGGGTCATTGCCATACACCACTGCCGTATACCACTGCCGTACGCCACTCTGCCCTTGTTTCACTATGCCGTTCGTGTCAGGTTGGTCGATGTGTTAGTTCGTTATTGTTGCCATGCCATGTATTAGTTAGCCTTGTTGCCATGCCATGTTTGAGTTAGCCTTGTTGCCATGCCATGTTTGAAGTACCGATTTTCAGCTTGTATCCAGAGAGAGACACACAGTAAGGTGGACAGTAACACGAGGAACACAACAACTGTCACACCAAGAGTCTTTGCTGCCTCTGATTTCCTGACAGATACAGTCACTCTCTGCTTATAACATAGGTTTTTCCATTTTCCTCTCTACAGGGATAAAAATGGATAATTATTCACAATATTGCTTATCTAAACATATATCTAGGTTCATAGCCCACTAGCCAGAATCATACATCCGCACAACTTTCTGTCCTGAAGACCATCACAAATTATGTTTCCCAAACATAGAGTTCCAAAAGGGGGTGCCGTGACTAAACACCTTAATCTGTTGACAGATAAACGTGTGAAACAACATAAGATTGACTAAGGGAAAGTTTAAGACTGATGATCACGTTTAGGAGGTCAATATCTGCATGCAGTTAAACTTCCTTCAACTAGAAACAGCAGCCTACCTGATAGATGTGATCATGATGCAGTGGTGGTCCTGATGCTTTCTGGTTCCATCTGTACCTGCCCCAGCAACGGTCTGCCTGAGAGGGGGGCGGAGCCAGGCTGAGAGGGGGCGGGGCCAGCCTGATGGAGCGCAACTGCTCAGTTGTTTTTTTCCTCGCAGACCCATACAGCACTGATATTCACGGTCCCACTGTAGATTGTTTGTAGGACAGTGAGTTCTACAGTCTGATATTCATGGTTATTAGTACTGGACAGAGTACAGCGCCAACGGTATGGAGGAGTACGAGGCTGCCCGTGAGGAACCGGCACCCGTAGCAGAGAGCTGAGAGCTGGCCTCAGGCAGCGATGCATCATGTCTCTGCACTGAATGAAGCACAACTGAATCTAACAGGCAAACGTTTAGACATTGCTTTACATTCTTAACAAAGGTTATATTGTATTATATATAACAGTGTGATCTGTCCTCTGAGAGGTGATAAATAGCTGGAGCCTGTTACTGTTGTAGTTTATGTGTTTTAAAATATTTACACTGGAACCAACAGCAGCTGTGTTGTCACATAAAGTACAGAAATAAGATGGTTGGTTTTTCTGCGTCAAACTGTGTTTCACCAAAGAGGCCATCAGAGGGCGCCCCAAGCTCAGTTATTGTAGTAAAATGCACTCTTTTTCTTGCTCTGTAAAATCAATGCTGATGTGGATGAAATGATTGACAGATGATGTAACTGTCTAAAGACGCATGTGAATGCTTGCATTATATATTTTTTTAGAGTTTATATTCATGTATTAGGTGTTAAAACCTTATAAACCCGTAAATGTATTAAGGAAGACTGTTAGGTGAACGCTTTAGGAGGAGTCACGTGACTGCAGAAGATCAAGGGACATGATGACCGAGCATTGTGGTAGAAGGGAGCAGAGAAGATAAAGTTGCATTGTTTGTCACATTGTGTTGATATATGCATGTTAGGCCGATGTTTATGTTTATGTTCCATGTGTCCAATAAAGAGAGAGAGAGTGCAAATAAAAACATCAATATGATGCATGGCCGACTTTTGTTGGAACAGTGCAGCTGCAGATGAACAAAACTGCTGATAGATGAAAGTATGAAACAGATGAAAATATTTAAAACTATTTTAATTTTAAGGAATTAAGTTTTAAACAACAGACTGTTTGTCTTTTCAGTGGCTCCACAGTGTGTCTATACAGGGATGAAAATTGATAATTATTCACTATCTCTACATATCCTTAAGTTCATACTGTATCTCAGACCCCGGGCTAATGTTTATACGTCCACATAACGTTCACAAATTATGTTTACTACACATGCATAAAAATACTACAAGGGGAAGTCAGCAGCGGCTTCTAATTTCCTTCAATTAGAAACTGTAGCTAATCTGATAGATGTGATCATGATAAAAACCACAGACAGAAAACTGAAGTCGTAATAACACAAAGACTGTGCTGCATAACAAAGATTAGCAGTGGTGCATTTAACATTCACTGGTATATGTCAAGAAAAAATATTACTTAAACTTATTGTATATTAAATTTCAAATCATTCATATACAGAAACAAAATTACAACTGCCACACACATAGATTCACCACAGGAAAATATGTCTCTTAACCTCTACAGAACAACAGCCTCTTTGGACTTAGGCTGCAGTATCTGTAAGGTAACTATAAATTTAACAGATTTTCTGAACCAGGGGTAGAGAAAGGCATAAATCAAAGGGTTCAGACATGAGTTTGACAGGAGTAGAAAAACTAAAAAGTCATTAGTTGAAGTACCAAGTGTGATGTCGTATCCAGACAAACACACACAGTAAGGAGGACAGTAACACATGAGGAACACGACAATAACCACACCCAGAGTCCTGGCTGCTTTCAGCTCTGACCTCTGAACAGTCACAGTCAGTGAACGCTGCACTTTAACAGCTGCAACGTGGGAGCGCATGGAACGAGCCTGAGACACAGCCACCACAAACACCCTCATATACAGGATGATGATGGATGAGATGGGGATGATGAAGCCTAGAATAAGGTCAAGAGCTCCGTTTATGTTAATCACACATTCTCCATAGCAGGAGTTAGAGCTGCCTGGTTTCTTCAGGTCGTTGTATAAAAACAGAAAACTGTACAAGACAGAGTAAATCCAACACAGGACGACACAGAGCTTAACTCTCCACTGAGTGACTTTGGTGGAGTAACGCAGAGGGTCACAGATGGCCACAAAACGGTCAACTGAGATCAGAACCATGTTAACTGTTGAGGCACAGACTGTAGTAAAGGATAAGACATAAAACAGAACACACACCAGGTCGCCCAGATGCCAGCAGGGCTCTTTCAGGTAAATCTGAAAGGGCATCACGATGAGACCAACAATGAAATCAGAGACAGCCAGAGAGAGGAGGAGGAGGTTGGTGGAAGTGTGGAGCTGCCTGGAGGGAGACAACAGCATCACTGTTAATGTTATTAATCATTAGTACAAACGCACAATTTATGCCAAAAGCATTAAACATATGCCAGTTAAACAACAGCATATCTCAGTCGTACAGTACATGTTGTTTCTAAAAACAGTATCTCAGTAATAAAAAAAAAATGCTATTGCTTTTGTTATTGTGAATATTTTCAAAAGTCAGTTTTTTCAATGTGACTCACTACAACAACATTTTAAAGTCAAAACAGTAGTCTCTGCCTGAAGTGGGAGATGGAGACGATGACCAGCAGGTTGAGACTCGCAGTGAGCAGAGAGATGCAGGACAGTAGAACATAAATAAGCATTGCCTCAGTGTGAGGACGAGCGTATTTTCTGCAGGAGGCGTTGAGGAGATGTGGAAAGCAGAGTTCAGGCTCCTCCAGGGTCTCCATCATCAGAGAAGAGAAGCTGCTGAGGACTCACAGCTTCATGAGCAGAGTTCTGCTCTTGTAACAGATTTCTCTGCGTCACCTTCCTCCTGCTCCTCCTCACTCCCAGTCTCTCTCTCTCTTTTACTTCCCTCATTATGCCATTGCCATCCTCAATTACATTGTCTTCAGTCTGAACAGGTCCTTGTTGGCCAGTCAGGAATGAAGCATGGTAACTATGGAGACAAACTAAAAATAGCAATATGAGCATGTTTGGCAGCTTGGTTTCAGCTTTTGTTATTTTATTCTGAAAGGTCTGTTTTCGGTTTGCCTCACTGTTAATTTTGGTACCCGGTTACCCGTTTCACCTTTGCCTGGTTTGTGTCATTTAATGCTGCATTTGATGCTCTACGCTTGACACCACTCCTCAAAGATGCTCCATGTTTCACTCCATGATTGCCCATGCTTAACCCATGTTTCATCCTGTGTTTCCCACCTTGTCTCATCATTGATTTCTGTTTTACTAAAGTCAAGTTGTCGACTGTCGACCCTATATGTAAGTCTTGAACCACTGCCACGCAATAAATGACCATGAGTTGTGTTTTTATCTTCTCTCTCCACGCTCCCCCAGTGACATACCTCATTCCCTGAAGAAAATTACTCCCAGCCCATACTACTCCAACTTATTTTGAATTACTTTTAAACTAAAACTGATGACTAAACATGATTATGAAAGTTTAATTGTTGGGGTTAATAACCTTCCTTAGACAAAATTTGCTGTTTACTAGACATACGAGGCAGCCACACATCTGCAGTTACTGCTGTGTGGGACTCAATTATCCGTATGTCAGCAAGGCATCAAGTTTCCATATAATGCACCAGGGACAAGGACTGGAATGGGTTATTTGGGCTGCCAGGGACAGGGACTGAAATGTCCTCCTCCAGGCCAACAGGGACTGGAACTAGAAACACAGCCTGGTTTGACTGGCCAGAGGCTTGGCCTGACTGGGCAGAGGCTTGGCTTGACTGGACTATGCAGTAGCTTGGCTTTACTGGGCTGGAGCTCGAGCTGGATCTTGATCATGAATTTGAGCTGAGCTGAAGCTGGAGCTTGAGCGAGCTGTGGTTGAGCTGGAGCTTGAACGGGACATGGCTGGGTTGGAGCCAAGGCTGGGCCTGCAGACTGGGGTGGAACTTGAACTAGAGCTTGACATGACATGGCTGGAGCTTGAACTGGTACTGGAGCTTGACATGGCAGGGCAGTGGCAGCAGCGATTGGGGCTGACTGATTAAGCAGGGCTAGGGCTGTAATTAGATGTGGGTACAGAACCGATGCTTGAGCAGGAGCTGATCAAATTGGCTGTTGTGATGGAGCTTGACGTGGCTGAGTGAAAGGCGCAGCAAGGGCCAGACGCGGTTGGGCGACAGGCGCAGCAGGGGCCTGACGCAGCTGAGCGACAGGTGCAGTAGAACAGTAGTGGAATATGATGAGAAACTGGAGCTGAAGTGAAAGCAGACACAGGGGACCGCAGCATCGAGGCATGAATTGGAGAGCGATGCAGGGCTGGGGCAAAGCTCTTAAGTGGATTACGTCGAGAAGCTGGAGCTGAGACATCAGTTGCATCAGTTGGCAGACGGGAAGCTGAAGGCAGCCAAGAGCAGGGGCTGAGGCTTGAACAGGAAGAGGGCGGGAAGTCCGAGTCTTGGCGAGTGTGGAAGGTCAAGAGAGACTCAGCCTGTTGCGCTCCACACACAGGCTGACCAGCAGCTCCCTCTCGCCGTGGTTGTCAAGCCACCCGGGCTCCATCGTGAGCATGTCCATGAGGCAGTATGTGTCACACAGCCAAACCTCGGGGTTTGGCTCCTCAGCAAAGGCTTTCAGCAGGGCTTTGTGGCACAATCGGAAGTCCCCAGTTAAGTCCAACCACACAAAATCCATGGCAACAAAATGAACAGCTCCACCAAGCACGAAAAAAAGGGAAATAATCCAGAACAAAAAATCATCAAAAAATAATCCAGAACAAAAAATCAATGGAAGGAGCTGGGTCCACGTGTGGCCAGATTGTACTGTTACAAAGATGATACAAAGTAAAATCAGAAGCTAGCAAAACAAAACTTTGAAGCTTAAACCTTGATGGAAATTAAGGCATGAAATACCTAGGCGAAAACAAGAACAAACAGAAAGTTGACAAAATAAAACAGGAAACCAGGCAGAAAACAGACAATGATGCTGAATCTATGACACACACTTCAATGTGCAATGTATAGGTTACTGAGTTAATTAAGAAGTCTGGGTGTTTGGGGACAGAAGCTTTTGCAGGGCCTTGCAGACGAAATGCATGGAAGTAGGGTAAACAGTCCATGTCCTGGGTAGGGGGTACACTTGGTTATGTTGGAGATTTGTTTCTGCAGCAGGACAGGTATAGTTGTAAATAGATGACCAGGGAGATGTGGTAATCCTTGTTCTGATCACTATTTGGAAAACTTTGAGCGGAAACAGTCCTCTACCAGATGGAGGCTGTGGCTGTTCTCACCATCACTTCATCAAAAAGGTACTGCAATCAGAATTGTGGATTAGTGAAATGTTTAAAGTAGGTCACAACCTTCTCTAATGTAACAAAACACAATTATAGATTAGACCACACAAGAGGACAAGCCTGCTTGTGCTAAAACAACAGATAAACATAGTTGTAACAATTCAATTCAATTCAATATAAAATCTACCAATAAAATCCTCTATTGCCTAAGAAATGACCTTACAGTTGGTAAATGTAAACTCCTGAACTGAGTAGCAGATGGCTGTGTACCAACAGTCTGCAGTGATTACAGCAGCAGCTTACAGCAGCACATTTCAATAGGACAAAAGCTTGATCCACCGCTCTCTGTCTGTAGCCGCTCAAAGGCCCATAGCTGTTAGCTTCTCCCCCCGTGTGTGGTTACAGCCGCCATGTTCGTCTGTTCACGGTGAGTGAGAGGGTGATAATAGCGGAAGTCCAGTTTTGGTTCGGTACCATTGTGGGGGTGGTGGTCCAGGTTTTGCTGTGAGGAGTCTCTCGCCTTACGGCGTTTGAAAGCAAGGATGGTTTCAGAACCGAACTTGCTTTGACCCGATTGGAGAAAAGCGCAAAATGTGAAAAAAGGAGGAAATGCACTTCTATCGTGCTTAGTTTGTGTAAACATGACCCAGAGTCATAGGAATGGTCCAGAATGCTTCTCCCAGGGTGGAAACTATATAACTGCTGTAAGCTGTGCTCCTTTCTCTCTTTGAGTGATAGGGAGTTGCCTTTGCTGTAAACTGCTCACTCCTGTGCAAGTAAAGATCCTAAAAGGTCTCAACTGATCTCTTTCACTTAAGCTATAACTAAAAGGCGATTCAATTTTTCCCCAAGGGTATTTAAATGAATTAACATATTTATATAGAAGCGTGTCATGGGAGGAATCTGCTACTCAATAACCTGCGCTCAGTTCTATTTTTAATGGGATGTACAAAGGACACATGCTTAGATTCGTACTTAGTACTTTTATACTTACTCAGGTGTCCGCTTCAGACATTTTATCTTGTCATTGACTGTGTATTTTTTGGTTAACAGAGTGGACAGTGATTTTGTTATAGGTGTCAGCGATGAAAGCAACACTGATGCATGTCCTGTACATATACTACAGAAAGTCATCATGGGAACATGAGGCCTCCGGTTCTGACGGCTGCTTGATGTGAAACATAGATTGGTCCAAATCCAGGGAGATTATGATATTTGACTATTATGGAGAGAAAAGCACAGAAAAAAAGAAGAATGACAATTTAGTCCTTTTTATTGAGCACATACAACCACTTTGGGTAAACAATTCTTTGCCACAATGTTTAACAGATCGTGTTTAGTGCATTATTAAAGTAAAAAATCATTAAGTATCTTGTTGACGTGTACATAGTCAGCGTTTATAGTCAGTCTACTTTACACAGGCCTCACTGGATTTAGGCTGCAGTATCTGTAGAGTAAGAATGAGTTTAACAGATTTTCTAAACCAGGGGTAGAGAAAGGTATAAATCAAAGGATTCAGACAAGAGTTTGATAAAAGTAGAAAAACTAAAAAGTCATTAGTTGAAGTACCGATTTTCAGCTTGTATCCAGAGAGAGACACACAGTAAGGAGGACAGTAACACATGAGAAACACAACAACTGTCACACCAAGAGTCTTTGCTGCTTTAATCTCTGATTTCCTGACAGTCACAGTCAGTGAACGCTGCACTTTAACAGCTGCAACGTGGGAGCGCATGGAACGAGCCTGAGACACAGCCACCACAAACACCCTCACATACAGGATGATGATGGCTGAGAATGGGATGATGAAGCTTAGAACCAGGTCGACAGCTCCAATGACATTAATCACACATTCTCCATAGCAGGAGTTAAACCTGCCTGGTTGCTTTAGGTTATTATTTAAAACAATGAAACTATACATAACACAATAAAGCCAACACAGCAAGACACAGAACTTAACTGTTTTCTGAGAAAATTTGGTGGAGTAACGCAGAGGGTCACATATGGCCAGATATCGGTTGACTGAGATCAGAACCATGTTTGTTACTGAAGAATAAATAGTAATATAAGGTGCAAAAAACCAAACAGTGCACAACACGTCACCTAGAAGCCAGCAGGGTTTTATCAATAGAATTTGAAATGGCATCACAAGAAGACCGACGAGGAAATCGGAGACAGCCAGAGAGAGGAGGAGGAGGTTGGTGGGAGTGTGGAGCTGCCTGGAGGGAGAGAACAGCATCGCTGACGTGAAAACGTGAAAATGTGCAAATATCAGTCAAACAGTAGCTCTGTAATGAATGGGTTTTTGCAAACTATTAATAAAAATGTTTAAAAGTATGTTTTCCAATGTGACTACAATAACATGTTAAAGTGAAAACATTAGATTTCTGCCTGAAGTGGGAGATGGAGACGATGACCAGCAGGTTGAGACTCGCAGTGAGCAAAGAGATGAAGGACAGCAGAATATAAATGAGCATTGCCTCAGAGTGAGGACGAGCATGTTTCCTGCAGGAGGCGTTAAGGAGATGTGGAAAGCAGAGTTCAGGCTCCTCCTGGGTCTCCATCATCAGAGGAAAGACGCTGCTAAGGACTCACAGCCTTATGAGCAGAGCTCTGCTTGTGTAGCTCATTTATGTCTGTCTTTGCACCTTCCTCCCGCTCCTCCTCACTCCCAGTTCTTACTTCCTCCCTTATACAGAAACCCTAAATGTCTTCAGTCTAAACAGGTTAGCGATGGTCTGTTTTCACTGATGCACATGGTAACTGTGACAACAAAGTAAAAAAAAACAATATTACTTTGAGCCCATTGACCGTATGAAAGAACCATTACACTGTTCTACCTCCTGATCTTCATTCTTCCTTACAAAAACACCAAGACTGTTCCCTTTTTGCTGCCTGAACTGTGGCAACTGGCCCTTCGAGCCAACAGAGGACACTCATATTTTTATTGTGTGTGTGTGTCCTAACCCTTTGTATTTAATTCTCTTGACGTGGCTCAGATTTTGAGCAGACCAGCATAGATTTGAGCTTCCCTGTGTGGGATTTAATTTGCACGGAAGCACCGCTTAGTTTCACTGGCTGTAGATTCCACTGAGAGTAGCCCGTTGTCTCTTTCCACTTCAGTGAGTGGCACTAGTTAATGTTCGTACACCAATTTGTAACACTAACCTTCTTCTCCTTAGTTTGGCATATTTTGTGTCTAAGCTGTGGTCACTTGTTTGTTCAAACACTCTGCTTGGGTTCGATTCCCGGAGGCGGCCCTGGTGCCTTTCTGTGTGGAGTTTGCACGTTCTCCCCGTGTTTGTGTGGGTTCTCTCCGGGTTCTCCGGCTTCCTCCCACAGTCCAAAGACGTGCATTAGGTTGATTGGACTCTCTCCATTGCCCGTAGGTGTGAGTGTGTGCGCGAATGGTTGTCTGTCTATGTGTTGCCCTGCGATGGACTGGCGACCCATTCAGGGTGTACTCTGGCTCTCGCCCATAGCCAGCTGGGTCCAGCTCCCCCGTGACCCCACATTAGGGAGTAAGCGGTTTAGAAAATGGATGGATGGATGGTATCATCTATTCCAAAGAAGATCAAAACTACTTCACAAGTGCAAAAGAAAGGACACACTCAACAACCATGTAACGATGAAGGAGGAGCCAAGTACTTGAGAGTTCACACCTGGTAAGAGTAGTTGATTGTTCACACCTTCCCCCAGCCCTTTGTTCTGATAACGAGCCCATCGTTTACAGGTGGAAGGGGAAACCTTACTGAAGGTAAGGTACTGAAGGTACTTCCTTCAGACTGAAGAAGCCACTGGATGGTGGTGAAAATTTTGAAACTGCACCAACATGACAGTGTCATGTTTTGCAGCAATTTGGGTATTTTATTCTGGTCTGTTTCTGGGTTTGTAGCATCGGTAATTATGGCAACTGGTTTTCTGATTGGTTTCACCTGTGCCTGTTTTTCTTGTGTGTATTTAAGCTTTCATTTTGGAAGATACTGTAGAGAGAACAGGCACCTTACAGCCTCAACTGAAAAGCTGAGAAATTGCAACTTTGTAAAATTTCTGTAAAACTTGGATGTAGTGTGTCCTTCAGGAGCTGTTTTCTTTTAGAAAAAAGCATTTGACTCTTCTAAGCAAGCTCAGATAAGAACAACAATAGAAGCCTCATGTCAAGCAGAACGGCCGATATACAAACCTGGTCAGACTGGTTTTACACCAGCGCCTTCTCCCAAAGAGAAGAGTCCTGCTCAGGTTACTGTTACCTGACTTGATTTTGATTTAAAATTAAATACATTTCTATTTAAAGGATACATTTGTAATACATGACTTAAATGAAATGGCAACTCATTAATGAACTAATTTGTATATAATATTTAACCAAAACAAAAATTTGGAATAATTTATAATCATCAGTCGAGTAATATTACATGCTTTATATATTCTAGACGAACATTATTCTGTGCCATGACTAGGAAGTTGTTAATCACTCTAGAAATAGTATTTATCAATCATCAAACATACTGTATGCAGTGTTAAATATTGGGGTCAGAGTTTTTTAGGTAGCTGTAAAATTAAGTGCCAAATACAAGACCCAAACCTAGAACTCTGAGTTTGAGCCTTGTCAAATGCTTTACCATTCATTTGTGCATCACACAGGTGTTAATGGTGTGCCCCCCCTTTGAGGCTTCTTCCTAAACTAGCTTCCTTCTGTGAGCTGCTCAACAAGAACATTTCCCCAATGTAGGATCAGTAAATAGTATTGTATAAGAAACCAAGTTTATTAGAATAAGTACAAAAACTACTGTATAGCTGTTTTTTTATTCTTTAAACAGACATATAAACATTAAATCAATGTTTTATGCGTTAACGAAACTATCAGTGAATAAATGTTGAAGTTTAGCGTTGTTTTAATCACATAAAATAGAATATCTGGTTAAACTGTAACTCAATCATTGATTTAGTATTGAAGAATCACCTGCTTTATGTGCAAGAGTCTATTCTAACTTTAAAGCAGAAAATCATACAGTAGCAGTTTTGAATAAAACACCCTTTAGTCAAACATTAATAAACCACATGGATATTTTATTAAATAATGAGAATTTAATCATTAAACTACTTACTTACTACTATATGTATATTGATGAGCGCTAAATTTACTTGACCATTTTTTCAACCAGCCAGAAATACGTAACAACTAACAAAGTCCAGAAGCTTCTTCAGTCTAAGGAAAGTTGCACACATTAGTTCAACTTCACTTCACACAAGAAACTACAAACTCTTGACTCAACTGTCAGACAACCTCATCTGAGTTATGGGAACCAGATATATTTGCAAACTGCTTAATAAGAAAATACATCAGGGTTCCATCCCTTTAAAGATTGCTGTCAAATCAAGGCTTTGTTAACATGATGCTGTATGGGGGGACTTAGTGTCTGTTCGTAGGTAACCCTCACAGGACCATCGGCCTAGTGGTTAAGGCACAGAACTCTCAACTGGAGACCCCTGGTCTAAACCATGTCTCTGGTGTCTTTTGTTTACTGCGTGTTTAGGCTTCCCACCTGGAAAGGACTGGCTCGTCAGTTAAACAAAGGACTGTGTGGTGTGAAGACCATTTAACAAGTGCCCCATGAAGAACACCGACTGTAGAAGCTCCCAGATAAACATTTTGACTCTAGAAGTAATGTGTTGTAATGACTCAACTTTCAGACAACCTGGTTTAGAAAGTGGTCAAATGAATCTGTAAATTTAACCCAGCAGAGCTAAATCAAGTTAAACTGAGGCAAAAATTAGCTTACAACATGCTGGATGTTGCCAACTTCACAGCACAACACCCTGATTATATGGGTGGTGTGAACAATTCACAACACCTTTTTATCAATATATTTTTTTACAATGATGCGTCTTATACATCGTCTAATTATCTTTTGGGAGAATTTGTTACCTCCTGGGGTTTATTATCAGTCTCATCTCATCACTGAATGTTTGTCTGTGTCTGTTTTCAACTGACTCGGATCTTTAAGTCTCGTTCAGTAAAGTGAACGAATCATTTCGAGTCAGTCGTTCATTTCGTTCATTTACAGCAGGTAGCGCTGTGGGTGTTGTAATAATGGCTGCAGTTCTCAAACACTATATACTATGCTACTAACAGCGTGACAGTGAGACTTTTAAAGCAAAGCCTAAACATGACATTATTATTATTAATATTATTATTAGTAGTAGTATTATTATTATTATTACTACTATATTATTATTATTATTACCACTATATTATTATTTTGTGGCAAAGTATAAAACAATTAACATGTTACTAGAATTTTCAAAAGTATTTATGAACACACTTATCACTCTTTACATTATATACACATTTACAAGATTCGAAGACCACCAATTAATTATGATTCCATGAATCAATAATGTATGTCGGCTGTCAGGTGACAAAGAAATGAAAGTCAGAAACCAAACATCGGTAATTTCCTTGTTTATCAGTCCACACAGCCCCGTAGCTGAGCTACAGCTGTCACATGACAAGTGAATGAACGAACGACCCATGGGAACGAGTCCCAAAAGAACTATAGTACTTAGTGCTCGCCACAGAGCCTGAGCTGTGAACGATGAACTATGAACGAGAACGAGAACAATGAACTAAATCGTGCAGCCGAGCTGCCTTTGGCTTGCAAAGTAAAAGTAAAACTTATTTTGACAATTACTGACAATTAGTTATTTTGACAATTACTTTTAAAGCAAAAAGTAACAATAAGTTCTCTAAAATATTTACCTGGTGCATGACATTATTATTATTACTATTATTATTACTAATATTATTATTATTATTGTTGTTGTTGTCGTCATCATATTTTATCATTGTGGCAGAGTATACAGGACCACAAAATCAACATGTTGATATAATGTTCACAAGTATTTATTTACAAACACACTTTACATTATATACATAATAACACTACACACATCTACAAGAATCAAGGACCACTAATTAATTATGATTCCATTATTAAATAATATATGTAGGCTGTCAGGTGACAAATAAATAAACGTCAGAAATCAGACATCGCTCATTTCCTTGTTTATTAGTCCACACAGCACCGTAGCTGAGCCACAGCTGTGATGTGACAAAAGAACGAACGAACGTTCCATAAGAATCGGTAGGAACGAATCAGAAACGAACTAGAGCGCTTGCTGCTCTACAGAGCCTGCGCAGTTCGGCTGTCACGTGACAAAAGAAGTAATCCTTGAGGAACGACGCTCAGTTGAGTCAGTCCTGAACAAATCATTTCGTTTCCGGTCCTGCTGACTGAGCTTAAGCAGCTGCTGCCATTTGGCGAGAGAAGGTACTGCAAGCAACTGAACGAGTCGTTCACTGAGAGGACTCATTCCCCCCTGAGTCATATAAAAGATTAGTTCATATTGAACGAATCGTTCACGAACACATCACTATTGTCTACTGTCTTTTTCTTTAAAGTGAAGATTTTTTATGACATGGATCTGTGTAGGATTGCATTGATTAACTGTGAGTAGTACGTCTAGTTTGATATCATGCAATCACAGATGTATTGTATGCTTTCCAACAGTTGTCCAGGTTTACAGGCAGAGGTGGCAGAGGAACACGACACCAATACTCAATAATAGTGGAAATAGGTGTCTAAACTAAGAGTGAACATTTTTTCAACTTAATTTTTGAACATGTTCTTAAAAATCATTTTTTTTATGATGCTGTAGCTGCAAGAGGTGAAGTCAATGTGAACTGGAGTGGGCGTTGAGCTGGAGACCGACGTGGGGCTAGTGGCATGGCATTGACCAGCACTCCTCAATGCAGCTGACATTGGTAGATCGAGCCGTGGACTCTTGCAATCTAAGACCATTTCCACAGGCCAAGTCAGTAAGCTGGTCTGACCGGCACCAGGTGAAAGTCTGATTACTTTTGACACATAAGACAAGACAAATTTAGAAAAGAACAAGACAAATTCAGAAACAAACAACATAGTGTCTGCTCTTGTAAAGGATAGCTGGATAGCTCAAAGTTGGCTAAAGTCGTCGTAAAGTCGCAGGACTTGTATACGGGTGGTCCCTGGTTCGAATCCCCGTTAGGGCGAATAAGCATCCAGTTTGGGTCCTTGGGCAAGACCCTTCAAGCTACCGCCTACCTCATAATGATGAGAGACAATGAAGCACATGAGATACCAGATACCACAGCACCTTGGCAAGAAGTGGACTACTAGAACAAGAAAGAAATGGCTAAGCGAGAACAAGGCTCTGTTGGAATGCTACTACTCAAGTAACCCTAGTCAGAGGGGTTACATGAAAAGAATGTGCAGCGAATGGGAACGGAGAAACCCACATTCAAGACTAGTAGCTCAGTACGAAACTAGTAGCTCAGTGTTCCAACATCCACAAACGGCAACTGCTATCACAACTTGAGATTGACGGGGTACAACACAAATGCTACGGCAAGGGGGAGCCAGGACGCCAGGTCAGAAGGGAGGTTTCACCATCTCCCCAACCGGAAATTGGGTAAAAAGCCCCAATGACAGATACGCTGAGGTCCCCCTCAGCCAAATAATAAACAATACTGGCTATGGATACCGAGTCCAGAACGGGGCCACCATAAGTCACCTCCTCTACATGGATGACGTCAAGCTGTACGCCAAGAGTGAGTGAGACATCGACTCGCTGATCCACACCACCAGGATCTACAGCTCGGACATTGGGATGTCATTCGGACTCGATGTGGGCGGATGGTGACAAAGAGAGGCAAGGTTATTCACACAGAAGGGGTCTCACTCCCAGAAGGAACAATAGAACAATAGCAGACATTGAGGACAGTTACAAGTACCTTGGAATACCACAGGCGAATGGCAACCTTGAACATGGAACATATGGAACTTATGGAACAGCAAGGATATTGCGCAGAACCCTCAAGCTTCCCGGCCTCTGGTAGAGGACCCGAGCTTGGAAAACGGATGAGACCACCCGCGTGGGGTGAGAAGGGAGTTTTATATATGTATATATGAGCATATATATGTATTTTGTAAATTAAGAGTGTAGATGAGTATGACATGTGGTCCTGTCTTCACAATTACATGTGTCCTTGGAAATTACCAAGCCCTTGCCTAAGTGTTCTAGAATAAAACTGAAGTTTAAACATAATTCTTTAGGTTTAAGTTTATTTGTTTGTGTTCATAAACATTTCTAGAGGAAATATGTGACAGAGTTTTAAATAGTTTTACACAAATTCACGATCAGCAAGAAAACTATTAGTAAATAATAAGCATATTTATTGTACACACGCAAGACAATTAATGCTCAGTTTAGTCAGTTCATATGTTGAGTCCATGTTTACAGACAGTTCACATCATCTTGTCACTATCTCTGGGTTTTGTGTTTGTATTTCTATCCTTTTTTAACTAATTTATTTATTAATGTTTTGTGGGTCGTGATTATGGGTTCTCCATTTGTCAGTCAGTCTGGCCACTGGCATAGTATTTTTGATATTTCCCACTAACGGAATTTTGTCGGGCGGCACGGTGGTGCGGTGGGTAGCACTGTCGCCTCACAGCGGTCCTGGTGCCTTTCTGTGTGGAGTTTGCACGTTCTCCCCGTGTTTGCGTGGGTTCTCTACGGGTTCTCCGGCTTCCTCCCACAGTCCACAGTGTATTAGGTTGATTGGCTTCTCTCCATTGCCCGTAGGTGTGAGTGTGTGTCTGAATGGTTGTCTGTCTCTGTGTTGCCCTGCGATGGACTGGCGACCCGTCCAGGGTGTACCCTGCCTCTCGCCCATAGCCAGCTGGGATAGGCTCCAGCACCCCCGTGACCCCGCATTAGGCAGTAAGCGGTTTAGAAAATGGATGTATGGATGGAAAATGGATGGATGGAATTCTGTCGGCCGTAGGTTTTCAATTCATTCAGTCAGTCTGTATGTCCGTTTCACGCATTACATCTAGTCTCTGACTGTATGTTCTGTGGTTAACATAGTCTGTGGTTAACATAGTGAACAGTGGTTTTGTTATAGATAAAAGCAACACGGATGCATTTGCTGTACATAAACCATATGAATTCATCATGTGACGCCTCAGGTTCTACAACAGCTGTTGGACGTAAAACACAAACGTCAAATCCACAGACAGTTTGAAACTGCATTATTGTAGTGGAGGAGAGAAAAGCACAGATCAGACTTTAGAGAACAATCTAACAACCAAAAAAATACAGAAGAGAGGAGACATCACATTTTAGTCGTCTTCATTCAGCACATACAACCACTTTACAATCACAGAAAACTGAGTTTCTCAGGATAATTTAACACAGCCTGTGTTTAGAGATCACAGTTAACATTACTGAGCATTTTAAATAGAAGTTTCAACTTTAGTTTAAACTTCAAAACATTTTTAATAACAATTAGTACATATAAAAAATCAAATTGAGTCTACTTTACACAGGCCTCACTGGACCTAGGCTGCAGTATCTGTAAAGTAAGAATGAGTTTAACAGATTTTCTAAACCAGGGGTAGAGAAAAGTATAAATCAAAGGGTTCAGACAAGAGTTTGACATGAGTAGAAAAACTAAAAAGTCATTAGTTGAAGTACCAATTTTGAGCTTGTATCCAGAGAGAGAGACACAGTAAGGAGGACTGTAACACATGAGAAACACAACAACAATGACACCCAAAGTCCTGGCTGCTTTGAGCTGTGACCTGTGAATAATCAGTGAACGCTGCAGTTTAACAGCTGCAACGTGGGAGCGCATGGAACGAGCCTGAGACACAGCCACCACAAACACCCTCACATACAGGATGATGATGGCTGAGATGGGGACGATGAAGCCTAGAATTAAGTCAACAGCTCCAATGACACTAATCACACATTCTCCATAGCAAGAGTTGAACCTGCCTGGTTGCTTTAGGTTATCATTTAAAACAATGAAACTGTATGTAACACAATAAACCCAACACAGGAGGATACTGAACTTAACTGTTTTCTTAGAAACTTTGGTGGAGTAACGCAGAGGGTCACATATGGCCAGATATCGGTCGACTGAGATCAACACCATGTTTGTTACTGAGGAATAAATAGTGATATATGGTACAAAAAAACACACAGTGCACACCAAGACACCTAGAAACCAGCAGGGTTCTATCAATAGAATCTGAAATGGCATCACAAGAAGACCGACAAGGAAATCGGAGACAGCCAGAGAGAGGAGGAGGAGGTTGGTGGGAGTGTGGAGCTGCCTGGAGGGAGAGAACAGCATCACTGTGAATATTATATGCATCAATTTATTACTAATTAAATTTTGCAAATATCAGTACATGTCTGTAATAAATGTATTTTGCAAAGCTGTTAATGAAAATGGTCAATAGTCAAGTTTTCCAGTGCAAATCATGAAAGCATGTTAAAATCAAAACATTAGTCTCTGCCTGAAGTGGGAGATGGAGACGATGACCAGCAGGTTGAGAATCGCAGTGAGCAGAGACATGCAGGAAACTAGAACATAAATGAGCATTGCCTCTGTGTGAGGACGAGCGTATTTCTTGCAGGAGGTGTTGAGGAGATGTGGAAAGCAGAGTTCAGGCTCCTTCAGTGTCTCCATCATCAGAGAAGAGAAGCTGCTGAGGACTCACAGCTTCCTGAGCAGAGCTCTGCTCCTGTAACTCATTTATCAGTGTCTCTCTGAGTCGTCTCACCTCTACTCCCGGTCTCTCTCTCTGACCTCCCTCCCTCATTCTGACATCGTCATCCTAATTTACATTGTCTATAGTACGAAAAGGTTAATGTTTGCCTATCGTGACCGATGCACATGGTAACTACGACATACTAGCATTGCCTTCATTGACCCTATGACAGGACTATTAGACTGTTCTACTTCCTAATCCTTAGCCTCTTTCACAAACACACAGAGGCTGTTCCTGGACTCTGGCCGCGAACTGTGGCAACCAGTCACGCCACCGGGGGTGCTCCTGTTGTTCAGTTTTGTTCCCTGTAGTGATGTGACATGCGCAAAAGAATTGGCTCCGAGAGACGATGCTTCTTAATCAATCAGAAGAGCTGGCTCACATCGAGTGAAAGCCGGCTCCCAGTTTTTCCTTTTTCGCTGCTTACCTCAGTGTTCACCCTGAGCTCTGCTCAAGGTAGAACTTTGTTTTGATTGGTCAGCAATGGCAAAAACAGGGCAGATACTCACCAAGAAAGGAAATCAGATCAATTCATCTAAGCTGAGGCATCTGACTTTTTTGAATGCCAGCCTTTACTGAGGACCATAATACTATTTGCTTCAGTTTGGTTCTGTTCTGTGGATGTGTTCATGCAGTTCGTTTTTGTTAATTTGTGCAAAAAAGTGTTTGCTTAAAATAGTAAACAAAAGGTAGAACTGTTTTTTTTAACAGAATGAATGCACAAAATTAGGCAATTATAAGGTTGTTATAAAACTATTTTACTTGAGTTTGGTTCTAGTTCTGTTCTGTGGATTTATTTGCAGTTTTGTTCAATAAAATGTGAGCCGGCTCTTCTTTGGGAGCTGAGCCGAAAGAGCTCTCTGAAAAGAGCCAAACTTCCCATGACTAGTTCACTGGCATCTTTGTTGGTACTTGTTGTTCTTGTGGTCATCAACATCACTTCTTGTTTAGTCCTTGAGTGATTGTAGTTTCACCCATTTAGTATTTAAGATCCTAGTTTGAGCAGTCTTTGTCAGTTTGTGTTACTATGTTGGTGCCTACTCAGTTCGTCTGTTTGCTGGTTTGTGCCACTGTGTCTATTGTGTTGCTTTCGCCTTTAGTTCGTACCGTGCTTGTTCTTGTCTATGTTACATGTTTAGCCTCATTGTTTAAATAGTGTATCTTAGTTCATGTTTATTACTTTGTGTTCATTAATTGGTTGCCTGATCATTTCTTTCTTTCTCCCCTCTCTGTGTTTGTAGTATGTATTTATATTTGATAGTGCAATAATTGTCAAAAAGTATCAGTATTGGTATCAATATCGGCAATACTGGTCCAGTATTTACTTGGTATCAGATAGACTCTAAACTTTGCAGTATCGCCCACCCCTATGTCACAATAAATCACAATGCCTTGTGTTTTTATGCCTCATGTTCGGATCTTGCGCTGTGGAAACAACCTAGACATTCATGAAGACCCTCCTGAAAGTCATTAATTTTGTGTCCCCTTTTTTGGGATTCACAGACCTTTCTAGAACAAATTTGTGAAACATTCATGATCCACAGGAAACTAACCTTATGTTGTTTACTGTTCACTAGACAGATGAAAGACCTGATGCTGTGATCAGTCCGTTCATATGGTTGATAGGGGTGGGAGGATCAATCCTAATATCGATAATATCGATACCAACGGCAGTATTGATATCCTTACCTTTCCTGTCTGCACCTCTAAGTGCCTGTGTGTAAGCGGTGTGCCTGTGCGCCGTATAGCAGAGTGAAGCAGGCACACACACAACACGCCCCTCCACCCATTTGCTTTGAGATCTCACGTGACTCAGCGACTTAGGCCGGCAAACAAACAAGCAGGAGGACACAGACGAAGAACAAAGATGGAAGCAAAAAAAAGTAGCAGAGTGAGGTTATATTTTCAAGACAAAAATGAAACAACATCAACCTGTACAATCTGCAAAAAGGGTGTTGAATACAGTGGCAACACCACCAAATTATTTTATATATTTATATTTACTGTTGAACTTTATTAAATGAAAACAATTTGAAAACCAAACACCTGAAAGTCATGAAAATGTACTTATATTTGATAATGCATTAATCCAGGTCCAGTATTTACTTGGTATCGGATCGACTCCAAAGTTTGCAGTATCGCCCACTCCTAATGGTTAACCCTTGTTTAAAGACGTGTCCAGTTAATGTTTCACTTGTCACTGACAGTGTGGTTTGTGGTAAACAAAGTGAAAAGTGGGGGTTTAGTAATAAATGCAATACTGATTGATGTGAAGTCATCATGTGAGCATGGAGCCTCTGATTCTGAAGGCTGCTAGAGACAGTGCCTGAGAGACAGAAAATTACAGAAGACAAGGAGAATCAGCAGAACAAACAATATTAATCATTTCACATAGTCAGAGTTTTAACTTGAAAACAGTTTTTTTATTATATTTAATAATTATATTCAATTTTTTTGCAATCATTATATTTAAAAACGATCTACTTTATACAAGTCTCTCTGGACTTAGGCTGCAGTATCTGTAAAGTAATAATGAGTTTAACAGATTTTCTAAACCAGGGGTAGAGAAAAGTATAAATCACAGGGTTCAGACAAGAGTTCGACAAAAGCAGAAAAACTAAAAAGTCATTAGTTGAAGTACCGATTGTGATGTTATATCCAGAGAGAGACAAACAGTAAGGAGGAAAGTAACACATGAGAAAGACAACAACCGTCACACCAAGAGTCTTTGCTGCCTTGATCTCTGATTTCCTGACAGTCACAGTCAGTGAACGGTGCAGTTTAACAGCTGTAACGTGGGAGCGCATGGAACGAGCCTGAGACACAGCCACCACAAACACCCTCACATACAGGATGATAATGGCTGAGATGGGAATGATGAAGCTTAGGACAAAATCAAGAGCTCCATTAATGTTAATCACACATTCACCATAACAGGAGTTAAACCTGCCTGGTTGCTTTAGGTTGTCATTTAAAATCATGAAACTGTACATAACACAATAAAGCCAACACAGCAGGACACAGCGTTTAACTGTTTTATGAGAAAATTTTGTAGAGTAGCTCAGAGGGTCACAAATGGCCATAAAACGATCAACTGAGATCAGCACCATGTTCACCACTGAGGCAGAAGTAGTGATATACGGTACAAAGAAATATAAAGTGCACATCACGTCACCTAGAAACCAGCAGGGTTCTAGAAAGAGGATCTGAAACGGCATCACGATGAGACCCACAAGGAAATCAGAGACAGCCAGAGAGAGAAGGAGGAGGTTGGTGGGAGTGTGGAGCTGTCTGGAGGAAGAGAACAGCATCACTGTAAACATTACAAACCTAAAATTATTATTAATACAAAACATTTTCTAAGCAACAATGAAAATATGCACATATTAGTAAAACAGTGACTCTGTAATACATTTGTGCTTGCAAGTTGTAAATGAAAATGTTCAAAAGTCAGGTTTTCCAATGAGACTCACTACAACATGTTAAAGTCAAAACATTAGTCTCTGCCTGAAGTGGGAGATGGAGACGATGACCAGCAGGTTGAGACTCGCAGTGAGCAGAGAGATGCAGGACACTAGAATATAAATGAGCATTGCCTCAGAGTGAGGACGTGCATGTTTCCTGCAGGAGGCATTAAGGCGATGTGGAAAGCAGAGTTCAGGCTTCTCCAGTGTCTCCATCATCAGAGGAGAGAAGCTGCTGAGGTCTCAGCTTCATGAGCAGAGCTCTGCTCCTGTAGCTCATTTATCTGTGTCTCTCTGTATCATCTCACCTTCCTCCTGCTCCTCCTTATTCCCAGTCTCTCTCTTTCTCTCTCTCTGACCTCCCTCCCTCATACTACATACAGGATGATGTTGGTTTGTTTTCACTTATGCACATGGTACTGTAACCTAGTAAATGAGGACAAACTAGAAATAACTATGTGACCTCCTTAAAACCCACGGACAGTTCTGTACAGTTTTTATTGATCACTTTGACCTGTTTAACGAAACTAGTTCCCACTCAGTTTTCATCATCACTATTTCAGCAGAGCATCAGACACATAACGGTAGCAAAATGTAAACCTGATGTTATTGGATTGACAGATCAGTCAATCCTCCCTTTTGCCACTCCCTCAATGATAAAACAAAGCAGTTCTTTACCTTAACTGATGGATTTAGTCTTTCTTCTGAGCACTCCTTACGTATCAAACAAAATCCAGCGTCGACACATTAAAACATTACATTTTAAAGAAACAAGCAGAATTATAAATAAATACACAACATAAAACAGATGCAAAATAAACATACCTCACCACACACATCAGAGGGAATGGTTACAAATCATCAAAAATAAAACAATGTAAAACTTTCACTTTCTTGTGCCGCCTTTACCTTCACTTGTCTCCACATACTTCTCACTTGTGCACCAGCAAACATGTCCGGCGGAACACAAACTTTGTTCCAGGTCCGTGTTAACATTTAAATACAAACACAAAAAATAAAGATGACTTCACTTGATTTATGTCAGTTAAAATCCCAACAAATCACAATGTTTGAACAATTGAACCTTCACTTAACTCTTGAAGACCATACATAGCATATACAGTACCTGAAAAGCAAGTATAACCTTTACTCTGCTTCAAACAGTAGAACAATCTTTTATTTCACTGCTGAATCTTTCTCTTTGGACTAGTTTTATTGTGAAGCGTTCTGCTTCTTGTCTTTCTTCAACATTTGTGCCTTCATTTACCTAAGATTTCAGTTCCTTAATCTGTTGAGCTAAGCAATTGAGACTAGCAATAGCCTTAATGTCTCTTTTCCAATCAGAAAACTTTGTCAGAAGATCTAACAACTACCTGTCCTCCTTTGCACTGGCTTCAAGCACCTGCATCTTTCAGTGTTCTGGATGATTGTCATTGACTTTTTCCACTTCCACTTCACTTGTGTGTAAATCCTTTTCCCACAAAAAGTCTGTGTCAGTGGGCCAGTTTCAAGCAATAGGCTCATCTGTCGTTAGTCCTCTGGATGCATGATCTGCAGGGTTATTTGCCAACTGCACATACGTAATGCCATTGCTGTGAATCTGTGCTTGACTTAATTCTTTGGACTTGATTTGCCACAAACACATTAAAATACCTGTGTCATTATTTAGGTATTCAAGGACTACCTTTGAGTCAGTCTAAAAAATGTTCTTGAAGATCATACAGTTCATGTTCTTCTCTGAGAACAACACTGCTGTTACAACTGTCGCAGAAAGCTCTAGACGTGGTACCATGGTTACCTTAGTAGGGGCAACTCGTGCCTTTTCCATAACAAAAAAGCAAGGGACTTCTTTATTAGCATTAATCGTTTAAGGTACAGTACGTACACCCCCCCCCCCCCCATAACCTGTGACACTCGCGTCTGAGAAATGATGTAGCTCATATTGCTTAACCTCAGCGAAGCTTGCTGGTAAGTCAGATTTTTTGATCTTCACTTTGGACAAATTCTGAAGATCAAGCAGTCATGACATTTACATTTACCAACCTTCTCTCAACACAGTTTCTGTAGAACTTGTTTTCCCCTTGGGACAAACAGTACTAAGAAACGGGTCATAGACGGAAGCTACTGGAGACGATATTCCTCTTCTGGTTAGTGGGTGTCCCTTGACAGTAATTCTGAGCTGAAAGTCATCAGAAGATATGCACCACTCAACACCAAGAGCTCTCTCACAAAATGTCTCTCCCAGTGCCATGCCCAGGATTTTAACACTATCAGCACATTCTTTCTCTGATGCTGATTCCAATACAGGCTTGCTGTTGGAACCAACTTTACAGTATAGTTTCGTAGTCTAAGCTTGACTGTTCTGCAGAGAGGCTTCCTTAATGAGTTGGATTGCCTCAGCATCAGACATAACACTCAATAATCTGTCGTCAATGTAAAAAGTTAAAATTTAACAGTGCTTTAACTGAACTCATCGTGACACTGACTGGCTAACCAGCCCAAAGTTGGTACACCAGGTGACGAGATTCTAGATCATCATCCTCCCACCTTAAGAACCTTAAATAGTCCGGGTCTTTAAGCCTGACCTGAAACTGATGGAACATGCATTCTAAGTCATACATGACAGCTATGGGTCCCTTACAAACCCCACAAAGAACTCCCACCAAGTTATTTGTAATGTCTGAAGATGGTTATTCAAGGAAGTGTCTTGAAACCTTACGGCGCAATAAAAGAGTACTCGTATCTTCCCTGGCTTTTGAGGGTGATATATGCCATGATGAGGCTGGTTTGTTGTTTTTTTTTTTTTTTTTGTTCTGTCCAGCAGTTAAGCAAGCAGCATATATTACGCTGAATGCCATATTGTGATGGACAGCTTTGCTTTAACAAGAAGAGTATATATAGAATATATATACTCTTCCTGATTTATGGTTTATTTAATGGTTTATTTAGCTAATCCAAAATGTGTGTGATGTTGCTGTGTTGGTGGACAGGTTAGGTTTCTGCTTTAGGGTGTGTATGCGGGAGGGTGGGGGGGAGGGGGGATAAGGGGTGACACTAGCTGTTGAAACCAAGCAAATCTGTTAAGTAAACAATCGGAGCAAAAAAATAAATAAATAAGAAGCATGGATGTACCTTAGGCTAACACATTCATAACTAAACAATTTTTGTACTGTGGTTTACCTTGGAGATTAATACTAATACCAATAATAGTGCTAAGGTATGTGCACATACTAATACAAACATATACATACAATATACATACATATGTGCATTATTATACATATCCCATACTACTTAATAAAAGTCATGACATACAACACCACAAATTCCATATTCACACATTATTCATATCGGTAGTGATAAGTATCAATAATACTTACAGTTGGATTTGGAAAGTGTCCCACTACAAGGTTAGTAAGGCTGTAGCTTATCATTATTCACCCAAAGGGTGAGGCAGACGTTGGTGCATGAACAATGCCACTTGTGGAAGCCAGGATGATGTGAGGGGCTCCGCCACTACGCCCATCCAGCAAGCAGAGGAAGGAATCCTAGCAGCCAGGGAGCCCACACACCTTCAGTTCCAGGAGGGCAGGTGTTGCGACCCAAGCCGCCCACACAGAGCCCCCCAGGCAGAGCTGCAGCAGCCACAGAGACAGCACCCGAGGCCAGAGTGGGCCACCGGGGGTCAACGCTGTCCGCCCCATGAGAACCAGGGGCAAACACTCCCCCCGGCGGGAGGGTCGGCCTGAAAGAGTAGAGCCCGAGGACCCACGGTCCGTAGGGAGCCCGCCAGAAGATGCCCCCGCGCCCAGAGTGGGGCCCGCCCCCAGCCCACCACCCCCACACGGGCGGAGCGGGGCCTACCCCATCGGCCCGACCTCATCCCCTGGCGCTACAGCGGCCTGCAGCACAAGGCCAGCAATTGGTGGGGTCAGCAGAAAAGAGACCACCCAGGCAGACGATCATCGTACCCCGGGCGAAAAACCGGACCCCCCACACTTCAACCGCACCACAGGCATACCAACTCACACAAACACAGACGCATACACCCATCCACATGTGCAACACACATCATCACATCAACACACACACACACACCATAGACTCTCTCACAACAAACTAGTCAATCATACGTGAACCAATGCACTCTCAGATACATTCTCCCACCCACACCATTCGCTTGATCACATTCGTGGGGAGGGTAGGTCTCCGGCCTGCCGTCCATGTGGCCCCAGGCAGGGACCGCAGCTCCTCCCGAGCCCCGACCAACCCCCCCAACCCGGGGGAGGCAGAGGGCAGTAGAAATAGGTACCCCAGAACCCTGCAACCCAGCTTGGACGTGAGTGTGTGGAACTAAAGTGCACTGAAGGTGGGTGACACCTCCAGGAGCACAACCGCTGGCTGACGGTGTGTCCCCCGGACAGTGCCCCCCCTCGCCCTAAATGTCTTTTTGCAGTTAAAACTGGGTGGTGATCTCTCCATCAGGGCCAGTGGCCGAGGCCACAACTGGCCTGAGCCCCAGGCCCCAGTGAAAGAGCCCACCCCCGGCCCTAAATGTATGTGTATGTAGCTAAGTATGAGGAACTTTGGGAGATACCCAGTTCTCCGGGGGGTCCAGCAGACAGAGCCATCAATGGGAAGTCTACTGGCCCCCCCGGAAGGAGCCCCCAGATTCCTGGACAAGTGTGTATGACTAATGCAATTAAAACTGCAGAGCATCCCACTTGGAAGGGACGGAACCACTTCCCAGTAGCCCTGGTCCCTCCACTTGCAGACCTAAGTGGATGAATGCGGAGAAATGTAGTTGGGAAGCAGAGCACCAGGGTCCGCAGAGCCAGGTTCCCGACTGGCTCTGCTACCTATCCCACCCCCGCCCCACAACCCCCAGCCAGGAAGGGACAGCCGAGACCCAGGGACCGCAGTACTACTGCCCAGGCGCCACACGCAGCACAGCCAGAGCCATCCTCACCCTTCTTTCACACTTACCCATTCTCTCGCTCAAGTATGCCCACGCTCGCCCCGTGTAGTGTGACACTCAAACCCACACACATACTCTGCGGTTGTGCATTGAGGGCCAGCCTCCGCCCAGGGCCCAATGAAGGTTCTAGCCTGAGTAGTCCGCCAACCCCCCCTGCAACAGGCCCGAGCAGTTACCAGAGGGCGTCGGACCGCTAGGGCAGGCAGCGCCCCACCCGAGCAGGGGCAGCGCCCCAGGGGAGAGACACCCCTCCGGGCACAGGCAGGCACCCCCAGAGGGAGTCCCCCGGACGCAGGTTACCCAGGTCTCCACCCCCAGGTCCGCCCCCGCACACCGGCAGGGAGGCCCGCCTCCGGCTCCCCGGAGACAGGCACACGCCAACCCTCAAAATGGTCCCACCCCGGCACAGGGCCGCCGGTCCCAGCAGCCACCACACCCCCACCGCAGGGGACCCATGCGGCCAGCCCTGAGTCCACCAACCCGTCCCGGTTCCTTAGGCAGGCAGGCACCACCAACCACCAGTCACCCCCCCACCACTGTGCCAGACATGACGCAGCACCCGAGCCCCACGCATCCTTACCTGGAAATGGAATCAATCAGAGTATAGTTTTGGTCATTGATTTGATGAAGCAGACAATGTGTCTAAGGTGGTATAATCTAACAAGCTGTTCAGGTATTGAGTAATGCTTAATTTTTTTTTAGTTTTCCAGTTCATGAGGATGATTTTCTTTGCGACACAGAGGGCAGAAAGAAGTGTGTGTGATGAGTTTGTCTCTAGATCAAGCCCACTTAGATCTCCTAGAAGACAAAGTGCAGGGGCTGCTGGGATTGGACAGCTTAACTGGGTTGACAGGTGTTCACATACTCTTTGCCAAAATTGCTGCACAGGTGAGCATGACCAGAATGCATGTAGGAATCTATCTGCTGTGTTATCTGTACAGTGAGGGCAAATATTTGAGTTTGTGAGACCCATTTGGAACATCCTTTGTCCTGTATAGTGAGTTCTATGAAGAATTTTGTATTGTATTAGTTGTAAATTTGTATTTTTTGTCATTCTGAATAAATTAGAACATATGTTATTCCAGAACGTGTAATTAGTGGTGATATTGAGATCAGCTTCCCATTTAGAGATCGGAAGGCTCACTGTCTGGTCTACATTGGAAATTAAGATATAGATTTTGGATACTGTCCTTTTCCCTGATATATCAATAAATCGCTCTATTACTGGTGGTGGTTGCATGTGGATGGCAGTATTCTTACTTTTTGCATTAAGTATTGACTTTAGTTGTTGGTATTCTAAGAAATTGGCACTAGTGATTTCATAGTGAGACACTAGTTCTTCAAAAGAGGTAAACTTGTCTCTTGTGAAAACATGTTTCAGATGTGTTATCCCTTTGATATGCCAAGTTGGAAAGTGTATTGCCTTTTTGTTTTGTATGATGTCTGGATTGTTCCAGAGAGGTGTGTTTTGGCAAAGAGTAAGCGAAGACCCATTAATTTTAAGAAACTCCCACCAGGCTTGCAGAGATGCTTTTATGCTAATGTTCTGGTAACAACTATGATGTTTGATTTTGGTGCTGATAAAGGGCAGATCTGCAACTTTAATATTTCCACAAAATGTTTGTTCAATGTCTATCCAGGAGGAGTCTGCTGGCATGGGTTTTATCCATTTGTGGACATGGTTCAGTCTATTGGCAAGAAAATAGTGGTGGAAGTTACTGTAGGTAGTTCTAGGCCGCCGCAGCGTCTGGATTTTTGAAGAGTTTTTAAACTAATTCGTGGTGGCTTGGTTTTCCACAAAAACTGTGAGATGTAGGAGTCTAATGTCTTAAACCACGCCTGGGCTGGCTGAGTTGGAATCATTGAAAATATGTAATTAATTTTTGGCAGGATCATCATTTTTATGGTGGCAATTCTTCCCATAAGTGAAATGGGTAAGGACTGCCATCTTTTGAGGTTGGCTTCTATTTGTTTTAATAATGGATTGTAGTTTAGATCAATAAGCTCTGATAGCCTAGACGACAATTCAATGCCCAAGTATTTAATGTTTCCTGAATGGAGTGTGGTGGAGGAGATGTTAGTCACCTTAAGGTTAAGTGGTAGCACTATAGATTTGGTCCAGTTAATAGAGTACTCTGAAAGTCCTGAGAATTCATCTATGAGGCTGATAGTTGTAGGAAGAGACGTCTGTGGCTCAAGGAGAAACAGTAACACATCGTCAGCATATAAACTTATTTTATGATTTACTGATTTGGTCGGTATTCCAGTAATTCCTTCATGCTGTCTTATTGCTGCGGCTAGAGGTTCAATAAATATTGCAAATAGTGATGGGGACAGTGGGCAGCCCTGTCTTGTCCCTCTATGCAGATTAAACCTTGGTGAGATCTGGTTGTTTGTTCTGACTGCAGCGTTTGCTGAGTTGTATAATATTTGGATCCAGTCTATGAATGTTTCCCCAATGCCGAATTTGTGCAGAGTGGCTAAAAGAAACTTCCAGTTTACTCTATCGAAAGCTTTTTCTGCATCTAAGGAGACGATGGCTGTCTCTAGTTTATGGATGGTGACATAATCAATTAAATTAATTAGTCTGTTCATATTGTTTGTTGACTGTCTACCTTTAATGAAGCCTGTTTGATCAGAGTGAATTATATATGGAGTGATTTTTTCTAATCTTCTAGCAAGTGCTTTACACACTATTTTTAGATCTACATTTATTAGTGAAATTGGTCTATAACTCGATGGGAGTGTAGGGTCTTTCCCTGGTTTTTGGAGCAGGCTTATGAAGGCAGAATTCATATTTGTGGGTAATGAATGTTGTTGTTTAATTTCAGCTAACATTTTGTAAAAGCTGGGTGCCAGCATGGACCAGAACTCTTTATAAAATTCAGTTGGGAATCCATCTGGTCCTGGAGCTTTTTTATTGGGCATCTCCTGCAGAGCTTCATGTAGTTCTGCCAAAGATAACAATGAGTCTAGAGTTGTAAATTGTTCTTCATTTAGCTTTGGCAGTTCTAGTTTATTCAGAAACGCCTCTATGGCTGAGGTGGGTGGATCTATTTGGGACGTATATAACTCTTGGTAAAAGTTTTTAAAGGTATCATTTATTTCATGGGGATCACGAGTAATGTTGCCTTCCTTATTAGTTATTGAATGGATGATTTGTTTCTCTTTATTATTTTTTAATTGGTTAGCTAGAAATTTACCACATTTATTAGCATGGTCAAAGTTCTCCCAGCGTAATTGGTCTATCTGAAACTGAGTTTTGCAATCAATTATATTATTTAATTTCAGCTTTAGATTCTTTAGGTCTTCTAGGACATCATTGGTTGGAGAGGCTGCATATTTAATCTCTAGAGATTTTATTTTTTGCTCTAATTCTAATTCAAGTAACATGTCCTTTTTTTTCTTGTGTGATGAATATGAAATAATTCTACCGCGAATAACTGCCTTCCCAGTCTCCCAAAGAACACAGGGTGAGATTTCCGGTGTATCGTTGATTTCTATAAAGGTTTTCCATTCTCTCCTGACATAACTGATGAAGTCTTGATCATTGAGTAATGATGTATTAAACCTCCAATTCCTGGTTGATGGTGTGGCTGTCTTAATCAACGAAATGGACATTGGTGCATGATCACTGATTGTGATAGAGTGAATATTGGTGTCAGAGACATCTTGTAAGACTGAGTTATTTACTAAAATATAATCTATACGGGAGTGAGAGTGGTGAAACTGGTGAGAAAAAGGTATATTCCCTGGATGTAGGATGAAGAGAACGCCATGTGTCACAGAGACCAAAGTCATCCATGTACTGTTTTAAGGTCTGTACTGATTGCCAGTTCCTGTTGCTCACAGCTTTGCTTAGCCTGTCCAACTCTGGGTTAAATACTAAATTAAAGTCCCCTCCTACTATAAGTTTGGAACCAGAGTGAGCAGACAGTGATGTGAAGAAGCTGTGAAAGAAAGAGGGGTCGTCAGCATTAGGGCCATACACATTAGCTATGCAATATTCAATGTTTCCTATCAAGATATTAATGATTATATATCTCCCTTCTGGATCTACAATGGTATCGTTATGCGTAAAGTTAATCTTTTTATTTATCAGGATGGCGACCCCTCTTTGTTTAGAATTGTAACCGGCTAAGTAAGCATGTGGGAACTCTGCTGATGCCAGAGTGTAATTTATAATTTTGGGAATATGAGTTTCCTGTAGTAAAACAATGTCTGCTTGTAGGGTTTTCAAATGGTTAAATATTTTAAATCGTTTCTCCTTCTTATTGATTCCACGTACATTCCAAGTGACAATCTTCAGTGGTGTCATATCTTACCTGACTGCTGTGGATCACTAGTCTTGTGTGTATGTAGTGTGACAGACTTTAGGTGTGTGGCTAACCTTAAGTACCTGTGTATTCTGAGTTGTGTGTTACCTATGTATGTGCACGTGTTTCCCCTGTGCAGTAGATGTTTGTGTGTGGCTGTTGGAGGGCTACATAGCTGGCTGACTACGTGGAAGAAGAATAGAGAAAAGGATGTAGACAGTGTGGAGTGAAAGTAGGTGAAGGAAAAAGAGTAAAGGGAAGGAAAATTAAAGTGAAAGGAAAGTGAGTGATTACGTATGGTGAGCGCTTTGCAAAGTGAGTGAGTGAGTGACATTAGAATGACAGTAAACATTTATATGAAACATCTGCGAGAGAACGAGTTTGAATACTGGATGTAAAGTTATAACACATAGTTGCATTGCATCTATTGTTTTTTTTTTAACAAACCTTTTATATTAAACCATTGTTTTTACATACCACCTGCTAGTACAGCCACGGAGTTGCTTCCCGGTCCCGGTAGAGCTCTCCGTTGACGTACAGTTTGTCGACGCTGATGACAGCCCTGCAGCCTTCTGCCATGAACCTCTTACGGATGGGGAACAGTCGGCGGCGGCGGTCGAGGATCTCCTTGGGGAACTGGTCGTTGACGCTGTAGTCGGTTCCCTTCAGCTGTCTGCCCCGGCTCTTAACCAGTTCCTTCGCCTTAAAGTCATGAAACTTGGCAACGATGGGTCGGGGGCGCTGGCCATCCGGTCGTCTTCCTCCAAGTCTATGCGAACGGTGGAACGCCATCTTGTCGACAACTTCCGCTGGAATCTTCATCTGTTGTTTAATGAAGTTTTTAATTGTGGTTTCCGTGTTTTCCTCCGCCTGTTCTGGAATCCCCGAGAACACCAGGTGGTTTGTTGTTTAATAATTCGTCTGGGACCTTTTCTGCCTCACCATGAGTTATGAGGTCTTTCATGAAGTTCTTATAGTTTGTGTGGTATTTGCTGGTCTACAGTATCTTGAGCCTGTGTTTTGAGCAGATTCCTCCAGCCCTAGTTCTTGTTGGTCCGGAAGCGACCATTGCAGCCCTAGTTCCTGTTGTACTGGAAGTGAACATTCCAGCCCTAGTGACAATGACTCAGTACCAGTTCTTGTTCTTGTTTCCGTTGTTTGCCTAGACCTTTGCCTGTGTTTGATTTACTTGTTTTCGGCCACTGCCTGCCTTACCACGATTTTGCCTGCTGTGTTTTTGAAATGGATGCTATTAAAGCCTTCTTCATTCAAGCTGTCTCTCATGCTGTGCAAGTGGGTCCTACATCCTTCGCTCCTGCTCAGTTTCTGAAAGAACAATCTGGCCACGCTTGGGCCCAGCCAGCCCCAGCCTGTTGGTAATCCAGTTTCCAGTTATTTTATTTTTGTTATATGTATTGTTTTTGTGCCATGGATTTCATCTAGTCAGAGTTGACCACAGACTTTCAAAATTGTTACGGAGCACAGCTGAAAGCTTTCACTAAAGTGCAAACCCCGGAAGCCTGGTTGAGTGTGGTAAACATACCCTTGTTCCCCAGTTCTTGCTTCAGTTTCCCGACTGGACCCTGTCCATGCTTCAGCTCCAGCCCAGTCTACAGGCCCAGCCCTAGTTTTCAGCTCAGCCATGTTATGCTCAGGCTCAAGCTATGCCACATCTAGCTCAAGACCCAGCCCTCGTCCCTGACGGCCCAGTAAAGCAGATCCCTCCAGCCCTATTTCTTGTTGGTCCGGAAGCGACCATTGCAGCCCTAGTTCCTGTTGGTCTGGAAGTGAACATTCCAGCCCTGATCCTGATAACCCTCTTTCCTGTGGCGGACCCAAGAGGATGCCTTCTGACCCTGTTTCCTGTGATGGTCCTGAGAGGACGCCTTCTGACCCTGTGTCCGGTGGGAGACTCGAGAGGTTTGGGGTCACGCCGCTGACTGCACCCAGTGGCTTCTCATCAGTTCCTGTCCTGTCCTCTGGTCTTTGTCTAGCTCCTGGGGGGCACCATTCCTGTCTCTTCTGCTGTAACATGTCAAGGTAACTTCCCCGGAGTTCCTGTTGGTAGCACCTCGGCTGGTCAGCCCCTCCCCTTGGCTCCTGCATCTGCAGAGGTTTCCTCATGGGTTCCTGTCCTGCCGCTGCTCTGTTCTGCCTTCCAAGTCCTGGTCTGGCAACTTGTTCTTGCTCACCTGTCTCAAGCCTTTGCCGTCATCTTGCAGCTAAGCTCTACTGTTCTACTGCATCTGGTGGTCCAAGCGACTCCCCCTGGTCGCTCTGTGCTCCGCTGCCGGACTGATGGCCTCGCCTTCAGCTGCAATGGTGGTGCTGTCTCATTCGTCAACGGCCCCCTCAACTCTCCTGTCTCCTTTGCAGCTCTCCGCCTGGAGGATATTGTCACTTCCTATGGGCCTCTGGACGCAACTTGTTACGACATCAGCCTCCCAGAACTTAACATTTAGTCCTGGGAACTAAAGGTGCTGTCCTGGATGTCCTGGATGAAGGGAGTCAAAGACTCTCCTCGTCTCCACCCTACTTGAGAGGATGGTTTGGACTTCCTTCCCCTTGGTTATGAACTGTTCATAGACTCACTCTTGTATCTTCTCTTACTTGAAATTTGAAACTGGGCGTTCTGAACCACTACTTCAGTAATGTACAGATCTACAGCTGTCCATGAGCTGGACTGTCAATCCTTCTATAGTGGTCATAAATATTGCTCAGCTCAGATTCCTCTTACTGAATGCTGCTAATATGTTCCTGCAGAATTTTACTGGGATCCTGTCCCATCACAGATTTCTTTGCAACCTTGGTCAGAGCTTTCCATCTTTCATAAATACTGTCAAAGCGTGGAAGGAGAACCACTAGCGTCTCCTTTTTCTCTTAATGTTCAAGTTCTTTTCACTTCTCCTCTTTAGGCAGTGTTGTTGGTAGAGGAACATCTGACTAGTGTACCTCTTGTTCTAAACCAACTAAGGCTCTCTCAGTGTCTATGGTTGCCTGAGACATCTTAATTACTAGAAACTAAGTCACAGTCTAAATGGAATTAACCAGCATTAATTTAGCACTATTCAAGCAACCAAGACAAGTTAGCAAGTTACTGTTTCTAAATATTTCCTTTTCATAAGGTAAATAACAAAATGACAAACTATATAACAGAGTAACAAGTTATGGCACTTAATTAAACTTAATTGACCGACCCTTTAATAACAACATTTAACTTAAAAAAATACTACGATTACGCTTAACTGTCCGAACGTAACTTAGATTACGGTCCTAACGTTTGAGATTCTTGTTGACGATGCGTCGGGAGTCTTGCAGGAAAGGAGTAATTCGGCAGGTCTGATTTCGACTTTCGGCTGCTTCGCTTCAGCTTGCTGCAGGTGCGACCTAGACTTTCAGCACTTGTGTTCAACAACTGCAATCGAGTTTGACTGTCACGCCCCCCAATGACACAACAAAGCAGTTCTTTATCGTCACTAATGTATTTATTCTTCCTTCTGAGCAGTTGTTGCTCCTTATGTATCGAACAAAATCCACCATCGAACTATGACATACGGTAAAAACATTACATTTTGAAAAAAACAAATAGAATTATAAATAAATACACGACATAGAACAGATGCAAAATAAACACACCTTGCTGGCTGCAAGGGAATGGTTATGCATCATCAAAAACGATCTTTTTTTACTTTCTTGTCCTGCTTACAGTACACTTTCACTTCTCTCCACATGCTTCTCACTTGTGCACCAGCAATGTCTGGGCAGAACACAAACTGTGTTCTGGGTCCACGTCAACAATTAAATAAATATCAACACACAATAAATATTCAAATAAAAATAAGCAGTTAAAGCAAAACAGTTAACACCGATGTCATTCAAACAGTCTCAGTTTTTTTGATTAAAGAGTTTAATTTTAGAGTTAAATTTAATTTGCTCTGACCCGCTTCAAGAGACTTACAGATTCAATTCGTCTTCTTTGATGGTAGATAGTGACAAGTAGAACCTGAAGCTGACATTAAATCCATAGTGCTTCAAGATGGCGGCTAAGACACATGCTGCAGCTTCTCCCTCTCCTGAAACTGTTTTTTAATTTTTGAATGTCTTGGTCACATCTAAAGTGCACATTCAATTACAGCCAACCTTTACACAAACAAAATTGCCAAAGTGGAAATAGACTCCAGACTTGATGAAAAGCTCAGAAGTAAGGACAACTCAAATTCACTGCTCCTCTGCTGGCCCCTGCTGCCCTTGGACCCACAGTTGAAGCACCATGGACGATGTGAAAGAAAGCAAAAGAGGGGTAAGTGTGGAGGAAGAACGATCAGGCTAGCGGTCAAAAAAGAGCAATTTTATTTGTGTTTATTCTTAAATAGGGGAAAATTTAGTTCAAGCACAATTAATTTATAGTTGTTTATGTAAACACTCAAACACAAACATTTATGATCAACAGGAAACTATGTATAAGTAAATAAAAAACATGTTTACTGTTCACTAAAGAGACAAGACAATTGATGCTGTGATGAATCCATATTCCATATATGAAGAGGTGTATAGTTTACATGTTTCAGTTACTGTAGTCAGTGTTTTGTGATTAACAGAGTGACATTTTGCATAGTCAAAGTTTAATATTTACAGATCCAGTCCTTCTACTTTACACAGGCCTCACTGGATTTGGGCTGCAGTATCTGTAAAGTAAGAATGAGTTTAACAGATTTTCTAAACCAGGGGTAGAGAAAAGAATAAATCACAGGGTTCAGACAAGAGTTTGATAAAACTACAAAAAGTAAAAAGTCATTAGTTGAAGCATTGATTGTGAGGTTGTATCCAGAGAGAGACACACAGTAATAAGGAATAAAACACAGGAGAAACACAACAATCGTCACACCGAGAGTCTTTGCTGCCTTAATCTCTGATTTCCTGACCGTCACAGTCAGTGAACGCTGCAGTTTAACAGCTGCAACGTGGGAGCGCATGGAACGAGCCTGAGACACAGCCACCACAAACACCCTCACATACAGGATGATGATGGCTGAGATGGGGACGATGAAGCTTAAAACAAGATCAGCTGCTCCATTTACAATAATCACACATTCACCATAGCAGGAGTTAGACCTGCCTGGTTGCTTCAGGTTATCATACAGAATAAGGAAACTGTACATAAGACAATAAAGCCAACACAAGAGGACACAGAGTTTAACTGTTTTTTGAGAAAATTTGCTGGCGTAGCTCAGAGGGTGACAGATGGCCACATAACGGTCGACTGAGATCAACACCATGTTTGTCACTGAAGAATAAATAGTGATACATGGTACAAAAAAATAAAAAGTGCACACCAAGTCACCTAGAAACCAGCAAGGTTCTAGGAAGAGGATCTGAAACGGCATCACGATTAGACCAACAAGGAAATCAGAGACAGCCAGAGAGAGGAGGAGGAGGTTGGTGGGAGTTTGTAGCTGCCTGGAGGGAGAGAACAGTATTACTGTGAACATTGCTGACACTGAATTATTACTAATTCAAAATAATTTCCTAGCCACAGTGAAAATCAGTAAAACAGTTTCTTAGTAATAAAATTGGTTTTACAAGCTATCAATGAAAACATTTTCCAATGGCAGTCAGTACAACAACATGTTAAAGTGAAAACATCAGTCTCTGCCTGAAGTGGGAGATGGAGACGATGACCAGCAGGTTGAGACTCGCAGTGAGCAGAGACATGCAGGAAACTAGAACATAAATGAGCATTGCCTCAGAGTGAGGACGAGCATGTTTCCTGCAGGAGGCGTTAAGGAGATGTGGAAAGCAAAGTTTAGCATCCTCCAGGGTCTCCATCACAAGAGGAGAGAAGCTGCTGAGGACTCACTCAGCTTCCTGGGCAGAGTTTTGCTCATGTAGCTCATTTATCTGTGTCTCTCTGAGTCGTCTCACTTTCCTCCTGCTTCTCATTAGTTCCGGTCTCTCTCTCTCTCTTTCTCTCTCTCTCTCTCTCTTTCGCTCCGGCCTCCATCCATATTCTGACGTCATCATTGTCATTTACAGTATATTGTAAGTCTGAACAGGTTGATATTTATGTGACCTTCTCAGAACCCTTTGACCCTATGAAAGAACCTTAGACCCTATTTCTCTAGCCTCCCATAAACTCAAAGGCTATTATCTCTTTGCTGCCTGGACTGTGGCCTCAAGAAGTCTCTTCCTTAGCTTGGTGGTTTTATTTGTGTTTAACATATCAGTGATTTTATTCTTAAATCTTGTCCCACAACAAAGATTAGTTAAGAAAAAAATGTAATCACAATTAAGACATGATGGTTTATATTTTACTTCTGGTGCTGCTTCACAGCTCCTGTCCTCTTCCTTCTGTTTACTACTTTCTTTGCTCATTTGAGCCTATTCTTCTCTTGATTTTGTTATTTATATTAGTGTACATAAATCTGTACACTACTTGTATATAATTTTTCTAAGTGTGGTGCAATACAAACGCTGCTAAAAGCGACAATGTGCATCGGAGTGCACGCCGTTTACACCGTGAAGCACCTGCACAGCGCTGCAGTCCTCCCCAAGGAGAGACACGTGATCCCCGCTGAGCTGCTACTAAAAGACCTGCCGCGGACGCTGTGCTGGAAAACCACGTCCTGTATTCCAATCTGACTGAGCTTTTATAAATCCAATAGGTGTAAATTATCTTTAAGTTAAGATGATAAAATTAAAAATATATAAATTCCAGAGATTAAATTATGAATTCCAAAAGGTGGAAAAATGAACTAAAGCCACTGTAGTACGGTTCCAGAAAATTAATAAATTCCCAGAGGTGAAAAGAGGTGCAAAGCTAAAATAATCCACAGTAATAAGGTAAGGCTCCAAAAAATTAGTAAATTCCCAAAGTGTGGAAAATAAACAGCAAGATCACAAAATTTGTTTAAGTTCAGAAGGCCAGGTTGCAAGTAAGTCCAGAGCAGTAAGATCCAGGGTTGAACCACGCATTTATTCCACAGGAAAGTGACAGAAGACAGGACAGACTGAGAATTTTTGGTCACCACAACACCTTATGTACCTGTTGCTCACGGGGTGGGATTCAGCTCCCCGGACATAAGATCATCATCTTGACCTTTTAGGGTGTTTTTTACCATTACTGTATTATATTTTTACCCAATCATAATCCCAAACAAAGTGAAGACACTTGTTGCACTGCCTTTTTCTCCCAGGGCGGGGTAGCTCGAACTCAGGTTACTCTAGGTCAGGTGCTTGCAGCAGAAGCTGCACTCCTCCCCACTTACTTTATCTAGGTCAGTAAAACACACTGTAGTTTTAATGGTCTTGGTGGTACTACACTTCTGTTGCAAAACAGGGTCTCCTCCTTACACACGTGACCCAGTGCTGTTGTAGAGTAGACAGTACAGTACAGTACAGTAGGTGCTGTATTATTCTGTGACACTGTCTTCCTGAATCTCAGTATCTCAAATCACAGTAATTACTTCATAAACTTTATGAATTATTACACAACACTGTGAGCGAACAGGACTTAGGACAGCGGTAAGAGGAAGGGGGGGTTGGCTGTGTTTGTGAACATGAGATGGTGAAAGCCAGGACACTGCACCATGAAAAAGAAGCTGTGCACCAGAGATACTGAGCTATTAGCGGTGGGCATGAGGACATTCTATCGTACATATGTTATAATAAATGCTGTGTATGTCCCAACGTCCGCTAACGCTGACACAGCTTCTGTGACCCTGTCGTCAGTCACCAGCAGGCTGGCTGCAAACACTCACAGGCCCTCTTCCTGATCTTTCTCAACATCCCAACATCCCAACATCCCTACTCCGGAAAAACTCAGAGTGGAGCCCAGGACGCAGAATTGCAGTCTTACACACCTCTCTGCATGTTGTCAGTAAATGTACAGCTGCCACCCCTTCTTAGTCTTAGTTATCACATAGAGACTGTGTCTGCTTCCTGACCACCTAAACTATGCAAGTCACAAACAAATCAACTTACCAGAATTTAATAAACATCAAAACAGTTCCCCTTACAGAAAAAAGAAACAACAGTTAATAAAGTGCGGTTTATTAAATATCAGATCGTTGTTATTAAATGACTTGATAAGTGACCATCACATAGATCTGTTCTGTCTCACTGAAACCTGGCTGAAACACAACAATGATACCAGTCATGTTCAGTCACCTGCACTTGAATTTTCTCTCCCTCGTGTCTCGGGTGGTCCCTCCTGTTATGTCATTTGTCATTTGTTTGTCCCTGTGATGGTAAAGTTATTCTGTTGGTTCGTTGGACCCGTTAGGTGTCAAGTTGTATCTCTGTAAGTGAATGTTAAAAGTCTTTGTAGTCAGTCTTTGTATTTTTTGTGTTTCCACCTTGTCTGTATTTCCCAGTTGGCAGACAGTAATTTATTTAGAGTGTATAACCTGTGTGGGTGGTGCATTTAGGTTTTCCCTTTCTGTAGTCCAGTATGGCCATCTCTACGTTGAGTGGACTAGTAATCAAGTGTGAACAAGTAGTTTGGTCTAGTAAATTTAGACTTCCAAAAGTGAGGCCCAATGACTAGTGTAGTTTCCCCAGTGAGGGATTTAGTTCTGTTTGGCCCGTTCTAAAGTGGAGCGGGTCTGGTATGGTTATTGTGCTCTAAAAGTGTTCAGATGTGTTTAGCGACATCTTGTGGCAAAAGAATCTTCTTGCCACTTTGACCAGTCCAGTTTTATGTGTCATAATTAATCTCAGAGGTTAATTACTTATGATTACTTTTACATATAAATGTATTATCAAGACAAACAGGTATTATATATATATATATATATATGAACACAGCTCCCTCTTCGGGCAACAAAGTATGCCGGTCTGACAGGAGTGAGGCTGAAATATATGTAGCATAAATATGAGTTTTACACATTTTCGGAACCAGGGGTAGAAAAATGCATAAATCACAGGATTTAGGCAGGAGTTAAAGTATACCAGAAAAACAAAAAAGAGCTTAGTTAAAGGACTCATTTGGATGTTATGATCAAAGAAAGACGTAACATAATATGGACAATAACACATGAGGAACACAGCAACAACGATACCCAGAGTCCTGGCTGCTTTCAGCTCTGACCTCTGAACAGTCACAGTCAGTGAACGCTGCAGTTTAACAGCTGCAACGTGGGAGCGCATGGAACGAGCCTGAGACACAGCCACCACAAACACCCTCACATACAGGATGATGATGACTGAGATGGGGATGATGAAGCCTAGAATAAGGTCAAGAGCTCCGTTTATGTTAATCACACATTTTCCATCGCAGGACTTATACCTACCTGGTTGATTCAGGTCATTGCTTAAAAACACAAAACTACAGAAAACCGAGTAAAGCCAACACAGGACAACGCAGATCCGCACTTTGAACTGAGTTACTTTAGTAGAGTAATGCAGAGGGTCACAGATGGCCACATAACGGTCAACTGATATCAGAACCATGTTTGTTACCGAAGAATAAACAGTGATGAAGAGTAAGAAATAATATAGAACACACATTAGGTCACCAAGGAGCCAACAGGGTTCTGTAAAGGCAATTTGAAACGGCATCACAAGGAGGCCAACGAAGAAATCAGAGACAGCCAGAGAGAGGAGAAGGAGGTTGGTGGGAGTGTGGAGCTGCCTGCAGGGAGAGAACAGCATCACTGTGAATATTATAAACATCTGAAAAACCCTGATACTAACTGCAATCACTAATTATCCAATTGAGACAAAAAGAACAAACTTCACTTATTAAAATTTCAGCACGTTAGCAGAGCTAAGCTAAGTTTATCTGTGCCTGAAATGGGAGATAGAGATGATGACAAGCAGGTTGAGAACCACAGTGAGCAGAGAGACGCAGAAAAGCACACATGAGTAAATCAGCATCATTTCTGCATGAGGGAGTTTGTACTTCTGACAGGAAGTGTTGATCAGCTGAGGAAAACAAAGTTCAGCATCACCCAGGTCCTCCATTGTCAGAGAGAGAAGGAGACGCTGATTAACACATGGAGCTGCTCTGCTCTTCTTTAATTCCATCTCACCTTTCAGTCTCTACCTTGGACACTGCTCCTCCTTCTCCCTCAGCTATAGTACGCATCCAGTTCTTCATCAGAGTCTTCATCAGTGTTGTACGCCCCTTTTTTTAAGTGTTTGCTTTTGCTTTGTTGTGTTATGTAAAGACGTATAACAGTATATTAAAGTATACAAACAGTATATTAAAGTTTTCTACTAAACACAGAAACATTTCATAATATGAATGTTATGGGTACCGGGCAGCAGCACCTGTAATGCAGCTGAAATAAACGTGAACACAGGAGACACAGACCAGGTGAATCTCCTCTGCTGCATTCTCCTTAATTATCAGACACATTTTAAAATGAGAACATTATTTCAAAACTATGATGACTGATGATCACAGTAATAATTTAGTTATTCTTTACTGGATTCTGTCTTCACTTCTTAATGTTTGTAATCACACCCTGTTACACCAATCGGAGGTGACTAAACATTTAGTCGGTGTGTTCGTTCGCCAAGACAATGTCGGATTCCGTAGATTTCTCTGGACCCCCCAGTGTGACCAGCGATGACATGTCATCGCTCTACTGCTGGTTGTCTAGGTGGTGTCCAGCAAACAATGTGGACTTTGTGGGTATTTGGAGCAGTTTTGGGAAAAAACCTGGGCTGAGTAGACGAGATGGCTGTCCCCCACATTGGGTGGAGCCTTTCTACTCTCTAGTAACATGGCCATGTTGCTTAGTCTCCCTACTCTGTGAAGTAGTAGAGCCCAGGACAGAGTTTCTTACACACCTCTCTGCATGTTTTCTACAGCTGTAACCCTGTCTTAGTCTTAGTTATCGCATAGAGAGCGTGTCTGCTCCCCGACCATCTAAACTATACAGTAAATGTCACAAGAAAATCAAAAAGGAGTGACTTAACAGAATTGAATATACATTGAAACGGTTTCCTCTAACAAAACAAAGTATCAGTAAATGTGGTTTATTTAATATCAGTTCTCTCTTATCTAAATTCCTGTTATTAAATTACCTGATCCATCACATAGATCTCATTGTCTCACTAAAACCTGGCTGCAGCAGGATGAATATGTTAAATATATGTTTGAATATGAATATGAATGAATATGTTTAAATGAGTCGACTCCAAAGAGTCACAACAACTATCATGTTCCTAGAAGTACAGGTAGAGGTGGAGTAGCAGCAATTTATAATTCAGATTTGTTAATTACTTCTAATCCCAAACATATTTCTAACTGATTTGAGAGCCTCACTCTGAGCCTTTCTCACCCAGACTCTAATACCCAGAAGCCAGTTGTGTTTTGTATTATTTACCCTCCTCCTTCTCCATATTCAGAATTCTTAACTGAATTCTCTGAATTCTTATCTGACTTAGTACACAGTCATAGATAGATAGCACAGATAAAGTTATTGGAGACTTTAACGTTCATGTAGATGTTGACAGTAACTGTTTTAGCACTGCTTTTAACTCATTAATAGACACCATTTGTTTTACTCAGCATGTAAATGAACATACTCATCATTTTAACAATACCCTCGATCTTGTCCTGACATATGGATTTGAAAATTATAATTCAGTGTTCTTCCCCCAAAACCTTCTGTTCTCTGACAATTACTTATTAACTTTTGAATTTACCATAATTGACCTTGCAGCAGCTAGAAAGAAATCTTACTATAGAAGATGTTGTTTATCAGACAATGCTGTTGCCAGATTCAAACAGATGATTCCATTATCTTGAAGATCTGCTTGAAAATTCTACTGTATCATCTTTTGCCTCTTGTTTGTCTTGTAGCTACACAGAGGAGAACAGTCACCTTAGTCCTTGTGAACAGGTTGAAGATGATGCTGCAGCTTCTCTGCATTCAATGTTAGACGCAGTGGACTTCTGAAGAAGGCAGTGAATCAGAGTAGTTAGCTGCATGGTAAAACTCACAGATGCACAGCCTAAATCACAGGACCTGACAACTAGAAAGGCAGTGGCGTTCTAATAAAATAAATGTAAACTGCATTGCATGGAAGGATGGCACTTTGCACTGTAGCCACTTCAATAATTAACTCTTCCAAGTCGTCCCCTTGTCTTTTAGACCCAATCCCAACCAGATTACTCAAATAAGTTTTGTCCATAATCAGCTTGTCCATAATAAATCAAATTAAATCAAATCAAATCAACCAATCTTTACATAAAGGCTATGTACCACAAGATTTTAAGGTGGCTGTGGTCAAACCTTTAAAAACCCTACTCTGGACCCTGGAGTACCACAGGGTTCTGTGCTTAGTCCAATACTGTTCAGTCTATACATGTCTCCTCTAGGTAACAATATTAGAAAGCATTCTATAAATTTTCATTGTTATGTAGATGATATTCAGCTATATATGTCTTTGAAAGCAAATGAAACAGATCAACTAGTCAGATTTTAGAGTTGTTAAAAAGACATCAAATCCTAGATGTCCCAAGACATCCTTCAACTAAATTCAGATAAAACTGAAATTCTTATTATTGGGCCTAGAAAACACAGAGACACTATTGAGTCAGATAGCCACCCTGGATGGCATAACATTAGGTTCATATTCTACTGTGAGGAACCTTGGTGTCATCCTTAACTAGGATCTCTCTATTACATCGTACATTAAAGAAATCTCCAGAATCTTTCACCTTAGAAATATAGCTAAAATTAGAAGCCATTCTCTCTCAGACTGAGGCAGAGAAACTGATTCATGCATTTGTTACTTCTAGGCAGGCTGTAACTCCTTACTCATAGGATGTCCTAACAGCTACATAAAAGGCCAACTGTTTATTCAAAATGCTGCAGCCCGAGGGATTTAGAAAGAGAGATCACATTTTTCCTACATTAGCTTCTCTGCACTGGCTGCCTGTAAAATGTAGGATAGAATTCTAAATTCTCCTACTCACCAACACAGCACTTAATGATAAACTCCTATTTTTCTTAAAGACCTCATAGTTCCTTATGCTTATATGAATCCAGCTCCCTGTTCAGGTACGAGAAGCTGACACACTCTCCCCCTTTTAAGATCTTCCTTTTCGATAGGTTTTATAGTTGGAGATGGTTAAGATCACTGGCAATGATTGTTAGTCTTAGGAACCATTTCTTAGTTAAGCTGCAATAAACAAAGACTTTTGGAGGACTCAATTTATAGTCTGAGCTCGTCTGTTTCCTTCTATCTCTTCTATCCAATAACCTCCCGTCATTGTTTCATGTTTTACTAACCTTGTCTCTTTTTCTCCAGTAGTTGTGCACTGTAAAATACTACCAACGTTTTACAGTATTTAACAGTAAAATTTCACAATAAATTACAATATTGTCACAGTATTTAATTGTGAAATTAGCAGTAAAATACAGTAGTAAGAATTTCACTGTGAAATTACAATAGATGTGGATCTTTACATGTTTTAATTGTGATATTGGCAGTATATTACAATATTATGAATTTTATGTGAAATTACAGCAGGTGTATCTTTTACACAGGAAGTTGCTCTGTTTAAATTTCGTGGTATTGGTCATCAACATTTTTATATTTATGGTGTTCTCTTTGATTGTCTGCAGTGTCGGAACGGTAAGTAATACAATCTAATTTCCTTCAAAAATTCTTTAGTTTTGAATATGCAATACGCGTTACTGATAGGCTTGAAGACGCTTATTTCAAACGGACTCATAAGCAATGTCGGGGGTTCAATAGCATTGCTAACTCAATTTTGGCATGTACTGGATGAAAGTTTAGGGACGGCTGGTGCTGAGAGAGCTGCCCTTCTAATGGAGAAGACCTATGTCAGCCAGCATCGCCATCTTAATATTGTGCCTGCCCCAGCTATTACAGCAGTTAAAAAGGAATGGCCTTTTCTGTTCTCACTGCGTGGTATGTTTTCCCTTTTTCAACTTTTTAACAATGTTTTCATACTCACAAAGAGAGAGGCATTGGACAACAAATTATGGACAGTGAGGTCACCAACAACGCCAAACTGGTTGTCCAAGGTAATGTTTGATGCTCTCATTTTTATGATAAACTGCATGTAGATTGCATTAGAGCTCTAAATGTTATGCAGGAAACTACTACATAATAATAATATGTATAAGAGCCCCCCCCCCACACACACACACAGCGTGACTGTGTGGTGAAAGAGGGCTAAGGTGAAGCACAGCAAAAGAACGGGAAGTATAGGGAAATAAAAAAATAAGGGAAGCTGGGGGTGGTACCATGACTCTGAAAAACCAGTGCCCAAGCCACCGCATGCTAGGGACCTCAGGAGCTTCAGACCAGTGGCTCCACTCTGTGGTGGGGACCTACCTAGACCCTCTACAGTTCGCCCACCGACCTGGCATAGGGGTAGAGCACGCCGCCATCTTCCTCCTACATCAAGGACTTTCTCACCTGGAGAAGCCCGGCAGCACTGTGAGTGGCTTTTGAAGGCTTTTGAGAGGCTGATCCTGGACATGTGTTCTCTGGTCAAATGCTCAGTCAAGTTTCCATATCAACCACAGTGGATGTGGTTGACGGCATCATACATCTGCTCCATTGCACCTAAAACCATCTAGACAAGCCTGGCACCTCAGTGAGGATCCCTTCCTATTCACCCTGTACATCTCAGACTTCTCCTACCTGAGTGTAGCACCACACGGGGCGAGCATGAGCATACTTGAGCGAGAGAATGGGCAAGTGTGACAGAAGGGTGAGAATGGTTCTGGCTGCGTTGCGTGTGTTTTCTGAGCAGTAGTACTGCGATCCCCGGGTCTCGTCTATCTCTTCCTGGCTGGGGGTTGTGGGGGGCGGTGGGATGGGTAGCAGAGCTAGTCAGGAATCTGGCTCTGCGGACCCCGGTGCCTTGCTTCCCAAATACATCTCTCCACATTCATCCACTTAGGTCTGCGAGGGGCGTCCTGCTGATGGAAGGACCAGGGCTACTGGAAAGTGGTTCCTTCCCTCCTAAATGGGATGCTCTGCATTTTTAATTCCATTAGTCATACACAATCGTCCAGGAATCTGGGGGCTCCCTCTGGGGGCGCCAGTGGACGGAGCCTTCACATTGATGGCTCTCTTTGCTGGACCCCTCAGGGAACTGGCCATTTGTCAGAGTTCCTCATACCTAGCATGATACACATACATTTAGGGCCAGGCGTGGGCTGTTTCACTGGGGTCTGGGGGTGAGCTCAGTTGTGGCCTTGCCCACTGGCCCTGGTGGAGAGATCACCACCCAATTTTAACTGCACAAAAGATATACAGTATAGGGTGGGGGGACACTGTCCGGGGGTCACTCTGTCAGCCAACGGTCATGCTCCTGGATGTGTCCCCCACTTTCAATGCACTCTAGTTCCACACACTCCTTTTCAAGCTGTGTTACAGGATTCTGGGGTGCCTTTTCCGCTGCCCCCTGCTTCTCCCGGGTTGGGGGGGACCAGGAGGAGCTGCGGTCCCTGCCTGGGGCCACATGGGTGGCAGGCCGGAGACCTACCCTCCCCACAAATGAGATCAAGCGAATGGTGTAGGTGTGAGAATGAGTGCATGGGTTCATGTATGATTGACTACTTCGTTGTGAGAGAGTTTGTGGCAGTGTGTGTTGATGTATGTGTGGGTGTATGTGTGCGTCTGTTTGTGTGAGTGTGTATGCCTGTGTGGAGTGTGGGGGTTCCGTTTTTCGCTTGGGGTACGGGGATCCCCTGCCTGGGTGGTCTCTTTTCTGCTGACCCCCACTAATTGCTGGCCTTGTGCTGCGGGGCCGATGTGGTGTCAGGGGATGTGGTCGGGCCGATGGGGTCGGCCCCGCTCCGCTCGTGTAGAGGTGGTGGACTGGGTGTGGGCCCCACTGTGGGCATGGTGGCATCTCCTAGCGGGCTCCCTATAGCCGTGGGTCCTCGGGCTCCATTCTCTTAGGCCGGCCCTCCCAGTGGGGGGAGTGTTAACCCCTGGTTCTCATCTCTCTCACTGGTTGTAGTGGCTGAGCTCCTCCCATCACCCTGGCTTCAACAAGTGGCATTTTTCATGCACCAAAGTCTGCCTTACCCTTTGTTATGAATGTTTCAGTTAAGGTACTGTGATGACGGCAGGTTTAGTTCCGGTTGGGGTTTTGTTTTGATGGGGTTAGTTCCGGTTGGGGCAGAGTTTTGATTGTTGGGATTGTTTTCACCTGTTATGAGTGAGTATTTATTCTCTCAGTTTTCCCCTGATCCCTCGTCGGATCGTCGTCGTTAAACACGGGATCACTGACCAGGGCTGCCCTACCGTCTTTCGGTTCAGGAAGTTAAGATATCGACGAGTTGGCCGTGAGTTTTGTTTTGGATTCGTCAGGTGACCAGCGGTCACGATTGCCAATGCGTTTGTCACGGAAACCTTTGTGGATTGTTGTTGGTGGGATTTCTTAGTTTGATTATTTGTGATCTGGATGCCAAATGCCCAGGACTGTATAAAGAAGATTGCACAGGCGAAAGTTTATTTGAGACTGTGTTGCTGCGTTAGCCGGGAGCGTCGCATGTTTTGTTTTATCCATAGAGCCAAGTGTGGAACCCGTTCGTCAGATGTTGCTTTACGAAGAAAAACCCGGACATCAAGTCATCCGTTGTTACCCTGCTGGGTGCTACCCAGCTGCGGCCTCAACCTGAATCATCTGACCCGCTTCATTCACCGGAATGCACACTCCTTCACCATAATCTCCTCCACGGCTTCATTCCGCTCATGTTACTCCGACAAACCTTATAACCGCCACCCGCCTACTAACTTGTGCTTCAGTTTTCCGTAAGTGATATTATTATTTTACTTCATCTGCCTGCAGTCCGTATAGTGTCTAATCACGCATCCCTTTTTCTCCTTAGCGGAGACGCGGCGGTGTGGACGTTCTCGCGCAGCTCTTTTGTTTTGTAAACCGTGAAATAAATTGTTTAAAAAGAAAACGAGTCGATTCTGCAGCTTACTCTTGGAGTCCTTATTCGAGCGTGACCCGCTCGCTGAGTAAATTGTGACAGGTACAGTACATTCCTGCTTATTTATTTTGCACCGATTGTTTGCTTAACTGATTTGCTTGGTTTCAGCAGCTGGTTGCACCCTCCACCCGCACACACACCCAAAAGCAGAAACTTAACCTGTCCACCAACACAGTAACATCACACATATTTAGGATTAGCTAAATAAAACATTAAATAAACCATTAATCAAGAAGATTATATATATTTCTTATATACTCTTCTTGTAAAAGCAAAGATATCCATCACAGTATGGCATTCAACGTAATATATGCTGCTTGTTAATCTGCTGGACAGAAAAAAAAGCCTGTTCTGTTGTGGGGGTGGAGCTGGACCCCTACATGCTGTAGCTGAGAGGAGGATGCTGGTCTAACTCCTCTCTATCCTAGACAACACCTTCCACCACCTACACAGTGTGCTGGTTGAACAGAGGAGCACCTTCAGCCAAAAGCTGATGAGTATTAGGTGCTCCACAGAACGCCTCCGGAGATCCTTCCTATCGGTGGCCATCAAACTATACAATTCCTCCTCTCTCTGTAGGGGTTGATTGTGCAATAACATGTATAATAAAACTTGTGATGTGATGTGAGCGTGTGTGGATGTGTTAGCATTCTTATTTTTAATCTCCCTTCCTTTATGTGTATCTCCATCTGTGACAGCAATCAAAGTGTGCAAAATAATTTCCCTCTGGGATTAATAAAGTTTTTTGAATCATTCAAGATTAGGAGGAATTTAGGAGGTGTAAAACGCTACACACAGAGTTCATAGATAGCCAGTATGATATGTCTCACCGTGTTTCAATTATTAACCGCCTATACTCAAGAATTTAATTACAGGCGTCCTAGAGTTTCTCATGGTTCCAGCGGTTCTGGTGGTGGCCGGATCTGGATCATAGAGCAGTTGGCGTTCAAGCTAATAATAATAGATGTATATATGTAATAGATTCCTCCTTGATTGAATGTACCTGCTTCTCACACTGGAGAACTGCTGTTTGCACCTGCTCTGTTAGTGTCAGTGAGCAGCCTGCAGGTAGCAAACTCTGACTTATTTCCTGTCTGAAGCTTGGAGGCTGCGCCATCAGTTTAATTCGCTCCTGATTCCAGCACAGCTAAGGAACGCGCAATTTTTATTGGTAAATTTGAGCACTGCAGGACCAGTAAAATACACACCTCATCGGAGGTGACGCACAGCAAGGTTGAAAACATGGACAGCTCTTCAACTTTTGGGTTGTCGTGTATTTTGCTGCTTCAGCCTCGTCAGAGATTTCACATGGATGCAACTTTGAAGTTTAAATTAATAGTGTATGAATTTATTACATATGGTAAATCAATACAATCAGAAAATAATTGCAAGGGAGGTAGTGCCCGAATTCACCTGCTTGTTCCTCTGCAGAGAGAACCGAGAGGTCGGAAAATGTCAGCTGTGTGCTTCCAGTGGACCTCTGCGAAGCTCTCTGAAAAACCCAGCCAGAGAAGGCCTGTTTTTAACCACTATCCAAGATCTCTCCTCCAAAAATACGTTCATGAAGTCTAGATGTTTTCTCAGTCGGCGAAAGAGCCTAGGTGGCTACTCAAAAAGACCTGGCAATTGGCAGTATTATCTGTTCAGTTCCCGGATCCTTCTGGGCCGCCATCAACCTCCCAGCTCTTCCCAAGGATGATGTGACATTTTGACTGTTTCCTTAATAACAGCTTAATAAAGGATAAACATCATTAGTCTACACAAAACTCTGTAACCCCAGTTAAAGCAACCTCTTTTCCCCCAGTAACTGAGGACACACATAAACATGTACTTTCCGTATTTATTTCATAAGCAATGATCAAATTAAATACACCTGAGCTGCTGCTGCTTTTAGTTTACAGCATGATGCTGTATTGACTTTGTTTGGTCCTGACCTCAGTAGGAACACTGAACAAAGAGGCAGTAGGCCTCTTTGTTGGTGACACTTGCCTGCCCTCAGACATGACTGTCCCGTTCCCACCTGAAGTGTAGATTAAATTAACTGGATTCATAGAGGGTGTGGCTGTTGCTTCCAGCCCACAGGCCAAGAGTGAGTCATGAAGCGATGGATCTTATCTTGAAAACGCAAAGACTGGTTCCTGTCACGGGTATTAAATACTTCATCATCTGATGCAGTTATCCATCAGCACCCAGAAATCGTCTCTTCTGGTTAAACTGGTGGTGCCACTCACAAGCATCATGTCATCGCCTCTGGTCCTGATGCTGCAGCTCACCAGCATCACTCTGTACTGTATGTCTAATCCTGGTGGTCCAGTATTTGCAACACGTCCTCGTCCTGATGGTCTAGTGAAGATTCCATGGTCGAATCCTAAATGTTCAGTTAAGGCCGTTCCTGCCTCTTTACCCGGAGTATCTGGACCTGTCCCAGCAGCTTCAGTGTTCTCCCTGATGGTTCGTAAAGCCGCTGTTTAGCACACATCATTGGTTCCTGCATCGGCTGAGGTTTTCACAGTGGTCCCTGAAAGCTGCCTACTCCTGCAGTGGTTCTCCTTGGGCTTCCTAATGGCAGCACGGCCACTGTTCTGTTTTGCTCACTGGTCCTGCATCTGAGATGATGTCGCCGCTGGTGCCTGGTTGCAGCACAGAGGCTCTCCATTTATCTCCTCGGCCTGGATTTATTCCAGCTCTCTGCTTGCCTAATCAGCCTGGCACAGCTCCTCACCGCTCGGGTCATTACAGTGGCGCTGCCTCCTGCGCCGTCAACCGCTACACTGTGCTGTTGTCTCCCTGGAGGGCGGGCTGTTTCGCACCCTACTGGTGCAGTGATTTCTAGTTCCAGTTTAACATCCAGGTCCACGTTTAGATTAATTTATTTCCCTGTTTTACCGACGCTTTAAGTTATCTATTATTTCCTAGTTTGCCTTGCTCTTATTTTGTTGTTAATTAAATCTTAATTATTAACATATGTGAGGAATGCATTTGGGTTGTTTGTGTTTGCCTCGATGTAACACCCTCCTTTTATTCTGACATCCTAATTTACTTTGTAAGATGTTGGTCTGTCATTACTGATGCGCATGGTAACTTTGACGACAAAAGAGAAAATTCATTTCATTTATGCTCAGAACCCACTAACCCTATGATAGAACCTTAGACCCTTTTATTCCTGATCTTCAGCTTCCTATAAACACAAGTGCTGTTGCCTGTTTGCTGCCTGAATTGTGGCCTTGAAATGTATCTTCCGTAACTTGATGATTTTATGTGTTCAATGTATCAGTGAGTTTATTTTTACCCTATGGACCCCGAAGCCTAGTTTCTTTTTTTTTTTTTGTTCTGTCCAGCAGTTTAGCAAGCAGCATATATTACGCTGAATGCCACATTGTGATGGACAGCTTTGCTTTAACAAGAAGAGTATATATAGAACATATATACTCTTCCTGATTTATGGTTTATTTAATGGTTTATTTAGCTAATCCAAAATGTGTGTGATGTTGCTGTGTTGGTGGACAGGTTAGGTTTCTGCTTTAGGGTGTGCATGCGGGAGGGTGGGGGGGGGGGGGGGGGGGGGTTAAGGGGTGCAACCAGCTGCTGAAACCAAGCAAATCTGTTAAGTAAACAATCGGAGCAAAAAAATAAATAAATAAATTAAAAAAAGTAAATAAGAAGCAGGGATGTACCTTAGGCTAACACATTCATAACTAAACAATTTTTGTACTGTGGTTTACCTTGGAGATTAATACTAATACCAATAATAGTGCTAAGGTATGTGCACATACTAATTCAAACATATACATACAATATACATACATATGTGCATTATTATATATCCCATACTACTTAATAAAAGTCATGACATACAACACCACAAATTCCATATTCACACATTATTCATATTGGTAGTGATAAGTATCAATAATACTTACAGTTGGATTTGGAAAGTGTCCCACTATAAGGTTAGTAAGGCTGTAGCTTAACATTATTCACCCAAAGGGTGAGGCAGACGTTGGTGCATGAACAATGCCACTTGTGGAAGCCAGGGTGATGTGAGGGGCTCCGCCACTACGCCCATCCAGCAAGCAGAGGAAGGAATCCCAGCAGCCAGGGAGCCCACACACCTTCAGTTCCAGGAGGGCAGGTGTCGCAACCCAAGCCGCCCACACAGAGCCCTCCAGGCAGAGCTGCAGCAGCCACAGAGACAGCACCCGAGGCCAGAGTGGGCCACCGGGGGTCAACGCTGTCCGCCCCATGAGAACCAGGGGCAAACACTCCCCCCGGCGGGAGGGTCGGCCTGAAAGAGTAGAGCCCGAGGACCCACGGTCCGTAGGGAGCCCGCCAGAAGATGCCCCCGCGCCCAGAGTGGTCCCGCCCCCAGCCCACCACCCCCACATGGGCGGAGCGGGGCCTACCCCATCGGCCCGACCTCATCCCCTGGCGCTACAGCGGCCTGCAGCACAAGGCCAGCAATTGGTGGGGTCAGCAGAAAAGAGACCACCCAGGCAGACGATCATCGTACCCCGGGCGAAAAACCGGACCCCCCCCACTTCAACCGCACCACACGCATACCAACTCACACAAACACAGACGCATACACCCACCCACATGTGCAACACACATCATCACATCAACACACACACACACCATAGACTCTTGAAGCCTAGTTTCTTAGAGTACATTCGTTAGAGCTCCGTAGGGATCTACTGTGGGAGAAAGGCTTTTAAATCATGCCCCACAACAAAGACTAGTTGAGAAAATGTTTAATCACAATTAAGATATGATGGTTCATGTAGTTTTATAAATATGTATGATTAGCAGGAAACCAACAGTAAAAAAGTGTCCAGTTCACACGTTTCATCTTGTCTCTGACTGAGTGTTTTGTGATTAATGAACACCGGGTTTGTTATAGATGTCAGTGATGAAAGCAACACTGATGAATATGCTGTACATAAACTATATGAAATCTCAGGTTCTGACAGCTGCTGGATATAAATCGAAGACCAAATGCAGAGAGTTTGACAGAAAGAAAAACACAAAAGACAAGAATAACATTTTAGTCCTCATTTAGGATATACAACAGCGTTCCTCAGAAAACTGTGTTCATGCAGATTGTGTTTAGAGAATCACAATAAACATGATTGGGTATGTCACAGAGTCATAGTTTAAACTTAAAACATTTTCGACTAATACAAATTATTCACGCATCCAGTCAGTTTACTTTACACAGGTCTCTCTAGAATTTGGCTGCAATATCTGTAAAGTAAGAATGAGTTTAACAGATTTTCTAAACCAGGGGTAGAGAAAAGTATAAATCAAAGGGTTCAGACAAGAGTTTGATAATACTAAAAAATGTATAAAGTCATTAGTTGAGGTATTGATTGTGAGGATGTATCCAGAGAGAGACGCACAGTAATAAGGAACAAAGCACATTAGAAACACAAAAACTGTCACACCAAGAGTCTTTGCTGCCTTAATCTCTGATTTCCTGACAGTCACAGTCAGTGAACGCTGCAGTTTAACAGCTGCAACGTGGGAGCGCATGGAACGAGCCTGAGACACAGCCACCACAAACACCCTCACATACAGAACGATGATGGCTGAGATGGGGATGATGAAGTTTAGAACCATGTCAACACCTCCATTTACATTAATTACACATTGACCATAACATGAGTTGAACCTGCCTGGTTGCTTCAGGTTATCGTTCAAAATCATGAAACTGTACATAACACAATAAAGCCAACACAGCAGGACACAGAGTTTAACTGTTTTTTGAGAAAATTTAGTGGCGTAGCTCAAAGGGTGACAGATGGCCACATAACGGTCAACTGAGATCAGCACTATGTTTATTACTGAAGAATTAATAGCGATGTAGGGTACAAAGAAATAAAAAGTGCACACCAAGTCACCTAGAAACCAGCAAGGTTCTAAGAAGAGGATCTGAAACGGCATCACGATGAGACCAACGAGAAAATCAGAGACAGCCAGAGAGAGGAGGAGGAGGTTGGTGGAAGTGTGGAGCTGCCTGGAGGGAGAGAACAGCATCACTGTGAACATTACTAACACCGAATTATTGCTCATTCAAAATCAATCATAGTCAGAAAATGTTAGAAAATGTGCAAATATCAATAATACAGTTAATTAGAAAAAAATGTGCTTTTACAAGCTGTTAATGAAAATGTTGATGAAAAGTACATTTGAAAGTACATTGAAAGTACATTTTTCAATGTAACTCACTACAACAACATGCTAAAGTGAAAACATTAGTCTCTGCCTGAAGTGGGAGATGGAGACGATGACCAGCAGATTAAGACTCGCAGTGAGTAGAGCGATGCAGGGCACTAGAACATAAATAAGCATTGCCTCCGTGTGAGGACGAGCATTTTTCCTGCAGGAAGCATTAAGAAGATGTGGAAAACAAAGTTCTGGATCCTCCAGTGTCTCCATCACCAGAGAAGAGAAGCTGCTGAGGACTCACAGCTTCCTGAGCAGACCTCCGCTTGAGTAGCTTATTTATTTGTGTTTCTCTGCACTGTTTAACCTTCCTCCTGCTCCTCCTCACTCACAGTCTCTCTCTCTCTCTGACCTCCCTCTGTTGTGATTCAGCCCTCATAAGAAAGCGAGGTATCTTAAACCCGTAAAGCGGGGTAAGTTAAACCCGTTTCAAGAAGAGAGGTAATCAAAACTCTATGACAAGAGTCAGTTACTATGGTCGGTCTCCGCCCCTTTTTAAAGTGAACACTGTTTAAATAGGCCGACCTCGTTTAATCTTTTACTGCATTCATAAATTTCACCTGTTTCCTTCACGCAGAGACCAAAATGTCATGTCAGTTTCTAGACAAGACAAGATAAGGACGCTGTATTAATTTACACAGCATTGAATTTGCGCCGCGATAAGATCTTGAGGCCACGAGTAAATTTTCTGTCACATCCGCATGCATATTATTTTGAGCGGTACTGTTTTTCTCGAGACTCCATGATAAATGGAGGCATAAAAGAACGTGGCTAAAAATGAAATATAAAAACATAATTCAAACAGGTTTAAGGCACTATCATGTCATGGGAGTAGACTACATGACTTTACAACAATTGACATATTTTAAATAACTAAATATAATGAGTATAGCAGTGCAGCAGCATTTTCAACATGGCTGTAATGTTTTCACAAGGTTAATCATTTGACCTCTACTCAGCCAACAGAAAGAAGGCAGAGGCTAGAACAACTGGTGGAGGACCTGCACCTCCACCACTGACGCATGCAGAGGAGATGGCCCTCGGCATGAACACTGGAAAGCAGGGGCTGAAGGAATTCCTGGAGGGAGTTCATCAGAACCAGTCACTCCCCAGGATACAAGTGCATTTGTAAAATTTAAGAGGCCTACCTTTATATTTGATTTTTTACATAGGCTACTTTTGATGTATCCATTTCTTAGACTCTGGGTTGGGTTCTTTGTTGGTCCTAACAGATTCTGATGGTAATATGTGAATCTTCCTGTCACAACAGAAGCCCAGGATGTTGTAAGTATCCTATTAAATAAAGCTTAAATTATGATAAGCAGTATTATAAAGTGTAATATTAATACAGTTTATATGTACACATCACATGATTTCTGATGTTTGTGTTGCGTAGCCTAAATGATGTAACTTGATCTTCAAGTATAGTGACTTTATTATCTCCCCTCTGCCCCAGAGTGTGAAAGAACAGCAGGAGAAGGGTCTGTCACATTCTGCTGCACAGATGCACACAGTTCAGTGATGTTCAGTAAATGCCAGAGTTCAATTCTGTAAGAGTAATGAGGAACTATGTTTTGTAACTATATATCTTCTATATTTTAAGTTACTGGTTACAGAGTTGTATAAACCAAATCTCAAGTAAATGTTATACTTGTACCATTATATTGAACAGACAGATCTAGAAATTACTTAATTTACTAATGTGCTCAGTTGTTTGTTTGCAAAAAAAAAAAAACGTAATGCAACACAAAGAATCGGTTCGGATGTAAAAGCACGGCCACGATGGGTGATGTGTTTGACGTATGGGTGAATAAGATTATTAATATGTATGGAGTCTCGATAAAAACGGTGTCGCTAAAATAAATATGCACGGCGATATGACAGACAATTAACTCGTGCCGTTAAAATCCTCTTGCGGCGTAAATTCAATGCCGTGTGAATTAATACAGCGTCCTCATCTACAGGATCCTCTAAAAACTGACATTTTGGTCTCTACGCGAAGGAAACAGGTGAAATCTATGAATGTACTGAAAGATCAAACGAGGTATTTTAACACTGTTCACTTTAAAAAGGGGCGGAGACTGAAGGAAACTCTGGGCTTCCCGAATAAAACCTGCTCTTGACCAGGTTTGGTTCAGAGTAAGTTGCCATAGTAACTGACTCTGAGTTTCGATTACCTCGCTTCTTGAAACGGGCTTAAACTTACCCCGCTTTACGGGTTTAAGTAACCCCGCTTTCTGAAACCGAAAACTCTGAGTTTTCCTCATTTCGGGGTTAACAAACTCAGAGTTTCCACAAAACCACCTTCTTGAAACGGGCCCCTGGTGATTATGTCTTGTTTGTTTTTTTCCTGTTGAGGTTTGCAGTGCTTATGCAGTGATGTTTAGTTCCTGTTTTACATTTAGATCCACGTTTAGACCCTGCTTTAGCAGCGCTTTACAGTAAGTTGGTTATTTTTTCCTAGTTTGCATGGATCTTGGATGTTTTTTAATTAAATCTTTTTATTATTATTATTATTATTATTATTATTATTATTATTATTATTATTATTATTATTATTATTATTATTATTATTATTGTCCTGTATGTGTGAAAGAACTAATGCTCTAACCAGTCAGCTTTCTATAAACACAGAAACTGTTGCCTGTTTGCTGCCTGAATTGTGGCCTCCAATGTTTCTTCCTTAACTTGGTGTTTTTATGTTTTCAACGTATCAGTGAGTTTATTCTTACCCTATGGACCCAAAAGCCTATTTTCTTACATTCGTTAGAACACCGTGGGGATCTACTAGGGGAGACAGGCTTTTAAATCATGCTCCACAACAAAGATTAGTTAAGAATTTTGTTTTATCACAATTAAGACATTAAGACGTGATGGTTTATGTAGTTTTACAAACATGTATGATAAGCAGGAAACCAACAGTAAATAATAAACATGTTTACTGTTTGCTTCTGAGTGTTTTTTGGTTAATAAACAGTGGGTATCTTATAGATGTCAGTAATAAAAGCAACACTGATGCATGTGCTGTAAATACATTGTATGAAACCTCAGGTTCTGACAACAGCTAGATGTAAAAAGCAGAAAGGACCAAATGCAGAGAGAGTTTGACATTTCATTAGTCAGAGAAAAGCACAGATCAGAGAAAAATTATTGTGTGAGAGAAAGAAAAACACAAGACAAGTAGAATACATTTTAGTTGTCTTTTTTTCAGCACATACAATCGCTTTTCTCTTTACACAAAACTGAGTTCATACAGACAATCAGACTGTGTTTAGAGAATCACAATAAACATCAACCATTTCACAGTCAGATTGTGTGACTGTGTTAAACTGTTTAAACATTTCGAGTAAAATAGATTATTTATACATCCAGTGAGTCTACTTTACATGGACCTCACTGGATTTAGGCTGCAGTATCTGTAAAGTAACAATAATTTTAACAGATTTTCTAAACCAGGGGTAGAGAAAAGTATAAATCACAGGGTTCAGACAAGAGTTTGACAAAAGCAGAAAAAGTAAAAAGTCATTAGTTGAAGTACCAACTGTGAGGTTGTATCCAGAGAGAGTCACACAATAAGGAGGAATATAACACACAAGAAACACAACAACTGTCACACCAAGAGTCTTTGCTGCTTTGATCTCTGATTTCCTGACAGTCACCTGCAGTTTAACAGCTGCAACATGGGAGCGCATGGAACGAGCCTGAGACACAGCCACCACAAACACCCTCACATACAGGATGATGATGGCTGAGATGGGGGGATGAAGCTTAGGACCAGGTCAACAGCTCCATTAATATTAATTACACATTCACCATAACAGGAGTTAAACCTGCCTGGTTGCTGTAGGCTATCATATAGGATCATAAAACTGTACATAACACAATAAATCCAACACAGCAGGACACAGAGCTTAACTGTTTTTGAAGAAAATTTGTTGGAGTAGCTCAGAGGGTCACAAATGGCCAAATAACGATCAACTGAGATCAGCACCATGTTTGTTACTGAAGAATAAACAGTAATGTACGGTACAAAGAAATAAAAAGTGCACACCAAGTCACCTAGAAACCAGCAGGGTTCTAAGAAGAGGATCTGAACCGGCATCACGATGAGACCAACAATGAAATCAGAGACAGCCAGAGAGAGGAGGAGGAGGTTGGTGGGAGTGTGGAGCTGCCTGCAGAGAAAGAACAGTATTACTGTGAACATTACTGACACTGAATTATTACTAATTCAAAATCATTTTCTAAATTACAGTGAAATGTACAACTATCAGTAAAAACTGTTGTTAGTGGAAAAGTACATTATCCAATGTGACTCACTACAACATCATGTTAAAGGTAAAGCATTAGTCTCTGCCTGAAGTGGGAGATGGAGACGATGACCAGCAGGTTGAGAATCGCAGTGAGCAGAGACATGCAGGAAACTAGAACATAAATGAGCATTGCCTCAGAGTGAGGACGAGCATGTTTCCTGCAGGAGGCGTTAAGCAGATGTGGAAAGCAGAGTTCAGGCTCCTCCAGTGTCTCCATCATCAGAGGAGAGAAGCTGCTGAGGTCTCAGCTTCCTGATCAGAGTTCTGCTTGTTTAACTCAGTTATCGGTGTCTTTCTGCACCGTCTCACCTTCCTCCTGCTCGTCCTACTCTACTCAAAGTCTCTGTGCCTTTGATGCCCCTCCCTCATTTTGACATCATCATCCTCATGTAACAGGTGTTATGCACAGTATTTCTACACCTCAAATCCGACTAGTACTACTAACTCAAAGACTGGGGCCACTATACTGAAAGGCTGGTAAAAAAATTATAGAACTCATAAGTATTAATGTGTTTGAACAATGAACTTATTCTCATCTTGTGTGGCCCAGATCTTTTATTGTAAACAGTGCCGTGTCTTGAAATGCAACGGTATTAAGTAACCATTGCAGTCATTCGTTATCCTATAATGACCGGTCAAGTAGTTTATCTAAATAAAAGACATGACATTTCTGTCTCAGAAACACTGTGACACTTATAAAATAAATTGGTGCTTGACGGTAGCTTTATCCCTGGGTAGCTAGCTAACATTGCTGCGTATTACAGCAGTGGATGCAGAGAAATAGTTTTCAAGATTCAAGTTAAATGCAACAAATAAAGGGTTTATGTAGCATTATTTGAGATGCATGGGCATTACAGTACACAAATATTTGACCCATAACTGTAGTTGTTGTAGTTTGGTTTAATTAATTTTACTGTGGAACCTCCGATAATTTTAGGTAGAGTTGAGCCAGAGATTACTGATACTCCAGTTGGTTTTGTGAAAGTAGTCACAGACAACAGAGCAGTTCCAGCCCACTTTCGCCCTGCAAGCATCACTATTGTGGTGGTGGATGCTCTTGTATCGTCAGGTTCACCATAGGATTTGCATTGTTTTTTAGACTGATGTATGCATTGCATTTGGACTAGTCAAGAAAATGGAATCATACATTTATCTTCATCCAAAATACAGTATACTGATGGGAGTTGATGATTGTAAACCACTGGCACCTTGCCTGCACAGCCTCAAAAATGACCTGTTACTGAGACAGTAGGCCAGTGTGTTTTGATTTATGGTTTTGATTCAGTTAATTAGCACTGTTTTATATCCATTTTACTTGTAAATAAGGTGCATTAATGACCCTAAATGTTTCTTTTTGCACACGCTTTTTTCATGCTACACAATGCTACAGAATTGGGCCTTGATGTCTCAGTAAGGTGTCTGTAACTTTTCATGCCAAAAAGCGCTGTAGATCGCCTACACGGCCCGTCTGAAAATGTGTGTTTTAAGCTCTCGTCCACAACGCTCTATTTTCGGAGTGTGTCTCGAGCCAAGTTGATCGCCACACCCCTTTGAGGAAGCGCATAGCCGTGATCCGCCCCGGGGATCAAAAGTCACGGTCACTGAATCCACCATAACAACTAAACTGGCTACCTCGTCCACATAGTGGCGTTCAACCATAAATTTGATCCATAATCTGACTCTGAAGTCGAATGGGAATCGCCAGTTGAAGTGTAACCACTTCGACTGACAGAATAATAAAAACACTACTACTACTACTACTACGACTGGAGCCAGTATGATTGAATGTTTATTTATTACAGAACACATTTCATATACAGTAAATCAGACAATTACACATGAATGGAATAAATCAGTGTCTCAGAAATTCATAAACAATTTTAAAACATTTTACTATTTACAGATTAATCATAACGTACCTGGGAACTCTGGTTTACAAAAATAGTTTTGTTTCTAAATAAATATAGACCTAATATATTTTTAATTGCTTTTAGTAAGGTGGTATGGAAGGTATATAAAGTGCTAATATATAACTAATAAAAATGTAGTTTTTGTTTTTTTTCTTCATAACCTTTGCAGTACTATGTCTGTGTGTATCTTAAGTTGTCTTGTTAACTGGTGCTGGGGACGAGTCCAAGTTGTCATCCCACTTTTCCTGGTCTGGATCAGGCCAGTGTTTCCTGAGGGACAAGGCACCTATCTTGGACTTAGACCACCTGTGAAATACCTAAATTATTGTTTTTGTGGCAATACCTCAATAAAAGTTAAAAATATTATAAAACATTTGTCTGTTTTCCCTCATAGGTATATACATACAAAAACAGTTCAGTGAAACAGCAACAGTCAAAGACAACTTTATTGTCAACAAATGCACCAGCACTATAATGCTGGATAAGTTACCTTCACAGTTCAACTTATAGAACACAAAATGCAAAATTTCTGGAGTGGAAGAGGTATAGTCATGGGCAGTTGGCTGGGGAGATGTGAGGATCTTTTTTGTCTTCATCACGTTTTGGAAGACATTGGAAGCGGTGCAGCTGCTATACAGATGGAGGATGCAGCTGTTTTCTGTCATGATCTGTGTTTTTGTTCTTGTCATGATCTGTGTTTTTGTTCTAGCTGATTCCTTGTCTTATTTTGGTTCCAGGTTCCGTTTCCTGTTTTATTTTGGTAGTCCCCCGGTCTCTGTTTTGTGTTCTAGCTTCACTCCCGAGCCATGTCACGTCACAGCTGTTCTTGTTTCACCCGGTCGTTATCCTCACCTGCGCTGCATCAGTAATCACTCACCCGTGTATTTAGTCACCTCCTGTTCCCGTAGTCACTTGCCAGATTGTCGTTTCGAGTCCCATGAGTGTATCCTTGTTTCCTGTGTTTCCTGAATGTTCGTGCTTCTCGTGTTTTGTTCCTGTTCGCATCGTGTATCCTGCCCGACCCCGGATTACCTACTTACCGTGAGTTTTTGCCTGTTCCCTGCCTGTACTCTTGCCGAGCCTTTTTGTGTTGACCTGGACCGTCTGACCGTGTCTTAAGGAATAAATCTTTTGTTAATTATAATATCGTCTCCGTGCTGTGCATGTGGGTCCGCCGCCTGCCCGAGTTCCTGACAGAACAATCTGGCCACTCTTGGACCCAGCCAGCACTTAGCCTCCGGTCAGGTCAGTGACTGTTTTTCCCTTGTTTTTTTTTTTTCTCGGCAAATATAACTCTCCCGCGGAAGTATGGTTTCGGTTTCCTCCTCTCCGCCTCGTCGGATCGTTGTGCCTGCACCAACCTGCCCAGCTCCATGGTTATTTCCCTGGGAGGATTTCCTGCTCTCACGCGGTCCTCAGTCTCCAGTTCAGCCGCGCGCTGCTCAGTCGCCAGTTCAGCCGCGCGCTGCTCAGTCTCCAAGTCAGCCGCGCGCTGCTCAGTCTCCAGTTCAGCCGCGCGCTGCTCAGTCTCCAAGTCAGCCGCGCGCTGCTCAGTCTCCAGTTCAGCCGCGCGCTGCTCAGTCTCCAGTTCAGCCGCGCGCTGCTCAGTCTCCAGTTCAGCCGCGCGCTGCTCAGTCCCCAGTTCAGCCGCGCGCTGCTCAGTCCCCAGTTCAGTCGTGTTTTCCCCAGTCTCCAGCCCAAGCTCCAGACGCCGCGGTCCCGGTTCACCATGCGGGTCCCGGTACAGAGGTCCGGTCCACACCGCTCCCAGCGCCCCAAACGACGGACAGTCGCAGCTGCTCCGGACGGCGCCGGCGGCGGCGCGGTTCCAGGATTCCGGGTCCCGCGGTCTCGGTCATGGGGACCGAGCAGTCTCCTTCTCCGACAGAGGAGCCCCTTGATTCTCTAACTGACTGTGTCTCTCTGATAGCGGGCATCCCAGACAGCGTCGCCCGACGGGTCCACCTCCTCTGCTCTCCTCCGGTGGCGTTTCTCTTCGCCCACCTCATGAACACCGCCGATTCGGCAGCAGACCAGGGCGCGAGAGAACAACTGTTCCAGGAAGCAGCCGCTCTCGTCCTGAGGGAGCCTGTCCTGCGTGAGGCCCTGCAACTCCCGGGCCTGCAGCCAGCGGCCGCTTCATGTCCCACCTCTCAGTCAGGTCAGCCTCGCCATGCTCATGCCCTGGTGCAGCCCTGTCGCCTCCAGGCCCCAGCCCAGTCGAACCTAGTCCAGACCCCAGATCAGCCGTGTGTTGCCCAGACCCCAGATCAGCCGTGTGTCACCCAGACCCCAGATCAGCCGTGTGTCGCCCAGACCCCAGATCAGCCGTGTGTCGCCCAGACCCCAGATCAGCCGTGTGTCGCCCAGACCCCAGATCAGTCGTGTGTCGCCCAGACCCCAGTTCCGTCCTTGTCCCCGTCAGAGGGCACCGCCCGTCTGACGATTGTTAACCCCACCCAATCAGGCCCGACGTCTTCCCCGTCGAGCTCGGCAGCTGTAAGCTGTCATGCCAGCTCCGGAGTTGACGCCGTTCCAGTCCCTGTCGGCCATGTTGCGGCCGTTCCAGCTCCTGTCGGCCATGTTGCGGCCGTTCTAGTTCCTGTCGGCTCCTCAGAGGAGGACGCCGTTCTAGTTCCTGTCGGCTCCTCAGAGGAGGACGCCGTTCCTGTTCCCGTCGGCCATATTGAGGCCGTTCTAGTTCCAGTTCCTGTCGGCTCCTCAGAGGAGGACGCCGTTCTAGTTCCTGTCGGCCACGTAGAGGTCGTTCCAGTTCCTGTCGGCCATGTTGAGGTCGTTCCTGTTCCTGTCGGCCCTGTAGAGGCCGTTCCAGTTCCTGTCGGCCATGTTGAGGTCGTTCCAGTTCCTGTCGGCCATGTTGAGGTCGTTCCAGTTTCTGTCGGCCATGTTGAGGTCGTTCCAGTTCCTGTCGGCCATGCTGAGGTCGTTCCAGTTCCTGTCGGCCATGTTGAGGTCGTTCCAGTTCCTGTCGGCCATGTTGAGGTCGTTCCAGTTCCTGTCGGCCATGTTGAGGTCGTTCCAGTTCCTGTTCCTGTCGGCCATGTTGAGGTCGTTCCTGTCCCTGTCGACCATGTTGAGGTCGTTCCTGTCCCTGTCGACCAAATTGAGGTCGTTCCAGTTCCTGTTCCTGTCGGCCCTGTAGAGGCCGTTCCAGTTCCTGTCGGCCATGTTGAGGTCGTTCCAGTTCCTGTCGGCCATGTTGAGGTCGTTCCAGTTTCTGTCGGCCATGTTGAGGTCGTTCCAGTTCCTGTCGGCCATGCTGAGGTCGTTCCAGTTCCTGTCGGCCATGTTGAGGTCGTTCCAGTTCCTGTCGGCCATGTTGAGGTCGTTCCAGTTCCTGTTCCTGTCGGCCATGTTGAGGTCGTTCCTGTCCCTATCGACCAAATTGAGGTCGTTCCAGTTCCTGTCCCTGTCGGCCATGTCGAGGTCGTTCCAGTTCCTGTCCCTGTCGGCCATGTCGAGGTCGTTCCAGTTCCTGTCCCTGTCGACCAAATTGAGGTCGTTCCAGTTCCTGTTCCTGTCGGCCAAGTTGAGGCCGTTCCCGTAGGCCAAGTTGAGGGCGTTCCCGTAGGCCAAGTTGAGGGCGTTCCCGTAGGCCAAGTTGAGGGCGTTCCCGTAGGCCAAGTTGAGGGCGTTCCCGTAGGCCAAGTTGAGGGCGTTCCCGTAGGCCAAGTTGAGGGCGTTCCCGTAGGCCAAGTAGAGGTCACCCCTGTCTCTGACCCCGTTCCTGCCGACCCTGTAGCGGTCGTTCCAGTCCCCGTTCCTGCCGGCCCTGTAGCGGTCGTTCCAGTCCCCGTTCCTGTCGACCCTGTAGCGGTCGTTCCAGTCCCCGTTCCTGTCGGCCCTGTAGCGGTCGTTCCAGTCCCCGTTCCTGTCGGCCCTGTAGCAGTCGTTCCAGTCCCCGTCACCCGTGGAGCCGTAGCGCCCGCCGGCCCCCAGGAGGAGGTCGCGCTAGTCGCAGTTCCTGCGCACCTCCAGGAGGAGGTCGCGCCAGCTACAGCTCCTGCGCACCTCCAGGAGGAGGTCGCGCCAGCCGCAGTTCCTGCGCGCCTCCAGGAGGAGGTCGCGCCAGCCGCAGTTCCTGCGCGCCTCCAGGAGGAGGTCGCGCCAGCCGCAGTTCCTGCGCGCCTCCAGGAGGAGGTCGCGCCAGCCGCAGTTCCTGCGCGCCTCCAGGAGGAGGTCGCGCCAGCCGCAGCTCCTGCGCGCCTCCAGGAGGAGGTCGCGCCAGCCGCAGTTCCTGCGCGCCTCCAGGAGGAGGTCGCGCCAGCCGCAGCTCCTGCGCGCCTCCAGGAGGAGGTCGCGCCAGCCGCAGTTCCTGCGCGCCTCCAGGAGGAGGCCGCGCCAGCCGCAGTTCCTGCGCGCCTCCAGGAGGGGGTCGCTCCCGTCATAGTTCCTGCCGACCTCCAGGAGGGGGTCGCTCCCGTCGCAGCTCCGGCGGACCTCCAGGAGGGGGTCGCGCCCGTCGTAGTTCCTGCCGACCTCCAGGAGGGGGTCGCTCCCGTCGTAGTTCCTGCCGACCTCCAGGAGGGGGTCGCTCCCGTCGTAGTTCCTGCGGACCCCCAGGAGGGGGTCGCTCCCGTCGTAGTTCCTGCCGACCTCCAGGAGGGGGTCGCGCCCGTCGTAGTTCCTGCCGACCTCCAGGAGGGGGTCGCTCCCGTCGTAGTTCCTGCCGACCTCCAGGAGGGGGTCGCTCCCGTCGTAGTTCCTGCCGACCTCCAGGAGGGGGTCGCTCCCGTCGTAGTTCCTGCCGACCTCCAGGAGGGGGTCGCTCCCGCCGTAGTTCCTGCCGACCTCCAGGAGGGGGTCGCTCCCGTCGTAGTTCCTGCGGACCCCCAGGAGGGGGTCGCTCCCGCCGTAGTTCCTGCCGACCTCCAGGAGGGGGTCGCTCCCGTCGTAGTTCCTGCCGACCTCCGGGAGGGGGTCGCTCCCGTCGTAGTTCCTGCGGACCCCCAGGAGGGGGTCGCTCCCGTCGTAGTTCCTGCGGACCCCCAGGAGGGGGTCGCTCCCGTCGTAGTTCCTGCCGACCTCCAGGAGGGGGTCGCTCTCGTCGTAGTTCCTGCCGACCTCCAGGAGGGGGTCGCTCCCGTCGTAGTTCCTGCCGCACCGGCATCGGTTCCTGGCGGCCCGGTTCCGGCTGCTCCTGCATCGGTTCCTGCCTCTCGTCGCGGTGGGCCAAGGAGGACGCCGCTGGTCCCTGCCTCGTCCTCGTCTCGGCCGCCGGACTGGTGGTCTTGCCCTCGGCGCCTCCTGCTGCCCGGATGGCGCTGCCTCCTGCGGCGACGTCCGCCTCGACTCCTCAGCCCATTGGATCAGCGTCCGCCTGGAGGACGTTGCCATTCGGGGTGGCTCCCGGGGACATCGGTCCAGCCCAAGGGCACTAAGAGTGCCACCCTGGCTCAGCGGCTGCTGAGCAGGGTCTCGCCACGCCGTCACCCTCCGTGACGGAATCTCTGAACTTCATGTCTTCCCTGGTCGCGGACTTTGTTGTGGACTCTTGTTTTGGCCCTCCCCCGGTCCTCCCTCCACCCACCCTGCTCATGTACCTTGAGGGGTAGGGATTCGGTCCCTCCGCCTGGGACCACCCTCCGCCCGCCCTGGTTTGGGGGGGGGGCTTCCGTAGGCGCCGTGGAAGGCGCCATAGGGGGGGGGGGTACTGTCATGATCTGTGTTTTTGTTCTTGTCATGATCTGTGTTTTTGTTCTAGCTGATTCCTTGTCTTATTTTGGTTCCAGGTTCCGTTTCCTGTTTTATTTTGGTAGTCCCCCGGTCTCTGTTTTGTGTTCTAGCTTCACTCCCGAGCCATGTCACGTCACAGCTGTTCTTGTTTCACCCGGTCGTTATCCTCACCTGCGCTGCATCAGTAATCACTCACCCGTGTATTTAGTCACCTCCTGTTCCCGTAGTCACTTGCCAGATTGTCGTTTCGAGTCCCATGAGTGTATCCTTGTTTCCTGTGTTTCCTGAATGTTCGTGCTTCTCGTGTTTTGTTCCTGTTCGCATCGTGTATCCTGCCCGACCCCGGATTACCTACTTACCGTGAGTTTTTGCCTGTTCCCTGCCTGTACTCTTGCCGAGCCTTTTTGTGTTGACCTGGACCGTCTGACCGTGTCTTAAGGAATAAATCTTTTGTTAATTATAATATCGTCTCCGTGCTGTGCATGTGGGTCCGCCGCCTGCCCGAGTTCCTGACATTTTCCTTGACACCATTCTAGAAGGTATAGAGAATAGAATAGCAGATTAATGAAATGTCCCGTATTTCCTATGTATCTCACAACCTTTACAAATGTAAACAATATATAGAGGAAGCTAGATCAGTTTTAATGGTGTGTGGAGCAAACACGTTTTCAACTTATTTTATAGTGCTGGTTTGTTAAATCTTAGCATGACATTAATGACCTCCTTTCTGTGAGGTTGCTCAAATTCTGCTCAGAGGGCCGGTGGGACAGGGATGTTTACAAGGTCCTCCATAGAACAACCTGAGTCCAGCAGGACCTTATTGAAGATGGTCTTCATCACATTTTCCACATAATCTGCACCATAACACTAGAATTACAAATTACCCGTCAACAGACTAAAATATCAAAATAAGTTGACCCACTGCATACAGAGTAAATATATAGCCAATAATATAGATCAGATTATGAATACTACAACTACTGAAATGTGAAATCCCAAATCTTTGTCAAATAAAACCGCCTATTGGCCAACAAATGATCATACTGCTGTTAAATGCATTACCTTTGCTCCTGAGGTGAGCAACAACTCTTATACAAGGTAGCCGTGTGTCCACAGCCTGCAGTGGCGTCAGTTTGACAAACAACCTCCTCGCGTTGCGGTAGCTGGGATGCCAGCCTTTATAAAAAAAAAAAAAAAAAACATTGCCACATTTACAGCTACAGTAGCTGACTAAATAAGCAACACATTTGAGAAGACAGCAACAAGCGAATGCAGACGTACCCAGTCCGCCAAATTTGAAACGATTCTTGAACTTGATTGGATAAACTCTCAAAAATGTGAAATAAGTAGGGGGAGTACTTCTAACACACCAGGAGTGTCTTAATGTGACCCGGGGAGTCAAAATAACGTACCAGAATGTCCAAGAAATTAATTTTGCATGTGCAGGCACCTTTGATGGACATTCTTACCCATGTTAGTAACGCGTTGCCAAGCTTGTAAGCCGTGCATTGGTTTGTTCTGTCCAGCCATTTCTGTGTTGCCATTCTCGTTTCTGCTGAATTTACTTATGCCTAGCCTGGCATATGCTCATGCATAAAATGTGCAGTGATGCGTCTCATTTTAGCCATCCAGTGTCCAGCCTTGTTCATGTTTAGCCCTGCTTTAGCTCATGTTCATACTTAGCCTTTTCTTCATTCTTAGCCATGCCACACTCTGCTCCGCACACATAATACCTGTTAGCTATGTTTTAGTTACTCTTATCAGTTATCCGGTGTTGTTTCTTCTTCTAATCTGTTTATTGAGTACCCCCCCCCTTACTGGTTATTTTGGTTTATTTTGTGTTCAATTGGCAGGAGTGCTTTTGGATTTGTCATAAAGTTTATGATTAAAAAACTAAAAAGTTAATGTTATTCTGCTATAAAGCGCTGACTCGGTCCTAATGAATTTGGTCTGCCATTTTGTATAGCGAATCATAACAAATACAGTATGTTTGTGTTAGGGTTGCACGGTATACCTGTATTAATTTGGTACTACGGTACTGAGACACTTAAAACGGTACTATACTGCATTTGGAGGGGACCGGTACTTGCAGCTCTGCCAGCAGCGCCCGCAATTTGCGCGGCAACTTCACTAGGTGATATCACCGCATTTTAACTGCAGTTGAGAGGATGAGGAGTGTTGGGACCTCAAGTCTCTCCCGAGTTCTTTGATGAGAAGAGGCACTCTATTTTGTCAATTAAAATGAATTTATTAAACACAAATCAAAACATACTTGAATAATTCAAATGCAGATATCTGGAGCCGTGACAACGTCTCTCTAAGTCACCGACTACTACCTCAACACATACACTTGATTATATACTTTGGCTACATGTGTCATGATTCATGCTTCTTAGTCACAATGTCTAGTCATGTCCGGTTTTATTTTGTTACCACTTCCTGTTTATTCCATATCCAGTCAACCCAGATTTACTTCCTGTTGTTATCATCACCTGCATCTCATCATTAATCAGATCATTTAGTATTTAAGCACCACCTCTAGCCATAGTTCCCTGCCGGATTGTCTACGTTGATTCCTCACTAGCATTCCAGCATTCCTTGATCTCTTGCCTTGTGTTACTGACCGTGCTTTGTTCTCGACCCTGCTCTTGCCTAGCCTATGACCGTCCTGTGCCGTAAGTTGACCTCTGCTTGTACCTTGACCACATCTCTGCCTGCTCCTTGTCGGATCCTGATTGCTGCTCCACCGTGAATGACCTCTGCCTGCCTAAACCTTATTTCATAACACACACACACACACACACACACACACACACACACACACACACACACACACACACACACACACACACACACACACACACACACACACACACACACATCCTGCCTATATATATATATATACGAAGCCCCAATAAGCACAGATACGCTGAGCGAGGCAGCAACTGACCTGAAAGATAAGATCATGGCGAGATTGAACAGGCAACCCCGAACCCCACTACAACGGCTAAGTGAAGCACCATCAGAAAGTCTCATGGAAGATGTGAATGCAGCATTGAGAGCGACCCCTACCACAACAATCACAGAAACCAATGAGCTGATATACGCTTCAGCATCAGTGATCCTAGAGGTGCTTGGCTATAAGAGCAACCATGGGAGCCATGAGAAACAATACCCACCATGGAAACGAAGGTTGGAGGCAAAAATCAAGGCAGCTCGGAGGGAAGTGAGCCAAATGACAGAGGCCCAGAGAGGTGCAATGAAAAGACCAATGCCTAAGAGGTACAGCCAGATGACCATACCTGAAGCACTCGAAACTGCCAAGCAAAGGCTACAAGCCTTGGCCAGCCGCCTAAAGAGATACACCAGAGATAACGAAGCCAGACGAATAAACCGTCTGTTCGCAACACAACCTGTGAAAGTGTACTCTCAATGGCAGGGTAATAACAACAGAGCAGACCCACCAAGGCTGGAAACTGAACAGTACTGGAAGGGTATATGGGAAAGGGAGGCATCACACAACAGTGATGCACAGTGGCTGGTGGATCTGAGAGAAGACCACAGCAACCTCCCTGAACAGAATCCAGTGACTATCACAGTGGCAGACATCCAACAAAGAGTCTCAAGTATGAAAAACTGGACAGCACCTGGCCCTGACATGATCCACGCCTACTGGCTAAAGAAGCTCACTGCAATCCATGAGCGCCTGGCAGCACAAATGAACCAGCTGCTAAGGGATGGGACTCACCCTGAATGGCTAACCGAAGGGCGAACGATCCTGATAATGAAGGATCCCTCAAAGGGTACAGTCCCATCCAACTACCGGCCAATAACCTGTCTCTCCACAACATGGAAGCTCATGTCAGGCATCATCGCAGCTAAGATAAGTGGGCACATGGGTCAATACATGAGCGAAGCACAGAAGGGCATTGGTAAGGATACCAGAGGAGCCAAACACCAACTCCTGGTTGACAGAACAGTCGCCCAAGACTGCAGAGTGCGACACACCAACCTGTGCACAGCCTGGATCGACTACAAGAAAGCCTATGACTCAATGCCACACACATGGATCACTGAATGCTTGTACAACATCAACAGAACTCTAAGGGCCTTCATTGCAAACTCAATGAGGTTGTGGAGAACCACCCTTGAAGCCAAAGGAAAGCCACTCGCCCAAGTATCCATCAAATGTGGCATATACCAAGGAGATGCACTGTCCCCACTGCTGTTCTGCATAGGTCTGAACCCCCTCAGCCAAATAATAAACAAGACTGGCTATGGATACCGACTCCGGAACGGGGCCACCATAAGTCACCTCCTCTACATGGATGACATCAAGCTGTACGCTAAGAATGAGCGAGACATCGACTCGCTGATCCACACCACCAGGATCTACAGCTCAGACATCGGGATGTCATTCAGGCTCGAGAAATGTGGGAGGATGGTGACAAAGAGAGGCAAGGTTATCCACACAGAAGGGGTCTCACTCCCAGAAGGAACAATAGCAGACATTGAGGACAATTACAAGTACCTTGGAATACCACAGGCGAACGGCAACCTTGAACAGGCAACAAGGAATGCGGCAACAGCCAAATACCTCCAACGAGTAAGGCAAGTCCTAAGGAGCCAGCTCAATGGCAAGAACAAATCCCGGGCAATAAACAGCTACTGTAGGCTCTGCCAGTGATCAGATACCCTGCAGGAATAATAAGGTGGCCAAAGGAAGAGATACAGACCACAGATGTTAAGACACGAAAGCTCCTCACCATGCATGGAGGGTTCCACCCCAAATCCAGCACCCTGAGACTGTACGCTAGTCGCAAGGAAGGAGGCCGAGGACTAGTGAGCGTGAGAGCCACTATCCAGGATGAAACATCCAAGCTCCATAAGTACATCAAGGATAAGGCCCCGACAGACGACGTGCTGGGTGAATGTCTCAGGCAGTGGAGAACAGAGGATGAGGTGCTGGAAGAGGGACCATCATGGGAGGACAAGCCCTTACATGGGATGTACCACCGGAACATAACTGAAGTGGCTGATCTCAACAAATCCTACCAATGGCTTGAAAGGGCTGGGCTGAAGGACAGCACAGAGGCACTCATCCTGGCTGCACAGGAGCAGGCCCTGAGCACCACAGCCATAGAGGCCCAGATCTACCACACCAGACAAGACCCAAGGTGTAGACTGTGCAAAGAGGCCCCAGAGACGGTCCAGCACATAACTGCAGGGTGTAAGATGCTGGCGGGCAAAGCATACATGGAACGCCATAACCAAGTGGCTGGCATAGTATACAGGAACATCTGTGCGGAGTATGGACTGGAAACCCCAAGGTCAAAAAAGTGGGAAACACCTCCCAAGGTGGTAGAGAACGAGCGAGCCAAGATCCTGTGGGACTTCCAGATCCAGACTGACAGAATGGTAATGGCGAACCAACCAGACATTGTGGTGGTGGATAAAGAGCAGAGGAAAGCCGTAGTGGTGGATGTGGCAATACCAAGCGATGGCAACATCAGGAAAAAGGAACATGAGAAACTAGAGAAATACCAAGGGCTCAGAGAAGAACTGGAGAAGGCTTGGAAGGTGAAGGCCACAGTGGTGCCTGTGGTGATCGGAGCACTAGGGGCTGTGACCCCCAAACTGGAGGAGTGGCTACGACAGATCCCTGGAAAAACATCCGAAATCTCAGTCCAGAAAAGTGCAGTCCACCACCCGCGGAGGGTGAGAATAGAGTGTGTGTGTATATACTGTATATATATATATATATATATATATATATATATATATATATATATATATATATATATGATATTAATTAAATATTGACCCATAACCAGTGAAATATGTGAAGATTGGGCACTGGGTGTTTACATTTTCTTTCTGTTTAAAGACACAAAACAACACTTTTGCTGCTGTGGTGCAGGTCTGTAAGGTAACCTAACATGAATAGTCTTTGAAAACAAGTTACTTTGAATGAAATTGCATTTATTACTTAGGAAACTATTGCGTTTATTAGTCACCACAATGAACGTAAAGACCTTTGTGCGAGGCTAGCATCCTGACCCGTGGTGCATGCGTGACACAATTGTACTGCAGTGAAAACGGTGGTCATATTGTTATGCTGCAACTGTAGAATGCTCCAATAGTTCCTATCTGTGGGTTCTGACAGGGTCACATCAATATTTCTAGTTTGTCGTCATATCACATGTAACAGTTATAACAGACCAATGTCAACCTGTTCAGACTGAAGATGATGTAGATGAGGATGGATGATGTCAGAATGAGTGAGGGAAGTAAGAGAGAGAGAGAGAGAGATTGGGAGTGAGGAGGAGCAGGGGGTAGGTGAGACGACACAGAGACACACAAATAAATAAGCTACACAAGCAGAGCTCTGCTCAGGAAGCTGTGAGTACTCAGCAGCTTCTCTTCTCTGATGATGGAGGCCCTGGAGGATCCTGAACTCTGCTTTCCACATCTCCTCAATGCCTCCTGCGAGAAACATGCTCGTCCTCACTTTGAGGCAATGCTCATTTATGTTCTAGTTTCGTGCATCTCTCTACTCACTGCGAGTCTCAACCTGCTGGTCATCGTCTCCATCTCCCACTTCAGGCAGAGACTAATGTTTTGACTTTAACATGTTGTTGTAGTGAGTCACATTGAAAAACGTACTATTAAACATTTTTATTAACAGCTTTCAAAAACACATTTAATACTAACATCCATGTACTGTTTTGTCTAATAATTGCGCATTTTCACTGTTACTAAAAAGACATTTTAAATAATTAAATGTTGGTAATGTTTACAGTGATGCTGTTCTCTCCCTCCAGGCAGCTCCACACTTCCACCAACCTCCTCCTCCTCTCTCTGGCTGTGTCTGATTTCATTGTTGGTCTCATCGTGATGCCGTTTCAGATCCTATTCACAGAACCCTGCTGGTTTCTAGGTGACTTGGTGTGCACTTTATACTTCTTTGTACCATACATCTCTATTTATTCTTCAGTAACAAATATGGTGTTGATCTCAGTCGACCGTTATGTGGCCATCTGTGACCCTCTGAGCTACGCCACAAAATTTTCTCAAAAAACAGTTAAGCTCTGTGTCCTGCTGTGTTGGCTTTATTGTGTTGTGTACAGTTTCATGGTTTTATTTGACAACCTAAAGCAACCAGGCAGGTTCAACTCCTGCTATGGAGAATGTGTAATTAATGTAAATGGAGCAGTTGACCTGGTTCTAAGCTTCATCGTCCCCATCTCAGCCATCATCATCCTGTATGTGAGGGTGTTTGTGGTGGTTGTGTCTCAGGCTCGTTCCATGCGCTCCCATGTTGCAGCTGTTAAACTGCAGCGTTCACTGACTGTGACTGTGAGGAAATCAGAGATTAAAGCAGCAAAGACTCTTGGTGTGACAGTTGTGGTGTTTCTCATTTGTTATATTCCTTATTACTGCGCATCCCTTTCTGGATACCACGTCACAATCGGTACTTCAACTAATGAATTCTTACATTTTCTTCTTTTGTCAAACTCTTGTCTGAACCCTGTGATTTATACTTTTCTCTATCCCTGGTTCAGAAAATCTGTTAAACTCATAGTTACTTTACAGATACTGCAGCCTAAATCCAGTGAGGCTTGTGTAAAGTAGAATCACTGGGTTTTATATACAGCAATTGTTCTTAATTGAGGTTTTAAACTTATAACTCTGACTCAACAGTAAGTGTAAATGTAATGTAAATAGCCTAATGGTGTTTATTGTTATGCTCTAAATGCAGTGTGTAGCAAACAGTAAAGAAATAGTGGTTTTCTGCAGGGGGGAAATTGGTTGTATGTGCTGAATAAAGAGGACTAGTAAAATGTGATTCTTCTTGTCTTGTGTCTTTCAGACACAGATTGTTCTCTGATCTGTGCTTTTCTTTTCTCCACCAATTCAATTCAATTTTATTTATATAGTGCCAAATCACAACAAGATTATTTCAAGGCACTTTGCAAAGTAAGGTTTAAGTGACCTGAACCATCTCTAACTATAAGCTTTATCAAAAAGAAAGGTTTTAAACCTGATCTTAAAGGTGGAGAGTGAGCTGAGACAGTTGCTGTCGACATCTACATGAATGATAAAGTCTCCCACTACAATGACTAGTTGATGTGATACATTGGAGTCGACTCATTTAAACTAACATATTCATCCTGCTGCAGCCAGGTTTCAGTGAGACAGAACAGATCTATGTGATGGTCACTAATCAGGTCATTTATTAACAATAATTTAGATGAGAGAGATCTGATATTTAATAAACGTCACTTTATTAGCTTACTGTTACTTTGTTTTGTAAGAGGAACCATTTTGATGTTTATTAAATTCTGGTAAGTCACTCCTCTTTGATTTGTTTGTGACTTGTATAGTTTAGGTGGTCGGGGAGCAGACACAGTCTCTATGCGATACCTGAGACTTAGAAGGAGTAACGGCTGTAAAGAACATGCAGAGAGGCGTGTAAGCAACTCTGATTGTAGATTGCAACTCTGCGTCATCCTAGTGTCAGGGCTCACCGTGAGCAGACAGGGATAAAGGACCCAAACGCACAGCTCGGGAGACAAACTTAGAATGAGCCAGGTTTATTTGGCATAAAGACGGCAGGCAAAACAGGAGTCAGGCAGGCAATTGTCAGAACCAGGAAACTCAGGATTCAAGCAGAGGTACAGGCGAGGACAAGGCAAACAGAGTCAAAAAACAGGCACAGGTCAAAACCTTCGACTTACTTTGAGTTGGCTGAGAGACAGACAAACCAGGTGCTCGATAACAACTAACTGACAGAGAACAAAGATTGATAATGAGACACAGCTGGTGATGACGTAACAGGAGACAAAGGTGAACTAGACAAGACAGGACAGAACCGGAAGTGCATGAAAATAAAACAGGAAGTAAACACATGACTGGTGAACCAAACCTAAAGCAGACAGGAACCAAGACCGGGAACAACAAAAAACAGGAAATGAACATAACAACCTAGAAGACACAGGAACAGCCTGGTTCATGACACCTAGACAGGAGCTTAAGGTAAGACTCAATGTCTGAAATCTGTTTGAAACATGAAATGGTTGGTGGTGAACCGCGGGCACCTGCCTAAAGCTATGTTTCTTACGAGCCATTTATTTCCAGCTGCCTGGGGCCTGCCGAGGAACTGGTAGCAGCTAAGCTAGGAGGCTCCACATCAGCTAAAGGGGCCTGGCTAGCTGGCCTGTTTTCTAAGGTGCGAAGCCGACACTCTAAGTCTAACAACCTTGCCTCCAAACCTGCAACTAGCGAAAAAGACCATAATGTTTAGAAGAGAGCGGAGATTAACGCAGTACACACGGAGCGGCAGCAAACCTCAGAAACCGGAAGTGACATGACAGGCTTACCATCAGTCAGCCAATTCAACCCTCATCCAACCCATAGTAGCGCTGGGCTACTTGTGCTTCCTAGAGTCTTTAAATGTAGAATGGGAGGCAGAGCTTTTAGCTACCAAGCTCCTCTCCTGTGGAATCAGCTTCCTGTTGTTATGGGAAACATTGTTTCTTCCTTATTCTATGCAGTTATTATATGATTTATGACTTATGTTCTGCAATTATTATCTTATGTTTTGTCTTATGTATTCGACATTTCACCTAGATTGTTCAATTGTAGTCTCTGCCTGATAGACTCTCGACTCTAGCCCCCAAACCAAGGTCTGTTAGGTTTTGGGTTTATTTGTTTTTATTTTGGTATTTCCGTTCTTACCTAGTCCATGTTGCTGCCAGTTTTCACTTCCGGTCCACATCACTCCACCTGGCTGTCATTAGCAATCACTCCTGTATTTAACCACCAGTACTCACCTGAATCCTCTGCCAGATTGTCGTTTTGTCTGCTTGTTACTGACCATTGCTTGTTTAACCGACGCCGAGATTGCGTAGCTCTTATCTGTCCTGTCAACGAGCCTGCATGTTGCTGACCCTCGCCTGTCCACTGACGCCAAACTGCCTCATCCTCTGGTAACGTATTCCGATCTCTCTGTTATTGACTCGTGCTTGTCTGACCGCTGTTATCAGCCTGTCCATTGTCTGAAGATTGTGCCAATGATCTCCAGCCCGCTGTTCTGTACTCTGTAAAATATTTGTTTGTTTCCAATTACCGCCTGCTAAACCGGACGCCAGGATCGCCTAGGCCTTGTCTGTCCTGCCACTGACCCTGCACGTTGCTGAACCTCGCCTGTCCACTGACGCCGAACTGCCTGATCCTCTGGTACCGTTATCTGAGCTTTCTGTTACCGTACCCTGCCTGTCTTACAACCGTTTCTGTTTCTCACATGTGCAAGTCTGTTTCTTGTCAGATGATTGTGCCAGAGACCATCATCCAGCCGCTCTGTAATCTGCACAATAAAGACTGTTTTACTAAACCCAGTAGAACTCTTTATCAAGACATCTGCCGAACCTTACAAGGTCAGGAAGTTGTGTCTCTCTGTCTGTTGAGACTTAGTGCTCCTTCTTTTCTGATAGTCGGACTCAAGTGATGCAGGTATGAGAATGTAAACATCTTCGCACACACACAGCAACAGGCAAGAGACGGTGCATGTAATTTGATTGGGTTAGACAGACATTCCACCCTAGTCGCACGTAGGCCAAGAAAACTTGAGGATTGTGTGATCTTTGCATTATACCTCCATGGTGTATGTTCTTATCTCCCCAGCTGGCTTTTGATTTGCTTTTCCCATTATCTTTTATTTTACTCTCTTATTACAATAAATTTCACAAAAGACAACTCTCTCATCTGCCTTTATAACAAATTTGTTCAGGTTCGAGAAGCTGACACACTCTCCACCTTGAAGATCAGGCTTAAAACCTTCCTATTTGATAAAGCTTATAGTTAGAGATGGTTCAGGTCAATGGCAATGATTGTTAGTCACAGGAACCATCTCTTAGTTAAGCTGCAATAGACATAGACTTCTGGGGGACTTCATTTATACATCCTCTGTTTCCATCTATCCATCTATCTGAAACCTAACCCAGCTGGCTATGGGCAAGAGGCAGGGTACACCCTGGACGGGTCGCCAGTCCATAGCAGGGCTCATCTGTTTCCTTCCATCTCTTTTCTTAATCTCCAGTAGTTGTGATTTTTCCCTGGTCTCTCTCTCCCCCACTCTGTCCTCACCTGGAAGTGCGAACCCTTTGGGTTGGGGTTATAATGGACCAATGCATGCTCTGTTGATTAACACAGACCCTGCTTACCCTGAGTATGTCAGTTCCAAAACCCATGATAAGAGTTAGGTTAATGTACTTCCTGTTGGTAACCCAGAGTTAACACATGTGCATGGCATATATATATAAAGACATTGTCAATGGATCACCATGGAAAATCGAAGCGAAAAAAAAGGGCAGCATATTTCACAGAGGTAGAGTTGGTGGTTTTAATGCTGACGTATGAGGAATTCAAGTCTATTATTATTAATAAAGCAATACAGCTGCATCAGCATCTGTAAACGCGTGAGTTTATTTAATAACAGTTATGTTACCCTCTCCTCTTTTATTGTAATGGAAAATTAAACATAACTTACACATAGTTTATATTATTAATTTCATAAAATTATAATAATATTGGATAATACTAAGTCAAAATGAAACACAAAAACATCCTACACACAGATTTAATTACACAATTACAAGATCTATGTATTAAACATGTTCTTGTTTAATATAACATATTCTTACTGTAATTTAGCTAATAGAAAAAAGGCAGAGGCTCGTCAGACAGGTGGGGGCCACAACCACCTACCCTCACCCCATCTGAGGAGCTCGCTCATCCCAAAATAAAGTGCGACCAGTGGTCGATGGCATTCTTGGGTGCACTTCATTGCCAGCAAATGAGCTGTATGAGATCCAACATCAACAACAAATCACAAGGAGTGACCTTGAGATGGATCTTATACAGCTCAAAATAGTGGAGGAGACTGGCTATTAAAAATGCTAAACTGGAAATTAAAATACTGGACCATCGCCTTAAGGTTACTGTAGGACTTTTTCTGAACATTGTGAAGTGTGGGTGTGTAAAGAAATGCAAATAACATTTCATTTTCATTTTTAGGAGATTAAGGACTGAATAGTGAGTTGGTGCAGAAACATTTAATAAAAGTTATTCTGACAAAACAATTCTTAAAAGTCTTCCATCTCTGGTCTACTTGGTTCACTACTGGATCCTCTTGGTCTTGGCAATGTTGTGAAAGACAACACAAGCCACTATAATGTCACATCCCCTCTCTGGACTGACCCTGAGGCCATGTAGACACTGGAATCTCACCTTCAGGATGCCTGTGGTCATCTCCACCCTGGCCCATAGACCTGGTTGAACCGTGTCTGTGATCCAGGTTCAGGTTCAGGGTAGGGTGTCATTAAATAAGGCAAAGTGTCATGATCTGGCTTTGTGTTTCTAGTGGTTTCCTGTTTTATTTTGGTAGTCTCCTGGGTTCTGTGTCTGCTCAAGCTTCACTTCCGGTTCATGTCCTGTCACAGCTGTCCCTGCTTCACCTGGTCATTACCCACACCTGCACTCTGTTAGTCATCAAGTCACTGTGTATTTAACCACCACCTGTGTCCTTAGTTCCCTGCCAGATTGTCGAGTTCGTTAGTTCCTAGTTTCATGTGTTCCTGAGTTGAGCGTCCCTAGTTTCCTGAGTTCCCTGAGTGTTCGTGTTTCTCGTGTTTCATTCCTGTTTGCACCGTGTATCCTGCCCGACCCTGGATTATCTACTGACCGTGAGTGTGCCTTATCCCTGCCTGTGCTTTTGCCGTGATCCTGTGTGTATGACCTGGACCGTCTGACCGTGCCTTAAAGAATAAACCTCTTTATCATAATCCTGCCGTCGTGCTGTGCATGTGGGTCCGCCGCCTGCCCGAGTCCCTGACAGAACAATCTGGCCATTCTTGGACCCAGCCAGCACTTAGCCTCCGGTCAGGTCAGTGACTGTTTTTTTCCTCTTGTTGTTTTTTACGGCAAATATAACTCTCCCGCGGAAGTATGGTTTCGGTTTCCTCCTCTCCGCCCCGTCGGATCGTCGTGCCTGCACCAACCTGCCCAGCTCCCTGGTTGTTTCCCTGGGAGGATTTCCTGCTCTCACGCGGGCCCCAGTCTCCAGTTCAGCCGCGCGCTGCTCAGTCTCCAGTTCAGCCGCGCGCTGCTCAGTCTCCAGTTCAGCCGCGCGCTGCTCAGTCTCCAGTTCAGCCGCGCGCTGCTCAGTCTCCAGTTCAGCCGCGCGCTGCTCAGTCTCCAGTTCAGCCGCGCGCTGCTCAGTCTCCAGTTCAGCCGCGCGCTGCTCAGTCTCCAGTTCAGCCGCGCGCTGCTCAGTCTCCAGTTCAGCCGCGCGCTGCTCAGTCTCCAGTTCAGCCGCGCGCTGCTCAGTCTCCAGTTCAGCCGCGCGCTGCTCAGCCTCCAGTTCAGCCGCGCGCTGCTCAGCCTCCAGTTCAGCCGCGCGCTGCTCAGCCTCCAGTTCAGCCGCGCGCTGCTCAGCCTCCAGTTCAGCCGCGCGCTGCTCAGCCTCCAGTTCAGCCGCGCGCTGCTCAGCCTCCAGTTCAGCCGCGCGCTGCTCAGCCTCCAGTTCAGCCGTGTGTTGCCCAGACCCCAGTTCAGCCGTGTGTTGCCCAGACCCCAGTTCAGCCGTGTGTTGCCCAGACCCCAGTTCAGCCGTGTGTTGCCCAGACCCCAGTTCAGCCGTGTGTTGCCCAGAGCCCAGTTCAGCCGTGTGTTGCCCAGACCCCAGTTCAGCCGTGTGTTGCCCAGACCCCAGTTCAGCCGTGTGTTGCCCAGACCCCAGTTCAGTCGTGTGTTGCCCAGTCTCCAGCCCAAGCTCCAGACGCCACGGTCCCGTTTCACCATGCGGGTCCCGGTACAGAGGTCCGGTCCACACCGCTCCCAGCGCCTCAAACGACGGACAGTCGCAGCTGCTCCGGACGGCGACGGCGGCGGCGCGGTTCCAGGATTCCGGGTCCCGCGGTCTCGGTCATGGGGACCGAGCCGTCTCCTTCTCCGACAGAGGAGCCCCGTGATTCTCTGACTGACTGTGTCCCTCAGATATCAGGCATCCCAGACAGCGTCGCCCGACGGGTCCACCTCCTCTGCTCTCCTCCAGTTGCGTTTCTCTTCGCCCACCTCATGAACACCGCCGATTCGGCAGCAGACCAGGGCGCGAGAGAACAACTGTTCAAGGAAGCAGCCGCTCTCGTCCTGAGGGAGCCTGTCCTGCGTGAGGCCCTGCAACTCCCGGGTCTGCAGCCAGCGGCCGCTTCATGCCCCACCTCTCAGTCAGTTCAACCTCGCCATGCTCATGCCCCGGTGCAGCCCTGTCGTCTCCAGGCCCCAGTCCAGTCGAGCCCAGTCCGGATCCCAGTTCAGCCCAGTCACGCTCAGTCCTTGTCCCAGTCAGAGGGCACCGTCCGTCTGACGACTGTTAGTCCTCCCCAGTCAGGCCCGACGTCTTCCCCGTCGAGCTCGGCAGCTGTAAGCTGTCATGCCAGCTCCGGAGTTGACGCCGTTCCAGTCCCTGTTCCTGTCGGCCATGTTGCGGCCGTTCCAGTCCTTGTCGGCCATGTTGCGGCCGTTCCAGTCCCTGTCGGCCATGTTGAGGCCGTTCCAGTCCCTGTCGGCCATGTTGAGGCCGTTCCAGTCCCTGTCGGCCATGTTGAGGCCGTTCCAGTCCCTGTCGGCCATGTTGAGGCCGTTCCAGTCCCTGTCGGCCATGTTGCGGCCGTTCCAGTCCCTGTCGGCCATGTTGAGGTCGTTCCAGTCCCTGTCGGCCATGTTGAGGTCGTTCCAGTCCCTGTCGGCCATGTTGAGGTCGTTCCAGTCCCTGTCGGCCATGTTGAGGTCGTTCCAGTCCCTGTCGGCCATGTTGAGGTCGTTCCAGTCCCTGTCGGCCAAGTTGAGGTCGTTCCAGTCCCTGTCCCTGTCGGCCCAGTTGAGGTCGTTCCAGTTCCTGTCTCTGTCGGCCCAGTTGAGGTCGTTCCAGTTCCTGTCTCTGTCGGCCCAGTTGAGGTCGTTCCAGTTCCTGTCTCTGTCGGCCCAGTTGAGGTCGTTCCAGTTCCTGTCTCTGTCGGCCCAGTTGAGGTCGTTCCAGTTCCTGTCTCTGTCGGCCCAGTTGAGGTCGTTCCAGTTCCTGTCTCTGTCGACCAAGTTGAGGTCGTTCCAGTTCCTGTCCCTGTCGACCAAGTTGAGGTCGTTCCAGTTCCTGTCCCTGTCGGCCCAGTTGAGGTCGTTTCAGTTCCTGTCTCTGTCGACCAAGTTAAGGTCGTTCCAGTTCCTGTCCCTGTCGGCCAAGTTGAGGTCGTTCCCGTTCCTGTCCCTGTCGGCCCAGTTGAGGTCGTTCCCGTTCCTGTCCCTGTCGGCCAAGTTGAGGGCGTTCCCGTAGCCCAAGTTGAGGGCGTTCCCGTCGGCCAAGGTGAGGGCGCTCCCGTCGACCAAGTAGAGGTCGCCCCTGTCTCTGGTCCCGTTCCCGTCGGCCCTGTAGCGGTCGTTCCAGTTCCTGTCACCCTCGGAGCCGCAGCGCCCGCCGGCCTCCAGGAGGAGGCAGCGCCTGCTGCAGTTCCTGCGCACCTCCAGGAGGAGGTCGCGCCAACCGCAGTCCCGGCGGACCCCCAGGAGGGGGTCGCGCCCGCCGCAGTCCCGGCGGACCCCCAGGAGGGGGTCGCGCCCGCCGCAGTCCCGGCGGACCTCCAGGAGGGGGTCGCGCCCGCCGCAGTCCCGGCGGACCCCCAGGAGGGGGTCGCGCCCGCCGCAGTCCCTGCGCACCTCCAGGAGGAGGTCGCGCCAGCCGCAGTCCCTGCGCACCTCCAGGAGGAGGTCGCGCCAGCTGCAGTCCCTGCGCACCTCCAGGGGGAGGCCGCGCCAGCCGCAGTTCCGGCGGACCTCCAGGAGGGGGTCGCGCCAGCCGCAGTTCCGGCGGACCTCCAGGAGGGGGTCGCGCCAGCCGCAGTTCCGGCGGACCTCCAGGAGGGGGTCGCGCCCGTCGCAGTCCCGGCGGACCTTCAGGAGGGGGTCGCGCCAGCCGCAGCTCCCGCTGCACCGGCATCGGTTCCTGGCGGCCCGGCTCCGGCCGCACCGGCATCGGTTCCTGGCGGTCCGGCTCCGGCCGCACCGGCATCGGTTCCTGGCGGCCCGGCTCCGGCCGCACCTGCATTAGTTCCTGTCGAACCCCAGGAGGGGGTCGTTCCCGTCGCAGCTCCCGACGCACCTGCATCGGTTCCTGGCGGTCCGGCGCTGACCGCATCTGCTTTGATTCCTGGTGGTCCGGCGCTGACCGCATCTGCTTCGGTTCCAGTCTCTCGTCGCGGTGGTCCAAGGAGGACGCCGCTGGTTCCTGTCTCTCGTCGCGGTGGTCCAAGGAGGACGCCGCTGGTTCCTGTCTCTCGTCGCGGTGGTCCAAGGAGGACGCCGCTGGTTCCTGTCTCTCGTCGCGGTGGTCCAAGGAGGACGCCGCTGGTTCCTGTCTCTCGTCGCGGTGGTCCAAGGAGGACGCCGCTGGTTCCTGTCTCTCGTCGCGGTGGTCCAGGGAGGACGCCGCTGGTTCCTGTCTCTCGTCGCGGTGGTCCAAGGAGGACGCCGCTGGTTCCTGCCTCGTCCTTGTCTCGGCTGCCGGACTGGTGGCCTCGCCCTCGGCGCCTCCTGCTGCGTGGATGGCGCTGCCTCCTGCGGCGTCGTCCGCCTCGACTCCTCAGCCTCCTGGATTGGCGTCCCCCAGGAGGACATCGCCGTTGGGGGGGATCCCCGTGGACGCTGGTCAAGCCCAGGGGCACTGGGTGTGCCCCTCTGCCTCAGCGGCGGCTGGGCAGGATCTCGCCGCGTCTCCACCCGCCTTAAGAGGGAGCGGCGAGACGTCGTTGTTGTTTTCCTGGTCGTGGACTTTTGTCATGTCATGTGGACTCTTGTTTTGGCCCTCCTCCGGTCCTCCCTCCACCCACCCTGCTCGTTTGCCTTGAGGGGTTGGGATTCGGTCCCTCCTCCTGGGACCACCCTCCGCCCGCCCTGGTTTGGGGGGGGGGGCTTCCGTGGGCGCCGTGGAAGGCGCCATAGGGGGGGGGGTACTGTCATGATCTGGCTTTGTGTTTCTAGTGGTTTCCTGTTTTATTTTGGTAGTCTCCTGGGTTCTGTGTCTGCTCAAGCTTCACTTCCGGTTCATGTCCTGTCACAGCTGTCCCTGCTTCACCTGGTCATTACCCACACCTGCACTCTGTTAGTCATCAAGTCACTGTGTATTTAACCACCACCTGTGTCCTTAGTTCCCTGCCAGATTGTCGAGTTCGTTAGTTCCTAGTTTCATGTGTTCCTGAGTTGAGCGTCCCTAGTTTCCTGAGTTCCCTGAGTGTTCGTGTTTCTCGTGTTTCATTCCTGTTTGCACCGTGTATCCTGCCCGACCCTGGATTATCTACTGACCGTGAGTGTGCCTTATCCCTGCCTGTGCTTTTGCCGTGATCCTGTGTGTATGACCTGGACCGTCTGACCGTGCCTTAAAGAATAAACCTCTTTATCATAATCCTGCCGTCGTGCTGTGCATGTGGGTCCGCCGCCTGCCCGAGCCTGACACAAAGAAGGGTCCCTTCTGTCCCCCAGCAAGTAGCCATTGTAGTATCCTGTAAAGATTGAAATGTGTAAAACAATACAGTAAAAACATCAACTTGGGTAAATTACAACATACTCTGTTGAAACGTGTGCCATAGTGATGACTTACCTGGGTATGTCTTCTCCAGTCTGAAGGAAGTTGGCTGAAGGCAACACATTTATCCTTCCTTCGTCCTCTTCCACGTCCACGTCTGACCCCTCTCTCTTTGTCCTCCTTTCACTCCTCCTCTCATTGCCTCCATGTTTGCATAGTTCTCCACGTGTCTGACCTGTTTGGTGTTGTGTTTTTTGTGCGGTGTTCTTAGGTGTGTATGTGAGTGACTACATTTGCCAGATGAGCATTGCTTTTTGAGTGTTTTCCCAAGTGTCTAATGTAATAAGTGTGTTACAAAATTCCACAAAAAACCCAGTGCAAAGTTGAAATTGTGTTTAAGCAATGGTTTGACTGTGTTTAACATTGTGCTACAAGAAGTTTATGGCTTTGGTCTTAGCATTCACTTTTAGTGTGTAAGCAATCATCAAAACCTGTAAAATTACTAAGCATTTGGAGAAAGCTCTTTCAGTTAAGAATGGCTTAAATTCTTGACTTTGGTGTGGGGGACCTGGGTTGAGTCCTGTCTAGGACATGTTAATGCAACAACATCATAATATAAATATATGTATTTCTGTTATGGGAAAAATTGTCTCTTCCTTATTTCTATGTGTCTTCCTTATTTCTATGCATTTCTATGCAGTTATTATACGAGTTATGACTTATGTTCTGCAATTAATATCTTATGTTTTGTCTTACTGTATGCATTTGACATTTCACCTAGATTGTTCAATGGTTGTCTCTGCCTGATAGACTCCCAACTCTAGCTCCCAAACCCAAGGTCGGGGAGTTGTGTCTCTGTCTGTTGAGACTTGGTGCTCCTTTCTCACAGATAGTTGGACGTCAGCGATTCAGGTGTGAGAATGTAAATATCTTCACACACACTGCGACAGGGAGGAGATGGTGCATGTAATTTGATTGGGTTAGAAAGACATTCCACCCTAGTCGGACAGAGGAGCTAAAAGGCAGAAACAACTTGACGATCGCAGGCTCTTTGCATCACACCTTTGTGGTGTGTGCACTGATCTCCCCAGCTGGTTTTTGGTTTGTTGATGTGCACGATCAACATCCATGCTTTTTATTTGCTTTCCCCATTATTTTTATTTTCTTTATTATTTCAATAAATCACACAAAAGGACCACTCTCTCTCATCTACTTCTTTATGGAAAATTTCCACCACAATTTCCTATGTAATTTGAGTTATATGATAATCTATCACCAATATTCAACTATATTATGGATGTTTTAAGAAATTAATTAAGAAAGAAATTAAGAAATAGTATGTACTGTATAGTGCTGCTCTGAGCAGTGATGTCAGCAACTAGTGTGGCTGAGTGGTTAAGATGCTTCATTCCAACCCTGAGAAGTCTGTTTCAATACCTGATTAGAACAAAGGTTGAACAAATGATTTAAAAGGACTGTTGTAACATGTGTTACTTTTTATTTAAATTAAACTTAAACTAATGCTTGTGTGGGCACATATAGCTCTGCACCTTTTGCTTTGCAGATCCAACCAGTTACTGTATACATTCAACTCATCTCAATTCAGTATGTTTCAAATGATCAATTAAAATAGTTATTAGAATATTTTACAGTATAATAAATACCCACACTCCCTCCCTCATATAACTCAAGATAAATTGAAATATATATTTAATGCATTAGCAACTTTCAGCTATATTATAAATGTTTCGTTATACTAAAGAAACATAGCAATATTTCTGCTTTCAAATAGTTTGTTGCCACTAGATCATGACACTATTTTACAGTTTAGTTATTAGGCACACACTTTTCTTTTCAGATACATTTATCTATTATTTATATATTTATAATTTTTAAGTACTAAATACACAAAAGCTAGGATTTCAAATGGTTGTGTTTTTTGAAACAAACAAAACTCAAATATGTTTAAACATATACTATGTTTAAAAAAAATCAAATAACCTTTACTTAAAATCTATGAAACAGGTTGGTCATTAGGGTTATACAATTGGATTACATTAAGTTAATGTAATTGTACACATAAAGCTTTGTTCAAATACCTGATATACTGGTAATGAGAAATTTGATATTAACTATTTCATCAGGTTATGATTATGTAAAATATCTACATGTAATAAGATAAGACCTAGTCTAATAATTCCCTTGGGGAAACTTACAGACTAAAGCTTTACCAACTGAGCCAGCTGAGCGCTATCTGTGGCACTGTTAGTTGGTACTTTATGCATAAGCAATAGCAATGAAGTATTAACTGTAAAATTTTCAATTACATTTGTTAATATGTTTTTGGTGTTCATAAATAACCAACGAACCATATATATTTTTACTAATATTTATGTTCATGTTTTAGAATTATTCACATTGGGTAGGAACAGTCCTTTGTTGGCTCAGTGGGAAAGAGATTCTCTGAGATGCAGAAGGTTTCAGGTTGGCGCCCAATTTGTCTCAACAGTTCGTTAAGTAAGAAACTTCGAACTCACTCCTCAATGTGGTTGCTTGCTACAACCAGTGAGGGATCAGATGCAGAGAACATGAGTGAATCAATGATCCAATTATCTTATTTTATGTATTTTTTTCATATACCCATAAACTGATGAAATAGTTAAAGTTATGAAGTTCCTCATTACATCAGGTACTGTATCTGATGGCATAACCCTAACCTGACCGAAAGACTTTACATTAAATCCCACCTCTCATTTATGTGATAAAATTACATGGAAAATTTACATGTAATTAAATCACATGAAGGCAAAGTTTTAAGCATGATTATTTATTTACATTTACTGTTCAGTCAGAGTTATAACTTGAAAATCTTCTCAATTAAGAACAATTATTGTATATTCTGTAAAACCCAGCTATTCTACTTTAGACAGACCTCACTGGACTTAGGCTGCAGTATCTGTAAAGTAACTATGAGTTTTACCGATTTTCTAAACCAGGGGTAGAGAAAAGTATAAATCACAGGGTTCAGACAAGAGTTTGACAGAAGAAGAAAAAGTAAAAACTCATTAGTTGAAGTCCCGATTGTGAGGATGTATCCAGAGAGGGACACACAGTAATAAGGAATATAACACATGAGAAACACAACAACCGTCACACCAAGAGTCTTTGCTGCCTTAATCTCTGATTTCCTGACAGTCACAGTCAGTGAACGCCGCAGTTTAACAGCTGCAACGTGGGAGCGCATGGAACGAGCCTGAGACACAGCCACCACAAACACCCTCACATACAGGATTATGATGGCTGAGATGGGGACGATGAAGCTTAGAATCAGGTCGACAGCTCCATTTACGCTAATCACACATTCACCATAGCAGGAGTTAAACCTGCCTGGTTGGTTTAGATTGTCACTTAAAATCATGAAACTGTACATAACACAATAAAGCCAACATAGCAGGACACAGAGCTTAACTGTTTTTTGAGAAAATTTGCTGGCGTAGCTCAGAGGGTGACAGATGGCCACATAACGATCGACTGAGATCAACACCATGTTTGTTATTGATGAATAAATAGAGATGTATGGTACAAAGAAGTATAAAGTGCACACCAAGTCACCTAAAAACCAGCAGGGTTCTGCTAAGAGGATCTGAAACGGCATCACGATGAGACCAACAATGAAATCAGACACAGCCAGAGAGAGGAGGAGGAGGTTGGTGGAAGTGTGGAGCTGCCTGGAGGAAGAGAACAGCATCACTGTGAACATTATTAACACTGAATTATTCAAAATACGTTTTTTAGTAACGGTGAAAATGTGCAAATATTTGAAAAAAACAGTATGCTAGTATGTTAGTATTAAATGTGTTTTTGGAAGGTGTTAATGAAAATGTTTAAAAAGTATGTTTTCCAATGTGACTACAATAACATGTCAAAGTGAAAACATTAGTCTCTGCCTGAAGTGGGAGATGGAGACGATGACCAGCAGGTTGAGACTCGCAGTGAGCAGAGAGATGCAGGAAACTAGAACATAAATGAGCATTGCCTCAGAGTGAGGACGAGCATGTTTCCTGCAGGAGGTGTTGAGGAGATGTGGAAAGCAGAGTTCAGTTTCCTCCAGTGTCTCCATCACCAGAGAAAAGAATCTGCTGAGGACTCAGCTTCGTGAGCAGAACTCTGCTTGTGTAGCTCATTTATCTGTTTCTCTGCACTGTTTGACCTTCCTCCTGCTCCTCCTCATTTACAGCCTCTCTCTCTGACCTCCCTCCCTCATTCTGACATTGTCATCCTCATCTACTGTACAAATCTGAACAAGTTGATGTTGGTCTGTGACTGATACACATGTTAACTATCACAACAAACTAGAAAATAGAACCCACCCTCAGAACCCACCGAACCAGTGCCGCCCCCCGGAAAATCTCATTAGTTGAAGTACCGTTTGTGAGGATGTATCCAGAGAGAAACACACAGTAATAAGGAATATAACACGAGAAACACAACATCCGTCACACCGTCACACACTGACAATCTTCAGTGGGGTGGCCAAACGGGGGCCAGAGAAAATCATGGGGTGGCATACCAAATTAGGCTTCTAATGATCAGCTTGAGTTCAGCTGATGGCTTGTATGCATGTTACTTGACTCTTTTCCATTAAAACGACGATAAAACACTTGTCACGGGGCGGTCTGCGCGAAGATGGCGGACCCACATGCACGGCTTCAGGAGACTCTCAGGTTCAGATTGAGGGAGTTTAATGTTCTCATTAGTCATTTACAAGCAGAGTTCAAAACCGGGTAAGCAAATGGGCAAAAGTACAAAGACGGCAGGCAGGCGGTTAGTAAAAAAACACATACAAACCCAGGCTACGGTACCGACAGGGAGAATCCAATAGACAAGTCAGATCAAACAGCGTGTTAACCAGTAAGCGGGTAATTAGAGTGCTGGAACAAGTCAAGATCAACGATCTGGCAGGGAGCAAAGGTAAGTGCTGGTAGTTATATACTGAACTAAAGACCGGATTAAAAACAGCTGTGTGGTCACGTGACTAAAACGTAATACAGGAAAAGGCATGACTGAACAGAAACCAGAAATACTACAAAATAAAACAGGAAATGCAGGCAGAAAAACCCAGACTGTGACAAGATATTTATTTCAATTTTGAGAAACATCTTGAAAAAACACATTTCATAATTTTTAAATTATAATTAACATCTAAATCGAAACTATCACCATTAGGTATTCTCACTCTAAACTGTAAAATCAAAACAGATTTAATAAAATCATTTAATCCTACAGACATCAAATTTATTTAGAACTTTCTGTGATTGCTTTTTAAGCCGGAAAGTAGCCTAAAACCGGTGCAGCAGCCTTTTTCTTTATTGGCCAGTCTTTATTGGCCAGTGTATTTTCCTACAGATAAAAAAAAATGGGTTTTTCATTTTATTTATTATACCTTATTGTTTATGTTGTCAACTACTTCTACTTCTCTTTCAGTCAAAGCACCAAACCCCGTGTGGGACATTATCGCCCCCACAGGTGGGGGTTGGTTTTGCTGCTCCCAGCCAGGGGACAAGGGTGTATATTTATGTATATTCTCTCCCCTGTTCCACTGGATAGAACTATCGGACTGTTCGATCGCCTCATCCCTGCCTTCTCTTTTTCAGTTTAATATACCTTGAAGATTCCACATTTTCACATGATGGTTTGTAATGATATAGGTTTTACACACATTCATGCTCAGCAGAAAACTAACATAGAATAATAAGCATGTTTACTGTTATCTAGACAGATGCGACAATTGATGCTGAGATCTGGCAGTTTGTACAGTTTGCTTAGTCCATTTTTAAAATTGTGTCCAGGTTTTAAAGACATGTCCAGGTCACATGTTATATCTTGTGTCTGATTTTGTGTTATCGTTAACAGAGTGAACAGTTGTTATGGATGTCAATGATAAAGCAACAGTGATTCATGCTCTATACATAAACTATTTTGAAGTCATCATGTGAGCATTAAAGCCTCATGCTCTGACGACTGCTGGATGTAAAACACAAACAGGTCTAAATCCAGAGAGAGTTTAACATTTTATTATTGTGGTGGAATAATAACGACAGAAGACAGGAAGAATCACATTTTGCTAGATATCTGTATTCAACACACCCAGCCACCTTCCTCTTCACAGAAAACTTTGAGTTTCTCCACAGTTTAAAACATTATGAACCTTTTTATATAGTCATTATATAGTCAGTTTATGGTCAGTCTACTTTACACAGGTATCTCTGGACCTAGGCTGCAGTATCTGTAAAGTTACTATGAGTTTCACAGATTTTCTAAACCAGGGGTAGAGAAAAGTATAAATCAAAGGGTTCAGACAAGAGTTGGACAAAAGCAGAAAAATCAGGAAATCATTGAGTGAAGTACCGATCGTAAGGTTGTATCCAGAGATAGACACACAGTATGGAGGACAGTAACACATGAGGAACACAACAACAGTCACACCAAGAGTCTTTGCTGCCTTAATCTCTGATTTCCTGACAGTCACAGTCAGTGAACGCTGCAGTTTAACAGCTGCAACGTGGGAGCGCATGGAACGAGCCTGAGACACAGCCACTGCAAACACTCTCACATACAGGATGATGATGGCTGAGATGGGAATGATGAAGCCTAACACAAGGTCTAGCACACCGTTTAAAACAATCACACATTCACCATAACAGGAGTTGAACCTGCCTGGTTGGTTTAGATTGTCACTTAAAATCATGAAACTGTACATAACACAATAAAGCCAACACAGCAGGATACAGAGCTTAACTGCTTTTTGAGAAAATGTGGTGGCGTAGCTGAAAGGGTCACAAATGGCCACATAACGGTCGACTGAGATCAGCACCATGTTTACTACTGAGGCAGAAATAGTGATATATGGTACAAAAAAATATAAAGTGCACACCAAGTCACCTAGAAACCAGCAGGGCTCTATCAATAGAATCTGAAACGGCATCACGATGAGACCAACAAGGAAATCAGAGACAGCCAGAGAGAGGAGGAGGAGGTTGGTGGAAGTGTGGAGCTGCCTGGAGGGAGAGAACAGCATCACTGTGAACATTATCTACATTTAATTACTGTAATAATAAATTAAAATTGTCTACTTAGCAACAATAAAATGACCAAATATCAGTAAAAACAGTCTCTCAGTAATAAATATGTTTTTGCAGTCAGTCGAATTTTCCAATGTGACTTAATACAACAAAATGTTAAAGTCAAAACATTAGTCTCTGCCTGAAGTGGGAGATGGAGACGATGACCAGCAGGTTGAGACTCGCAGTGAGCAGAGAGATGCAGGACAGTAGAACATAAATGAGCATTGCCTCAAAGTGAGGACGAGCTTGTTTCCTGCAGGAGGCGTTAAGGAGATGTGGAAAGCAAAGTTCAGAGTCTTCCAGTGTCTCCATCACCAGGGAGGAGGAGATGGTGCTGAGGACTCACAGCTTCCTGAACAGATTCTGCTCATGTAGCTCATTTATCTACTCTAGTCTCTAGTCTCTCTGCACTGTCTCACCTTCCTCCTGCTCTTCTTTACTCCAACTTACTCCCAGTCTCGTACTGAGTTTCTGACCTCCCTCCCTCCCTCCCTCTTGCTGACATCCTCATCTACATTGTAATTCTGAAGGTGGATTTTGGTCTGTTATGACTGATACACATGATATGAAAACAAACTAGAGCTGTTCCCTGGTATAGAGCCACTAGCCTCCTGCTTAGTGGTGGGCCCGTTTTTTTACTGGGCAGGTGGCAACGAGATGCCCAGGCTGGCCGCAGTAGAGGCAGAAACCCAGCGTGTGTCGCCTCTCGGCATCAGGCAGTTTAATGCGGCCCACCGGCATGGGTTCCTTGGGAGGAAGCTAGGCCAACGCTCTCTGGAAGGTGGACATCTCGGCGACTACCGTAGAGTAGATGCAGCCTGAATCGTGATCCATCCTCCTGGCCCCAGTTCCCATGCCTCGCAGAGAGTGAGGTCTTCCTCATCACTATACTGATGCACATACCCCCCTTACAGTCTTACTGTCTGGTCTCTGACCTTATCTATACGCCCCGATGTAGGTTTCCACTTGTACTGTGTGCCACTGTGTGTATGCGAGTGTTTCTGTATTGTATTGTTTTGTACTGCAACTTGCTTCCACTGTCAGCGGGGACGTGGCGCCGCAGATGGTGGCCACCAAGACGAAGTTTCTACTGTAGTTCTGTAAAGTGCACTCTACAGGGCCTGGCAATAAAGCTTTTTCTGATTTTGATTCTGATGGAAAGCTGTAGTCTGACAACTATATAGGTTCCTTAAAAAATTTCCCTTCCAATGTCTTACCACATTGGCAGCAGTGTGTCCCTGTCAGATCTGTTGCCATAACTGTGCTACAACACTGATTTATGTGAGGTACATGAGAATTCATGCAAAAACTCTTTAAATTTTAAGTGTGTTATGTCAAATTGCAACCTATCTACATTTACATTTACAGAGATAAATACAAATGTGTGGCCAGGCCTAGACTATGCGGTTTAGTTGAACATGTCACATTGACTTTTGCATTGCACGGTGTGACAACCTAAAGACCTTTTACTCCCATCTGAAAAAAACACATCAGTGACGGAAAATCAGTTTCATGTCTGTATAAAACCTGTGACAAGAGCTTTACAGTTGTATTCAAATTTACCTCACACGTGAGTAGGAGGCATAAAAATGATATTGAGGAACAACTAGTAGATTCAGTTGTTAAGTCTGGGATCTGACACCAGAGTGAACAAAATGAATCTGATATGCGAACTAATGCTTTTCAGACTGAAAGAAAAGTTTTTTGCACTTGGGGTTTCAGAAGCTGATACAAACAATGTGATTGAGATCATCTCTGAACTCTTTAGTGCCTGCGACAATAAGTCATTGAAAACTAACCAGAAAAGAAAAATTGTTTTCAAGAGCAGTTTCAATTATGTTGACCTAGTTCAGATCTGTCTAGGTCATAATAAGGCAGGCAAAGAGTGTTTTGTAGTAAACCCACTGGGCTCTGCGAAGAAAAAAAACACAAAATACAGTGTGTGTAAGTCTTGCTGATTTATTGCCACACAATAGATCGAGTGCTGATCACATGCAACTTGTTCCTTTCTGTAAAGAACCAGGGGCCTCATGTACAAAGGATACTTATGCACGAAAACCTGGTGTAAGCACGAATCTACTGTATGCCTAAGGTCAGATGTATCAAAAACTACATAAAGTAAATGGTCTATGGTAGCTCGCTGGCTGGTGTAAGTACTTTTCTACAGCTATTGGTCCGTTAGCGACACAAAGAGACAAAACTGGGCAACTATTTATTACGTAAATATATCACACGGGAGAAAAATGATAAAAAATGTATATACAGTCACACATCTGCAATTAGATGAGATTATATAAAAACATGTGCAAAACGGTGCAAACATATATATTCTACACCTCTATTAGATGATCTGTTAGAGGATCTCTTAGAATCTAGTAGAGGTGCCTGTTATTGGATTGCGATGCAGTGAGAAGCCGCGCAGCCAGCCACAGGGGCATCCTGTCATGGGCTCTGGTTCTTAGTCGTGTGTTTATCCAGTTCCTGCTTTATTGTTGTTCACATCCTGCCGCATGCATTCACTTCAGCTTTACTTGCGGTCTCATGATCTACCATCTGCAATCTATCTGTAATCAAGACCCTGTATTTAAGCACCAGTACTCACCTAGTCAAATCGCCAGATTGTCTTTGTTTCGTGCCAGCATTCCAGCGCTCTTGTTTTTGCTCATCCTGTGTACCGACCTCAGCTCCAGCCTTGACCTCACCTAGCCTTCGTCTTATATCCTGCATCTTGCTCTGTGAGTCTGACCATTGCCTGTTCCTGATTACCGACCGCTTGACCCCAGCCTACCGTGCCTGCCTACCTGCCTGACCTTGATTCTCATTAAACCTCTTCAATCTCACGCCTTGTCTGCGCTGTGCATGTGGGTCCATCGCCTCGCGCCTGGTGACACCTCCAGAGAAAGCTGCAGACCGGTCGGGTAGTGAACCCTGAGCCGAGCCATGCCATGCCAGTTCTGTAGGACTCAATCATCTCTATGTCAGCAAGGCATTAAGTTCCCATACAACGGTTGATCAGGGCAGTTTTTTAAAGGGCAGTTTGAATCTAGAGCCGGCTTACCTAATGTAATTAGTTCCATCGACTGGACCATCACAGGGTGAAACTTGAACAGAAATTGGAACAGGTTTGAAGCTGGTATCAGATCATTGGCTTCGTAGTCAGGAAATATTTTAATGACCTTAATATTAATTCCTGTTGTGCATAGAACCTGTGGGCAACAAAAGTACATCCTGTCTTCAGCATCAGCACTAGTCAGTGGTTTAATGTAGAGACTTTCTATTAGTTGCTGAACACAGTGTGAGGGGTTAGATCGTCTTCAACTTAACTGTTGCCTGTTTTGGTGACGCTTTGGTGGTAAATGTTGCTTTACATCCACCTTTATGTCAGACCACTTTTATTTTTTTATTTCCACTACTGTGCGGAACCTGCAGCATTAACACCTGCACACACGGTCTCGCTTGGCGTACTGCACAGACGCAGACCGCATTTAAATGAATGAACATATTTATACAGAGGCGTGTCATGGGAGGAGTCTGCTCATGGGTTTACTCTGTCTGATGGAAAGGTATACAAAGCACAACTTTATGTGCCATAGCAGGGGACAACCTCAGCTCACATAACATAGGGGGCTTTCTTGAAAAATTTAGCAGGAGTTTGCACTTCTGTAGATTTTGTGATATAGGCAGAGAAGCATTAATGCAGATCATCTGCCAGGGCAATAACCAGACAATACAGTTTGACAATGACCATGTTCAGAGCAGTAAAGGACACTATGGGGGACGGATCGATCCTAATATTGATGATATTTATACCAATGCTAGTATTGATATTGATCGATACCCCGACAAAAATATCTATACTTTTTTAGTTTTTATTCCCGAATGCACTGCTGCTATTTCTGCTATTATTAAGAAACAATCTAACTATCTTGCCTGTGTGCATCCTAAGTGCCTGTGTATCTCATGTGACTGATGAAGCCCAAACATCATTTCATCAGTCATTATCCTGACCTCATTCTCCAGTTTGGTCCACTTATCCATCTATGGACATTACAATTTGAATGCAATTACACATTCTTAAGCAGTTTTTGGGAAAAATGCACAACCTTGAGAATCCATGTTCTACACTTACAAAGAGACATCATCTTCTGCAGGCCTTTCTAGGGGCTGGTATCATCTTCCCTCCAACTGTTGTTGGTGATAAGGGGACACAGTTTTTCTCAGATGACTACAATTTGTTGTGAGGAACTCAAAAAAATTATTTGCAAGACGTCTCTCTGAATAGACCCAGTGGCAAACAACATCCAAGCTTCAAAGCTCTGGTTTGGAGTCAAAAGAAGATTTAAATATGTACAGCACAGAAGGAAGATATCGCTGATCTTCGAAACCAAACATTTATCAATGTGTGTTTAACATAATTACTTTCTGGCGCTGCTCCAGTAAGTTAGCAAACTCATTTATTTCCAAACTCTCAAGTTGGAGGAGAATTATAGTTGTTTTAAAACATTTTCAAAACTGGACTTTCAGTCAAAACAAAAGCTGATAACTGATGAAAGACCAACGCCCGAGCTTAAAGGTTTGCTTCAAACTACTGGAAAGAAGACAACTCGCTCCTTTTCAAACTTTTCAATAACAATTAGGGAAAACACAGAATAACAAGAGTCCAACTGTGTCACTTTTTTTCAAATATGCATTTATGACATCTTACAGTACCTGCAATCTTGTACAACTCCTCTTTGATGTGCACAAATCTTCTGTGGCCAGGAAAGGTGATGAAGATGTGAGCAAACGATTTCACTGCTAAACAAATGGTTCTTATTGTGTGGCAAATTGTGCCTTTATTGAGGTTCTCACTGTCTCCAACTGAAAAACGAAACTTGCCACTTGAAAGGATCGCAGAGCTACTGTACACACACCATCTATGGGATGTTAGGCTGTTGTAGATATCGGACCCACATGCACAGTGCAGATAAGATATTATAATCGGTTGGTAAATAAACAGTCTTTATTGTAGAAACGTTCTCAAGGCAATCCAGGTCATACAAGGGTGGTCTCAGGGAAGGCCCAAGAGGGGCAGGCAAAGTCAGTTCCGGGGACAGGCAAGGTTTCAGTGACAAGTGAGCACGGCAGAAGTACAGGCAAGGAGTAGGCTATCTCGTGGTCAGGCAGTCAGGTCACTTTACCAGTCTTTTCCAGAACGTAGATACAGGCAAGGAGCAGACAGGAATCAGAGATTAGGGGTGTGTTTCAGAAAGCAGGGTTGATAAACCTTCTGGTAAACCCTGAACTCTGGGTTGATTAACCCAGAACCTGCTTACCCTGAGTATGTCAGTTCCAAAATACCTGATAAGTTAGGTTAATCTACCTCCTGTCGGTAACCCAGAGTTAACGCACGTGCACGGCGTATATATAAAGATATTGTCAATGGATCGCCAGTTACCATGGAAAAAAGCGACACTATAATGGCAGCGTATTTCAACAGCGGAGTTGGAGATTTTGATGCAGAGAATGAAGAATTTAAGCCGATTATTAATAGAAAAAGCAACACAGCTGCATCGGCAAAGGAAAGAAAAAGAAAATAAAGTAAATTGAGTTTATTTAATTACAGTTATGTTGCCATTGCCTCTTTTGTTGTAAAGGAAGATTGAACATAACTTCCACATTGTTTTGTACTATTACTTGAATAATATTAGATAATAGTAATATTATCCTACAAAAAAAGGTAAGATGTGATCACACAATTACAGGATCTATATCTTGCACAGGCTTCTACAATGTTGTAGTACATTGACTTTATTTCACTTTGATCTTATGGGTTGCATTGTCTTGCGTTTACTGATGGACAGATTGTATTATTGGACCCTCCAGAAAGCACACAGTCTGAGACATTGTGTGAAGCAATGTAAATAATATTCCATTTTATTTTTCAGGACATGAAGAAATGATAAGCGCTTTGGTTCAAAAACCTTAATAAAAGTGATTCTGACAAATCATGTGTCTTAAGAGTCTTCTCTGTGGTCTACTTTGTTCACTACTGGATCCTCTTGGTCATCTTCAGCAGGACAAGGAGGGTGGCTCACTCCCCTTATTGTGGCAATATTGCAAGGACAACACAATCCACTATAATGTCACATGCCCTCTCTGGACTGACCCTGAGGCCACGTAGACACTGGAACATCGCCTTCAGGATGCCTGTGGTCATCTCCACCTTGGTCCGTGTTCTGCTGTGGGCCCGGTTGAACAATGTCTGTGGTCCAGGCTCAGAAGAAGGGTGTCATCAAACAGGGCACCCTTTGTCCCCCAGCAAGAAGCCATTGTAGCATCCTGTAATGATTGAAATGTGTAAAACAATACAGTAAAAACATGAACTTGTGTAAATTACAACATACCCTGTTGAAACATGTGACATAGTGATGATTCCCTGAAGATTCTGGAATCATGCACTGACCCTGATGATTTGGGTTCAACATTAGTGATGAGATGGGTTGCATCAAATATTACCTATTTAATGGAAACAGTAATGAGTTTAATGGTCTTTGAACCAAAAGATTCTGAACAGGAAATAATAGTTACCTGCACATTGATACTGTGAAATTACTTCCTATTGACATAGTCTAGCTTTAATAGGAATGTGGGTGCTATCGATGCACCCAATCACGTTTAGAAACCCAGAAATGGAAAGCAATAAAATACGGAAAGTGTGCATGTTTGCAGTACGTCGAGTACGAGGTGTACGTAGTAAAATATGTGCCATAGATTATCATAGAAAGGACAAGCCTGCCACACAAAAATGTCCTGATCGAAGAACATAGAGCTACGCACAGAATTCTTTCTGTGATAAGTGCAGACCTGCGTTTGTTAAGTTTGAGATGAAATGTTTCAAATGGTTCGTTAAACACATTAACGGTTCTTAAGAAAAATAATAACGCTCCCTCCTTCAAATAATTCTCATATGAGAATCATATGAAAAAAACAACGATACGTGGCTTTATGATCCTCTCACGGTGGAAATAAATATAATAAGCTGCGCCTCCACGTCCACGGGCTCGTCATCAAACGGGCACGTCCTGCTCAGTAACCTCCGAAACGAACTTACCCCGTAACATGACCTGCTCCGGAGCAGGTTATGATCAGAGAGTAATTGCTATGGTTACAAACATACCCTGAAAGTTACCTCAGTTTTTGGAACCGAAAGCTGAGGTAAATCACTAACTTACCCTCAAACTTACCTGGGTATGTCACATAACTCGCTTTCTGGAACACACCCCTGGTTCACTGCGGTCAAGTGAGCCGTCGTTCGTTCATCCGTCGTTCAGCCAGCCGCGCTTCAGAAACGTCTTGCGCCCGTATTACGCGCTTTACAGCAGAGCACAAAACACGCTCGTCGCGACTTCCTCTTTTCATAGCGACACGTCTGGTCTGTTCAAAATATTGAAAAATACGAAACAAAATATTGCATATATAGAAAAACTGTCGCCTAATAAAGATCTGTATACTTTTACTGTAAAATTAAGCATTTATTAGTATTTAAAACTACCATGTCATACTGTGAAATTTTTATAATTAATAACTTAACTTTGGTGCATAGTTCCAGGCCCAGACCACTTTCCCCTTGTTCTACTAGAGGTGTACTATCACCACACAAAGATCTGTATATTTTTACTGTATAGTTTTGGATTTATTAGTATTCAAAACTACCATGTCATACTGTAATACAGTCAACTTTGATCATTAATAACTTGACTTTGGTGCATAGTTCCAGGCCCAGACCACTTTCCTCTTGTTCTACTAGAGGTGTACTATTACCCCACAAAGATCTGTATATTTTTACTGTATAGTTTTGGATTTATTAGTATTCAAAACTACCAGTTCATACTGTAACTGTATAGGCTGTATAGTCAACTTTAATGATCAATAACTTGACTTTGGTGCATAGTTCCAGGCCCAGACCACTTTCCCCTTGTTCTACTAGAAGTGTACTATCACCACACAAAGATTCGTGTATTTTTACTGTATAGTTTAGGATTTATTAGTATTCAAATCTACCAGTTCATACTGTAACTGTATAGGCCGTATAGTCAACTTTAATGATCAATAACTTGACTTTGGTGCATAGTTCCAGGCTCAGACCACTTTCCTCTTGTTCTACTAGAGGTGTACTATTACCCCACAAAGATCTGTGTATTTTTACTGTATAGATTTGGATTTATTAGTATTCAAAACTACCATGTCATACTGTAATACAGTCAACTTTGATGATCAATAACTTGACTTTGATGCATAGTTCCACGCTCAGACCACATTCCCCATGATCTACTAGAGATGTACTATCACCACACAAAGATCTGTGTACTTTTACTGTATAGTTTAGGATTTTAGTAGTACCATGTTATGCTGAAATATGGCCCTTACAGTCAAGCATAAAACCAATAAGTACTGCACTACAAACAGTGTAGTGTGTAACTTTCTTTTTTATTGTTTTAAGTCTGTATTGTGAAGAGAGAATAATTGCATTAAATCTAATCCTGAATATTTGGTTATATACATTTTGTATTTACATTTTAGTGTTCAAAACTAGATATTACAATGTGTAAGAACAGAGACGGCAATAACTTTGATAAAACAAACTCCAGACATGGGAAATGGTTTAATGAGAACAAATAACGATTTCAGTATCCATCCATTTTCAACTGCTTTTTCTTGGGGCGGGTCGCGGGGGCAACAGTCTAAGCAAACTCCAAACTTCCCTCTCTCCGGACACTTCCTCCACTTCAGCCCAGCCCAGGACCTGTTTGCCTTGGGAGACCCTACCAGGGGCATTTAGCCCCCGACAACATAGCTCCCGGGGTCATTCAGGCACACAAACTCCTCCACCACGTTAATGTATGTTTCACACATAAATATTCAGTTTTTGACTGTTCAATGACTTTATATTAAACATTAAACATTTAGTTTCAATATTAAAAGTCACACTTTGGAATCCTAACAGATGGTAATAAAAGGATTTAATGTGTGTGTGCTTAGCCTCACTCAGTTTTTTTTATGAAAAGTGACATAATCTGGGCCTGGCATTATGCACTAAAGTCAAGTTATTCATCATCATAGTTGAATATAAGGCCCATAGAGTATTACAGTATGACCTGGAAGTTTTGAATACTAATAAATCCAAAACTATACAGTAAAAATACACGAATCTTTGTGTGGTGATAGTACATCTCTAGTAGATCAGGGGGAATGTGGTCTGAGCCTGGAACTATGCACCAAAGTCAAGTTATTGATCATCAAAGTTGACTGTATTACAGTATGACATAGTACTTTCAAGTACTGCTAAATCCTAAACTATACTGTAAAAATACACAAATCTTTGTGTGGTGATAGCACATCACTAGTAGAATAAGGAGAAAGTGGTCTAAGCCTGGAACTATGCACCAAAGTCAAGTTATTAATCATGAAAGTTGACTGTATTACAGTATGACATGGTAGTTTTGAATACTAATAAATCCTAAACTATACAGTAAAAATACACGAATCTTTGTGTGATGATAGTACACATCTAGCAGAAATAGGAGAAAGTGGTCTGGGCCTGGAACTATGCACCAAAGTCTAGTTATTAACGATTAAAGTTGACTATACGGCCCATACAGTTACAGTATGACTTGGTAGTTTTGAACACTAATAAATCCTAAACTATACAGTAAAAATACACGAATCTTTGTGTGATGGTAGTACACATCTAGCAGAAATAGGAGAAAGTGGTCTGGGCCTGGAACTATGCACCAAAGTCAAGTTATTGATCATTAAAGTTGACTATACAGCCTATACAGTTACAGTATGAACTGGTAGTTTTGAATACTAATAAATCCAAAACTAAAAACACCAAAGTCAAGTTATTAATGATCAAAGTTGACTGTATTACAGTATGACATAGTACTTTCAAGTACTGCTAAATCCTAAACTATACAGTAAAAATACATGAATTTTGGTGGGGTGATAGTACACATTTAGTAGAACAAGAGGAAAGTGGTCTGAGCCTGGAACTATGCACCAAAGTCAAGTTATTAATGATTAAAGTTGACTGTATTACAGTATGACATGGTAGTTTTGAATACTAATAAATCCAAAACTATACAGTAAAAATATACAGATCTTTGTGGGGTGATAGTACACTTCTAGTAGAACAAGGAGAAAGTGGTCTGGCCCTGGAACTATGCACCAAAGTCAAGTTATTGATCATTAAAGTTGACTATACAGCCTATACAGTTACAGTATGAACTGGTAGTTTTGAATACTAATAAATCCAAAACTATACAGTAAAAATACACGAATCTTTGTGTGGTGATAGTACATCTCTAGTAGATCAGGGGAATGTGGTCTGAGCCTGGAACTATGCACCAAAGTCAAGTTATTGATCATCAAAGTTGACTGTATTACAGTATGACATAGTACTTTCAAGTACTGCTAAATCCTAAACTATACAGTAAAAATACATGATTTTTTGTGTGGTGATAGCACATCACTAGTAGAATAAGGAGAAAGTGGTCTAAGCCTGGAACTATGCACCAAAGTCAAGTTATTGATCATTAAAGTTGACTATACGGCCTATACAGTTACAGTATGAACTGGTAGTTTTGAATACTAATAAATCCAAAACTATACAGTAAAAATATACAGATCTTTGTGGGGTAATAGTACACCTCTAGTAGAACAAGAGGAAAGTGGTCTGGGCCTGGAACTATGCACCAAAGTCAAGTTATTAATGATCAAAGTTGACTGTATTACAGTATGACATGGTAGTTTTGAATACTAATAAATCCAAAACTATACAGTAAAAATATACAGATCTTTGTGTGGTGATAGTACACCTCTAGTAGAACAAGGGGAAAGTGGTCTGGGCCTGGAACTATGCACCAAAGTTAAGTTATTAATTATAAAAATTTCACAGTATGACATGGTAGTTTTAAATACTAATAAATGCTTAATTTTACAGTAAAAGTATACAGATCTTTATTAGGCGACAGTTTTTCTATATATGCAATATTTTGTTTCGTATTTTTCAATATTTTGAACAGACCAGACGTGTCGCTATGAAAAGAGGAAGTCGCGACGAGCGTGTTTTGTGCTCTGCTGTAAAGCGTGTAATACGGGCGCAAGACGTTTCTGAAGCGCGGCTGGCTGAACGACGGATGAACGAACGACGGCTCACTTGACCGCAGTCCAGGTTCAGACAGGATCAAAAACAAGGTGAGCTATACGGGAACGCTGGAAAGTGGTGTGTACACGCAACAATCTGGCGTCTGACTGGTGTGTGAGCTGGTGTCGAAATACTGGTGGTGATTACATGATTGCTGACAGGTGTGCGTGATGAACCGGGGATAGCATGAGAAACAGGTGTGACATAGAAGGGAGGAAGTCCTTCAAAGTAAAACAGGAACAGCCCTGGATAGCCAGATGAAGATATACACCCGAGAAGTTGAAACCAGGAGAATAAACAGGATGTTCTCCACTGAGCCATCCAAGGTGTATTCAAAGTGGCAGGGTAATAACATAAAAGCAGACCCACCAAGGCTGGAAACTGAAGAATACTGGAAACATCTGAGGGATAGATGGGTCTTCTGATTTTTTTTTTATTGTCAAGAAAGTTGTTTTCCAAAACTAACTACTAAAAACTAAGTACATTAACGCTGTTTCCCCCACTGGAATAGTTGAGGAATAAAGGTCCCCTAAAATTTAGAGCTGACTGTGTCTGGTCTGTTTTTCCACACTTGGCCACATAGATGTCAGATATAAAAGCAACACTTATGCTTATGAAGGTGTCAGCATTAAAACTATCATTCAGATGGCTGCTGGATATAAAACAAGACCAAACATTGGACATTGAATTATTGTAGTGGAGGAGTAAAAACACATATCAGAGAACAATCTGTGTCTGAGAGACAAAAAAAAACAGAGAAGGGGAGGCACATTTTAGTCCTCTTCATTCAGCGTAGTCAACCATTTTCCACTTCACAAAAACTAAAGTTCTCCGCTGTTTGCCACAGACTGTGTTTAGAGTATCACAATAAGCATCTTTATGCATTTTACATGTACATAATCAGAGTTTACAGTTTCAACTAAATACAATATAATTTTCCAATCAGTCTACTTTACACAGGTTTCTCTGGACATAGGCTGCAGTATCTGTAAAGTAAGAATGAGTTTAATAGATTTTCTAAACCAGGGGTACAGAAAAGTATAAATCACAGGGTTCAGACAAGAGTTTGATAAAAGTAGAAAAACCAAAAAGTCATTGGTTGAAGTACCGATTATGAGGTTGTATCCAGAAAGAGACACACAATAAGGAGGACAGTAACACATGAGGAACACAACAACCGTCACACCAAGAGTCTTTGCTGCCTTAATCTCTGATTTCCTCACAGTCACAGTCAGTGAACGCTGCAGTTTAACAGATGCAACATGGGAGCGCATGGAACGAGCCTGAGACACAGCCACCACAAACACCCTCACATACAGGATGATGATGGCTGAGATGGGGACGATGAAGCTTAAAACAAGGTCAGCTGCTCCATTTACAATAATCACACATTCACCATAGCAGGAGTTAGACCTGCCTGGTTGCTTCAGGTTATCATACAAAATCATGAAACTGTATAGAACACTATAAACCCAACACAACAGGACACAAAGTTTAATTGTTTTCTTTGAAAATTTGATGGAGTAGCTCAGAGGGTCACAGACGGCCACATAGCGGTCGACTGAGATCAACATCATGTTTACCACAGAGGCAGAAATAGTAATATATGGTATAAAAAAACACACAGTGCACACCAAGTCTCCTAGAAACCAGCATGGTTCTAGTAAAAGGATCTGAAACGGCATCACAATGAGACCAACAAGGAAATCAGAGACAGCCAGAGAGAGGAGGAGGAGGTTGGTGGAAGTGTGGAGCTGCCTGGAGGGAGAGAACAGCATCACTGATCATTAGAAACATTGAATTAATACTTTGCAAGCTAATCAGTGAAATTGTTTAACAGTCAGGTTTTCCAATGTGACTCACTACAACAACATGTTAAAATCAAAACATTAGTCTCTGCCTGAAGTGGGAGATGGAGACGATGACCAGCAGGTTGAGAATCGCAGTGAGCAAAGAGATGCAGGACAGTAGAACATAAATGAGCATTGCCTCAGAGTGAGAACGAGCATGTTTCCTGCAGGAGGCGTTGAGGAGATGTGGAAAGCAGAGTTCAGGCTCCTCCAGTGTCTCCATCACCAGAGAAGAGAAGCTGCTGAGGACTCACAGCTTCCTGAGCAGACTTCCGTTTGTGTAACTCATTTATCTGTGACTTCTCTCCCATCCTCCCTTTTACTCCATCACCTCTAACCTTTCAACCTCCTTCCGTTTTCTTTTAGCTGGTATAGTTTAGCTTCAATTGGGCTGTTAAGACAGTGAGACTGTTTTTTTTAACATTTTAGGCCCCACCTCTCTCAAATCTGGTTGGAGGTGAGGTGTGAATGGCTCACCTTTTCTGAAAATAATATTTTATCATTAGTGTTTAAAGCAGATGTATATACTGCAACACAGGTGGTGAGCACAAAGGTCAGAGTGTATAAGTCTGACTGGTGCTTGAGTCTGAGCAGGTAGCAAGCACTGGGTTTGTCCATAAATACAATAATCATAAACAATTACAAAACCAACAAAGAACCATCAACATCCATCTATCCATACCACGTAATCCCATCGGGGGCAATGGAGCCTATCCCAGCTGGCTATGGGCGAAAGGCAGGGTATCCAGCCCATCGCAGGGCAACACACATTTACACACGTGAGTGTGTGTGTGAATGGTTGTTTGTCAATCAACCTAATGCATGATTTTGGACTGTGGGAGGAAGCCGGAGAACCCACGCGAACACAAGGAGAACATAAAATGACTGCAAATCATGAGGAACACAACATTAAGCCTGGAGTTCAGGCCGCCAGAGTGTCACAACACAAAATATCCTTAATGATTACAGTACAGACGCATGACAAAGCTTGATCGTTGACAGGCTCATTTGAGTTTTTCATTTCAATCTCATTCTCACATCCATTTATAAAGGATTCAGTCTGGTTTCATTCAAATTATAAAAACATAAAATAAAATAAAAAACACAGACCCAGACTAACTCCTATTGGGATTATAAGGCTTTACATCAGTAAATGGTTTCTCTAATGTTGCTCTGCCTGTTAACAGCTCCGATGAAGCTTCTGTAATTGCATCATGTGTTGATGTTTTGTTGTTTTAACACGTCTGATTGCATGGATTCACTGGTGATGATGTTGTTCGCTAATGCACACTCTTGTGAGCAATGGTCTTGACCTGAATTACACAGAGGAGCAGTGTGTGTAACCCTCAGTGGCATAGAGGTACAGATACATTACGTCCCCAGAAAATGAATAGGGAATATGTTTAGATCAAGATTCACTGCTACAATTCTACAGTATGCTTTCAGTCAGAAATGCCAATAAAATTAAAAACAAAAACATGTACAGCAGATAGAGCTTCCTATCATCTTATATACAGTTTAATTATCATATATTATGTAATTCTTGCTCTACCAGCTAATTATTGCTTTGGATAATACAGCACAACATTGTACAACTGCTGGATAATACCGTATTTTAGGTAAATAAAACTAAATTTTGGATAATTGCAATAGGCAAATTAAGCAAATGTAGTAAGTGATTTAATTACGTTATATAATGGCGTTATATATGAAGAACCTTACAAAAGTAAAGATTACACATAAAAGAAGACACAAGATGTTATGGTCTTCATCTAGGCATCCACCCCCTAAAAAATCACTGAAGTAAAACACTCAAACAGTTTCTCTCTACAGGACACGGGCCTCACTGGAATTGGCCTTTAGTATCTCAAGAGTAAGAATAATTTTAGCACATCTTTTAAACCAGGGGTAAAACAAGGCATAGATGACAGGGTTCCGACAAGAGTTGGAGAATAGTAGAGAAAAAAAATTAAATTATCACTTGAAGAGCCGATTGTGAGATCGAAGCCAGACAGACACAGTCAATAAAGAGGACAATAGCACATGAAAAACGCAACAACAACCACACCCAGAGTCCTGGCTGCTTTCAGCTCTGACCTCTGAACAGTCGCAGTCTCTGAACGCCTCAGCTTCACAGTTTTGGTGTGGCAGCGATTGGAACGAGCCTGAGACACAGCCACCACAAACACCCTCACATACAGGATGATGATGGCTGAGATGGGGATGATGAAGCTTAGAATCATGTCAACAGCTCCGTTTATGCTAATCACACATTCTCCATAACATGAGCTGAACCTGCCTGGCTGATTCAGGTTTTCAAATAAAATCATAAAGCTGTAGAAAACACAGTAAACCCAACTCAGCAGGACACAGAGCCTAACTCTTATTTGATTGATTCTCATGGGGTGATGCAGAGGGTCACAGATGGCCAGAACGGTCGACTGAGATCAGCATCATGTTTGCGATTGAGGCATTGACAGTGATATAAGGTAAAATATAATAAAGAACACACACCAGATCACCCAGGAGCCAACAGGGCTCTGTTAGGAGGGTCTGAAATGGCATCACAAGGAGACCAACGAGAAAATCAGACGCAGCCAGAGAGAGAAGGAGGAGGTTGGTGGGAGTCTGGAGCTGCCTGGAGGGAGAGAACAGCATCGCTGTGAATATGGCAAACACTGTCAATGTTAAGACATAAATCTGTGCCTGAAGTGGGAGATGGAGATGATGACCAGCAGATTCAGAACAACAGTGAGCAGTGAAACAATGGACAGCATCGTGTAAATGAGCATCGCTGCGAAGTAAGGACGTGTGAACTTTTTGCAGGAGGTGTTGAGAAGCTGTGGAAAGCAAAGATCAGGGCCCTCCAGTGTCTTCATCCTCTGGTCTGTTAACGCTGTGTGTCTTAAAGCCATCTCCTATTCCTCCTCCTCTTTTAACTCCAAGCTTTTCGCTCGCCTTCCTCCCTCATACAATAGTTCATTGTACAATCATCACTCACAGATGTAGCAAGTGACTTTGTTTTGGTTGCTACAGATGTGGTAAAACATCATCTTAATGCTCACAACTCATTGTAAATCATAAAGAGAGAGCCAAATTCCTAACAACAAGTTCTCTCCCAGAAAATCTCCTATGGTCAGGTCACAGAAATGACCACACACAGGTGGGACTAACATACTAGCCCAAGGTCAAAGGGCAGCGTCATCACACAGTGACACTATTGTAAATAGACCTTTATTTGTCTGAGGGGTCCACAGTCCAGTCTGTAACCATGATAAGACAATACACAGAGATAATTACAGGTTGGGTAAAGGTAAAGGCAGAGTAGTAAACATTCCAGGTCAATAAGAGATCCAGTTCAGGAATAGTTGCAGGGAGTCAAAACAACTGGAGTGACGTTGTTTCACAGTTTTGAGAGGAACAGTGGTTGTGGAGCTGCTTCATGGCACAGTGATTTGGTGAAAATGATGAATGTGGTCAGAGGTAAAGTGAAAGAGCACGATCCTTCTCCTCAATCATCCTTTACATTAGGTATATGAACTGAATAATACAGTCTAGGTCTAGATGGGAGTTTTTTTTACATGTTCATTCAAAACAGCTGAAATATACACATTGATAGGTGAAATAAAGACTTTTATGTCATTTTTTAATTAAACATTTTGATCTGTCTATATAGTTACAAAGAATTTTAGGGTGTGTAACATTTTGAAGTAAATGTAAATATTATTCATACTTATGAAAACATCCTTTTTTTCAGACAAAGAAAGCTCTTTCCTGACTCAGCTATAGAGTACATTGGCCTCGCAGGAGCGAGGCTGCAGTATCTTCAGTGTAACAATAAACTTAGTCGATTTTCGAAACCAGGGGTAGAGGAAGGCGTAAATCACAGGGTTGAGACAGGATGTTATTAAGACCAGAAAATCTGTGAATGCGTTAATTGATGAGCCCATAATGATGCCGTAGCCAGTGAGAGACACACAATAATATGGACAGTAGCACATGAGGAACACAGCAACAACTACACCCAGAGTCCTGGCTGCTTTCAGCTCTGAACTCTGAACAGTCACAGTCAGTGAACGCTGCAGTTTAACAGCTACAACGTGGGAGCGCATGGAACGAGCCTGAGACACAGCCACCACAAACACCCTCACATACAGAACGATGATGGCTGAGATAGGTATAATAAAGCTAATCACTAGATCAACAGCTCCCAACATGTTAATCACACATTCACCATAGCAGGAATTAAACCTGCCTGGTTGTTTTATATTATCATATAAAATCATAAAGGCATAAAAAACAGAGGAAACCCAACATAGAACAACAAAACTCTGAACTCTCCTCTGAGTGACTTTGGTGGAGTAATGCAGAGGATCACAAATGGCCACATAACGGTCCACTGATATCAGGACCATGTTTCCTACAGAGGCACAGACAGTGATAAAGGCAAAGATGTAATAGAGAACACACACTGAGTCACTGAGGAGCCAGCAGGGTTCTGTTAAGAGGATCTGAAACGGCATCACAATGAGGCCCACGAGGAAATCAGACACAGCCAGAGAGAGGAGAAGGAGGTTGGTGGGAGTGTGGAGCTGCCTAGAGGGAGAGAACAGCATTACTGTGAACATTATAAACACCAAAAGCATCATCACCTGTAATAAAAACTAGAAAAATATTACATTAATAACTTTTGCAGAGAGAACCTTCAAGCAACAGCTACTACACAATAATATAAAACTCATTTCAGCGATTTACAAAACAACAATATTGTCAAAGATAAAACATGACAAGCAAAATTCAACATGCAGCAATTTAAAACTGAGGTAAATTATCTCAGTAAAGCGTAGTGTAAAAATATCGTCAAAGCTAAGACATGATTCTGTGCCTGAAGTGGGAGATGGAGACGATGACCAGCAGGTTGAGAACCACTGTGAGCAAAGAGACGCAGGACATCAGGATGTAAATGATCAGAGCCTCAGAGCGAGGACGCGTGAGCTTCTTACAGGAGGAGTTGAGGAGCTGTGGAAAACAGAGTTCAATTTCCTCTAGTGTTTCCATCAGAAAAGAGGAGGAGGAGGAGCTGAACACTGCTTCCTGATCCAAGTTGTGAAAAACAGCTGATTTATCTCTGTCCTAGACCCCCCCCCCCAGGCTCCTGACACCACCCTCAGATGGTTTTGTTTCAAAAAGTGAATGATTTAGGGTTTCATTTTTTCATTGCTAACATTTAAGATAAATTCATCGGTCAAAAACACTACTAGTTTAAATGCTGTCCATCAGTGATAAAAGTGCTGTTCATAAACTACATAAAATCATCATTTGAACAGGGTCTGATGGCTGCTGAATGTGAAACACAGAAAGAACCAACACCAGAGAGAATTTGTCATTTTATTATTGTAGAGGTGGAGAAAAAAGCACAGATTAGAGAACAATTTGTGTTTGAGAGACAGGAAAACACAAAAATTATCACATTTTGCTTCTTTTTATTTAGCAAATACATTTATTGTACATTACACAAAAATCCGAACATATACATTATGTTCCCCTTCACAAAAAACTGTAAGTTTTTACACAGTTTAACACAATCTGTGTCCAGAGCATTACAATAAAAGTCATTAAGTATTTTACATAGTGAGAAGTTTGGTGTTTAAAACTTTCAGCTAAATAATTTACAGAATCCATCAGTTTAAGTTACACAGACCTCACTGGACCTAGGCTGCAGTATTTGTAAAGTAAGTATGAATTTAACAGATTTTCTAAACCAGGGGTAAAGAAAAGCATAAATCACAGGGTTCAGACAAGAGTTAGATGAAACTAAGAAGCTCAGGAAATTATTGGTTGAAGTACCGATTGTGATGTTGTATCCAGAGAGAGACACACAGTAAGGAGGACAGTAACACATGAGGAACACAACAACCGTCACACCAAGAGTCTTTGCTGCCTTAATCTCTGATTTCCTCACAGTCACAGTCAGTGAACGCTGCAGTTTAACAGCTGCAACGTGGGAGCGCATGGAACGAGCCTGAGACACAGCCACAACAAACACCCTCACATACAGGATGATGATGGCTGAGATGGGGAGGATGAAGCTTATCACTAGGTCAACAGCTCCATTTACGGTAATCACACATTCACCATGACAGGAGTTAAACCTGCCTGGCTGATTCAGGTTATCATATAACATCATGAAGGCATAAAAAACACAGAAAACCCATGACAGGAGGAGACAGAGTTGAACTCTCCTCTGATTAACCTTGGTGGTATAACGAAGAGGGTCACAGATGGCCACGTAACGATCCACTGATATCAGAACCATGTTTACCACTGAGGCAAATATTGTGATGAAGGTAAATATATTATAGAACACACACAATGAGTTACCGAGGAGCCAACAGGGCTCTGTTGTGAGGATCTGAAACGGCATCACAACGAGACCAACCAGAAAATCAGACACAGAAAGGAGGAGGAGGTTGGTGGGAGTGTGGAGCTGCCTGCAGGGAGAGAACAGCATCACTATATATATTAATAACAGCAGAAGCTTCATCACCTGTACTGAAAAATAGTAAAATGCCCCAAATTCTAGTTTTATGTGCTTTCAAGCAAAAGTCAACACACAGCAATTTAAAACTGAGGTCAATTATATCAGTGAAGCGTAGTGTAAAAATATTGTCAAAGCTAAAACATGATTCTGTGCCTGAAGTGGGAGATGGAGACGATGACCAGCAGGTTGAGAACCACTGTGAGCAGAGAGACGCAGGACATCAGGGTGTAAATGATCAGAGCCTCAGAGCGAGGACGCGTGAGCTTCTTACAGGAGGAGTTGAGGAGCTGTGGAAAACAGAGTTCAGCTTCCTCCAGTGTCTCCATCAGAGAAGAGAAGGAGAAGAGAAGTGGAACAGGCAGTTTCCTGCAAAACAATGTGACAAACAACTGATTTATCTCTGTCCTAGTTTCTCCTCCCCCTCATGCGAGGCTGGAGGTAAAACAGTCTCGTGTCCACCCTCCACCCTCATACATGTTAGGTCTTAGCAGTTGGCACGAGGCCATTCTAACTGTCACGGGAGTTCACACGTTATAATAATTTTGTTATAATAATTGCTGTGTACGTCCCACTCTCCACTAACGCTGACACAGCTTTTGAGACCCTGCTCTCAGTCACCAGCAGGCTGCAAACAGCACCCACAGGCCCTCTTTCTGATCTCTGGTGACGTCAATCAGAATCAGAATCAGAATAGCTTTATTTCCAGGTCCTGTAGAGAGCACTTAAAGGGCTAGGAATTTGCCTTGGTGTTGGCAGGTGGTGCATCACAACATACATACAAACATGACATAACAAACATTACATAGTAGTGCACATGAGGGATAGATTAAAGAAAATACAGATATATACAGACTATGTACAGTCAGATGAAATGAGTGTGCATGTGGTCTGAGGTGGTGTGACCTGTGAAGTGGCAGTGACTGTCCTTGGGTTAAGGGGGTTAAGCTGGAGAGAGTTGGGGCACAGTTCAATAGACTGACTGTAGTGGGGAAGAAGCTGTTCTTGTGGCGTGAGGTCCTGGTCTAGATGGACCAGGCCCAAGGGCGGGGCTGAAAGTGTTCATCTCCTGGATGGGAGGAGTCGGCTACAATCATGGCTGCTCGTCTCCGGGTCCTGGCGATGTGCAGCTCCTGGAGAGATGGGAGGTGGCAGCACGATCACCTTCTCAGCAGAGTGTTTGACACGCTGCAGCTTGGCCTTGTCTCTGGCTGTGGCTGCAGCAAACCAAACTGTGATGGAGGATGTGAGGATAGATTCAATGACGGCAGTGTTAAAGTTCACCAACATCTTCACAGGGGGGTGGAACTTCTTCAGCTGCCAGAGCTGATGTTCTGTTCTGACTTGAGGTCCTGGCTGATGATGGTGCCCAGGAAGCGAAGGTACTCCACAGAGGTCACTGGGGTGTCACAGAGGATGACAGGGGGGAGGGGAGCTGGGTCCTTCCTGAAGTCTGCTGTCATCTCCACTGTTTTCAGAGCACTGAGCTCCAGGTTGTTAGCGCTGCACCATGACACCAGACTGACTATCTCACTCCTATAGGCTGACTCATCTCCATCAGAGATGAAGCTGATGAGGGAGTTTGACAAACTGGTGTCCAGAAGTGCAGCTGTTTGTGCACAGTAAGAATAACAGGGACACAGTCTTGATCTGGTGTTGATGGTCTGGGATTCAGACACAATCTTCCCCAGCCTCACATACTGCTCTCTGTGGTTGAGGAAGTCTAGATCCACCTGCAGGTGGAGTCAGGCACATTCAGCTGGGAGAGTTTGTCATGGAGCAGCAATGGAAATATTCTGTTGAAGGCAGAGCTGAAGTGTACAAACAATATGCTGGCATAGGATCCTGGAGAGTCCAGATGCTGGAGGATGAAGTGGAGCGCATCTAAACAATAATCTGGACTGGACTCACCCATTGCATCAGTGGCTACTATATATATAGGAAAGTTGCTATTGTATGTGCAATATTTATATATTTTTATACTTATACAATATGCAAAATTCCCGCCCATTACTCCATTATCACTCTACCCACCCTTGTATTGTTGTAGTGTGCCAACACAACCTGACTTTTAAATATTGCTGCTATATTTTTACTTTGTGTGCACGCTGTGTGCCGAACCCTGCTTGTGTGACCAGCCACAAGTCTGCTAATTAAAATCTCTGAACAGATCCTTGTCTCTGAGCTGTGCATTTGGGTCCAAAATCTTGCAATTCCATGACAATACTAGTCATTTTCATTCACCACATGCAAAACTGGAATTTATACACACAGTTTAACAGGGTGTGCGCTTAAAGCATCACAATAAACATTATTAAGCATTTTACATAGTATGAAGTTTATTCAAAATCAGAATCACCTTTAAAATAATTAATTAATTAAAAATAGTTTAACTACATTTACTTTAAACAGGTGTCTCTGGAATTAGGCTGCAGTATCTGTAAAGTAACTATAAGTTTAACAGATTTTCTAAACCAGAGGTAGAGAAAAGCATAAATCACAGGGTTCAGACAAGAGTTTGATAAAACTAGAAAAACCAAGAAATCATTGGCTGAGGCACCAATTGTAAGGTTGTACCCAGAGAGAGTCACACAGTAAGGTGGAATATAACACACAAGAAACACAGCAACAACCACACCCAGAGTCCTGGCTGCTTTCAGCTCTGACCTCTGAACAGTCACAGTCAGTGAACGGTGCAGTTTAACAGCTGCAACGTGGGAGCGCATGGAACGAGCCTGAGACACAGCCACCACAAACACCCTCATATACAGAATGATGATGGCTGAGATGGGGATGATGAAGCTTAGAATCAGGTCGACAGCTCCATTTACGCTTATTATACATTCACCATAACAGGTGTTGAACCTGCCTGGTTGCTTCAGGTTATCAAATAAAATCACGAAAGCATAAAAAACAGAGAAAACCCACAACAGGAGGACACAGAGTTGAACTCTCCTCTGAGTGATTTTTGTGGAGTAACACAGAGGGTCACAGATGGCCACATAACGGTCGACTGATATCAGAACCATGTTTACCACTGAGGCAAATGTAGTGGTAAAGGCAAGTAAATTATAGAATACACACAATAAGTCACCCAGGAGCCAACACGGTTCTGTTGCGAGGATCTGAAACGGCATCACAACAAGACCAATGAGGAAATCAGACACAGCCAGAGAGAGGAGGAGGAGGTTGGTGGGAGTGTGGAGCTGCCTGGAGGGAGAGAACAGCTTCACTGTGAACATTATTAACACAAGAATCATCAACACCACAAATGACAAGTAGTAAAACCCTACAAATTTTGGTTCTGCACATTTTCAAACAAAAGGCAACAACAAGCTAAATCTCTGAGAAGAATTATCTTAGTCAAGGTTTGTGTAAAAATATTGTAGAAGCTAAGACATGATTCTGTGCCTGAAGTGGGAGATGGAGACGATGACCAGCAGGTTAAGACTCGCAGTAAGCAGAGAGACGCAGGACATCAAGATGTAAATGATCAGAGCCTCAGAGTGAGGACGTGTGGGCTTTTTACAGGAGGAGTTGAGGAGCTGTGGAAAACAGAGTGCAATTTCCTCCAGTGTCTCCATCAGAGAAGAGAACGAGGAAGAGATGACACTGCTTCCTGATCCAAGATGTGAAAGACACCTGATTTTTCTCTGTTAGTTTCTCCTTACAGTACTGTATGTGAGGCTGGAGGTGGAACAGTCTCGTCTCCACCCTCATACGTTGCATCAGTTTTCTTTTTACTTTTTGGTCTTAATCAGATGATTTTGTTCCAAAGAGTCAACAACTGAAGGTTTCATTTTCCCACCACTAATATTTTAGATAGATTAATCAGTCAAATAAAAATCATTCTTAATAAACATTTAAGATTCAATTCAATTCAATTTTTATTTATATAGCGCCAAATCATCACAAAGTTATCTCAAGACACTTTACAGCGTAAGGTTTAAGATCTTACACAACTAAAGCCAATAAATCCCACATACAGCAAGCCTTTAATTGTAATTAATTACAGTTTGACAGTGACAGTGGACAGGAAAAAGTCTCTCTCTAACGAGGAAAAAACCTCCAGGAGAACCAAGCTAAATGTGGGCGGCCATCTGCCTCAACGATTTGGGGGTGAGGGGATAGAGAGAGAGGAGAGCATAGCAACAACAACAAGCAACAACAGAGCACAGGCAGCATGGGTGGACCAGGGACTGGACACTGGCAGGATGGTTGGATCCCCAGCTGCCCGACATACCCACATACCTTTGAGTCCATTGATACCTGTTGGGGTGTGGTGAGTGAGCTCTGACTGCTAACTCCAGATGTGGAACAATGTTCAAAAACAACCAAGGGAATGATGGCTTGCTTATAGATGGTGAGTTTATTCGGCCCAAAAAGTACAGGTTATCCAGAAACCCACAGGTGCAACAAAAGAAAAAGGAATGATAAGGACAACCATTAAAGGTGAAAAATCAAACCCAGAACCTTGTGTCGAGGCTTGTGTTTCTGCAATGCGCTTACCGAGGCTCGCTTTATTTAGAGGCAGGGCTGAAATGATGACGCGCAAACTCTCGCGGCCCGGCTGTTCCACGTGACTAATTCACGAAGCGGTTCGGATTTTGCCGCAGGCTCCAAAACTGGGAGAGACAGAAATATGTCTATCCCCATTTATGTAAGTTAGCAGTGGCAAAACCTTGTGAGCAGCTGTACTGTATTCCAAAGCAATAATGTAAAAAAAAAGATATCATCTAAGACCTGCTACAGTGGAGAAACTGACGATAATATGATGATGATATGTCTCCTACTGTAAACCATAGTCACTGGCCATACCCCAATGTTACAAAAGCACAATCATTGTCCATCCCCTCACCTCATTGCAAATAATCATTTCAATTTTCATCATTTCTAAATAATCATTTTCCATAAAGCCAGTGTGTGTGTGTGTATATTTGTATATGCAGTAAAATATACAACATACATGTATGCATACTTATTTATTTTGCTGACAGTTTAATTTACAGTCTTTCTGCAAAATGCTACATGCTTCAAATTAATGCCAACTGATATTGTTGCGTTAAGTAGATGTCCTACTGTACTAGAGCAAATAAAGCGTCAAGAAGCATTGCACTGGAGAGAACCTATTGGATGGAAGGCTTCAATGCTTCATAAAGCTTCATCTGCCTATCACTACCAAAAACCACTCAAAAAGAAATGTCTCTTCTCTCATCCACAATCTGTCTCTCATTAACCAACCGACCAACCGACCGACCGACCGACCGACCAACCAACTCACTCTCTGTCCAAACTATTGTCCCCCACAAAGAAATTTGGCCACTTTTCTTAACGGGCCTGGCCCCACCCCCTTCAATTGGGAGGAACCATTGTCCAGAACGTTTTGGAACACTATACACATGAAACCCCAACATTCACCTTTTAAAAGGTATACATTAGTAACACATTTTCCACAATAATCCCCAGGTACATTAACACAAGAATACAACACAAATAATGAATGGGACCAAATAATAATAACAAACCATAGTGGTTTCGCAGGACCCATGTGAAATGCGAGCTGCGCCCGCTGTCAGGTTTCAACGGCATGACGCCAAAGACGAATACTCCCGACACGTAAGTAAAACCACAACCAACAAACGCAACAAAGTGTAAAGTGTATGTGAATTAAAGATGGCAAGATCGAAGCCTCATGAATCACTGAGCAACTAGGACACATTTGGCTGAAATCGACACTATTTGACACAGTCAGAACAACGACATCTGCTGGTTGTGTACGAGAGCTGCATCAGAGCAGAATTACCATCAAACCCTCGCTGATATGTGGTTGTTCAGGATCACAGTCCATGTTTTATTGTCAAATAAAAGTTATTTAATCAAAGGTGTGTAATTGTGTTTCTCTGTGGATAATCACATTCAAACTACCTCTCCAGCTTTGGAGAAGAGCCGTTTGCACGGCTCTGATGTCTGACTAATAAAGATATGATATTGGAATTGCGACTTGTCAAAATGGTTTGCACGTTCTTCCAGTGTTTGCGTGGGTTCTCTTCGGGTTCTCCTGCTTCCTCCCACAGTCTGAAGACGTGCATTAGGTTAATTAACTTCTCTCCACCACAGGGTGTACCCTGCCTCTCGCCCATAGCCAGCTGGGTTTGGCTCCAGCATCCCTGCGACCCCACATATGGGATTCAGCGGCTTGGAAAATGGATGGATGGACTTGGGGGCGGCACGGTGGTGCGGTGGGTAGTGGGTCACCGTCGCCTCTCAGCAAGAAGGTTCTGGGTGCCTTTCTGTGTGGAGTTTGCACGTTCTCCCCGTGTTTGCGTGGGTTCTCCAGCTTCCTCCCACAGTCCACAGTGCATTAGGTTGATTGGACTCTCTCCATTGCCCGTAGGTGTGAGTGTGTGTGAATGGTTGTGTGTCTCTGTGTTGCCCTGCGATGGACTGGCGACCCGTCCAGGGTGTACCCTCCCAGCTGGGTTAGGCCCCAGCACCCCCGTGACCCCGCATTAGGGAATAAGCGGCTTGGAAAATGGATTGATGGACTTGTCAAAATGTAGTTTTAGTCTTTAATTACATTTTGAACTTGTCATGAATAAATTACAAATATCTGTAATGTGAAACTTGTCTATCTTATAGATCATATATCATCTTATACATCATCTCCGGTCTGCTTGCCACGTTTATAAAGCTCTGACATATTGAAACCAGTCCGTTTAAACTGCAGATAAGCCGCCCGGCAGTCACGTGACGTATCGGTACCTCTCGCGCTCATCGGTCACGTGATTAAGAACGCGCTTGAGATTCAGCTTGACGACACTTTCGCTTCCAAAGTTCGATGCTGAGTCGAGTGGAAGGGCCCGAGTTGGACATATCCACTGTGAATAGTCCAGGGTGTAACAACGGGAGGTGGTGGGATAATAGTGGAATGTCCAAATGCCAGCACGTTCGCGTGTGCACCTGCTCTCGGTGGCTAATCAGCTGATCCTGATCCTGGTTGTGTGCGTGTGTGTGCTGTATGCGTGAGTATAGTCCGGAGCCGCTGCTCTGGCTATGGCAAGCCAAGGGTTGACAAACCGCTGGTTTGTCACGGGGAGAAGGTGAATATATTAGTCACATGAAAATACCTATTACCTGCTGCCCATCAGTGATAAAAGCAACACTGACATATGTGCTGTGCATAAAGCATATGCTGTAAATTCATCATGTAAGCATGAGGTGTCTTGTTCTGCTGGCTGTTGCATGTAAAACATAGACAGGGCGTGGTGAAGGACAGAAAATCACAGATCTGAGAATAATTTCTGTCTGACAGAAAGAAAAACACAGGAGAGAAAGAGAATCACATCATACTAGTCATTTTCATTCATCACATGCACCTAATATACCGTCACAGAAAAGTATGAGTTTATATACACATTTCTTACAGATACACTTTTAAATATTTTAACTATGTAGAATTATTTATACATGTAGTGTACTTTATACAGACCTCTCTGGACTTAGGCTCTATATTATCTGTGAAGTAAGTATAAGTTTAACAGATTTTCTAAACCAGTGGTAAAGAAAAGCATAAATCACAGGGTTCAGAAGTCATTGGCTGAGGCACCAATTGTTGATGCCTGAGATGGGGATGATGAAGCCTAGAATCAGGTCAACAGCTCCATTTACATTAATCAAACATTCACCATAACAGGAGTTGAACCTGCCTGGTTGCTTCAGGTTATCATATAAAATCACAAAGGCATATAAAAACAGAGGAAACCCATGACAAGAGGACAGATCAGAGAATCCAGGTCTGAGAGAAAAAAAAAACACAGAAGAAGTCATATTTCAGTCTTCTTTAATCAGAACATACTGTACAACCACTTTCCTCAGTTTAACACAGACTGTGTTTAGAGCATCACAATAAACACCGTTAAGCATTTTAATTTGTCAGTTACAATTATAAAACATTTTAACTAAGTACAATTATTTAAACATTCTCTCAGTTTAAGTTACACAAGTCTCCCTGGACCTGGGCTGCAGTATCTTTAAAGTAAGTATAAGTTTAACAGATTTTATAAACCAGGGGTAGAGAAAAGAATAAATCACAGGGTTCAGACAAGAGTTTGATAAAACTAAAAATCCCAGGAAATCACTGGTTGAAGTACCAGTTGTGAGATTGTATCCAGAGAGAGACAAACAGTAAGGAGGACAGTAACACATGAGGAACACAACAACTGTCACACCAAGAGTCTTTGCTGCCTTAATTTCTGATTTCCTGACAGTCACAGTCAGTGAACGCTGCAGTTTAACAGCTGCAACGTGGGAGCGCATGGAACGAGCCTGAGACACAGCCACAACAAACACCCTCACATACAGGATGATGATGGCTGAGATGGGGACGATGAAGCTTATCACTAGGTCAACAGCTCCATTTATGTTAATCACACATTCACCATAACAGGAGTTAAACCTGCCTGGTTGTTTCAGGTTATCATATAACATCATGAAGGCATAAAAAACAGAAGAAACCCATGACAAGAGGACACAGAGTTGAACTTTCCTCTGAGTGAATTTGGTGGCGTAATGCAGAGGTTCACAAATGGCCACATAACGGTCCACTGATATCAGAACCATGTTTACCACTGAGGGAAATGTAGTGATGAAGACAAATAAATTATAGAATACACACAATAAGTCACCCAGGAGCCAACAGGGTTCTGTTGCGAGGATCTGAAACGGCATCACAACAAGACCAATGAGGAAATCAGAGACAGCCAGAGAGAGGAGGAGGAGGTTGGTGGGAGTGTGGAGCTGCCTGGAGGGAGAGAACAGCATCACTGTGAACATTATTAACACAAGAATCATCAACACCACAAATGACAAGTAGTAAAACCTTACAAATTTTGGTTCTATGCACTGTCAAACAAAAGTCAACACACCATGATAAAACTCTGAAGAGAATTATCACAGTGAAAGTTCGTGTAAAGATATTGTCGAAGCTAAGACATGAATCTGTGCCTGAAGTGGGAGATGGAGACGATGACCAGCAGGTTGAGAAGCACAGTGAGCAGAGAGACGCAGGACATCAGGGTGTAAATGATCAGAGCCTCAGAGTGAGGACGCGTGAACCTCTTACAGGAGGCGTTGAGGAGCTGTGGAAAACAGAGTTCAGCTTCCTCCAGTTTCTCCATTAGAAAAGAGGAGAAGCTAAACACGCAGCTTCCTGAGAAATGATGTGACAAACAGCTGATTTGTCTCTGTCAGGGTTCCTCCTCCTCCTCATGTGAGGCTGGAGGTGGAACAGTCTTGTATCCGCCCTCATACTTTGCATCAGTTTTCTTTTTCACTGTTGATCTTGATCACATGCCTTTGTTCCAAGGAGAAAAAAAATATTTAGGAGGAAAGAAAAACACAGGAGAGAAAAAGAATCATATCATACTAGTTGTTTTCATTCATCATATGCACCTAATTTCCCGTCACAGAAAAGTATGAGTTTATATACACATTTCAACAGAGTGTGTTTAGAGCATCACAGTAAACATCATCAAGCATTTTACATAGTCTCAAGTTTGGTCAGAATCATAATCGCCCTTTTTTTAAATTTTAACTATGTTGAGTTATTTATATATTTAGTCTACTTTATACAGGTCTTTCTGGACTTAGGCTGCATTATCTGTTAAGTAAGTATAAGTTTAACAGATTTTCTAAACCAGGGGTAAAGAAAAGCATAAATCACAAGGTTCAGACAAGAGTTTGATAAAACTAGAAAAACAAGGAAGTCGTTGGCTGAGGCAACAATTGTGAGTTTGTACCCAGAGAGATTCACACAGAAAGGGGGAATATAACACACAAGAAATACAGCACCAACCACACCCAGAGTCCTGGCTGCTTTCAGCTCTGACCTCTGAACAGTCACAGTCAGTGAACGCTGCAGTTTACAGTAACAGCTGCAACGTGGGAGCGCATGAAACGAGCCTGAGACACAGCCACCACAAACACCCTCACATACAGGATGGTGATGGCTGAGATGGGAATGATGAAGCCTAACACAATATCTACAGCTCCATTTATATTAATCACACATTGTCCATAGCAGAAGTTAAATCTGCCTGGTTGATTCAAGTTATCATATAAAATCACAAAGGCATAAAAAACAGATAAAACCCATGAAAAGAGGGCAGATCAAAGAACAATAAGGGTCCTGAGAGAGTCATATTTTAGTCTTTTTTAATCAGAATATACTGTACAACCATTTTCCCCAGTTTAACACAGACTGTGTTTAGAGCATCACAATAAACGCCGTTAAGCATTTTAATTTGTCAGTTACAATTATAAAACATTTTAACTAAGTAGAATTATTTAAACATCCTATAAGTTTAAGTTACACAAGTCTCCCTGGACCTGGGCTGCAGTATCTTTAAAGTAACTATAAGTTTAACAGAATTTATGAACCAGGGGTAGAGAAAAGTATAAATCACAGGGTTTAGACAAGAGTTTGATAAAACTAAAAAACCCAGGAAATCACTGGTTGAAGTACCGATTGTGAGGTTGTATCCAGAGAGAGACAAACAGTAAGGAGGACAGTAACACATGAGGAACACAACAACTGTCACACCAAGAGTCTTTGCTGCTTTGATCTCTGATTTCCTGACAGTCACAGTCAGTGAACGCTGCAGTTTAACAGCTGCAACGTGGGAGCGCATGAAACGAGCCTGAGACACAGCCACCACAAACACCCTCACGTACAGGATGATGATGGCTGAGATAGGGATGATGAAGCTTATCACAAGGTCAACAGCTCCATTTATGTTAATCACACATTCACCATAACAGGAGTTAAACCTGCCTGGTTGCTTTAGGTTGTCATATAACATCATGAAGGCATAAAAAACAGAAGAAACCCATGACAAGAGGACACAGAGTTGAACTTTCCTCTGAGTGAATTTGGTGGCGTAATGCAGAGGTTCACAAATGGCCACATAACGGTCCACTGATATCAGAACCATGTTTACCACTGAGGGAAATGTAGTGATGAAGGCAAATAAATTATAGAATACACACAATAAGTCACCCAGGAGCCAACAGGGTTCTGTTGCGAGGATCTGAAACGGCATCACAACAAGACCAATGAGGAAATCAGACACAGCCAGAGAGAGGAGGAGGAGGTTGGTGGGAGTGTGGAGTTGCCTGGAGGGAGAGAACAGCATCACTGTGAACATTATTAACACAAGAATCATCAACACCACAAATGACAAGTAGTAAAACCCTACAAATTTTGGTTCTATGCACTGTCAAACAAAAGTCAACGCACACCAAGATAAAACTCTGAAGAGAATCATCACAGTGAAAGTTCGTGTAAAGATATTGTCGAAGCTAAGACATGAATCTGTGCCTGAAGTGGGAGATGGAGACGATGACCAGCAGGTTGAGAAGCACAGTGAGCAGAGAGACGCAGGACATCAGGATGTAAATGATCAGAGCCTCAGAGTGAGGACGCGTGAACCTCTTACAGGAGGCGTTGAGGAGCTGTGGAAAACAGAGTTCAGCTTCCTCCAGTTTCTCCATTAGAAAAGTGGAGAAGCTAAACACGCAGCTTCCTGAGAAATGATGTGACTAACAGCTGATTTGTCTCTGTCAGGGTTCCTCCTCCTCCTCATGTGAGGCTGAAGGTGGAACAGTCTTGTATCCGCCCTCATACTTTGCATCAGTTTTCTTTTTCCCTGTTGATCTTAATCACATGCCTTTGTTCCAAGGAGAAAAAAAAGTTTAGTGTTTCCACCACTAATATTTAGGAGAAATGAATCAGTCAAATGAGAATCACTTTTACTAGTTTACCTGCTCTCCATCAGTCATCTTTCTTTTTTCCTTTTGGTCTCAATGAGATGCTTTTGTTAAAAAAAGTAAACAATTTAAGATTTTATTTTTCTACCACTAACATTTAAAATAATTCAATCAGTCAAATGAAAAAAAAAAATTGGTAGCATAACCATTGCCTATCAGCAATTAAAGCAACACATATGTGCTGCATTGTAAATATATAAAATCATCATGTGAGAATGGAGACCCTGGTTCTGATGTTCTGCTGGGTGTAAAACACATACTGTATAGGACTAAATACAGAGAAAGACGTTTTATTATTCAAGGGGAGAAGAGAAAAGCACAGATCAGAGAACAGTCTGTGTCTGAGAGACACAAAAGAGTCATATTTTAGTCTTCTTTAATCAGAACATACTGTTTACCATTTACCATACCATTTACCACAGACTGTGTAGAGCGTCACAATAAACACCATTAAGCATTTTAATTTGTCAGTTACAATTATAAAACATTTTTAACTAAGTAGAATTATTTAAACATCCTATCAGTTTAAGTTACACAAGTCTCCCTGGACCTGGGTTGCAGTATCTTTAAAGTAACTATAAGTTTAACAGATTTTATAAACCAGGGATAGAGAAAAGTATAAATCACAGGGTTCAGACAAGAGTTTGATAAAACTAAAAATCCCAGGAAATCATTGGCTGAAGTACCGATTGTGAGGTTGTATCCAGAGAGAGACAAACAGTAAGGAGGACAGTAACACATGAGAACCACAACAACTGTCACACCAAGAGTCTTTGCTGCCTTAATTTCTGATTTCCTGACAGTCACAGTCAGTGAACGCTGCAGTTTAACAGCTACAACGTGGGAGCGCATGGAACGAGCCTGAGACACAGCCACAACAAACACCCTCACATACAGGATGATGATGGCTGAGATGGGGACGATGAAGCTTATCACTAGGTCAACAGCTCCATTTATGTTAATCACACATTCACCATAACAGGAGTTAAACCTCCCTGGTTGTTTCAAGTTATCATATAACATCATGAAGGCATAAAAAACAGAAGAAACCCATGACAAGAGGACACAGAGTTGAACTTTCCTCTGTTTGACCTTGGTGGCGTAATGCAGAGGTTCACAAATTGCCACGTAACGATCCACTGATATCAGAACCATGTTTCCTACAGATGAGCAAACAGTAATAAAGGCAAAGAAATTATACAAAACACACAACGAGTCACTGAGAAGCCAGCAGGGTTCTGCTAAGAGGATCTGAAACGGCATCACAATGAGGCCCACGAGGAAATCAGACACAGCCAGAGAGAGGAGGAGGAGGAGGTTGGTGGAAGTGTGGAGCTGCCTGAAGGGAGAGAACAGCATCACTGCAAATTTTATTAACACCAAAAGCATCATCACCAGTAATAAAAACTAGAAAAATACAGTAGGTATAGTATTACAATAATAAATTTTGATGTGCAAACCTTCAAGCAAAAGCTACCACACAATGAAAACTAATTTCAGTGATGTGATTGACAATATAACAATAGCTAAGACATGATTCTGTGCCTGAAGTGGGAGATGGAGACGATGACCAGCAGGTTGAGAACCACAGTGAGCAGAGAGACGCACGACATCAGGATGTAAATGACCAGAGCCTCGGAGCGAGGACGCGTGAGTTTCTTACAGGAGGAGTTGAGGAGCTGTGGAAAACAGAGTGCAGTTTCCTCCAGTGTCTCCATCAGAGAAAAATGAGGAGGAGAAAGTGAACACAGCTTCCTGATCAACTGTGACAAACAGCTGATTTATCTTCCAGTTTGTGTGAGGCCGGAGGTGGAACAGTATTGTTTCCGCCCTCATACTTTGCATAAGATTTCATCTGGTTTTGCATCATATTTCTTTTCTCCTTTGGCCTAAATCAGATGCTTCTGTTCTAAACACTGAACAATTTCAGCAGTTTTGCGTCATATTGATTCAGTTTTTCCACCACTAAAGATCAATGAAAAACATCTGATGCCTGTCAGTGATAAGAGAAACACTGACGTTAAAGGTTCAAATTGAATATTATAGTGCTTGTGAACAATAGCTTCAAGCTATGAATAGCTTAGTGCTATTGACACATTCAATCTAAAACTAACCCATTAACAACACCATAACCATTCACAACTCCCAGGTTCATCTATAGCCTTTAATATTACTGGATCATCCAAAACAAATTTTGCTACTGTCCTTTTCAGACTGGGAAATGTTTCTGTCACAGGCTAAGTCACATGTGCGACTTAGTTTGCAAGCAACCTTTGCCATCATCCACAAAGCTACAGGGCTCATAATAATATGATAATATTAATAATAATAATCCTTCACTTCCAAAAAATATTGCAACATCATCATTTAGAATTAACAGACTTTTTTTGTTTCCTTTTCTTAGATTTTTTTACCTGGCTACATTCTCCCCTCCCTTGGCAAAAAGTAGTACTGCACATACACGCGTACTATTTGTATACTTGTTATAAACTAAAAAGTATAAAGTAAAACGTTTTCTTTAAGTTTACTTTTATGCACAGTAGTATACTAAGATATACCAAAGTATATTAAAACTATACTAAAGTATATTTAAGTAGTACTGTACCGTACTGTATACTTGCTTTCTACTTACTGCACAAGTATAAAAAAAGAGGTTAAGTGTTTTTTGTCTAGATTTGTAATTATCTCTGAAGTATACTCGACTTAAACTGAGAAGTATACACAAAAGTCTAAATATGTTAGGTGAATGAGTTATGAGTTAACTCACTGTATACATATATTTTTTTGTCTATTTGTGTTGGGACATACTTAGTTCCATGAAAATACTTATAGAATAGAGTGTCCATGTTGGATTCAAAACAAAAGCTTATATAGCCCATAATAGCCCCCACCGGTTCACACTTTGTGCAATGTCGTGATCATGACTTAAACAAATTCCCTGAGAATGAAGTAAATAATGTACTTCGGTAAACTGTCCTAACTTAAAGTGTACTAATAATACATATTACAATTATATGAGTTTTCACAAGTACAGTATACTACAATAAACTACAGTTGTACTAATAGCCTGTATGAAGTACACGTAGTTGTTCAATATCAGTAGTTAATAGCACGGAAGTACATAATTAGTGTGTGCACATTTAAAGTTTAAAGTCTTCGACTTTAGGCTTCTCTCCAGTAGTTTCGTGCACCGATCCAGAGTCAGATGTGGGCGGAGCGTGTTAGAGTCTGCGTCACTGATCTAGGATAATAGGGGGTGGAGTCTACTTAAATATTCAGTTCGATCATTTAACATTTACATTTAATTTTTAACATTTACATTTAACATTTAACATTTACATTTAGATTTAACATTTAGATTTAACATTTAACATTTACATTTAACATTTAACATTTAACATTTAGATTTACATTTAACATTTACATTTACCAATTAGGCGGGACGGTGGTGCGGTGTGTAGCACTGTTGCCTCACAGCAAGCAAGAAGGTTCTGGGTTCGATTCCTGGAGGCGGCCGCTGGTGCCTTTCTGTGTGGAGTTTGCACTTTCTCCCCGTGCTTGCATAGGTTCTCTCCGGGTTCTCCGGCTTCCTCCCACAGTCTAAAGACGTGCAGTAGGTTGATTGGCCACTCTCCATTGCCTGTACTGTAGGGGTGTGTGTGCTTGGTTGTCTGTTTCTGTGTTGCCCTGCGATGGACTGGTGACCTGTCCAGGGTGTACCCTGCCTCTCGCCCATAGCCAGCTGGGTTAGGCTCCAGCACCCCCGTGACCCCGCATTAGGAAATAAGTGGCTTGGAAAATGGATGGATTTAACATTTATATTTAACATTTACATTTAGACTTTTGCACATTTAACTAAATGTGAGAAAACATGTTGTGTCATTTAGTTAAATATGAGAAAACTAGTTATAGGTGCTCCTTTATAGGGGCACCCCATAAATATCTGTGCTCCAGACAGCAACTCAAAAGCTGAGGAAAAGAGAGGGAGAGGATAAGAGTTTCAAGTATCTACAAAAAAGCCGGCCCCTGTCAAAGAAGAGGAGGGACGAATGAGTCCATGCAACAGAGCCTTATCAATATAGTCCTTCTTCACCTTAACCTTAGTGTGTGTAAGCTGATAGAGTCTTCTCTTTGGCAGTGACATCCTGGGTCTCAAGTTGATGGTTCAGTCGTGGTGTCAGTGAGGTGACAGTAAATGAGCTCTCCTCTTATTGTCACGGACTCAAGGTAGCGGACCCTCACGCACAGCGGAGACAAGACTGGGTGATAACGCAGTTTACTAGTTCGTGGTCAGGCAGGCGAAGGTCAGTACACAGAGCAGGCAGGTACAGTACAGGCAGGGTTAGACAAGCGGTAATCACAAGGCAGGCTAGGGTCAACTCACGGCAAGGCGAGGTCATACACGGGTTATCAAGATTATGGATACAAAACGCTGGATTGCTGGCAGTAACATAAAGAGACAATCTGGCAAGGTGCTGGGCTTAGAGGTGGTGCTTAAATACTAATGAGAACACAGGTGAGTAATGATTGATAGAATACAGCTGGGGATATCACGTGACTGCAAAGTAAAGCTAAAACAAAAGTGACAAGACAAAACCGGAAGTATAAGAAAATAAAACAGGAAGTGAGTCCAGGCTGTGACAGAACTCCCCCCTCATGGGCGAATTCCCAGGCGCCCCAAAACGCGCAAGGCAGACAAGCAGGGTGGGCGGAGGGAGGACAGGAGGCGGGCCAAAACAAAACACAAGGCACGAATAACAGAAAACAGAACCGAGTCCATGAGTGTGAAGTCCATGATGGATGATAACAAAGTCCAGAAACCTCCTCACGGAGGGTGGATGCGAGGAGAGTCCCGGCCGGGCAGCCGCCAGGCCGAGACGGCACATCTTGTGCCCGAGGGCAAGGCTGGAGTCCTAGGAGGCCGGCGTCGGAACAAGACGCCTCCTGTGGCCAAGCACATGCGCCGGTGCTCTCCCGACCGGGGGTGCTCCAGGGAACTGAGAAGGCGCGGCGGTCGGCAATGGCAGAGACCGCGCCATCGTCGGGGCAGGAAACAGCGACCTCCCGGTAGGTGGTCGCCTCCGGAACCGGCCAGCCGAGGTGGCCGACGACGCAGGAGGCAGCGCCATCCCTGCCACAGGATTCGCCAAGGACCTGGCCCTCCGTCCAGCAGGTGAGGCGAGAGCCGGCGGGAAGCCGGGCACGGCGACGGGGACAGACGTGGAGATGAGGCTGGGACCAGAGACGAGGACAGACGTGGAGACGGGGCAGGGACCAGAGGCGAAGACAGACGTGGAGACGAGGCAGGGACCAGAGGCGAAGACAGACGTGGAGACGAGGCAGGAACCAGAGGCGAAGACAGACGTGGAGACGAGGCAGGAACCAGAGGCGAAGACAGACGTGGAGACGAGGCAGGAACCAGAGGCGAAGACAGACGTGGAGACGAGGCAGAAAACCAGAGGCGAAGACAGACGTGGAGACGTGGCCGGCACCGGGCCTCCAGGAGCGGAGACAGACGTGTCCGGGACCGGACCACCAGGAGCTGAGGCGAACGTGTCCGGGGCCGGACCTCCAGGAGCTGAGGCGAACGTGTCCGGGGCCGGACCACCAGGAGCTGAGGCGAACGTGTTCGGGGCCGGACCACCAGGAGCTGAGGCGAACGTGTCCGGGGCCGGACCACCAGGAGCTGAGGCGAACGTGTCCGGGGCCGGACCACCAGGAACTGCACCTGCACACATTGGCACAAAAACCACAGGGACCAGGAGCGGGCCGACCACCTCCTCCGGGAGGTCGGCAGGAGACAGAGCTGGACCGACCTCCTCCGGGAGGTCGGCAGGAGACAGAGCTGGACCGACCTCCTCCGGGAGGTCGGCAGGAGACAGAGCTGGACCGACCTCCTCCGGGAGGTCGGCAGGGGCTGCCACAGGTGCTGCGGCGGGAGCGACCCCCACCTGGGGATCGTCGGGAACTGCGGCCTCCGAGGAGCCGACAGGAACTGGAACGGCATCCTCCTCAGAGGAGCCGACAGGAACTAGAACGGCGTCCTCCTCCGAGGAGCTGACAGGAACTAGAACGGCGTCCTCCTCCGAGGAGCCGACAGGAACTAGAACGGCCTCAATATGGCCGACGGGAACAGGGACTGGAACGGCCTCAATATGGCCGTCAGGAACAGGAACGACCTCTACTTGGCCGACAGGAACAGGAACAGGAACGGCCTCAATATGGCCGACAGGAACAGGAACTGAGGCCTGGTGTGACTGGCCAGGGGTGCCTGCTAGCTGGCGTAAAGATGGAGCTTGAACTTGGCGTGGCGGAGCCAAGGCTTGAGCTGCTGCAGGTTGAGCTGAGGCTTGAGCTGCTGCAGGCTGAGCTGAGGCTTGAGCTGCTGCAGGCTGAGCTGAGGCTTGAGCTGCTGCAGGCTGAGCTGGGGCTTGAGCTTGGCATGGCTGAGGTGAGGCGTGAGCTGGAGCTGGAGCTTGGCATGGCTGAGGTGAGGCTAGGGCGGGAGTTGCTGCAGCCAGTGATGCAGCCAGGGACGCTGGGGCCAGTGATGCAGCCAGGGACGCTGGGGCCAGTGATGCAGCCAGGGACGCTGGGGCCAGTGATGCAGCCAGGGACGCTGGGGCCAGTGATGCAGCCAGAGACGCTGGGGCCAGTGATGCAGCCAGGGACGCTGGGGCCAGTGATGCAGCCAGGGACGCTGGGGCCAGTGATGCAGCCAGGGACGCTGGGGCCAGTGATGCAGCCAGGGACGCTGGGGCCAGTGATGCAGCCAGGGACGCTGGGGCCAGTGATGCAGCCAGGGACGCTGGGGCCAGTGATGCAGCCAGAGACGCTGGGGCCAGTGATGCAGCCAGAGACGCTGGGGCCAGGGATGCAGCCAGAGACGCTGGGGCCAGGGATGCAGCCAGAGACGCTGGGGCCAGGGATGCAGCCAGAGACGCTGGGGCCAGTGATGCAGCCAGAGACGCTGGGGCCAGTGATGCAGCCAGAGACGCTGGGGCCAGTGATGCAGCCAGAGACGCTGGGGCCAGGGATGCAGGCTTAGACGCTGGGGCCAGGGATGCAGGCTTAGACGCTGGGGCCAGGGATGCAGGCTTAGACGCTGGGGCCAGGGATGCAGGCTTAGACGCTGGGGCCAGGGATGCAGGCTTAGACGCTGGGGCCAGGGATGCAGGCTTAGACGCTGGGGCCAGGGATGCAGGCTTAGACGCTGGGGCCAGGAGTGCAGGCTTAGACGCTGGAGCGGGTGCAGGCTCTGATGCAGGAAGGGGTGCAGGCTCTGATGCAGGAAGGGGTGCAGGCTCTGATGCAGGAAGGGGTGCAGGCTCTGATGCAGGAAGGGGTGCAGGCTCTGATGCAGGAACGGGTGCAGGCTCTGATGCAGGAACGGGTGCAGGCTCTGATGGGGGTTCAATGAAACCCAGGGCCTCGCGCAGTGCAGGCTTCCGAGCGATGAGCAGGGCGGCTTCACGGAAGCGACGCTCCTTGATTACCGGGTCGGTCTCTGCCTCGGCGGAGTTCAGACAGTGCGCAAACAGGAACAGGACTGGAGGGGTGCATTGGGCACGGATCCGTTGGAGGATGCTGTCCGGGATGCCTGCGATGGAGGTGGGTATGTCGTCCGATGGGGCGAGAGTGCCCTCTGCTGGCGAAGGAGGCAGTCTGATTTCCGTGACCGAGTCTTCTGGAGCCTGGACAGGGGAAACCGGCTGTCGTCGACGCCGTCTGGACCTCCGACGGCTAGCTGTGGGCTTCTCAACTGCCAGGGCTGAAGCAGGGGATGGGGCCACGGTACGGGCGGAATTGGACTCGGGAACTATGGCGGTAACGTGGGCATGGACTGGGACCGATGAGCTGGTGTCTGGAACGGGAGCTGGATCTGCCTGAGCGGCAACAGGGGAGTGAGTTTGACTCGACTGAGCGGCGACAGGAACGTAAGCTTGGTTTGACTGAGCAGCGACAGGAACGTGAGCTTGGTTCGACTGAGCAGCGACAGGAACGTGAGCTTGGTCCGACTGAGCAGCGACAGGAACGTGAGCTTGGTCCGACTGAGCAGCGACAGGAACGTGAGCTTGGCTTGACTGAGCGACGACAGGAACGTGAGCTTGGCTTGACTGAGCGACGACAGGAACGTGAGCTTGGCTTGACTGAGCGACGACAGGAACGTGAGCTTGACTCGACTGAGCAGCGACAGGAGCGCTTTCCGGTGCAGCAGGAACAGCTGACGAGACGCTGGCGGGCGCCGCGCGCAGAGCGCGTGCCAAATCCTTCCGCATGGCCTGGAGTTTCTCAAAAAGTGTCTGCACTCCCGGGTAGTCAAGCCACCAAAATTCCTCCTCCAGGGTAGCGATCGCCTGTTTTATTACGCGGAGCTGCGCCTTCAGACTGGGGGCTTCCGCGTAATTCCTCGCGAGCTCCCCGAAGCACCAGCGGAGGTCCTCCGGCAGACTCGAGCAGGTAAACACCATAGCGACTCTGCGTTGTCTGAGTACACAAAACAAAATCCCTTGCAGCCCTTAAACCGATGCAAGACGCCGGCTGGGTCCGAGTGTGGCCAGATTGTACTGTCACGGACTCAAGGTAGCGGACCCACACGCACAGCGGAGACAAGACTGGGTGATAACGCAGTTTACTAGTTTGTGGTCAGGCAGGCGAAGGTCAGTACACAGAGCAGGCAGGTACAGTACAGGCAGGGTTAGACAAGCGGTAATCACAAGGCAGGCTAGGGTCAACTCACGGCAAGGCAGGGTCGTAGACGAGACAAGAATCAGGGTCAGGAGAAGCGAGGTCATACACGGGTTATCAAGATTATGGATACAAAACGCTGGATTGCTGGCAGTAACATAAAGAGACAATCTGGCAAGGTGCTGGGCTAAGAGGTGGTGCTTAAATACTAATGAGAACACAGGTGAGTAATGATTGATAGAATACAGCTGGGGATATCACGTGACTGCAAAGTAAAGCTAAAACAAAAGTGACAAGACAAAACCGGAAGTATAAGAAAATAAAACAGGAAGTGAGTCCAGGCTGTGACACTTATTAAACATGGCCCACAGTTCCAGGTAGCACTCAGGAACCCTGGATAAATCATCACTCTTCTAATCCAGATGGGGGTTATGACGTCTAACCCAAGACTACCGAATGGTGGGTGTCACAGTCCAGGTCTCATCACCATTTTCTGTATCCATATCCAGTCTTCTGTTCCACCAACTTCAAAGCTAACGTTACTTCTGGTCATAATCCACCACCTGTTTTTCATCCCCTAAGTAAGTGTATTTAGTCACCAGTCCTTACTTCAGTTATCTGCCTGATTGTCACATGCTCATCACCACCATCCAGCGTTGTTTATAGTCCTTCTTTTGTAAGTTGCAGAGTCTTTGTGGTACTGTACGTACTTGTCTGTACTGTAGCCACCTGCTGCATAGATCTGTTGCCAAACCCTACTAACGTTTTTGTACCTCACCTTGCCTGCTCCTTACCTGTACCTCTGCTGACCGTCCCTCTGTGTACCAACCTCCGCTTGTGAACTTACCAACACATACAACTGGGTGTCTCTTCAAAGCCAACGACCAGAGCCCGTGCCTCCACAGCAGAGGGTAACGCGAAAATATTCTCACCAAGTTTCTCTACCAGTCAAGAGTCCATGAGGCTCACCTGTTGGAAAGAGGCTCACAACTAACCTCTCTTTCTACTTCCGCCTCTCGAGGAGTGCAGACGTGTTTTCTCTCTGCTCCCACTCTGCTTTTGCTTGCAGTGTCCTTGTCTTGTCTTTTTCTGAGCACCCTGATCTGCTATTCTGGAATAATAACATGGAGCTAATCAACTGGTCACTCAGCACATTGGACAAAATGTTTTCACAAAGGAAAGAATCTCCGGGAGAACCACTCCGCCCCTTGGGGACTCTTGCCTCCGGCTACGTGCGGGACGCGTGGGATTCCTGGTGCCCCGTGTGTCTGGAGCCTCTGTCCATCGAGGATGCAGAGGATCTATTCATGTTTTGGACTTTGATAACAGGGCTACTCATGATTGGCTTTGGTGGTGCCCTGCTTTATCGGAAGATTGGAAAGATTGGAAAATCTGCGGCCGGCTCATTGGCGTGTCCACCGGCCGTGGAGCTACAAACGCCGACGGGGGCCATGGTTACTCGGCTGACGAAATTACACCAGAGGACGGCCCGGATTGAAGGACTGACAATTAACATCTCAGCTCGTTCGGATGATTTGCATCAGAGGGTGACCCGGATTGAGGGACTGATCAGTAACATCTCAGCTCGTTCGGATGCCCGGATTGCAGGACTGACTAATAATATCTCAGTCCGTTCGGAGGAAGACAAGGGACTGAGGGATAACATCTGCAGACAGACTGAACACTTGGTTACTATGGTGACAGCCTTGTCTGACAGGCTTGAGGAGATGTCACGGGTGACCCATGGTCCCACAAGAGGCGATGAAGCTGTGCCTCTATCTATCCTCTTCCCCTGTTGTGACTCCCTTTAAGGACAAATGTTGGACTGACCTGTAAACATCTTGGTCGGCCTTACTTCTATAAACAACACCTCACTACACTGATGCAGATACACCCCCTCCCACCCCACCTTACAGTCTCACTGTCTGCTCTCCGACCTTATCTATCTGTCCTGATGAATCCAAGAAAAAATTCCAGCAAGGTTTCCACCTGTACTGTGTGCCACTGTATGTGCGTGTGTTTTTTATTGTTTGAACTGCAATTGCTTCCACTGTCGGACTAGCGCCGGGTAACCTGGCTGCTGATGGGAATTTCCCCGCTGTGGGACTAATAAAGGCATTCTATTCTATTCTAGTGGCGAGCCCGGTCTTTTACTGGACAGGCTAAGACGAGATGCCGAGGCTGCCCGCAGGACAAGCAGAGCCCCTGAGTTCACCACCTCCTGTTTTTGACATCTGACAGTAGACTGTGACCCACTTGCATGGGCTCCAGTACACTGTGACCCACTTGCATGGGCTTGACTAAGCCAAACACCAGGTCAATAGCTCCATTTACACTAATCACACATTCTACATAACAGGACTTAAACTTGCCTGGTTGCTTCAGGTTATCGAATAAAATCACAAAGGCACAAAAAACAGAAGAAACCCACTACAGGAGGACACACGATTGAACTCTCCTGTGAGCAACACTAGTAAAATAGCTAGGCGGGTCACAGATGCCTACATACCGGTCCACTGATATCAGAACCATGTTTCCTATGGAAGCATTGACAGTGATATATGATACAAATGCATACTCAGTACACATCATGTCACCTAGAAACCAGCAGGGCTGTCTTAAGAGGATCTGAAATGGCATCACAATCAGACCCACAAGGAAATCAGAGACAGCAAAACGAGGACTTTGTGGTTTAATTTTATTTTAAACGGACAGGTGCAACACTATGGCAGTGTTGTGACCCTCTGTTTAAAAAAAAGGGGTTCATTTCACCTCAGACTGCTTCAAGAATGAGGGTGCATACTGTCTATCCAGTAGTATTAGATTCATATAACTTTAAAAGGAATCTGGTTGTGTGTGCATTGTTCTTCATACTCAGAGGTAACTGAACTGCGACAAGAATTCAAAACATTAGAGACTAATTTGGTTCTATCAATGAAGAATTGTTATTGTTACTCATAATTAATAACTCATTAAATTGACATCTTGCGTTTGACTCGATTGCTGAAAGTGTGGTTTCAGCTTTAAAACAAACCTGGTCCCCCAATTTGGAGGAATGTTAATGTTACTGCAATAATATCAAACTATTAATTTGGATCCGCTACAGGTTTCTAGGACCCACAATCTCCCAGGACTTGAAGTGGTCCCCCCACATATACATCTGCAAAAATTCCCAGCAGAGGCTGGACTTTGAGCTCACTCTTCTACACAGCAATCATCCAGTCTGTCCTCTGCATCTCCATCACTGTGTGGTTTGGTTCAACCACCAAGTGGGTGGTCGGGTCAATAGAAAATATTATCAAGACTGCTCTTCCTTCCATTCAACATCTGTACCACTCTAGAATTAGAAAACGGGCAGCAAGAATCCACCAGAATCACCAGACATAGTCAGTTTTTTACCCCCAGGCTGTGTCTGAGCTGAACTCTCCAATCACAGGATAGAAGTCAGTACAATAATTCTATGACTATAGCATAGGGTGCTGTTATTTTTTATGTAAATACTGTTACTTATGTAGTAATGTTACTAATTACCAAGAGACAAAAATGAACATACTGTACAGTAATTCAATTCCTTCCTGGTCTTTTGCAAACTTTGCATATAAAGTTGATTCTGATTATATTGGTGTGCTACTATGCACTACTGCCAATATTCCTTAATGTCTATTGTCTCAACTTACTTTCTAAATTGTGTGCAGTCTGCCCTTAACGGAGAACAGTGTAGTGGTACTGTAGGTGTTTGAAAGTACCACGTTTCATCATCCACATAAATCACCACTGTGCTCCTTATGGTCTTTTTCCTGTTCTTTTTTTAACTGGCTACACTTTTTCTGAGAGAAAGAAAACACAGCAGAAGAGAACAATCACATCTTCATTCAGCAGATACAATCACTTTCCCATTTGCAGAAAGAATGTTCTCCACACAGTTATACAGTCAGTGTTTAGAGCATTTTAATAAACATCATTTAGTGTTTCATATGGTCAGAATTAAAACTATAAAACATTTACAACTAAATTGGTTTATTTAAACTTTCAGTTCAATTTATTTTAAATTCAAAACAGTTTTAAAGAAAATAGTTACTTTCTATATTGCATTAGAACTTAGTTAGTCTACTTTACACAGGTCTCGCTGGACTTTGGCTGCAGTATCTGTAAAGTAATAATGAGTTTTACAGATTTTCTAAACCAGGGATAGAGAAAAGTATAAATCACAGGGTTCAGACAAGAGTTTGAGAAAACTAGAAACAACAGAAAATTATTGTTCGAATTACCGATTGTAATCTCATATCCAGAGAGAGACACACAGTAAGGAGGAATATAACACAGGAGGAACACAACAACTGTCACACCAAGAGTCTTTGCTGCCTTAATCTCTGATTTCCTGACAGTCACAGTCAGTGAACGCTGCTGTTTAACAGCTGTAACGTGGGAGCGCATGGAACGAGCCTGAGACACAGCCACCACAAACACCCTCACATACAGGATGATGATGGCTGAGATGGGGATGATGAAGTTTATCACTAGGTCAGCAACTCCATTTATGTTAATTACACATTCACCATAACAGGAGTTAAACCTGCCTGGTTGTTTCAGAATATGATATAAGATCATGAAGGCATAAAAAACACAGGAAACCCACAACAGGAGGACACAGAGTTGAACTCTCCAGTGAGTGACACTAGTGGTGTAATGCAGAGAGTCACAGATGGCCACATAACGGTCCACTGATATGAGCACCATGTTTCCTATGGAAGAACTGACAGTGATATACGATACAAAAGCATACACAGTGCACATCAGGTCACCCAGGAGCCAACAGGGCTTTGTTAAAAGGATCTGAAATGGCATCACAATGAGACCAATGAGAAAATCACAAACAGCCAGAGAGAGGAGCAGGACATTGGTGGGAGTGTGGAGCTGCCTGGAGGGATAGAAAAACACAATTGTCAATAATATTTTCACCAGTATCACAAGTAATGAAAATTACTAAAATGTTGCAGTAATTTGCTGTGGCAATTTTTGTGCATTAGTCAGTTCAAAGGAGAATCATTTCATTAAATTTCAGCATTACAACATTCTCAAAGCTAAGACATTAATCTGTACCTGAAGTGGGAGATGGAGACAATGACCAGCAGGTTGAGAAGCACAGTGAGCAGAGAGACGCACGACATCAGGATGTAAATGATCAGAGCCTCAGAGTGAGGACGCGTGAGTTTCTTACAGGAGTAATTGAAGAGCTGTGGAAAACAGAGTTCAGCTTCCTCTAGTGTCTCCATCAGAAAAGAGGAGGAGGAGAAGCTGAACACACAAGGATGTGATGAACATATGATTTATCTGTCCTAGTTCCTCCTTCTCATTTGAAGCTGGAGGTGGAACAGTCCCGTATCCCCCCCTAATTTGTCAAATCAGTTTTCATTTGTATTTGCATCAGGGAGAATAAAAGGTCAACAGGTGCAACAGTTGGTAATAAGACACCTGGCAACCAGAACCCATTAAACCTGTTCCATGGGGGTCATCAAGCATTTGGCTTTCAAATGATGGGGGTTTCACAGTGGTGACCATGGGAAACATTGTTAAGGAAATAACAATGACCAGTCAACAGCTCATGTGGGGGTTTGTAACCAGGTATAAATACAAGTCTTGTGTCCTCAGTCCTTCAATGGATACTTTGTACATAGTAAGATGTCCTAGATGTACTGTCATTGTGATCCACTCTGTGTCGACATGAGAGTAAACTTTGAGATGGTTTATCACACTGATGGTCTCCAGCTGATTTCCACAAGAGTAAAATTGTGACTTAAATTTGTAATTTGCAATAACTGAGCCAAATGAGCAAAATTTTTTGTGCTAACTTTTTCACAAAGCTTTATAGCTTCATGATACAATAAATAAAAATCCACTGGAATCCTAAAAGTCTCTTGAATGACAGAAACAAGTCCCTCAACTGTGCTGGGGATGCCTGAAGTTTGCGAATATCAGTCTAGTAAATACATGCTGTACATATGTTTGTAATAATGAAGTTTAGCTAATAGGAGAGACAAATAAGATGCTTCAAGGAAACTAGTCGTTAAAGGAAGAAAATCTGCAAGTGCTTTGTGTTCCAGTAACTGCACATTACCTGTGCTCTGTAACTCATAGCTACTACAGTAAGGTGTTCATTGTACCATGCATTTTGTAGTTTTACAGTACAACAAAGGCCAATTGATCTTGAATTAACATGACCTAAAACACTTCTGCAAAGTGAAGCAATCCTGCAACAGAACCACAACACAACAACATTATGATTGCATAGTCAGTGCCTAAAAACGCACACTATTACTGACTGTTGAGACCGTTGGAAAACTTGTCCTCAGTACGTTTTTCACATCCTCTTTTAAGCACGTCTAAAGATAACTGTGTTGTCTTTGTGACTGTCTGTGATGGTCTGCCAGCATTCAATTCATGGAGGTGGTGACAACCATGAGCTGGTGCTTGTTTGCCAAGGATAGCAAGGTGTTCCTGAAGCAGCCTGTTTGCCTGACAGTTCTCCTAAAGAAGCTATGTTTAGCGTCAAATCTTATTGTCCACAAGGCAGCCACAGGGCCAAACTCTCGAATATGCTCAGGATAGTGTTCGAGAAAGTGGTGCTTACACTAGGAAGCAGCTTCAAAAATCAAACTGTCAAGATAACAAATTCTTTCCTCTGTATGGACAGGGGACATAAGTTCCACTATGTCTTTCATGGTCAGAGTAGTAGCAGATGCAACAAGCAACAATTTTCATGTGCATTACCTCCCACTGATCATGGCGTTGCAAAGGTACCAGGGACACAGTGAGGGTGTTTTATTCTTATCAGGTTTACATTACAGGTTTATGTACACTAATATAATTAACAAAACAAGAGAAGCATATGTTTAAATTAGAAAAGAAAGTATATAAAAAGAGAGAAGAGGACAGGAGCTGGTTGCTCGACCGGCACCAAATGTACAGCATTTTCACAATTACAGAAATATATTTTTGAATTTTATCCGTAGTAAATTAACAGCAAAAGTCTAAGAGTGTACGCCTCCTCCTGCTGTATAGTTTATGGGTAAAAAGGAGTTTTTGTAATTTTTTACTAAAAAAATAAGATGATAATTTCTTTTGGCTTTTTCCCATTCAGTGAATGATTAGCATGGTTGTTATTGGCAAATTTTAAAAATTAGTGAATACTTCAAATAGAAAAACTGGCATTTAAAGTGTTAACATTCTGAAACTAATTAAAGACTTGTTAGTTTTGGGCAGGTCTGAAGTTGTTTAAATGATCTACAAACAAATAAAAAAAATATATTTTAGCAGTTTCTGTGTGCATGCTCTTTTTTGGCCACAAGGGTCTTGAAAGGGAGTTTTTTGGAGAGGGGCATAAGGGTTACCACGTGCATTCATGGTAAGGAAGAACGTTAATGTTACAGTATATAATAGTTATTTACTGTTTACTTACAGGAGAATTGATGCAGTGATCAGTTCATAGTCCATATCTGATGACATGTCCTGTTCATACGTTTCATCTTGACTAACTGAGTTGTTTAGTTAAGAGACTCAACAGTTTGTTTGTTATAAATGTGAGACCATCACTGCGATGTACAGTATATGCTGTACATGAAGCACATGACGTAATCATGTCAGCATGAGGCCTCAGGTACTGATGACTGCTGGTTAGGAAAGGCAGACAAGAGCAAATCTAGAGAGACTGAGACTAAAATATTATGGCGGAGGAGAAAAAAGCACAGATCAGACTTTAGAGAACAATCTGTGTCTGAGAGACAGGTTAAAAAAATTTTGCTAGTCCTCTTCATTCAGCACATACAACCACTTTTCCTTTTGAGTGTCTTTAATTTGAGTTTTAAATTTGTTTTCATACCATTAGGATAAAAGTTAAGAATTTTACATAGAGTTTTGAGCTTTAACGTTTTCAGTTGTAAGTAAATTTGTTAGTCAGTTGGAATTACACAAGCCTCACTTGACTTAGATTGCAGTATCTGTAAAGTAATAATGAGTTTAACAGATTTTCTAAACCAGGAGTAAAGAAAAGCATAAATTACAGGGTTCAGACAAGAGTTTGATAAAACTAGAAACAATATGAAATCATTGGTCGAAGTACCAATTGTAATGTCATATCCAGAGAAAGAAGCACAGTAAGAAGGACAGTAACACATAAGAAACACTACAACAGTCACACCAAGAGTCTTTGCTGCCTTAATCTCTGATTTCCTGATAGTCACAGTCAGTGAACGCTGCAGTTTAACAGCTGCAACGTGGGAGCGCATGGAACGAGCCTGAGACACAGCCACAACAAACACCCTCACGTACAGGATGATGATGGATGAGATGGGGATGATGAAGCTTATCACAAGGTCAACAGCTCCATTTATGTTAATCACACATTCACCATAACAGGAGTTAAACCTGCCTGGTTGCTTCAGGTTATCATATAATATTATGAAGGCATAAAAAACAGATGAAACCCATGACAGGAGGACACAGAGTTGAACTTTCCTCAGAGTGACTTTGGTGGAGTAATGCAGAGGATCACAAATGCACATGTAACGGTCCACTGATATCAGAACCATGTTTCATACAGAAGCACAGTCTATGACAAATGTGAAGAAATAATAAAGAACACACACTGAGTCGCTGAGGAGCCAACGCGGTTCTGCTAAGAGGATCTGAAACGGCATCAAAATAAGACCTACGAGGAAATCAGACACAGCCAGAGAGAGGAGGAGGAGGTTGGTGGGAGTGTGGAGCTGCCTGGAGGGAGAGAACAGCATTACTGTGAACATTATAAACACTAGAAGTATCACATATACACTAAAAACGTCTGTTGTGAAAATGTTTGAACAAAAGTCAGCACAATGATGTTAAATTCAAAGGTAAATTATTTCTATGAATCTCAATTTAGCAATATTCTAATAGCTAAGACATGAATCTGTGCCTAAAGTGGGAGATGGAGACGATGACCAGCAGGTTGAGAACCACAGTGAGCAGAGAAATGCAGGACATCAGGACATAAATATTTAGAGCGTCAGAGAGAGGACGCATGACCTTCTTACAGGAGCCGTTAAAGAGCTGTGGAAAACAGAGTTCAGCTTCCTCCAGTTTCTCCATCAGAAAAGGAGGAGAGGCTGAACACACAGCTTCCTGATCCAAGATGTAGCAAACAGCTGATTTATCTCTGTTCTTTGTTTCTCCTCATGTGAGGCTGGAGGTGAAATGGTCTCGTCTCCACCTTCATACAGTAGGTTGCATCAGTTTTTATGTGTGCTTGCATCATAAAGGAAGAAATTACATCTATGTCCACATTCACCATCTTTTAGATACAGCAGTTGGCAAGAAGAGACCTGTCAACCATAACCTACTAACCCTCACCACGTACACAGACACATGCATTCACACACACTGGGAGATGGGGTTAATGACCAACAGGTTAAGAAGCGCGGTGAACAGATGGTAGAGCCCCCCTACTTACTGTGAATCAGTTCCCTTTGCTTTCTGGGACTTTTTTCATCCATCCAGACCTACAGATACTGTACCTGAATACACGCATTTCAGGTTAAACTCGAATCAGCATTTTTACATTTCGCCTTTTTTGGCATCTTTCACAGTATGTTCAGAGGTTCCTAAATAATCAGCATGTACATATACCATCATATGCTCAAACATGCAAACTCTTTGCTCTGTTCAGTAAATCCAGTGTTTAAGGTATTTTATTGCTCTCTAGCTTCACTCTGAGCTCACCTTTGTCCTTTTTTGAGGGCCAAAACATGTGTTCTTCATTTAATAGAAGGCTGGGCACCATTATGTAATCACACTCGCCACTTTGTTTCTCTTACAGAGGGTATAGGAGGTCTCACTCTCTTATGCGCATGCACACAGGTTCATTCTTAGCTAACACTCTCACACAAGTAGAATAGTAATTATTTTGTTGCTGTTATTGTTGATTGTTATGAGTACTGTTTAGGCACATGATTACATCATTCATGTTACATTGTATTAAATGTGGTACTTTTAAATACACAATTGTCACTGATAATTGTGTAGAGGATTCATCAAAGTGTCACAATGCTAAGTTTGATAGTCATTTAGTAAATGTGAGGCTAGTCTCCTATGAGCCACTAAGTGATCTGTGTCAGTGTTTGAATCTAACAGGCCTCGATGATGTGGGTTTGAACCAGTTTTTAACTTTATTTATTTATTAACAATTTGTACATTCTGTTATTAATGTTAACATTAACATTCTGTACAATGTACATTTTATGTTAAACTGTTGCATTTGACATCTGACTGCTTAATATAATTTCTTCAAGTTGGAAAATTGAATAACATTTATGTTGAATCAGAACAATAATTTTTGTTTAATAGTGAGATAATGTGAATAAAACAAGTACTTCAGTCCAGACGACTGTGTGTTGCTGCTAACAATAAAACACAAGTGTTAAAAATGATAAATTAGTTTGCTCTCAAGAGTTGAATGACATTACTATAACATTATTTTTAGATGTAGGCAAAAGAAGTTTTTTTTTTTTTTATTGTCCAAACACAACACATCTGCCCCTTTACATGAAATAGCTCATTTCAGTCTCCCTGGGTGTCAGGTTTACATGACATTAGTCAGACAGGACTGAGGCTGCAGTATATGAAGCATAGCAATGAGTTTCACACATTTTCTGAACCAGGGGTAAAAAAAGGCGTAAATCACTGGGTTCAGACAGGAGTTAAAATATACCAGGAAAAAAAAAAAAAGATTAGTTGAAGAACTCATTTTGATGGCAGGTCCAGAGAAAGAGATACCATAGGATGGACAGTAACACATGAGGAACACAACAACAACCACACCCAGAATCCTGGCTGCTTTCAGTTCTGACCTCTGAACAGTCACAGTCAGTGAACGCTGCAGTTTAATAGCTGCAATGTGGGAACGCATGGAACGAGCCTGAGACACAGCCACAACAAACACCCTCACATACAGAACAATGATGGCTGAGATGGGGAGGATAAAGCTTATCACTAGATCAACAGCTGCATTTACGTTAATCAGACATTCACCATAACAGGAGTTGAACCTACCTGGATCCTCAAGGTTACCGTATAACATCATGAAGGCATAAAAAACTGTCAAAACCCACGACAGAAGAACACACAACTTAACTTTTGTCCTAGTGACTTTGGTAGAGTAATGCAGAGGTTCACATATGGCCACATAACGGTCAACTGAGATCAGAACCATGTTTCCTACGGAGGCACAGACAGTGATATACAATACAAAAACAAACGCAGTGCACGTCAGCTCACCTAGAAACCAGCACGGCTCTGTTAAGAGGATCTGAAATGGCATCACTATGAGACCAACAAGGAAATCAGACACAGCCAGAGAGAGGAGAAGGAGGTTGGTGGAAGTGTGAAGCTGCCTGGAGGGAGAAAACAGCACACTGTAAACATTACATCAAAAGCGTCATCACCAGTAATGTAATGAGAACGTTTGAGCAATAGTGGACACAATGATGTTAAATTCAAAGGAGAATTATTTCAGTGAATCTCAATTTAACGCTTATCTAGAAGGTAATACATGAATCTGTGCCTGAAGTGGATGATGGAGACGATGACCAGCAGGTTGAGAACCACAGTGAGCAGAGAGACGCAGGACATCAGGATGTAAATGATCAGAGCCTCGGAGCGAGGACGTGTGATCCTCTTACAGGAGGCGTTGAGGAGCTGTGGAAAACAGAGTTCAGCTTCCTTCAGTGTCTCCATCAGAGAAAAGAAGGAGGAGAAATTGAACACAGCTTCCTGAGCAACAATGTGACAAACAGCTGACTTATCTCTGTCCTTTTTCCTCCTCCTCCTCATGTGAGTCTGGAGGTGGAACAGTCTTGTCTCCACCCTCATACTTTGCCAGTTTTCATCTACTTTTGCATTAGATTTATTCTTCCCTCATCGTCTAAATCAATAGCTTTTGTTGTAAACTGTGAATAATTTCAACATAGCCTTTTCATACTGACTCAGTTTATTAGGATGAATTAAACAAATGAAAACAATAACTGCTGGTCTCCAAACATAGCCACATGTTAGACAACTTAGAATTACCCATCTGCATATTATGCTGATAAGAAAACAACCCACTTGGTTTACTGTTAGCATCCACTCGTCAGGATGTTAGTCTGCTGTGGTGGCTGCTATAATCTGGCCTGTCTTGTTAGTCGAAACCAAGCTCACCTTAAAGCTTCATCTACAGTTTTCATTCACTCATGAAAGGACCCCTCAGGTAAGCTGTATGTTTGTCTTCAGGTAAATAAACATTCTAACAGTGTGTTTTGGTGTACAAAAAGGTCAAGAGACAATTTATTTACTCAAGCACCTCTTGAAAGAAACAACATCCCTAAGTAATCAGACATCAGATAAAATACCCTGACCTTTGAATTACCTTTTTCTGACTCCCGAAATGATCAGTGATTGCTTAATGAAATACACACGCACACACAATAATCAGTCCCAAAACTTGGAAATTTTCCATGTATTTTTCATCACATAAATACTAGATAAGAGGTGACATTATGTTTGTGTGAAATAATTGCATAAGATAAAATTATCATAAAGTCATACCTCATTGATTCCCTTGGGGAAATCGAGTTCTCTGCATCTGACTTGCTCCCTCACTGAAGGTGGTGGCCACATACAGTATGGGACGCTAGCAGTGGTGAGATCAACTAGGTTTGAGTACTGCTACTATCTCTTGTGAATATTTAAATAATACATGACATATAAATTCAAAAAAAAAGTTAATACTAAAATTAAAAAAACAAAGTATAAATATAAAGCTTTAGTCTATAAAGGTTGTCAGGTTGTCAGTTTAAGACAGATTTGCTTACAAAGAAAGTGAGAATCAAATATTTTTGTCTTATCTTATTTCATGTAGATATTGCCCATAACCATAAACTGATAAAATAGTTATTGTTAACATGAAATGCCTAATTACCTGTACATTAGTACATTTGTACATCTGCTGCAACATGGCAATTTCCCTATTGTGGGACAAACAAAGGTCTATCTTATCTTATCTTATCTTATCTTATCTTATCTTATCTTATCTTATCTTATCTTATCTTATCTTATCTTATCTTATCTTATCTTATCTTATCTTATCTTATCTTATCTTATCTTATCTTATCTCATCTTATCTTATCATACCTGATTCGAACAGAATTGGAGCCCCTCTTTTTTATTTCTTCTTGTTATTTTTTTTTTCTGTATTGAGGATAAATGTGGGCTGCATCCCCTCACTCTACCCGTTCTGTCATGACTCCGGTGGGAGAAATGGGTGCTGTTTCACGTACCACAATATGTATGTCCAATATATGTATATGTCCAATAGTTTTATAAATAGTGTTATTCAGATTGTTAATATTTGTTATCCCGGTCATTACTACAGATAAGAATTCAGAGAATTCAGTTAAAAGGACAGTTGTAAGAGCTCTGAATATGGAGCAGGAGGACGATAAACAATACAAAACACAGCTGGCTTCTGAGTTTTAGAGTCTGGGTGAGGAAGGCTCAAATTGAGGTTTTCAAGTGAGTTACAGTATAACTTTGTTTAGGTCTAGGAGTAATAAGTAAATGTGAGTTATAAATTGCTGCTACTCCTCCACCTCTACCTGTACTTCTAGGAACATGATAGTTTATGTGACTCATTGGAGTCGACTGTTTAAACTAACATAATCATCCTGCTACAGCCAGGTTTCAGTGAGACAGAACAGAACTACAGGTGATACTCGAAAGATTAGAATATTTTGCTAAGTGGCATTGTTGAGCAAACGCCTGGTGGCAGAACAAAAATAGTACCATGAAAAAGCATGCCAAAATTCTCTAAACAAGCTTGTTGGGGACCAGTTACTTAGGCAACAAGCATATAACAACATTGTGACACTGTTTAAACTTAACGCTTTTAATATTTTACAATATTATATGATTGGTAACTATATACATTTGACAGTGTAATTTTACCAAATTGGTAATTGGTGCATCATAAGAGATACATTTTTAAAAGTGTATTACTTATTTGTAATGGAAAAACTGTGTTTATGCCTTGTTATGTTCCGCTTACATGTTCCATGTGTATGCAATCCATCATGCATTCAATTTTATGTATCTGACTGAGTATGATTTGTGGTTGTCTCCGCCTGGCACTCCATGGATCTGACTCCTATCTGACTCCCGCAATCCAAGGTTGAGGAGCCGTCTCTCTGTTTTTGTCTCTTGACGTTTATTGCTCCTTCTCTCTGATAGCGAGACGCCAGTGGTACCAGGTGGAAGAATGTGAATGTAAATATGTCCATACACGACAACATGGATTAGCTGGTAACATGCAATTTGATTGGACCAGAAAGAAACAGTCCATCGTGTCAGAGAAGAAACAAAAGGCAGGAGTAACTTAGGCATTTTGGGATCTTTGCATTTTACCTTTGTGGTACAGTATATGTTTGATCTCCCTACCTGGTCTTTGGGTCGTTGATATTTGCAATCAGTGTTTTAATATGCTAATTATTTTCTTTTGTTATTGAAATAAATGAGACAAAAGACAACTCTCTCATCAGCTTCTTCATTGGAAATATTCAATTATCTAAATAAAACAAGTAGTCCAGGCGACTGGGTGTTGCTTCTGACAATAAAAACAAATTTAGTTGGCTCTCGATGGTCAACTGAGAATTAAAACATGTTTTCTTACCTCACATCATCACACATGATGATAAGAACACTTCAACAGAAACAGAAAGACAAAAATGACTGTAACTGGAGGCCCATCAGTACAGGGGTACTGGGTGTCAGGTTTACATGACATTGGTCAAACAGGACTGAGGCTGCAGTATATGAAGCGTAGCAATGAGTTTCACACATTTTCTGAACCAGGGGTAGAAAAAGGCATAAATCACTGGGTTCAGACCGGAGTTAAAGTATATCAGAAAAAAAAATAAAAGGTTAGTTGATGAGCTCATTTTGATGGCAGGTCCAGAGAAAGAGATGCCATAAGACGGACAGTAACATATGAGAAACACAGCAACAACTACACCCAGAGCTCTGGCTGCTTTCAGCTCTGACCTCTGAACAGTCACAGTCATTGAACGCTGCAGTTTAATAGCTGCAATGTGGGAACGCATGGAACGAGCCTGAGACACAGCCACTGCAAACACCCTCACATACAGGATGATTATGGCTGAGATGGGTATCAGAAACCATAAAACCAGGTCAACAGCTGCATTTACATTAATCAAACATTCACCATAACAGGAGTTAAACCTGCCTGGATCTTTAAGGTTATCGTATAACATCATGAAGGCATAAAAAACAGACACAACCCACGACAGGAGGATGCAAAACTTAACTTTCATCTGAGTGACTTTGGTGGAGTAACGCAGAGGGTCACAGATGGCCACATAACGATCCACTGATATCAGAACCATGTTTGCTATGGAAGCCCCAACAGTAATGTACAATACAAAAACAAACACAGTGCACATCAGGTCACCTAGAAACCAGCAGGGCTCTGTTAAGAGGATCTGAAACGGCATCACAATGAGACCCACAAGGAAATCAGATACAGCCAGAGAGAGGAGGAGGAGGTTGGTGGAAGTGTGTAGTTGTCTGCAGGGAGAAAACAGCATCACTGTGAACACTATTAAAACTAGAAGCATCATCAACAGGATATTTGAGCACAAATTAACACAATAATGTCAAAAAGTTATTTCAGTGAATTTCAACAATATTCTTAATGCTAAATCATAAATCTGTGCCTGAAGTGGGAGATGGAGACGATGACCAGCAGGTTGAGAAGCACTGTGAGCAGAGAGACGCAGGACATCAGGATGTAAATGGTCAGAGCCTCAGGGCGAGGACGCGTGAGCTTCTTACAGGAGGAGTTGAGGAGCTGCGGAAAACAGAGTTCAGCTTCCTCTAGTGTCTCCATCAGAGAAAGGGAGGAGGAGAAGCTGAACACACAGCTTCCTGAGCAACAATGTGAGAAACAGCTGACTTATCTTTGTCCTATTTTCTCCTCCTCCTCATGTGAGTCTGGAGGTGGAACAGTCTCGTCTCCACCCTAATTCTTTGAGTCACCATCTCCTTACTTTTTCAGCCTTTTCAAACTGATTTACTTTTAATAATATTTAGGATAAATTAGACAAATGAAAACACTGCTGGTCTCCAAACATGGCCACATGTCTAAGTGTCCTTGATCAAGGTGCTGATTTCCAATATTAACTTATGATGAGTCAGACACACATGTTTTAGCATATGAACTTATAATTGTTGCATTGGCACATGGTAGCATTAACAGCAGAGACACTCTGAGACTGTGGTGGAGTTACAGACAATGATGGACCCCGAGCCTCCTTCATGGACCTGTGACAGCCACGTGTTTCTGCTGAATAAGCTAAACAACTTCTTTCACTCGCTTTGAGGCACACAAACAAAACCACTGTGCAGAAGTACCAACTCTGTCACAGTCTCTGGCTCTGTTTCTTGTTTTATTTTGGTTCCAGTTTCCATTTCCGGTTTTATTTTGGTAGCACTCCCGGTTTCTGTTTCTGTTTCGGCTTTACTTCCTGCTAAGTCACTCCACAGCTGTTCCCTGCCATTACCGGTCATTACCCACACCTGCATGCGATCAGTAATCAGCTCAGTATATTTAAGCACCAGCTCTAGCCCTGCCCAGTTGCCAGATTGTTTGTTCATCCACCCGTGACAACTCTCCAGCGTCCTGCCTGTAAGTTATCGTGCACCAGTTTCTGTCTGCCGTCTTGACCGTGTCTTTTGCCTTGCCCTCGTCTGTACCGTTGCTGGAGTTTCTGTATTGCTGTGTATTCGACCCGAGCCTGTTCTTTGACCACCGATTGCCAGATCCTTGCCTGTACTGTAACTGCTTCCTCTGTGTATCGACCTTTGCCTGCCTGACCACGAGAACTATTAAATAGAGATGGCGAAATCGAAGCCTCATGAATCACCGAGCAACTATGATACAGTTGGGCTGAAATCGACACATTGCTCGACACCATCACGACACAGTCACAACAGCGACATCTGCTGGTTGTGCATGAGAACTGCTTGAGCAGACTGACCATCAAACCCTCGCTGATACGTGGTTGTTCAGGACCACAGTCTATGTTTTATTGTCAAATAAAACTTGTTTAATCAAAGGTGTGTAATTGTGTTTCTCTCTGGATAATAATGTATAAGTAGCCTTGATGTGGCAAACGTGTTTGATGTCCGATGTCATTAGAGCTGTATTTGTTCTTCTGCAACTCTGTTTATTACTACGTTGAGGAGACATGTTTGTCAGTTAGTTTAATCAAAGACCTTTATTTCATTTTATTTTTCCACAGAACATGACTTTAATCACATTCTCACCACCTCTCCAGCTTTAGAGAGGAGCCGTTTGCACGGCACTGATGTCTGACTAATAAAGATATTTGTATTGGAATTGCGACTTGTCAAAATGTAGTTTTAGTCTTTAATTACATTTTGAACTTGTCATAAATACATTACAGATGTCTGGAATGTGAAACCTGTCTATCTTCATCATCATCTCCGGACCGCTTGCCACGTTTGTAAAGCTCTGACATATTAAAACAACCGTCCGTTCATACTGCACTTAAGTCGCTCGGCAGTCACGTGACGTATCGACACCTCTCGCTCTCATTGGTCACGTGATTCGGAACGCGCTCGAGATTCTGCTTGACGACACTTCCGCTTCAAAAGATCGATGCTGAGTCGAGCGGGAGGTCTTGAGTTGGACATCTCTACTATTAAACCCTTTTGTCACCGAGCCTTGTCTCCACGGTGCATGTGGGTCCGCTTCCTAGAGCGCCGTGACAATTTCATGCTGGTGACCAAATGTTAATACTTTGGCCTGAGGAGAAACATGAGCAGTATCAAGCCATGCAGAGCTCCAGCTCCTGACAACACACCTGACTGACAGAGGAACTCACAGGTGTCTTCACTACACATCTAGACTCCAAAGACTCTGAAGTGACAAAGCTGTGTATTCAATCACAATCAAACTGGACTACCTGATTGTTTGATTTCCTGAGGGGAAAACCACAGACAGGAAAACATCCAGCACACGTCTTCCTGGGATGTTTACTGAGTCCATGCACAACACCAACAATTTTGCTGACACCACAGGACTGGTTGGTCTCATCAGCAACAGAGATTAGACAAACTACAACAGCCAAGGCACACTGACCAGTTACTGAGTCACTGTTTTATGTAATACATTTTTGCTCTGTTGCACTGTGTGTATTTAGTATATTTACAGTTCATTGTTATTGTTGAGGGCAATTGTGATCGTTCTTATCCATTTGTACACACTGTGGGACTGAGAGCAATGCTATTTAGAGTTCCTGTATGTACCTAACATGTACATGTAGAACATTGCCCTCAATGCAACGGGAGGTGTTTGTTGTTTGAGCTCAATGAGGTTCGACCAGGGGTGTGTTCCCGAAAGCAGTATCTTCCGCTAAACCCTGAACTCTGGGTTGATTAACCCAGAACATGCTTACCCTGAGTATGTCATTTCCAAAAACCCTAATAAGAGTTAGGTTAATCTGCCTCCTGTCAGTAGCCCAGAGTTAACGCACGTGCTCGGTGTGTATATAAAGACCTTGCCAATTGAATTCATCAAGTCACCGTGGAAAGCCAAAGCGATATGAATAGGGCAGAAAATTTACAGAGACGGAGTTGAAGATTTCAATGCTGGCCTATGAGGAATTCAAGCCGATTATTATTAGCAAAAAGTAATACAGCTATATCAGCGAAGGAAAGAATGTTGGACTCACTTCCTGTTTTATTTTGTTGTACTTCCGGTTTAGTCTTGTCACTTTTAGTTTAGCTTTACTTCGCAGTCACATGATCTCACCAGCTGTTTTCCATTAATCATTACTCACATAGCATTTAAGCACCATGTCTACATTTACCCGTTGCCAGCATTCCAGCGTCTGTTTGTTCTGACCTCGTGTTTTACCCAGTCTTGCGACCTCATCTTGTCTTTTCCTAACCTGATAGAACTGTGCCGTGTATTTTGACCATTGCTTGTCGCTGACTACGTTTTTTTGCCTGCAGCCTGTCGGAACCGTTTTTTGCCTGCGCTGTGTATGACCCTTGCCTGTTTGACCACTAGCTATTAAACCTTTTATTGTATTCAAGTCCTCACTGTGCATTTGGGTCCTACTTTTCAGAGATCGTGACATCCTCTTTTATTGGAATGGGAAATCAAACATAACTTCCGCATTGTCTGTACTATCAATTTCGTAAGATTAGAATAATATTGGATTATAGTAATACTCTTGTTTAAAAATGTGTAATCCTTCTGGAGCAAGAAGAACTCTGTCCCAATGTCATTGACTCAGTCATGTCATCACAGTTTTATGCCCTTTCCGGTTTTAGTTTGCTAAGTTTTCACTTCCTGTCTCAGTACTGGCTAAAAACATCCAGCTTCCATTTCCGGTTCTAATTAACTCACCTGTGTCCTATTTGGCATCATTACATCTGGTATGTAAGCGCCACCTCTCACCACGTTACCTTGCCAGATTGTCTGCGTTCTTCATGACCAGCACTCCAGCATTGCTGTGTACCCATTCTTCGTGTATGACCCAGTTTGGTAATCTCGTCTTGTCTCTTGCCCAGTCTCTGATATTCCAGTACCGTGATTTTGACCATTGCCTGCCTTTTGACCATCCTTTTGCCTATGCCTTACCGGACCTTGTTTTGCCTACCTTGTGTATGACTATTGCCTGCCTTACCACGAATCTATTAAATACTGTTCTTAATCCAGCCACACTGTACATTTGGGTCCTTCCTCCATTGTGTGTTTGTGACACCCAAGTCAAGATAAAACACAAACATCCAACAAAAATGTAAGATTTGATTGCACAATTACAGGATATATGTAATAAACATGTTTTAATGTATTCTTTCTGTAAAGTAGCTATTAGAAAAAAGGGTGGTGTTATTGAACCCTCCAGATAGCACACAGTTTGTGTAATTGATTTGTTGCCAAGTACCTTTTTTTAGTTATTTGATTTATTGCCACATAAAGTATACTTGCATATTTCCACTGTAGGATGAAGATGAAAAGACCACTTCTGCTGTGACAGGATTGAACGGTACTGCCAGGTCCATAGAGGTTTCATACATACCATAACACAAAACAACACAACACATGACCCCTTTTGACATTATAGAGTAACAAGTTGTCATTGTCCTTTCACAGAACATTCCTGGGGATTTAAATGCGGGAAATAATACCTTTTTAAATGCCTTGCTAGTTGCTAGCAAAGGAGCTGTACAATATCCATCTTGTACAGCTCAACAGATCAAAAAGAGTGACTTAGAGATGGACCTTATACAGCTCAAAACAGAGAAGAGACTGGCCATCAAAAAGGTTAAACTTGAAATTGAAATCCTGGTGCATCGCCTTAAGGTTAAGATTTTATCTGAACATTAATGTTACAATTTGAAGTATCGGTGTGTAAAGCAATGTAAATAATATTCAATTTTTTGTTTCAGGACATGAAGAAATGAAGACCACTCTTGATGCAGAAAAAATTTAATAAAAATGATTCTGACAAATCATCTGTCTTCCATCTCTGTGGGCTACTTGGTTTACTGGATCCTCTCGGTCATCTTCATCAGGACAAGCCACTATAATGTCACATGCCCTCTCTGGACTGACCCTGAGGCCAAGTAGACACTGAACCTCGCCTTCAGGATGCCTGATTCAGAATGTTATCTTCACCTTGGCTCATGTTCTGTTGTGGGCCTGGTTGATCCGTGTCGGTGGTCCAGGCTCAGGTTATCGGGGTAGAGTGTCATCAAATAGGGCAGACAAGGGAACCCTTTGTCCCCCAGAAAGTAGCTATTGTAGTGTCCTGTAAAGATTGAAATGTGTACAACAATAAAACAATACAGTAAAAACATGAACTTGTGTAAATTACAACATTCCTTGTTTAAACGTGTGGTATAGTGATGATGCCCCGAAAACTCTGGAATACCGACCCTGGCCATTCCGCTTCCACAAAAGTGATGAGATGGGTTGCATCACATATTACCTAGTAATGAGTAACAAGTGTAATGTTCTTTACACAAAAAAATTCTGGGCAGGAAATAATACTGTAGTTACCTGCAAATTGATACTGTGAAACGATTTCCTCCCTAATTGACTGAAAGAGCTTTTATAGGTACCATTAATGCACCCCATCACATTTGGAAACCATCTATCCATCCATTTTCCAAGCCGCTTATTCCCTAAGGCGGGGTCACGTGGGTGCTGGGTGAGAGGCAGGGTACATCCTGGACGGGTCGCCAGTCAGTCCATCGCAGGGCAACGTCTTCCTCCCACGTCTTTGGACTGTGGTAGGAAGCTGGAGAACCCGGAGAGAACCCACACAAGCACGGGGAGAACGTGCAAACTCCACACAGAAAGGCACCAGGGCCGCCTCCGGGAATCGAAGAACCCAGAACCTTCTTGCTGTGAGGCGACGATGCTACCCACCGCACCACTCTGCCACCCATTTGGAAACCCTGAAATGGAAAGTAATACGGGAAGTGTGTGAGTGCAGTACGTCTGAGGTGTACATATTAAAATATGTGTGACAGATTATCATAAAAAGGACAAACCTGCCACTCTGTGGAATGCTTCTTTAATGACACACAGAGGTTTGTGGCCAGGGAACTGTACAAAAGTGTGCAGGAACCGTTTTAGTGCCAGGCGTACGGTACGAACAGCTCTCCACACAGTTGCCTTTCCCAAATGCTCTGCATCGTCCAAATTATTGAAAAAATGTCCTGATGCAAAAAAACGAAGAATACTAAATGCTTTCTGTGGTAAGCGCAGACCCGGAATTAGTTCGAAATCAAAGGTTTCAAAAGGTTCAGTAAATAAATTAATGATTCTTTAGAGAAATGATACTGCTCCTTCAAATAAACATCAGGACATGAAAAAAACATCGATACGTGGCCTCATGACCCTCTCACGGTGGAAGAATCCATGTATAAACTGCGCCTCTACGTGCACGGGCTTGTCATCAAAAACTCTGAAAAAAGAACTTACCCCTAAACATAACCTGCTCCAGGTTGCGCTATTAGTGACACTTTAATGTTCTCTAATGAACCTTTATGCTCACCTGGCCGCATCTATTGACCAGGTTGCAGGGGAACAGGGAAGACCCCAAATGTATGACCCAACACAGGATTTACAGTTTAACATAAAATTATTTATTAAATACCAACATAAACTCACTGCAAGGCAGGACTAAGTTCAAACAAAAACGTGAGAACTAAAAATCGCTGCTATGCAGGAAAACTAAACACTACTACATTAACAAACTAAAATACGCTCCATTCCTAACGGGCAAAAACCTAAACATGAAACACAAGACATTCACTGGAGACAACTAAACAATCCTGCAGATCAAAACTAAAATATGCTCCCTTCCTAATGGGCAAACAACCTAAACACGAAACACAGACGACAACCACAAACATTCAGGTGACAAATAGGACAGGACATCAAAAGAAACCAAAACTCCATTTCTTCAAGACTCCTCTTAAACAGGTAACATTCTGAGTTAACACACCAGCAACCGTGAAAACAAAAGGCAACCCTTAAATACACCCTAACAGGTGGATCGACTAATTACTGCACACAGGAAATGAACCCAGAAGTGAGCCACGCAAAACACACAGAAGTGCCTCTAGTGGCGCGAAGGCTGAATGTCACAGTATCACTTTCTGTTTTCCTACAGTAACTGTTCGTCTAAACTCCCAAGTCTTACATTAGCCCGGTTCAACCTCTACCTGACCTACCTCGGTACATGTGAGTTCAGTATGTAAAATCATCCAGAATAGTACTTCCGATACTAATTTTCTCTCTTCTCTCCTAGAGAACCTTCCTGGTTCCTTTGCCAGTGTTGCCAGAGCATTTCATGATTTTGAACATACAGAATTATTGTAAATACTTTGCTTTCAGAAATAGGTTCTGGTTCAGTTAATTGTGTTCTAAACGATTTGGGTAAAACATGACAAATATGACTTAAACACATGCAATCATGATAAACAAGAGGCTTAAATGAAAGGATAAAATAGCCATTAACTGTTTTCTGACAAGAAAGTTGCTTCAGTAATCCGTGAGTTCAGCCGTTTAGTTCAACATTTATCCATTTGCCATGTTTCCTCTTATCACTGATTATGTTTTGTGGTTACAGAGTAAACAGTGGGTTTGTTAAAGACAAACTAGGGCCGTCAGTGACACTGTACTGTAAAAGTAAGACTGTTGTATATGTTGCAAATACACCATGAAAACTGAGTGTCTGAAATTTGAATTTGAATGTTTAATTAAATATGTTTTGATAGCATCACAATAAAATTAAGAATTATACATAGAGCTTTTAACATTTTTAACTAGGTAGAATCCTTTACATATCCCGGATTTTATTCCATGTAATTTATGGAGAGTGACACAGTAAGGAGGAATATAACCATACACAACAAATCGGTCCCTTGAGGCAAGAAAGTCAGGTATTTTCATTATAGTACGCTGCTCTGACAGGAGTGAGGCTGAAGTATATGTAACATAAATATGAGTTTCACACATTTTCGAAACCAGGGGTAGAAAAAGGCATAAATCACAGGATTTATGCAGGAGTTAAAGTATACCAGAAAAACAAAAAAGAGTTTAGTTGAAGGATTAATTTCGATGTTATGACCAGAGAAATACATAACATAATATGGACAATAACACATGAGAAATACAACAACAACTACACCCAGAGTCCTGGCTGCTTTCAGCTCTGACCTCTGAACAGTCACAGTCAGTGAACGCTGCAGTTTAACAGCTGCAACGTGGGAGCGCATAGAACGAGCCTGAGACACAGCCACCACAAACACCCTCACATACAGGATGATGATGGCTGAGATGGGGATTAGAAACCCTAAAACGAGGTCAGCAGCTCTAATTATTTTAATCACACATTCTCCATCACAGGAATTATATCTCCCTGGCTGCCTCAGTCTATTGAGTGAGATGAGGCTGTAGAAAACAGAGTAAATCCAACACAGCAGGACAGAGACCTTAACTGTTCTCTGAGTGAATTTTGTGGTGTAACGCAGGGGGTCACAGATGGCCACATAACGGTCGATTGATATCATAACCATGTTTACCACCGAAGCATAGACTGTGATAAAAGGAACAAAATAATACAAAAGACACACCAGTTCATCTAGAAGCCAACAGGGTTCTATGAGGATGATCTGAATTGGCATCACAATAAGACCAACGAGACAGTCACATACAGCCAGAGAGAGGAGTAGGAGGTTGGTGGGAGTGTGGAGCTGCCTGGAGTGAAAAAATGCCATCACTGTGAATATAATAAACACTGAAATTATTATAACCATTAGATTGATGAAACAGTAATCAAAGGTTGTACGGTTATATTAAAATGATTGCACTACAGCAACATGTTATCAAAGCAAAGACATAAATCGGTGCCTGAAGTGGGAGATGGAGATGATGACCAGCAGGTTGAGAACCACAGTGAGCAGAGAAATGCAGAACAACACAGAGTAAATTAGCTTGATTTCTGGATTAGGGAGTTTGTACTTCTGGCAAGAAGTGTTGATCAGCAAAGGAAAACAAAGTTCATCCTCAACCACAGTCTCCATCATCATAGAGAGAAGAAGACGCTGCTGAACACATGCGGCTGCTCTGTTCTTCTTTAATTCCATCTCACTCACTCTCTTTCAGTCTCTGCCTTGGATGCTGCTCCTCCTTCTTTCTCAGCTACAATGCACATCCACCTCTTCATCAGGGTCTTCATCACTCTCTGGGCAGCCTTTTTTCTAAGAGTATGTTTTGGGTTTGTTTTGTGTTATGGGAAGACTTAACATAAACACAAGATATTAAAGTTCTTTACTAAACACACATTCAAAAATGTGGGCATTACTTCAACAATGTGACTGTCCATGAACAGTGCTCATGTTTTTCAGTCAACATATTGTAAATGACTCCTTTATACCCTTGGCAAAAAGTAATATATACTGTACTGTACAAGTACACATATATGTATATACTTGTTTTCAACTAAAAAGGAAAAAGTAGGCTTTCACGTTTATTCATATATATATATATATATATATATATATATATATGTATAAGAAATACATCTTATACATATATAAGACATACCAAACCAAAAGTAATACCAAACCTAAGTGATCAAGTATACTTGGTTTCTACTTTGAAGTATAAAAAGAGGTTAAGTGTTTTTCGTCTAGATTTGTAATTACTGTATACTTAAGTATACTTGACTTAAACTGACAATTACACAGAAACAATTAGGTTTAGGTGAAGGAGTTATGAGTTAAGTGAATGTACAAGGTAGAAATACTATAATGGCAAATGCATAGCGTGTTAAAGTACATGTGCAGTGTGCAGATATTTGATGAGCACGTTTCAATTTACTTCTCCTTGAACCATCGCCTTATCGTGGTGGAGGAGTTTGTCTGCCCGAATGACCCCGGAAGCTATGTTGTTGGGGGCTAAATACCCCTGGTAGGGTCTCCCAAGGCAAACAGGTCCTGGGTGACGGGCCAGACTAAGAGAGGTTCACAAACCCCCTGTATAAAAGGAAGACGGGCAAGGACCGAGACGTCGCCCGGTATGGCGCAGACGGGGCCCCACCCTGGATCCAGGCCCTCCAGGTATGCGAGCGTCTGGTGGCCAGGGCCACCCAAGAGGCCCGGCTGGGCAAAGCCCAAAGGAGCAATGTGGGACCGTCCTCAGGTGGACCCACCATCCACAGGAGGAACCGTAGGGGGCTGGATTGGATTGGATTGGGCAGCGACCCAAACCCTGGAAAACCAATCTGGCTACTGGGACATGAAATGTTACCTTACTGGGGAGGAAGTAGCCTGAATTTGGACAGGAGGTCGAGGGGTACCAACTAGAAATAGTCGGGCTCACCTCCACACACAGCCTGGGCTCTGGAACCCAACTCCTTGAGAGGGGCTGGACCCTCTTCTACTCTGGAGTTGCTTGCAGCGAGAGGCGGCGGGCTGGTGTGGGCTTGCTCATAGCTCCCCAGCTTAGCCGCCATGTGTTGGAGTTTTCCCCAGTGGACGAGAGAGTTGGCCATGACTGAGGTTCCTGGCCAACGGGGAGGGTACTGTAATATTACTCTTTGTGCGGCCATGGGTTCAGAGGATTATGTGGCATGCTGTCCTTGGATCCTACCTTACACAAGGTCTCCTCACCTTCCTAGAGGAGCTAAAAAACATCCTCCTGAACCACCAACAACACCATCCTGGGCCCGTACATCACATTTATGTGATCATTTGAGATAATGTCTGCATCCACCACCAACAGTAACCACTTTGTAAATGTCTGACTGCCACCCTACTCCCCTTTCCTGAATCTTATGGAGGAGTTCTTCTCATCGTGGAGATGGAGGGTTTATGACAGACAACCTTACACCCTGATCATGTTTTCAAGAGTACTGTTGTGCGCAATAGATTCTGTTCTTGCATTAAGTTGTTACAGTACTGTGCATGCAGTATTTCCTATAGATATATGCTCTTCATATGAAACTCACAAATCTAAATGTCTAATCCTCTGCAGAAATCTAAGAAGATCCATTACTTTAAAGTTTCTACAAATATGCATTGGCGGTTATGACACAGGCATAATGTATCACAGGCAGTGCCTTCCACAAGTTTGGGCCAGCAATGACAAATGCCCTATCCCCCCCTGAGTTTCCACAGTGTCCTTGGCACATCCAGCAGCAGCTGGTTGGCAGATGGTGAGCAGGAAAGGGAATGCAAGTGCAATAACTCATAGAGGTAGAGTGGGGCCAGACCATTTAAAACAAATACCAGACTTAAAAACAAATAAAATAATTTTAAAATAAACTCTAAAATGGAAAGGCCGCCAGTAAAGAGAAGCTAGAACTGGTGTAATATAGTCTCTCTTTCTCCAGGTTAAAACAACTGGTCTGTGACAGTTAATTTAAAAGATTGAGCAAGAGGACACAAAGCTATAGGGTGGGATTCATTGCTGACACTGGGACTAAAGACAATCACCTCAGTCTTTTCCTTATTGAATGGAGAAAATTAAGAGTTGACCAAAAGCGCAGTTGTGCTTTCTAATGATGGAAGCCAGGGGGAGTAGGTAAAGGGTAAATAGCAGAGGGCCAAGAACTGAATCCTGCGGGACAGCATACAATAAAGGAGCAAAGGAGGACTGAACATCATTAAGATCTACACAAATTGTTCTATGTTATGTGGAACTACATCACGGGGGGACCTAAAAACTTCAGGTGTTGGACAGTCTCATATAAAAAGGACAAAGTTACCGGCTGGTGAAAAGTTACAGGGGTAAGCACAACAACAAATGAGTCAAATGTAGGTGGTGATATCTGGGCCCTGACATTGTTCACTTTGTCAACAAAAAACTTAAAGTTTTTGCAAACCTTCACCAAAGGTTGGACACAATCAGACCTGTAAAAAGTGTTGTAAAAAGTGCAACAAACCAATGGACAACGAAAAGGTGTGAGATGGCTTCCAGGCTCGCAGGGCAGAGGCATAGAGAGAGGACACCAAAATCGCCACCCTTTTAAAGGCTCCTCCCAGATGTCACAGGTTTGGATAATCAGCCTTCCAGCCTCCACCCACCAGCTACCAGCAGGAGTGTGGAGTAACCAGGACGGCCCAACAAAGAGGGTCATCTGACCGCTCCCCAAGTCCAAGGAGCTAAACCACTGCGACCCAGCGACGTAGTCCAGAGCATCACTGACAGCTCTAGCAAGAGAGGAGAAAATCTTTGCTGAGTGCAGTTTGATGTGTTTCACTAAGACCTGGCTGCATGACAGTATCCCAGACTCCAGCCTTAAGATTGACGGGTTCAGCGCAGTGTGCTTTGACAGAGACAGAGTGGGGACCAGAAAGAAGCAAGGAGGGGGGACATCCACAGACATCCTGACGCTTTTTTTATGATCTCCGGTGACTTTAATCACACCAGCCTTGACAACTTCCTACATTCACACAGTTTTTGAGCTGTCCCATCAGAGGAGAGAAGACACTGGCAGCTAGGATTGTCGAGAGAGAGCTGTCAGTCAAAATCAAGGAGGAGAAGGAGGCTTACAGGAGGAAACTGGAACACAGACTTCCAAACAACAAAACAAGGGAAGTGTGGAGTGACATGTGTTACGCACGAGGGTCAAACTAGACTGAACGGTATTCTAACACACGCTCCTTGAGCGGGGAGACAGGCTACAATGGCCTACAAACTTAACTGGAGGGAGGACCCAAATGCACGACCCACAGACAGGACTGATACTAAATGATTTACAGTCTACCCACCTCAAAAGCACTTTTAGTGCCTAGTTTATAAGCAATTAATGACTAACTGCAGTTCAACACAATAAAAATATAGAAATACTCTTTACATATAAGTTACAATATGATATTGTATATAAATGTAGCTGTCCACTGATTGGATTACCTGTCTGGATCGCAGACCTCACTCAGCTGCTGTGTGGTTTGGCGGAGAGCCATGGAGCCAGGGTGATGGGAGGAGCTCGGCCACTACGCACATCCAACGAGCAGAGGAGAGAATCCTAGCAGCCAGGGAGCCTACGCACCTTCAGTTCCAGGAGGGCAGGTGTTGCGAGCCAAGCCGCCCACACAGCTGCAGAGACAGAACCCGAGGCCCGACTAGATCCCCTGGTACCACATCGGGCCCGCTGCACAAGGCTGGCAAGAGACCACCCAGGCAGCGGATACCGGTACCAATAGAGGTACCCCAAGTGGAAAATGGGACCCCTCCCACTCCAACCGCACAGACACAGATGCACACGCACACCCACACACATCAACACACACTACCACAAACTCTCACAACGAACTAATCAATCATACATGATCCCATACACTCTCATACATTCTCACACCAAATTAAAAGCACAGATAATGCAAGAACGACTATTAGACTAGACTATAGAATGACAAAAATAGGTGCTCAAGTCAATGCGTAAGTTTACATTTTAATCATACCGTGTTCGGTATAACTATTTACTAAATATTGTTAATATTGTTGTTATATTTCACTTGTACAGTAAGGACTTGTAAAGTAATTTTTCACTCATCTAAGGAGTTACTTCAGTAATTGCATAAAATACCAATTTTTGTATAAATTAAAAGTGCAGTGTTATGTCTATGCATTTTTAAAATTCCTGTTGTGGTTGATGTGGGATTTGTAAAGTAATGATAATTCAATAATTCAATATGTTTTATGGAGAGCAATTATTACATTAATCTAATTAGGTTTTAAAAATTACCCAATACTCATGTAATAATATGAGATTATAGAAGAAGAAGAAGAAGAATATAAAATTTAATTTCAATTTTTATGTACGCAACACACACATCAGAAATCGTGTGATGTGTATAAACTGTATTAATATTACACTTTATAATCTATACTTATCAACATTTGACATATCATATGTCAAACATTTGACATATCATATGTCAAATGTTGTAAAGTCAGGTAGTCTACACCCATGATATGATTGTGCAGTCCGTAACATACTGTACTGCTGCACAGATGCACACAGTTCAGTGATGGTCAGTAAATGCCAGAGTTCAATTCTGTAGGAGTAATGAGGAACTATGTCATGTAACTCCAAATGGTTACTCGGCTGACGGAATTACACCAGAGGATTGCCTGGATTGATGGACTGACAAGTAACAACTCAGTTTTACAGATGATTCGCATCAGAGGATGACCCGGATGGAGGGACTGATTAGTAACATCTAAGCCCGTTCGGATGCCCGGATTGCAGGGCTGACCAGTAAGATCTTAGCCCGTTCGGAGGAGGACAACAGACAGACAGATAACATCTGCAGACAGACTGAACACTTGGTTACTATGTCCCATGGTCCCACAACACCAGCCTCCTCCGCCGCCCCACATCGTGGACGGCGACCCGGTCAAAAACGTGCGAGAGCTCCTTGACTGAAGGCGTCGAGGACAAGGGTTCCAGTATTTGGTGGACTGGGAAGGCTATGGGACGGATGAGAGGTCCTGGACCGTTTTCTCATTCGGGACTTCCACCAAGCACATCCGGAAACTCCAGGCCCGGACGAGTACTGTCAGCACAGCCAGGGCCCTTCGGATGAGGAGGCATCTGGATCCTATAAGCTATAAGTACTATAGCTATAAGCTCCAGTACTCACCCAAGCCAGTTGCCAGATTGTTGCATGTAATCACCACTTTCCAGCGTTACCTTGTCTTGCTTACCCCCGATCTCGATCCTGTTCCTGACCCTCGTTTCCTGAAATCTGCCTGATCCTTGTCTGTACCGTGCATGTGGTCATATGATCCCCCACTGATGAGATGAATTAGTAGATATGTATTTGATGCAATATGTGTTTAATTTTGTTATACAGAACCCATTTTTTTTCCAAGGGTAGAGACGTATGGGTGCACTACCTGACTCCTAACATTAGGGCAGTGGGGGGCTGTGGTTTATGCTGATGCAAGTTTGATGTGCTTCATAACGCAGGAGAACGCTATTACAGCTCAGGTTACTGTTCATGTTAAATACCGAAAGGTGAATGAAAATGTTTGTTTTACTTCCTTTATTGATACCGCTTGTATGCTACTGTATAGACTCTTGTTGCTAGTGTAAGGATGCACTCCGGACTGAACTATGTTTAGAGTTGACCAGAAAAAAAGGAAAATAATGTATGTATATATGAAATTATTTTGGGTTTAGTATGTTATTGTGTGTTTATATTGTGTTCATAATCTGAATCTGTGTAGAGCTACAGTACAGTTAATATGCAGTAATACTACTGAAAATGAATATAATTCTTGTGGTATCGAGTAGGTGGATTACTATAAGTTATGTTTAAATAAATGATAATGAAGGAGAATGCAGCAGAGGAGAATCACATGGTCCGTGTCTCATGTGTTTTTCATGTTTATTTAAGATGCATTACAGGTGCTGCAGCCCGGTACCCAAAACATTACCCAACACAATATGAAATGTTTCTGTGTTTAGTAGAACGCTTTACTATACTGTTATATACTGTTTACTATGTTAAACAAACATCAAACAACAAACCAAAAACAAACTCTTTGAAAAAAGGACGTATGACACTGATGAAGACTCTGATGAAGAACTGGATGCGTACTATAGCTGAGGGAGAAGGAGGAGCAGTGTCCAAGGCAGAGACTGAAAGGTGAGATGGAATTAAAGAAGAGCAGAGCAGCTCCATGTGTTTTTCAGCGTCTCCTTCTCTCTCTGACAATGGAGGACCTGGGTGATGCTGAACTTTGTTTTCCTCAGCTGATCAACACTTCTTGTCAGAAGTACAAACTCCCTCATGCAGAAATTCTGGTCATTTACTCGGTGCTTTTCTGCGTCTCTTTGCTCACTGTGGTTCTCAACCTGCTGGTCATCATCTCTATCTCCCATTTCAGGCACAGATAAACTTAGCTTAGCTCTGATAACGTACTAAAATTTTAATAAGTGAAGCTTGTCTATGAGCAATTCTTTGTGTCACGTTTCAATAATGAGTGATTGTAGTTTGTATCAGGGTTTTTCAGATGTTTATAATATTCACAGTGATGCTGTTCTCTCCCTGCAGGCAGCTCCACACTCCCACCAACCTCCTTCTCCTCTCTCTGGCTGTCTCTGATTTCTTCGTTGGCCTCCTTGTGATGCCATTTCAAATTGCCTTTACAGAACCCTGTTGGCTCCTTGGTGACCTAATGTGTTTTCTATATTATTTCTTACCCTTCCTCACTGTTTATTCTTCGGTAACAAACATGGTTCTGATATCAGTTGACCGTTATGTGGCCATTTGTGACCCTCTGCATTACTCTACTAAAGTAACTCAGTTCAAAGTACGGATCTGCGTTGTCCTGTGTTGGCTTTACTCGGTTTTCTGTAGTTTTGTGTTTTTAAGTGATGACCTGAAACAACCAGGTAGGTATAAGTCCTGTGATGGAGAATGTGTGATTAATATAAATGGAGCTGCTGACCTAGTAATAACCTTTATCCTCCCTATTTTACCCATCATTATCCTGTATGTGAGGGTGTTTATGGTGGCTGTGTCTCAGGCTCGTTCCATGCGCTCCCACGTTGCAGCTGTTAAACTGCAGCGTTCACTGACTGTGACTGTTCAGAGGTCAGAGCTAAAAGCAGCCAGGACTCTGGGTGTGGTTGTTGCTGTGTTCCTCATGTGTTATTGTCCATATTTTGTTACGTCTTTCTTTGGTAATAACATCCAAATGAGTTCTTCAACTAAACCCTTTTTTCTTTTTTTGTTATATTTTAACTCCTGTCTAAACCCTGTGATTTATGCCTTTTTCTACCCCTGGTTCCGAAAATGTGTAAAGCTCATATTTATGCTAAATATATTTCAGCCTCACTCCTGTCAGACCAGCATACTTTAATGAAACAAACTTACTTTTTTGCCTGAAGAGATAACTGTGTGTTGTGTTCATATACATATTACCCGTTTGTTTTGATAATACTTTTTTTGCTATTTTCAAACTTCTCCTTTATATGTGAACGTAATCATAAGTGGCCAAAGTAATTTTCCTCTGGGATTAATAAAGCCTTTGGAATCTTGAATCTTGAATTTGAATTATGCCACATAAATCTGGACTGGTCAAGGTGGCAGGGAGATTCTTTGGCCACAAGATGCCACCAAACATATATGAACACTTTCTGAGCACAAAAACCTTGCCAGACCCGCTCCACTTTAGAACGAGCCAAACAGAACTAAATCCCTCACTGGGGAGCCCCAACACACTATACACTTGGTCCTGCACAACCTAGATAGAGCCAGTTGATCCCTCACTGGGGAAGACGGCCATACTGGACTACAGAAACCACCCACACAGGTCATACACTATAAATAATTTACTGTCAACCAAATAGGAAATACAGACAAGGTGAAAACATAATAAAAAACACAGACTGACTACAAAGGCTTTTAACATTCACTTACAGAGTAAGTCACAGCTTAGCACCTAACGGGTCTAACGAACCAACAGAATAACTTTACCATCACAGGGACAAAAAAATGACAAATGACGTAACAGGACGGACTACCAGAGACACAAGGAGAAAAACTTTAAAACACAAGTGCAGGGGCAAGTTTTAAGAAGGAGGTTTAACAAACTCTGATTTTAAACCTGAACTCTCTCTACGAGCCTATAATCCATTTCTAATTCATAGAAAAAGCAACACGGTTGCAGCGGCAAAAGAGAGAGAATTGGCTTGGAAGAAAATAGCTGCCCGAGTTAATGCGTAAGTTTACATTTTAATCATGCAGTGTCTGGTGTAAATAACTATAATAATAATATAATAATTAGTATTGTTGTTATATTTCACTTGTAAAGTAAGGATTCCTTACGCAATCCTGCAGTCATAAAAAGAAGGTGGCAGCAGCAAAACATTTTATATAAAAACATAATAAAATAGGTAAGGCACCATCATATCATGGGTGTAAACTACCTGACTTCACAAAATTTGACATATTAAATAACTAAATAGCATAATGTTTTCACACAGGTAAATCATTTGACTTCTACTCAGCCATCAGAAAGAAGGCAGAGGCTAGAACAACTGGTGGAGGACCTGCACTTCCACCACTGACGCTTGCAGAGGAGATGGCCCTCAGCATGAACACTGAAAAGCAGGTGCTGAGGGAATTCCTGGAGTTCATCAGAATCAGTCACTTCCCAGGAAATGACTGATTACACCTGACATACAACTGAAGGAATTCCTGGAGTTTATACACCTGGAACCCCCGAAGTAGGTTACCAAGAATAAGGGAAGCACGTTCTGAAAGTCTGCTGGAAGATGTCAATACAGCTCTACAAACAATACCAACTATGACCATTACTGAGATCAATCAGCAGATATGCAGCACAGCAACTGTGATCCTCGTGGCTATAAGATTAACACAAGCCATAAGGTGTAGTATCCCCCCATGAAAACAGAGGTTGGAGGCATAACAAAAAAGTAAAACCTACCTAAGAAGTATGGCAACATGACCTTACCTGAGGCCATAGAGGCTGCCAAGAAAGGGCTCACAACTCTCGCTACCCAGCTGAAGAGGTACACCAGAGAAGCTGAAACCAGGAGAATAAAACCAGGAGAATAGTGATTATTGGTTGCTTGGCAACAACACGGACGAAAAGTTGGCTCCCTGTTGTAACGTCTCTTTTACTCTTTTTTATGAATTTTCTTTAAATAAATCTTCTCTTTAAGTGTATTTTTTATGTATATATTGCTTGTAAAGTCAAAACTCAACAGGAATCAGACGAGTTTTGCTCCGCTGTGGACCAATTTAGCGGATATTTGAAAACAATGTGTATCGGACAACATGCAAACATTGTTTACACCAGGGAACAGCTGATCTTGTTGCGTAGTGCGGTTATGTTTCCTAGACACAGACATATAATCCCGGCAAAGGTGCTTTGAAAGACATGCAGAGGCCGCCGCGCTGGAAGGAAACTTTGGGAGAAGAGGCACCGCTTCATACGACTTTGGAAGACTTCCTGTGTGGTACCAGTGCGCAAGTCAATGCACCCTTAAGACCTGAACAGCTTCAGTCCGGTGGCTATGACATCATACCTGATGAAGACACTAGAGAGACTGGTTCTACATCAACTGTGCAGCATGGTGAGCTCAGCAATGGATCGGCTGCAGTTTGCCTACCAGCCTGGCATCGGAGTAGAGGACGCCGTCATCTTCCTGCTCCATCGTTCCCTGGCTCACCTTGAGAAGCCCAGCAGCACTGTAAGGATTCTGTTCTTCGACTTCTTCAGTGCCTTTAATACCATACATCCGGCTCTCTTAAGAGACAAATTGGAGTCAGCTGGCGTGGACAATTACCTGACAGAGTGGATACTGGACTACCTCACAAACTGTCCCCAGTTTGTGAGGGCCCGGCAGTTGTTGGACTTATCACCGACGATGATGACGCAGAGTACAGAGAACTGACAAAGAACTTTGTGGACTGGTGTCAGCTGAACCACCTTCTAATCAATGCAGGGAAGACCAAGGAGATGGTGGTGGACTTCCACAAATGTCAGTCTACACCCCCTCCTCCAGTGAACATTCAGGGAATGAACATCCAGACAGTGGACTGTTATAAGTACCTGGGTCTTCACCTTAACAACGAACTAGACTGGAGTAATAACACAGATACACTATACAAGTAGGGTCAGAGCAGAATTTACCTACTAAGAGGGCTGAGGTCGTTTGGAGTGAAGGGGACACTCCTGAGGACTATGACTCTGTGGTGACATCAGCCATCCTGTATGGTGTGATCTGCTAGAACAGCAGGATCACAGAAAGAGAGGAAGATGGTGCATAGGGCCAGCTCTGTCCTGGGCTGCACTCTGGAGTCGGTGAGAGAGATGGGAGACAGAAGGCTTCTGGCAAAATTCAAATCTACAGTATGCTGGACCACAAGTCTCACCGGTCACACTGTCTGCCCTGGAGAGCAGATTCAGTGACAGACTGATCCAACCTCGCTGTGGGAAGGAGAGATTCCGCAGGTTTTTTTTTCCTGCTTCTGTCAGACTTTATAACTAACAATTATAATATGGTGCACATTTCTAGCACACTGCCACACACACACTGTACGTCTCCAGGGCAATTGCACTAGTCACTCTAATATCTTACTCACTTTGTCTGGTGCAGTCACCTTACCTCATTGTGTATATAATGTTGATAACCTGTGGAGTTCTATTTTCTAAATTCTTATTATTATTGTGTTATTAATAATATTATTATTATGCTATTTCTTCTGTATATATGTCTGTATGTCTTTGTGCTGTTGCAAAATAGTAATTTCCCCATTGCAAGACAATAAAGGTATTCTAAAGTATCTATCTATCTATAAACAGGATGTTCTCCACTGAGCCATCCAAGGTGTACTCACAATGGCAGGGTAATGACATAAGAGCAGACCCACCAAGGCTAGATATTGAAGAATACTGGAAAGGAATATGGGAGAAGGAGGCATCAGATAACAGCAATGCCAGGTGGCTGGTGGGTTTGAGAGAAGACCCCAGCAACATTACTGAACAAGATCCAATAACCATTATAAAGCCAGACATCCAACAGAAAGAGTCAGGTATGAAGAACTAACCTCACTTCATGAGCGCCTGGCTGCACAAATGAAAAAGCTACTAATGGATAGAACTCACCCTGAATGGTTAAGGCTGAACAGTCACGATCCGATGGATCCTCAGAAGGGAGCAGTTCCATCCAACTACTGCTCAATAACCTGCCTCTGCACAACATGGAAGCTCCTGTCAGGCATCATAACAGCTAAGATGAGAAGCCACATGGATCAACACATGAGCAGTGCCCAGTGCCAAGAAATTAGTAGTGCACCAGGGGGGCAAAACAACTGCTACTGGTAGACAAAGCAAAGACAACATAGCAGGTGTGGAGGATAGCTGCAAATACCTTAAATTCCCACAGGCAAATGTTAACCATGAAGAGGCCGCAAGGAAAAGAGCAACCACTAAGTACCTCAAAGGGGTAAGACAAGTCCTGAGAAGTCAGCTGAATGGGATGAAACAATGCAGCACATAACAGCAACATAGATGCTAACAGGCAGGGCATACATTGAACGCCATAACCAGGTGGCCAGCCTAGTGTACAATAACCTCTGTGCTGAGTACAGGCTTGAAGTCTCAAAGTCCAACTAGGGCACATTTCTAAATGTGGGACATCGAGGTACAGACTGACAAACTGGTAATGGCTACCCAGCCCAACGTAGCAGTAGTGGACAAACTAGAAAACAAGGCTGTAGTGATAAATGTAGCAATCCCAGGTGATAGCAACATCAGAAAGAAGGAGCACAAAAAGATCGAGAAAGGCCAAGGGCTCAAAGAAGAGATAGAGAAGATGTTAAGGGTGAGGGCGCAAGTGGTACCCGTGGTGATAGGAACACACTGTAACTGCCAGATCCCAGGAACAACATCTATCCAGAGGAGTGCGGTCCTAGGTAGTGGTGGGCGGAGGAGTAAAAATTCAACCAAAGTATCAATATTTTTGTCGGGGTATCATTCGATATCTATACTCGCATTGGTTTCAATATTATTGATATTATGCTCGATCTGCCCACCCGCTATAGTCCTAGGAACAGCAGAAAATACTGCGCAGGACCCTCAAGCTCCCAGGCCTCTGGTAGAGGACCTGAGCTCCCAGGAATAAGACCAGTCCAAGGAAGGGGCAGGTGGGGAATATTGTACGTGTATATGTATATATACTGTATATATATGTGTGTGTGTGTGTGTGTGTGTGTGTGTGTGTGTGTGTGTGTGTGTGTGTAGCCTTACTATCTCCTTACATCTCAGCAGCAATGAACTATTTTACAAATAAAATTATTACCATTAGAAGAAAAAAATCATCTGCACCTTCTAACAAATCACATAACTCAATGTGTAAATCCATCAGCTGATGATGATGGGCCTTGCTCTGCCTTCGCAGGAAGGGGACCAAGAAAAGGTTCTCCTCTAGGTGGACAACCATGAATTTGGTGCTCTTGACGATTCCTACAAATTAATGTTGCGCGGACAGTGGTCGCTCTGTGTCTTCCTGAAGTCAACAATTATCTTTTGTCTACCATCTGTTATTCACAAATATTGCCAGTCCTTCTCCCTTCCTCTTACCGCTTTCTGTCGTCCTGTCTGCTCGCGTCAGCTAAAATCAGTCCAGGGCCACATCCGTGTCTGGTGTTAGCTCTGTTAGCCATGTCTCCATAAACACCATAATTCTAGCTTGCCGGAATTCCCTCTGATGCCAGGTGAGAGCGGTTAGCTCGTCCATCCTATTAGGAAGCAATCTTAACATGGCTTAAGAAGGTTAACATGACTAAACATTGCTGGCTGCATGCGTGACTTAAAGGAGACTGATCATACTTTTATACTTTTCATTCTAAAAAATATTAGACTTTAATGTCTTAGTAAGGTCTCTATAAATTTTCATCTCATAAAACCCTTTAGATCGTCCACACTGCCCCTGTCAATATGTGGTTCTCACTCCCCATCAGCAAACGCTGTGTTTTCTGGGCGTGTCGCAAGCGAAGCTGATCACCACACCTCTGTGCGGAAGCGCATACCTTTTTTGTTGTTTTTTTTTTTTTAAATTGGCTTCATGGATACGAGCCACCGCACGGTTACGATACAATAGGTGGCAGTAGTGCGACATTGAGAATGCAATCCACCGCAATCCTCCACAGAAGAAGACCCGCTACAGGACTGCACGACATTAGCAAGCTGGTTCGTTAGCGTAGTAGAACCATACGTCTACGATCCCGAATCTGACCCTGAAGCTGAAGAGGACGCTGTTGAAGTCGCCACATTTCGGCTGATACAAGATGTGTCTCATTGGTAATGTCCCATTTACTTCAATTTAATTGATTTATGTAATTTGCAAAGCGACTAGCGGTTGCTAATGAATATGCAAAACGGCCTGTGCAGCTTGAATATTCACAACACGACTTACCTGGAAAACTCTCGTTAATAGATAACACTACTTTAGCTTACATTATACAAATAGATAAAAGTTTGAGAGCATAGCTGATATAATAGAAATACATTTTACATCTACACTTCACTGTTTTTGTCTTACTTGTACTACTGCTGACATAATTTTATTTAAAAAATGTGCATTGATATTTAGAGCAATCACTGCATGACCTACCTGGGAACAAAAAGCATTGGTTCAAATTATATATTGACCTGACATATTTTTATTATAGTTTTGTTATAGTTTTTTTTTTTATTCTTGATAAATCTGACAGTAATATGTCTCTGTATCTGAAGTTCTTACAGGTATCTAGTCTACAGAGGCTAGTGAGCTGGTGCTGAGGATTCCTGGGTTGAAGAATCTGAGTTGCCATCTCTTCATGCTTGGGTTGTAGATGAAGGCAGAGTTTCCTGATGGATAAAACACTAAAACACTCATTGTATGATGGATGTAGACCACCTGTGAAATAACTCCTTTACCATTTGAGTAAAAATGTGTTTTTTGTGAGTGCAATACTTATTAAGATTATGGCCGGTTCAACTTTATAGCTTACCATATTAGAAAGAGAAAAAAGTAATTTCAATACTATGATTTCCTGAATAGAAGTGTTTTCCCTTCAGAAACAGAGTTCAGTGAAATACGTAATACTCAAAGCCAACTTTATAGTCAAACAAAAAAATGCACCACTACTCCAAAGCTAGAACAAACTGTTACCTTCACACTCCAATGTGCAATGTACAGTATAGGTTACTGAGTTAATTAAGAAGTCTGGGGGTTTGAGGACAGAAGCTTTTGCAGGGCCTTGCAGACGAAATGCATGGAAGTAGGGTAAACAGTCCATGTCCTGGGTAGGGGGTACACTTGGTTATGTTGGAGATTTGTTTCTGCAGCAGGACAGGTATAGTTGTAAATAGATGACCAGGGAGATGTGGTGATCCTTGTTCTCATCACTATTTGGAAGACTGAGCGGAAGCAATCCTCTACCAGATGGAAGCTGTGGCTTCAAAACAAAAGGTACTGCAATCAGAATTATAGATTAGTGAAATGTTCATTATTATGTAGGTCAAAACCTTCTCTAATGTAACAAAATACCAGACAAAAGATTAAACCAAACAAGAGGACAGGCCTGTCTGTGCTAAAACAACAGATAAACAGTTGTTACAATTCAAATATAAAATCTAAGCAGCTGTCTGTGTACCAACAGTCTGCAGTGATTTCTCTATTTGACAGCCTCCTTGCATGTGGGCAACTGGGATGTGCTCTCCTACAGTATAGAACCTACAGAAAGACTGTTACATTTAATGTAAATTGTATTGGTCCTACAAATATAATGGTTATGGTACAAGCTATAGGTTACTGACCAGATAAGCAGCAGTTATTGTACTGTGTTGCAACACAACACAGTAATCATTCTCTAATCTAATCATGTTAGAATTTGATAGAACAATGACATAACCCCAAATCACAAGTTTATTTAGGCTGTGACACAGGACGGGGTAATAAACATAACCGCGTTCATCTGCAGTTTCTTTTTGTAGCGATCGACCAGCTGTACCTCTAAAGTGCAAAGGCCTAACGGCATGGTACGGCTAACGCAACACACAAACAGGAGCAGCAGCACGTCAACAGGACAAAAGCTCGATCCACCGCTTCCTGCCTGTCGCCGATCGAATGCCCATCACACACAGTGTGATTGCACCAACTCAGAGTAGCACATTTAAAAAGGGACAAAGGCTCGGTTGACTCACTGTACCCGTTAGCAACGCTAGCGATTAGCTTGTCTCACAGGTGGGTTACTATATTTTAAACAGACCCAACTAATATATTTAGATATCACAAGTATTACAAACTTACTACAGCGAGCTAGATCCACCGCTTCCTGCCTGTCACCGCTGGAAGGGCGATAACGATCAGCTGTTCCCCGCAGGTGTATGCGATTACAGAAAAAGGACAGACGCTAGACCCACCGCTTCCTGCCTGTAGCCGCTCAATGCCGATAGCCATTAGCTTGTATCACATGTGGGTTACTACATATTAAACAGACCAACCAACATATTAAGTGTACAGATGACTATATCTGGTGTTTAAGGGCTATCATCTCAGGGTGTCCGAGCAGAACAACAATCTCTGTACAGGTGAGTCGAGGTAGAGACAGAGACAGATCCAGATTGGGAAAAACTTTATCTTCATGAGGATCAGCAACACAGACTTTGAGTATATATGCATATGGGTGTGCGGTTTTCCTACAGCAGAAACAAATACTACAGTAAGTATTAAGAAATTATTAATAAACAATTAAAGTACAAGACATGACTGTTTCCTGAAATCTGCCTGATCCTCGTCTGTACCTTAGCCGTGTCTATCTGGTAACAATCTTGCTTGTTTTTGACATGAGCCTGCCTGCACCTTGTCTGTACTGTTGCCGAGCCGTGTCACCGTGTATGACCCTAACTGAACTGACCTTGCCTGTAACCGAATAAAGCCTGTTCCTTTTCAACCTAAAACCTCGCCTGGGGCTGTGTATGTGGGTCAGACATCTCCCTGGTTCTGACACTACCACTGAAATATTCATGTGATCCCCCACTGATGTGTAATCACATTAGTAGATATGTATTTGATGCAATATGTGTGTAATTTTGTTATACAGAACCCATTTTTTGTCCAAAAGTAGAAACGTATGGGTGCAGTACCTGACTCCTAACATTAGGGCAGTGGAGGGCTGTGGTTTATGCTGATGCAAGTTCGATGTGCTTCATAACGAAGAAGAACGCAGCAGAGGAGACACGTTTATAATGTCATGTACAACAAAATAACACTATAATATAAAGAGTGTTTCAGTCTTGACACTCAGAGAGCTAATTGTGACACAGCAGTTAGCAACTGGACACATGCTGTTCAGGCTAGTAGCATGCTAGTTGTTGGTGTTGGGTCACGTCTTTGAGCACTGTACATTTAATATTACAGCTCAGGTTACTGTTCATGTTAAATACCGAAAGGTGAATGAAAATGTTTGTTTTACTTCCTTTATTGATACCGCTTGTATGCTACTGTATAGACTCTTGATGCTAGTGTAAGGATGCACTTCGGACTAAACTATGTTTAGAGTTGACCAGAAAAAAGGGAAAATAATGTATGTATATATGAAATTATTTGGGGTTTAGTATGTTATTGTGTATATATTGTGTTCATAATATGAATCTGTGTAGAGCTACAGTTAATATGCAGTAATACTACTGAAAATGAATTAGGAATCTTGTGGTATCGAGTAGGTGGATTACTGTAAGTTATGTTTAAATAAACGATAATGAAGGAGAACGCAGCAGAGGAGAATCACATGGTCCGTGTCTCATGTGTTCTTCATGTTTATTTAAGCTGCATTACAGGTGCTGCAGCCTGGTACCCATAACATTACCCAACACATTATGAAATGTTTCTGTGTTTAGTAGAAAGCTTACTATACTGTTTATGTTATACGTCTTTACATAACACAACAAACCAAAAACAAACTCTTCGAAAAAACGGACGTATGACACTGATGAAGACTCTGATGAAGAACTGGATGCGTACTATAGCTGAGGGAGAAGGAGGAGCAGTGTCCAAGGCAGAGACTGAAAGGTGAGATGGAATTAAAGCAGAGCAGCTCCATGTTTTTATCAGCATCTCCTTCTCTCTCTGACAATGGAGGACCTGGGTGATGCTGAACTTTGTTTTCAGATCCAACACTTCTTGTCAGAAGTACAAACTCCCTCATGCAGAAATTCTGGTAATTTACTCGGTGCTTTTCTGCGTCTCTTTGCTCACTGTGGTTCTCAACCTGCTGGTCATCATCTCTATCTCCCATTTCAGGCACAGATAAACTTAGCTTAGCTCTGATAACGTACTAAAATTTTAATAAGTAAAGCTTGTCTATGAGCAATTCTTTGTGTCACGTTTGAATAATGAGTGATTGCAGTTAGTATCAGGGTTTTTCAGATGTTTATAATATTCACAGTGATGCTGTTCTCTCCCTGCAGGCAGCTCCACACTCCCACCAACCTCCTTCTCCTCTCTCTGGCTGTCTCTGATTTCTTCGTTGGCCTCCTTGTGATGCCATTTCAAATTGCCTTTACAGAACCCTGTTGGCTCCTTGGTGACCTAATGTGTTTTCTATATTATTTCTTACCCTTCCTCACTGTTTATTCTTCGGTAACAAACATGGTTCTGATATCAGTTGACCGTTATGTGGCCATTTGTGACCCTCTGCATTACTCTACTAAAGTAACTCAGTTCAAAGTACGGATCTGTGTTGTCCTGTGTTGGCTTTACTCGGTTTTCTGTAGTTTTGTGTTTTTAAGTGATGACCTGAAACAACCAGGTAGGTATAAGTCCTGTGATGGAGAATGTGTGATTAACATAAATGGAGCTGCTGACCTAGTGATAAGCTTTGTCCTCCCTATTTTGCCCATCATTATCCTGTATGCAAGTTTGTTTGTGGTGGCTGTTTCTCAGGCTCGTTCCATGCGCTCCCACGTTGCAGCTGTTAAACTGCAGCGTTCACTGACTGTGACTGTTCAGAGGTCAGAGCTGAAAGCAGCCAGGACTCTGGGTATCGTTGTTGTTGTGTTCCTCATGTGTTATTGTCCATATTATGTTACGTCTTTCTTTGGTCATAACCTCCAAATGAGTCCTTCAACTAAACTCTTTTTTCTTTTTCTGGTATATTTTAACTCCTGTCTAAACCCTGTGATTTATGCCTTTTTCTACCCCTGGTTCCGAAAATGTGTAAAACTCATATTTATGCTAGATATATTTCAGCCTCACTCCTGTCAGACCGGCATACTTTAATGGAAAAAACTGACTTTGTTGCCTGAAGAGATAACTGTGTGTTGTGTTCATATACATATTACCCGTTTGTTTTGATAATACTTTTTTGCTATTTTCAAACTTCTCCTTTATATGTGAACGTAATCATAAGTGGCCAAAGTAATTTCCCTCTGGGATTAATAAAGTCTTTGGAATCTTGAATCTTGAATCTGAATTATGACACATAAAACTGGACTGGTCAAGGTGGCAGGAAGATTCTTTGGCCACAAGATGCCACCAAATACATCTGAACACTTTCTGAGCACAAAAACCTCACCAGACCCGCTCCACTTTAGAATGGGCCAAACAGAACTAAATCCCTCACTTGGGAGCCCCAACACACTAGACACTTGGTCCATCTCAACCTAGATAGAGCCAGTTGATCCCTCACTGGGGAAGATGGCCATACTGGACTACAGAAACCACCCACACAGGTCATACACTATAAATAATTTACTGTCAACCAAATAGGAAATACAGACAAGGTGAAAACATAATAAAAAACACAGACTGACTACAAAGGCTTTTAACATTCACTTACAGAGTAAGTCACAGCTTAACACCTAACGGGTCTAACGAACCAACACAATAACTTTACCATCACAGGGACAAAAAAATGACAAATGACGTAACAGGAGGGACGGACTTCCAGAGATACGAGGGAGAAAAAATTTAAAACACAAGTGCAGGGGCAAGTTTCAAAAAGGAGGTTTAACAAACTCTGAGTTTAAACCTGAACTCTCTCTACAAGCCTATAATCCGAAGAAAAAGCAACACGGTTTCAGCGGCAAAAGAGGGAGAATTAGCTTGGAAGAAAATAGCTTCCCGAGTTAATGCGTGAGTTTACATTTTAATTATGCAGTGTCTGGTGTAAATAACTATAATAGTAATATAATAATTAGTATTGTTGTTATATTTAACTTGTAAAGTAAGGATTTCTAAGCAGTTACTTCAGTATTTGCATAAAATACAGATTTTTGTATCAATTAAAAGTGCAGTGTTATGTCTATCCATTTTTAAAATTCCTGTTGTGGTTGATGTGGGGTTTGTAAAGTAATGATAATTCAATAATGTAGGTGCAATCCTGCAGTCATAAAAAGAAGGTGGCAGCAGCAAAACATCTTATATAAAACCATAATAAAACAAGTAAGGCACCATCATATCATGGGTGTAAACTACCTGACTTTACAACATTTGACATATTAAATAACTAAATAGCATGCAGAGTATAGCAGTGCAGCAGCATTTTCAACATGGGTGTAATGTTTTCACACAGGTAAATCATTTGACTTCTACTCAGCCATCAGAAAGAAGGCAGAGGCTAGAACAACTGGTGGAGGATCTGTAGTATCCCCCCATGAAAACAGGCATAACAAAAAAGTAAAACCTACCTAAAAAGTATGGCAACATGACCTTACCTGAGGCCATAGAGGCTGCCAAGAAAAGGCTCACAACTCTCGCTACCCAGCTGAAGAGGTACACCAGAGAAGCTGAAACCAGGTGAATAAAACCAGGAGAATAGTGATTATTGGTTGCTTGGCAACAACACGGACGATTGTTGTAACGTCTCTTTTACTCTTTTTTCCGAATTTTCTTTAACTAAATCTTCTCTACGAGTGTATTTTTTATGTATATATTGCTTGTAAAGTCAAAACTCAACAGGAATCAGACGAGTTTTGCTCCGCTGTGGACCAATTTAGCGGATATTTGACAATGTGTATCGGACAACATGCAAACATTGTTTACACAAAGGAAACAGCTGATCTCATTGCGTAGTGCGGTTACGTTCCCCAGACACAAACATATAATCCCGGCAGAGGTGCGTTGAAAGACATGCAGAAGCCGCCGCGCTGGAAGGAAACTTTGGGAGAAGAGGCACCGCTTCATACGACTCTGGAAGACTTCCTGTGTGGAACCAGTGCGCAAGTCAATGCACCCTTAAGACCTCAACAGCTGCAGTCCGGTGGCTATGACATCATACCTGATGAAGACACTAGAGAGACTGGTTCTACATCAACTGCGCAGCATGGTGAGCTCAGCAATGGATCGGCTGCAGTTTGCCTACCAGCCTGGCATCGGAGTAGAGGACGCCATCATCTTCCTGCTCCATCGTTCCCTGGCTCACCTTGAGAAGCCCAGCAGCACTGTAAGGATTCTGTTCTTCGACTTCTCCAGTGCCTTTAATACCATACATCCGGCTCTCTTAAGAGACAAATTGGAGTCAGCTGGCGTGGACAATTACCTGACAGAGTGGATACTGGACTACCTCACAAACCGTCCCCAGTTTGTGAGGGCCCGGCAGTTGTTGGACTTATCACTGACGATGATGACGCAGAGTACAGAGAACTGACACAGAACTTTCTGGACTGGTGTCAGCTGAACCACCTTCTAATCAATGCAGGGAAGACCAAGGAGATGGTGGTGGACTTCCACAAATGTCAGTCTACACCCCCTCCTCCAGTGAACATTCAGGGAATGAACATCCAGACAGTGGACTGTTATAAGTACCTGGGTCTTCACCTTATCAACAAACTAGACTGGAGTAATAACACAGATGCACTATACAGGAAGGGTCAGAGCAGACTTTACCTACTAAGAGGGCTGAGGTCGTTTGGAGTGAAGGGGACACTCCTGGGGACTTTCTATGACTCTGTGGTGACATCAGCCATCCTGTATGGTGTGATCTGCTAGAACAGCAGGATCACAGAAAGAGAGGAAGATGGTGCATAGGGCCAGCTCTGTCCTGGGCTGCACTCTGGAGTCGGTGAGAGAGATGGGAGACAGAAGGCTTCTGGCAAAATTCAAATCTACAGTATGCTGGACCACAAGTCTCACCGGACACACTGTCTGCCCTGGAGAGCAGATTCGGTGACAGACTGATCCAACCTCACTGTGAGAAGGAGAGATTCCGCAGGTTTTTTTTTCCTGCTTCTGTCAGACTTTATAACTAACAATTATAACATGGTGCACATTTCTAGCACACTGCCACACACACACTACTGTACATCTCCAGGGCAATTGCACCAGTCACTCTAATATCTTACTCACTTTGTCTAGTGCAGTCACCTTACCTCATTGTGTATATAATGTTGATAACCTGTGGAGTTCTAAGTTCTATTTTCTTAATTCTTATAATTATTGTTTATTAATAATATTATTATTATGCTATTTCTTCTGTATATATGTCTATATGTTTTTGTGCTGTTGCAACATAGTAATTTCCCCATTGCAAGACAATAAAGGTATTCTACAGTATCTATCTATCTATAAACAGGATGTTCTCCACTGAGCCATCCAAGGTGTACTTACAATGGCAGGGTAATAACATAAGAGCAGACCCACCAAGGATAGATATTGAAGAATACTGGAAAGGAATATGGGAGAAGGAGGCATCAGATAACAGCAATGCCAGGTGGCTGGTGGGTTTGAGAGAAGACCACAGCAACATTCCTGAACAAGATCCAATAACCATTATAAAGCCAGACATCCAACAGAGAGGGTCAGGTATGAATAACTACAGTAACCTCACTTCATGAGTGCCTGGCTGCACAATAAAACAGGTACTAATGGATAGAACTCACCCAGAATGGTTAAGGCTGAACAGTCATGATCCTGAAGGGTCCCCAAAAGGGAGAAGTTCCATCCAACTACTGCTCAATAACCAGCCTCTGCACAACATGGAAGCTCCTGTCAGGCATCATAACAGCTAAGATGAGAAGCCATATGGATCAACACATGAGCAGTGCCCAGTGCCAAGAAATTAGTAGTGCACCAGGGGGGCAAAACACCTGCTACTGGTAGACAAAGCAGTCACCCAAGTCTGTAAAACCAGAAATAGCAAACCTGATGTAAACCACCAGTATATATGACCAAGATATCAGAATGTCATTTAGACGGGATAAGTGTGGTCAGATGGTAGCAAGGAGAGGTAAGGTAGTCAGGACTGAGAGGATAGAACTACTTAAAGGCAACATAGCAGGTGTGGAGGATAGCTGCAAATACCTTAAAAACCCACAGGCAAATGGTAACCATGAAGAGGCCGCAAGGAAAAGAGCAACCACTAAGTACCTCAAAGGGGTAAGACAAGTTCTGAGAAGTCAGCTGAATGGGATGAACAATGTCTGTGCAATGAACACCTACACCCTCCCGGTCATCAAGTACCCCAATGGCATAATAAGCTTATGGAGGCCACTGACATCAAGACAAGAAAGCACAGAGAGTTTCACCCAAAATGCAGCCCCCTGAGACTGTACACTAAACGAAAGGAAGGAGGCTAATGATTGGTGAGCATCAGCAGAAACCAGAGAAGGAGGGGAAGGAAGAGGAGAAACCCTGATGGAAGTACAAACCCCGGCACATGTACCACTAATCCTAGCAGCACGGGAGTGGGCTCTGAGTACTAGATTAAAAGAGGCTGGGATCTACCCTTCCAGGCAGGACCCCAGGTGCAGGCTGTGCAAAGTTGCCCTTGAAACAATCCAGCACATAACAGCAACATAGATGCTAACAGGCAGGGCATGCATTGAACGCCATAACCAAGTGGCCAGCCTAGTGTACAATAACCTCTGTGCTGAGTACAGGCTTGAAGTCTCAAAGTCCAACTGGGGCACATTTCTAGATGTGGGACATCCAGGTACAGACTGATAAACTGGTAATGGCTACCCAGCCCAAAATAGCAGTAGTGGACAAACAAGAGAACAAGGCTGTAGTGATAAATGTAGCAATCCCAGGTGATAGCAACATCAGAAAGAAGGAGCACAAAAAGATCGAGAAAGGCCAAGGGCTCAAAGAAGAGATAGAGAAGATGTTAAGGGTGAGGGCGCAAGTGGTACCCGTGGTGATAGGAACACACTGTAACTCCCAAACTGGGAGATTGGCTCCAACAGATCCCAGGAAAACATCTGAAACCTCTATCTAGAGGAGTGTGGTCCTAGGTAGTGGTGGGCGGAGGAGTAAAAGTTCAACAAAAGTATCAATATTTTTGTCGGGGTATCATTCGATATCTATACTCGCATTGGTATCAATATTATCGATATTATCGACTCGCAGGAATAAGACCACTCCAAGGAAGAGGCAAGTGGGCAATATTTTAATGTATATATACGTGTGTGTGTGTGTGTGTGTGTGTGTGTGTGCGTGCGTGCGTGCGTGCGTGCGTGCGTGCGTGCGCGCGTGTGTGTGTGTGTGTGTGTGTGTGTGAAGCCTTACTATCTCCTTACATCTCAGCAGCAATGAACTATTTTGCAAATAAAATTATTACCATTAGAAGAAAAAAATCATCTGCACCTTCTAACAAATCACATAACTCAATGACTCAATGTGTAGATCCATCAGCTTTAGACTTCAAATCAAATCAGGTCAAGTAGGCTTTTATTGTCATTCCAACCATATATGGTTCAGTATACAGTGAAACAAAACCTTTCCCTAAGACCAAGGTGCTTTGTACATGCAACTTTTGATCCTCGATGGTACAATTCCCAAACCAGACAGTGATGCAGCTGCTCAGGATGCTCTCTATAGTGCCTCCATAGAAGGTGGTGAGGATTGGTGATGGAAGATGGGCCTTCCTCTGCCTTCGCAGGAAGGGGACCAGGAAAGGTTCTCCTCTAGGTGGACAAATATGAATTTGGTGCTCTTGACGATTCCTACAAATTAATGTTGCCCGGACAGTGGTCGCTCTGTGTCTTCCTGAAGTCAACAATTATCTTTTGTCTACCATCTGTTATTCACAAATATTGCCAGTCCTTCTCCCTTCCTCTTACCGCTTTCTGTCGTCCTGTCTGCTCGCGCCAGCTAAAATCAGTCCAGGGCCACATCCGTGTCTGGTGTTAGCTCTGTTAGCCATGTCTCCATAAACACCATAATTCTAGCTTGCCGGAATTCCCTCTGATGCCGGGTGAGAGCGGTTAGCTCGTCCATCCTATTAGGAAGCAATCTTAACATGGCTTAAGAAGGTTAACATGACTAAACATTGCTGGCTGCATGCGTGACTTAAAGGAGACTGATCATACTTTTCATTCTAAAAAATATTAGACTTTAATGTCTCAGTAAGGTCTCTGTAAATTTTCATCTCATAAAACCCTTTAGATCGTCCACACTGCCCCTGTCAATATGTGGTTCTCACTCCCCATCAGCAAACGCTGTGTTTTCTGGGCGTGTCGCAAGCAAAGCTGCTCACCACACCTCTGTGCGGAAGCGCATACCTTTTTTGTTTTTTTTTTGTTTTTTTAAATTGGCTTCATGGATACGAGCCACCGCACGGTTAGGATACTATTGGTGGCAGTAGTGCGACATTGAGAATGCAATCCACCGCAGACCTCCACAGAAGAAGACCCACTACAGGACTGCACGACATTAGCAAGCTGGTTCGTAGCGTAGTAGAACCATACGTCTACGATCCCGAATCTGACCCTGAAGCTGAAGAGGAGGCTGTTGAAGTCGCCACATTTCGGCTGATGCAAGATGTGTCTCATTGGTAATGTCCCATTTACTTCAATTTAATTGATTTATGTAATTTGCAAAGCGACTAGCGGTTGCTAATGAATATGCAAAACGGCCTGTGCAGCTTGAATATTCACAACACGACTTACCTGGAAAACTCTCGTTAATAGATAACACTACTTTAGCTTACATTATACAAATAGATAAAAGTTTGAGAGCATAGCTGATATAATAAAAATACATTTTACATCTACACTTCACTGTTTTTGTCTTACTTGTACTGCTGCTGACATAATTTTATTTAAAAATGTGCATTAATATTTAGAGCAATCACTGCATGACCTTCCTGGGAACAAAAAGCATTGGTTCAAATTATATATTGACCTGACGTATTTTTACTGCTTTTATTATGTTTTTTTTTTATTCTTGATAAATCTGACAGTAATATGTCTCTGTATCTGAAGTTGTTACAGGTATCTAGTCTACAGAGGCTAGTGAGCTGGTGCTGAGGATTCCTGGGTTGAAGAATCTGAGTTGCCATCTCTTCATGCTTGGGTTGTAGATGAAGGCAGAGTTTCCTGATGGATAAAACACTAAAACACTCATTGTATGATGGATGTAGACCACCTGTGGAATAACTCCTTTACCATTTGAGTAAAAATGTGTTTTTTGTGAGTGCAATACTTATTAAGATTATGGCCGGTTCAACTTTATAGCTTACCATATTAGAAAGAGAAAAAAGTAATTTCAATACTATGATTTCCTGAATAGAAGTGTTTTCCCTTCAGAAACAGAGTTCAGTGAAATACGTAATACTCAAAGCCAACTTTATAGTCAAACAAAAAAATGCACCACTACTCCAAAGCTAGAACAAACTGTTACCTTCACACTCCAATGTGCAATGTACAGTATAGGTTACTGAGTTAATTAAGAAGTCTGGGGGTTTGAGGACAGAAGCTTTTGCAGGGCCTTGCAGACGAAATGCATGGAAGTAGGGTAAACAGTCCATGTCCTGGGTAGGGGGTACACTTGGTTATGTTGGAGATTTGTTTCTGCAGCAGGACAGGTATAGTTGTAAATAGATGACCAGGGAGATGTGGTGATCCTTGTTCTCATCACTATTTGGAAGACTGAGCGGAAGCAATCCTCTACCAGATGGAAGCTGTGGCTTCAAAACAAAAGGTACTGCAATCAGAATTATAGATTAGTGAAATGTTCATTATCATGTAGGTCAAAACCTTCTCTAATGTAACACAATACCAGACAAAAAATTAAACCAAACAAGAGGACAGGCCTGTGTGTGCTAAAATAACAGATAAACAGTTGTTACAATTCAAATATAAAATCTAAGCAGCTGTCTGTGTACCAACAGTCTGCAGTGATTTCTCTGTTTGACAGCCTCCTTGCATGTGGGCAACTGGGATGTGCTCTCCTACAGTATAGAAAAGGCTGTTACATTTACTGTAAATTCTATTGGTCCTACAAATATAATGGCTATGGTACAAGCTATAGGTTACTGACCAGATAAGCAGCAATTATTGTAGAGATTTGACTAATGCCCATCACACAGTGTGATTGCACCAACTCAGAGTAGCACATTTAAAAAGAGACAAAGGCTCGGTTGACTCACTGTAGCCGTTAGCAACGCTAGCGATTAGCTTGTCTCACAGGTGGGTTACTACATTTTAAACAGACCCAACTAACATATTTAGATATCACAAGTATCAAGCACAAACTTACTACAGCGAGCTAGATCCACCGCTTCCTGCCTGTCGCCGCTGGAAGAGCGATAACGATCAGCTGTTCCCCGCAGGTGTATGTGATTACAGAAAAATACAGACGCTAGACCCACCGCTTCCTGCCTGTAGCCGCTCAATGCCGATAGCCATTAGCTTGTATCACATGTGGTTTACTACATATTAAACAGACCAACCAACATATTAAGTGTACAGATGACTATATCTGGTGTTTAAGGGCTATCATCTCAGGGTGTCCGAGCAGAACAACAATCTCTGTACAGGTGAGTCGAGGTAGAGACAGAGACAGATCCAGATTGGGAAAAACTTTATCTTCATGAGGATCAGCAACACAGACTTTGAGTATATATGCATATGGGTGTGCGGTTTTCCTACAGCAGAAACAAATACTAAGTATTAAGAAATTATCAATAAACAATTAAAGTACAAGACATGACTGAAGCCTGTTAATAACATATGAAAGATATACAACATGGCTTACAGAAGCTCTATTACACAGACACATTGAGAACAAGCAACAGGCTTAGCGGTCACAGCACCAATAGCTAGGCTACATGGCAAACGGTCAGTGTTCTAAACGTCACAAAATAATATACTAATACCCGCTATAGATAACTAAAAACTGGCGTCTCTGTACACAAACACCAACACAATAACTATCCAGTATAAACGACATTACTTACTTTATTAGACGCACACTGCTAAATGCTCAGAAATGTCTGTGCAATGCAAATGCGTCTTTCAAAACAAGTCTCCGCTGACACAAGGAAGACAGCTCTAGAGCGCCACCTACTGGCCAAAAACAAGAACCAACAGTACGAAACTAAAGTTAAACTACAATCTTTTGTACATTAAGTATCAAGCACGTACTTACTATAGCGAGCTAGATCCACCGCTCCCTGCCTGTAGCCGCTCGAAGGCTGAGAGCTATCAGCTGTTATCCCCAGGTGTGTGGCTGCAGGAGCCCACATGAGCACATTTGAAGGGGATAAAGGCTCGGTCGACTGGCTGTAGTCGTTAGCATAGCTAGCTAGTAACTTGCCTCACATAGGTTACTACATTTTAAACAGACAAATTAACATTTTAAAACATTATAAATATCAAGCATTTACTTACTTTAGTGAGTGAATGACGGACTGTAGGAATAGATTATTTTTTTCCAACAGGAGCCGTGAAACAAATCCAGCATTGTCCGCACCTTCGTTTGAAATGCACATACGTATAAATGCTGAGGCAGTGTTTCTGGCACCGGTCCGTTAAAAATAAAAGTGACCCACAAAGTCCTCACTTGTTGATCCTTTGTTAAAGTGAATAGACTTTGGTGTTGTTAGAACACCTAAGAACTGAACTATTTCTATGGGAGGACTTGGGCGCTGCCGTGCTGGTCTGTTCACGGTGAGTGAGAGGGGGGAAATGGCGGAAGTCCAGTTTTGGTTCGGGATCATTGTGGGGGTGGTGGTTCAGGATTTGCAGGGAGAACTTTCAACCAGTATGACGAAACCTGGGGAACGGCCTCAGAACAGTGGATATCTCTCTCCATTGGATGAGAAAATTTACGTTTTCAAAATGTGAAAAAAGCAGGAAATGCATTTCTACCGTGCTCAGTGTGTGTATATGTGACCCATAGAGTCATAGGAACGCTCCAAAATGTCTAAAAAGTGGATTTTGCATGATATGACCCCTTTAAATCTATAGCCATAAGTAACTAACAGGACTAAAATGAAAGATGAACAGAAAAACAAAACAAGACATTTAACCTGATGGGTTCCAGAGACATGAGTTGCAGTGCAATGAACGTCCCGGCAAAACCAGCTTTCGGAAACAAGGTAGAAAGTTAGTAACAACATCAATGACCCAGCATAGAGTGAAGGGCTGGGGGAGTTTTTAAGGGGACCAGAGGTCAGGCACAGATGTGTGGAATTGACCTAAGAGAAGGAGTGGGTTTGGTCCAGAGCTGAGGGTGTGGCATGGTGAGGGAAAGAGACAGAAGGGCTGTCCCTGCAGGTTGGGGATGTTGTCAACAGGTTGTTGTCATTACTGCAGTCGGGCCCATCACGGTCGTGTCATCAGCAATAATTGGAGATGTGTGTCACTATACAAGGTGCGGTTCCTGATATGCACTGATTGAGATCCTCTGGTCAGAAAGTCCAGTTGCAAAGGGAGCTGTTCAAGCAGGCAACGATTAAGCAAGGATCAACCTTCTGGTCAGATGTTAGGGGATAATGGTGTGAAATGTTGAACTGAAATCAGTATAAATCATTCAAACGTAAGAGTCTATTTTGTCAAGGTGTTTGTCATCCTCCCTATCTGAGTGTGATAACATTCTCAGCTGGTTAAATTTTGGCCTGAGAAATGTTGCGATCTTGTGGAGATCCTGAATTATCACAAGCCAGTCTTCATGCCATTCACACACTGTCACGGAACGGCAGATAAAGGACCCACATGCACAGCACCGAGGCAGGATAATGATTAAACACGGGTTTATTGCAATAAGCAGAGTAAGGCGGTCCAGGTCATACACAAAAGATCTCGGACTTAAACACAGACGGGGAGCAAGCGATCTCAGGTCCAGTAGACAGGCAGGGTTCGTACACAGGTGGTCACGGCAAAAGTACAGGCAGGGATAAGGCAAAACTCACGGTAAGTAGTTAGTCCAGGTTCGCTTACAGATGGCGGTACGACCGAGGGTCACGGACACGAAACACTAGGACGAGGAAACTCAGGAACTCAGGGAACTCGGGATACTCAGGAAACACAAACGACGATCTGGCAAGGTGCTGGGCTTAAAGGTGGTGCTTAAATACAAAGTGAGTGATGACTGATGAACTGCAGGTGTGTGCGATGACCGGGTGAAGCAGGAACAGCTGTGATGTAACGTAAACCGGAAGGTGAAGCTAGAACCAAAAACAAAGACCGGGAGATTACCAAAATAAAACGAACTACGGTGCTAAAACGGGACACAACAAGAAACAAAACCTCAGATCGTGACAGTACCCCCCTCCCAAGGGCGGATTCCAGATGACCAAAACAAAGAAAAGGAAAACGAGCAGGGCGGGCGGAGGGAGGACCGGCGGAGGGCAAGAACCAAAAACAACCCACACGGAACACCGACAGGGCGGGCGGAGGGCGGACTGGGGGAGGGCAAAACGGGAACCCCCACCAAAACAAAACACACGCCGAACCTGACCGACCAGAAAAACAAAGAATGAGTCTCAATCAAAGAAAACTGCATTGGTTGTCCATGAGGTAAGTCCAGGGGGCATTAACAACAACAACGACGACTCGCGGCTCCCTCTTAAGGCGGGTGGAGACGCGGCGAGATCCTGCCCAGCCGCCGCTGAGGCAGAGGGGCACGCCCAGTGCCCTTGGGCTGGGCCAGCGTCCACGGGGATCCCCCCGAACGGCGATGTCCTCCTGGCGGACGCTGATCCAAGCGGTTGAGGAGTCGAGGCGGACGGCGCCGCAGGAGGCAGGGCCATCCAAGCAGCAGGATGCGCCGAGGACGAGGCCACCAGTCCGGCAGCAGAGGCAGAGACGAGGCAGGAACCAGAGACGAAGACAGACGTGGGGACGAGGCAGGAACCAGCAGCATCCTCCTTGGACCACCGCGACGAGAAACAGGAACCAGCGGCGTCCTCCTTGGACCACCGCGACGAGAGACAGGAACCAGCGGCGTCCTCCTTGGACCACCGCGACGAGAGACAGGAACCAGCGGCGTCCTCCTTGGACCACCGCGACGAGAAACAGGAACCAGCGGCGTCCTCCTTGGACCACCGCGACGAGAAACAGGAACCAGCGGCGTCCTCCTTGGACCACCGCAACGAGAAACAGGAACCAGCGGCGTCCTCCTTGGACCACCGCGACGAGAAACAGGAACCAGCGGCGTCCTCCTTGGACCACCGCGACGAGAGACAGGAACCAGCGGCGTTCTCCTTGGACCACCGCGACGAGAGACAGGAACCAGCGGCGGCGTCCTCCTTGGACCACCGCGACGAGAGACAGGAACCAGCGGCGGCGTCCTCCTTGGACCACCGCGACGAGAAACAGGAACCAGCAGCGTCCACCTTGGACCACCGCGACGAGACACAGGTGCAGATGCGGCCGGAGCCGGGCCGCCAGGAAGCGATGCAGGTGCGGCCGGACCCGGGCCGCCAGGAACCGATGCAGGTGCGGCCGGAGCCGGGCCGCCAGGAACCGATGCAGGTGCGGCCGGAGCCGGGCCGCCAGGAACCGATGCAGGTGCGGCATGAATTGCGACGGGCGCGACCCCCTCCTGGAGGTCCGCCGGGACTGCGACGGGCGCGACCCCCTCCTGGAGGTCCGCCGGGACTGCGACGGGCGCGACCCCCTCCTGGAGGTCCGCCGGGACTGCGACGGGCGCGACCCCCTCCTGGAGGTGCGCCGGGACTGCGGCTGGCGCGTCCCCCTCCTGGAGGTGCGCAGGAACTGCGGCTGGCGCGACCTCCTCCTGGAGGTGCGCAGGAACTGCGGCTGGCGCGACCTCCTCCTGGAGGTGCGCAGGAACTGCGGCTGGCGCGACCTCCTCCTGGAGGTGCGCAGGAACTGCGGCTGGCGCAACCTCCTCCTGGAGGTGCGCAGGAGCTGCAGCAGGCGCGGCCTCCTCCTGGAGGCCGGCGGGCGCTGCGGCTCCGAGGGTGACAGGAACTGGAACGGCCGCAACATGGCCGACAGGGACTGGGACAGGAACTGGAACGGCCGCAACATGGCCGACAGGGACTGGAACAGGGACTGGAACGGCCGCAACATGGTCGACAGGGACTGGAACAGGGACTGGAACGGCCGCAACATGGCCGACAGGGACTGGAACAGGGACTGGAACGGCCGCAACATGGCCGACAGGGACTGGAACAGGGACTGGAACGGCCGCAACATGGCCGACAGGGACTGGAACAGGGACTGGAACGGCCGCAACATGGCCGACAGGAACGGGAACGACCTCAACATGGCCGACAGGAACGGGAACGACCTCAACATGGCCGACAGGGACTGGAACGGCCGCAACATGGCCGACAGGGACTGGAACGGCTTCAACATGGCCGACAGGAACGGGAACGACCTCAACATAGCCGACAGGAACGGGAACGACCTCAACATGGCCGACAGGAACGGGAACGACCTCTACTTGGCCGACAGGAACGGGAACGACCTCTTCTTGGCCGACAGGAACGGGAACGACCTCTACTTGGCCGACAGGAACGGGAACGACCTCTACTTGGCCGACAGGAACGGGAACGACCTCTACTTGGCCGACAGGAACGGGAACGACCTCTACTTGGCCGACAGGAACGGGAACGACCTCTACTTGGCCGACAGGAACAGGAGCGGCGTCCTTACTAGAGCCGGCGGCGCTGCTCTCAGGCTCCCCACTGGAGCCGGCGGCGCTGCTCTCAGGCTCCCCACTGGAGCCGGCGGCGCTGCTCTCAGGCTCCCCACTGGAGCCGGCGGCGCTGCTCTCAGGCTCCCCACTGGAGCCGGCGGCGCTGCTCTCAGGCTCCCCACTGGAGCCGGCGGCGCTGCTCTCAGGCTCCCCACTGGAGCCGGCAGCGACTGAGACGGCGTCTACTCTGGAGCCGGCTTGGCTGCTTGCAACCGCCGAGCTCGACGGAGCAGACGTCGGGCCTGATCGGGTGTGCCTAGCACCCGTTCGACAGGTGGTGTCCTCTGACTGGGACAAGACCTGCGCGTGACTCGACTGAACTGGGACAGGACTCGACTGTACTGGGGCAGGACTCGACTGAACTGGGGCAGGACTCGACTGAACTGGGGCAGGACTCGACTGGACTAGACTCGACTGGACGGGGGCCTGGACTAGACTCGACTGGACGGGGGCCTGGACTAGACTCGACTGGACTGGGACTGGGCTCGACTGGACGGGAACCTGGACTGGGCTCGACTGGGCTGAAACCTGGACTGGGCTCGACTGGGCTGAAACCTGGACTGGGCTCGACTGGGCTGAAACCTGGACTGGGCTCGACTGGGCTGGGCTCGACTGGGCTGGGCTCGACTGGACTAGAACAAGAGCGTGGCGAGGCTGGACTGCGACTGGAGACTGGGCAAAACACGGCTGAACTGGAGACTGGGCAAAACACGGCTGAACTGGAGGCTGGGCAAAACACGGCTGAACTGGAGGCTGAACAGCGCGCGGCTGGACTGGAGACGGGGGACCGCATGAGAGCAGGAAATCCTCCCAGCGGGGCAAACATGGAGCTGGGCAGGTCGGTGCAGACACGACGGTCCGACGGGGCGGGGAGGAGGAAACCGAAACCATCGGCGGTGCGACCGGCGCTGGCGTGGTGCGGAGCGCGTCGCTGAGCTCATCGAATCTTGTGCACAATCGCTCATAGAGGCGACGAACACTGGGACGCTCTAACACGCTGTCCTCGTCCTCCAGCGTCAAAATCACCACCACCTCCACGGCGCTGCACTGGTTTTTCGGATCGAGCGCCCTTCGGTAATCCTCCGCGAGGATTTTAAAATAAACACGTAGGTCGCTGGGTAGCTCGGCGCAGGTGAACTCCATACTCCCTCGGGTGAATAATACGCGCCGTAAAAAAGAAACAGGGAAAAACAGTCACTGACCTAACCGGAGGCTGAGTGCTGGCTGGGTCCAAGTGTGGCCAGATCGTTCTGTCACGGAACGGCAGATAAAGGACCCACATGCACAGCACCGAGGCAGGATAATGATTAAACACGGGTTTATTGCAATAAGCAGAGTAAGGCGGTCCAGGTCATACACAAAAGATCTCGGACTTAAACACAGACGGGGAGCAAGCGATCTCAGGTCCAGTAGACAGGCAGGGTTCGTACACAGGTGGTCACGGCAAAAGTACAGGCAGGGATAAGGCAAAACTCACGGTAAGTAGTTAGTCCAGGTTCGCTTACAGATGGCGGTACGACCGAGGGTCACGGACACGAAACACTAGGACGAGGAAACTCAGGAACTCAGGGAACTCAGGATACTCAGGAAACACAAACGACGATCTGGCAAGGTGCTGGGCTTAGAGGTGGTGCTTAAATACAAAGTGAGTGATGACTGATGAACTGCAGGTGTGTGCGATGACCGGGTGAAGCAGGAACAGCTGTGATGTAACGTAAACCGGAAGGTGAAGCTAGAACCAAAAACAGAGACCGGGAGATTACCAAAATAAAACAGGAACTACGGTGCTAAAACGGGACACAACAAGAAACAAAACCTCAGATCGTGACACACACAATAGCTGGCTGAAGGCAGTAGAGCTGTAGTTCTTAGCCCGAGTCCAGTCCGAGGAAAAATTATATATAATTTTGACCCCCTTTACTTCATCAGAACCATCTTTTTGCTGAGTTAATGTTTAATAATTGTACTATGATTATACAGTATGAAGGTTTGGAGCTACTTAGGAATATCATCACAATACATTTTTCCTTCAGACAGAACTGAAAAGTTTTAAGTTTTAATGATGAATATGGCATCAGTAACAAAAAAATTTTTTTACACCTCATCACAGCATACAAGTGTCTTCTATATTATGACATTATTTGCAGTGAAATAGACTTTGTGGTTGCAGAGAAGAATTCATTTGAATGTATCTACTATATGCCATTTTACAAAAGACCCCCCTAAAACAAGCTTGGAGTATAAAAGGTTAAAATGTTTTTTAACCTTTTATAAAACGAGAATGAGAACATTTCTTACATTGGCCAGAATCAATACATCTGTCCTTTCGGCTAACAAAGTCAGGTATTTTCATTGAAGTATGTTGGTCTGACAGGACTGTGGTTGTAGTATCTGTAGCATTAGACTGAGTTTGACACATTTTCTGAACCAGGGATAGAAAAAGGCGTAAATTACAGGATTTAGGCAGGAGTTAAAATATACGAGAAAAAATATAAAGAAGTTACTTAAAGAACTAATTTTCATGTCAAGGCCAGAGATAGAGATACAATAGGGTGGACAATAACACATGAGGAACACAAACACAGTTACACCGAGAGTCCTGGCTGCTTTCAGCTCTGACCTCTGAACAGTCACAGTCAGTGAACGCTGCAGTTTAACAGCTGCAACGTGGGAGCGCATGGAACGAGCCTGAGACACAGCCACCACAAACACCCTCACATACAAGATGATGATGGCTGAGATGGGGAGGACGAAGGCTAAAACAAGGTCAACAACCCTATTTATATTAATCACACATTGTCCATCACAGGATTTATACCTGCCTGGCTTCTTCAGGTTGTCAAGTAAAATTAGGAAGCTGTAGAAAACAGAGTAGACCCAACCAATCAGGACACAGAACTTAACTGATATCTGAGTACATTTTGTAGGGTAATGCAGAGGATCACAGATAGCCAAATAACGGTCCACTGATATCAGAACCATGTTCACCACTGAGGCAGAGACTGTAATGCAAGTAATAATATTATACATAACACAAGCCAGGTCACTAAGGAGCCAACATGGTTCTTTTGAGATGATCTGAAACGGCATCACAAGGAGGCCATCGAGACAGTCACACACAGCCAGAGAAAGGAGGAGGAGGTTGGTGGGAGTGTGGAGCTGCCTAGAGGAAGAGAACACCATCACTGTGAATATAACAAACACTGAAATCATTAAGATTGATAAACACAGTAAGGTTATCCAGTGATATTTAAATAAAGGTTAGTACATAAACATGTTATTAAAGGTAAAACATGAAGCTGTGCCTGAAGTGGGAGATGGAGACGATGACAAACAGGTTGAGAACCACAGTGAGCAGAGAGATGCAGGACAGCACAGAGTTAATGAGCATCATCTCAGTATGAGGGAGTTTGTACTTCTGGCAAGAAGTGTTGAGCAGCTGAGGAAAACAAAGTTCAGCCTCAATTACAGTCTCCATCGTCAGACAGAGGGAGACGCTGATAAACACATGGAGCTGCTCTGTTAATTCCCTATAGACTTTTAGTGGCTGCCTTGGACACTGCTCCTCCTCCCTCAGCTACAGTGTGCATCCAAAGCAGGGTCTTTATCAAATGCCCCCTTTTTAAATAAAAGTGTTTGGTGTTGGTTTGTTTGTGGTAAGTAAGACTTACAACATGAGCATAGTACTTTATATACAAGTTCTAAAATCTCTTCTACAATCAGAAACTTTTTTAAAATGATAACATTAATTTAAAACTATCAGAGTCATGATAATTACAGTGATAATTTAGTCATTGTTCACTGGATTCTGTCTTGAAATGTTGAAAGTAAAGGTGTGAGCAAATGTTTGTTGCTTACTGTACATTCATGGCTGATATTCATCTTTCAACAGCAGGGAGGCTCGCATCTCCCTGCTGTTTAACAACCGACAGTAAACAACAGCTCAAGAAACTATCTGCCAATAAATATAGATATTTCATGTTTGCTGTAGCCATTGTTACCTTTTCCTGTTTTATTTTGTAATACTTCCAGTCATGTTCATTCCATGTCTAGAGCAAGCTTTACTTCCGGTCACATATTCATCAGCTGTTGGTAATAATCAATCAAGACAGGTTGTTGTGGATTACTTTCGCTTTCCAGCATTGTTTCGTCCATAGTTCCACTTACCATTCTTGCCAGTTTTTGACCTCATTCGTAGCCTAGCCCTCTTGTACCTTAGCTGAGCTTATTCTGTTGCTGACTCTGCCTGTAACTCGACCTTGATCTAGGACCTTAAAAGCCGAACCGAGGCTGCACTCTGAGACCTGGCTCGTTGCGACGCCATCACGGACCTCACGCAGCTGCCGGATGCCCTGTCCCGGCTACATGACGTGAAGGTGTCAGAACCAGTACCAATCTTGCCTCTCAGGTGTGTTGGGAGCGGTAACCTGGGAGATTGAGGCCCGGGTGAAGGCAGCCAACCAAGACAGGCCAGTATTGCCAGCACGTCCTCCTAACCGGTTATTCGTGCCCCCAGAGCTACAATCCATTGTGTGATCCATTGGGCACACACCTCCCGCGTCAGTGGACATCCAAGAGGGGGCTGTACAGCGTTTGTGGTGGGGAGCCATTTCTGGTGGCAGGGGTTCAAGGGGGACATCCAGGTCCACGTTGCCGGGTGATTATCTTGCGTGATAAGATAACAAACAACAAAGAAAAGGGCAAGAGAGAAAAAATAAAAATAAAAAGATTGTCACAATAAAGTAATTACCTTGTAGTCTCAGCATCACCGTCATCATCATTAAAGAAATCAAGATCATCATCAAAGACATTAAGTGAATTAGTGTTGGGGTTTCTGTGCATTATGTAATTTGATACAAAGTGAGCTACGAGTGCTGCTGAGGTCGCAGTACCATTAGAATCAGTGTTATTCGGGATGTAAGTACAACATACCTCTCCGAACATAACAAACGCCTCCTTTCCCTGCTAACATGTCTACGGCCATTCGATTCTGCCATGCCATTTGAGATGGAGCAAATTGTTCAGATATGCCCTTCAGGCCATCACATGCAACATTAATGAAACACCATCGATTGTAAGAAAGACGATTACTGTATGTATGTTAGACAGGAGGTTTTCGGTGGGGTTCTGTTTCATATAATCTTAAGATAGTTTTCATGTTTTTGAATCTTTAATTGTACATTTGGGTCTACAGTGAATAGGAGAATCAGGGATTAACCAGAATGATGATGCGTATTGTTGCTTGTGTTGTCTTATAACCTCTGTCATCTGTGGATGAAGGATAAAAACTAATTGTAGCAGTGAATAAAGGGATTGTGAGCAAATCAAACACCAAATAAACTTAAGATATTAAAACAGTGTTTTTGTGAAATCTTTTCCTTCAAAAATAGTGTGTAAAATTACATAGAAACATCATATGATTAAGGCAATCAGATTAACATAAAATGAAGTCTAACACAACAAGGTCAGCTGATCACACTTGGGATTTGTTATCACCGCCAGGTTTCCCTCTCAAAGTCGCCTGTGTCACTGTCACTCCAAGAGTCTACACGTCGTCCAGCGTTGGCAACTCAAGGCTGCTCGTGTGTGTGTTTTCTCAGGAGCGTGTGTGTAGATCTATGGTCTGATAGTGTGATTCACCGACGCAGCTTCAGGCGGTGCTTGGCTCACACCTTTAGCTGAACGGTGAACGCAGCCTCGCCTCAGTGCGTGTGTGAGCACAGCGAGGGTCGTCCTTCTCACGTCTCCTCACTTCTGGTGGGATTTCCATGCGATGCAGACGGAGGGTTGTCTGTCGGATGTGGGACCCTCCTGCAGTAGATGGAGTGGATCCAAGTAGCCCTCTCTGCGAACTTCACAGCCGTGTCAGTTGTCAGAATGACCTGGAAGGGGCCTCACCACCGTTTGGAGTTCCAGTGCTTCCTCCTGAACTCCTTGACGATCGCCCAGTCCCCTGGTTGGATGGTGTGTAATGGTCCTGTCGCCTGTTTTCACCTGTTGGGAAATCTGAATTGTTCTAAGCACATGCTATGCATCCCCCCTTTATTCTTTCAAAGAAAAAGTGTTTGGGCGGCACGGCTTGCCATCAGGCCCTAAACCAGACTCCTTGGCTGCAGTTGGAACCATTCATCTGCCAGCGCCTGCGTTCCTGTGAGGTAGAAAATGTTTAAAGCACAGGGAGAGATGTGGGAAGGAGAAGGTAGGAAGAGTTGGAGATGAAAACAAGGATCAGGAGAGGGAGGAGGTAGCCGGGCAGCAACCTTCGCAGCAGCGTCTGCAGCTGCATGTCAGCAGATACAAAGTCATCACTGATGGTGTGAGTCAGACAGTTACAAACAGCATTAGCTGTAGGTAGCAAAACAATGTCCAGTAAAGCAGCAACCTTGTCATGATCTACAGTAAGATAAGTCTGCAATCAGACTTATCTTCCTAAAACTTCCAATGCTTCCACAGAGCACCAAAGTGTGACACCAAAAGCATCTGTGGAGTCTGTGTAGATGGTAACAGACTTCCCTTCTGCTAGTTTACTGGCTTCAGTCAACGTGATCAACTCTTCTGCCTGCACTTCCTGTTTGGTTTCGTGTCTGCTCTACTGTAGTTCCCGTTCTACTCAGTCATATGTTTCACCAGCTGTGTTTAAGCCATCACTAGTCACGTGATCCATCAGCTGTTTTGTGTTAATCGTTAGTCGCTCTATTTAGTCTCCAGTCTTCACCTCATTCCTCTACCAGATTGTTTTGTGAAAACACCGTCATCCAGTGTTTCGTCCTCTGTCAAGATCCTTTTTCTGCCATTAAACTTACCTGTTTTTGCCCGCTCCTTGTCTGTGCCTGTACGATTCTTTTTTTTGCCTTGCCTACTGTTTTGGCAGAGCTTCCTCATTAAACAGATTGCCAAATTAGTTTTGTCTCCGGCTATACATGTGGGTCCTGCATCACGCCCGCTTCCTGGCGGTTCATGACAGACAGATGTGCTGTACAGGACAGGTCAGATGCATATCTGGAGGTCGTATCACATGGGGAAATAAGCTTTCATGCAGCTTGTGTGAGGACCTCCAGGAGGAGGTTGCGCCTGCTGCGGTTCCCCAGGACCTCCAGGAGGGGGTCGTTCCTGTTGCGGCTTCCGCTGCAGTTCCTGCCGGCCAGCTCCCGGTGATCTGACCACGTCTGCAGAGGCAGCTCGCGGTGGCCCGACCACGACCGTCTTAACTCCTGGCGGCTCGGCGCCTGCCTCGGTTCCTGGTGGTCCGGCACCTGCCACGTCTGCATCGGTTCCTGGTGGTCCGGCGCCTGCCACGTCTGCATTGGTTCCTGGTGGTCCGGCGCCTGCCACGTCTGCATCGGTTCCTGGTGTTCGACATCGGCCTTTTGGGACGCTAGCCCAGTCTTTGGGCAGTGGGTGTGCCGCTCCGCCCCAGCGGCTGCGGGGCAGGATCTCTACGCGTTGCCGCCCTCCATGAGAGGGGTCAGTTTGGACTTTCATGTGCTGTGGACTTGTGGACCCTTGTGTGTTAGTCTGAGTCATGTTTTGTTTTCGGGTGGGTTTTTCTGGTCTGTCTGTATTGGGTGTAAGTTTCTGTTTTTGTGGGGAATTTTTTTTGGTTGTGCTCTCCTCCAGTCCGCCCTTCACCCGCCCCGTTGATGTCTGCGCGGGGTTGTTCTGAGTTTGTGCCCTTCGCCAGTCCTCCCTCCACCCACCCTGCTCGGTGGTCTGCTGGTTTTTTGGGCGTCTGGGATACGCCCTTAGGGGGAGGGTTCTGTCATGAACCAGGCTGTTCCGGTGTCTTCTGGGTTGTTATGTTCATTTCCTGTTTTATTTTGTTGTTCCCGGTCTTGGTTCCTGTCTGCTTCAGTTTGGTTCACTTAGTCATGTGTCTACTTCCTGTTTTATTTTCATGCACTTCCGCTTCTGTCCTGTCTTGCCTAGTTCACCTTTGTCTCCTGTCATGTCATCACCAGCTGTGTCTCGTCATAAATCATCTCCCTGCACCTGCACGTCCCTTTGTTCTCTGTCAGTTAGTTGTTCGTCGTGTGCTCAGTTGTCAGACCCACCATCCGTATCCAAGTAAGTTTTCTGGTTTTGTTTTGACTTGTGCCTGCCCTGACTGTGCTTTGCCTTGTCCCTGCCTATACCTCTGCCTGGATATTGTGACCCTTGGTTTTCTACTGCCTGCCTGACTTCTGTTTTGCCTGACGTTCTGCCGGTAATGTTGAATAAAGTCATCCCTGATCTTGTCTCCTGAGCTGTGCGTTTGGGTCCGTCATCCCTGTCTGCTCGCGGTGAGCCCTGACACATACACCAGGAAGGTGTGATGCAAAGAGCCCAAAATCCTCCAGTTGCTTCTGCCTTTAAACCCCTCTGTCCGGCTAAGTTGGAATGTCTGTGCAGGCCAGTCAGACTGCATGCACCATCCCATTACTGTTCCCGTGTGTGTGGAGATGTCTACATTCTCACACCTGCATCACTGGTGTCTGATTATCAGAGAGGAAGGAGCGCTAAGTCTCAACAGACAGAGAGACACAATTTCCCAGCCTTGGGTTTGGGAGCTATAGTAAATTTGCAATCTAAGTCAAATGTCAAATACATAAAACAGAAGTAAGACAAATCATAATTTATTAATTACAGAACATAAGTCATAAATCGTATAATAACCGCATAGAATAAGGAAGAAACATTTTTTCCCATAACACCTGGGAGTTAAAACCTGGGTGCCCTGTGCCCGGGGGGGTTCCTCTGGGGGTGTCTGTCTGCGGTCATAGTTAAGTGTTTGCCTGGGGCCAAAGCGGGCGATATTGAGTCTTATCTTAAGCTCCTGTCTCAATGATGCCCGGTTACGCCAATCGGAGGTCACTAAAACTAACATTGAGTCGGTGTGTTCGTTCGCCAAAACAATGTCAGACTCCATGCTTTTCTCTGGACCCCTCCCCAATGTGACCAGCGTTGACATGTATAGCTGGCTGTCATCGCTCGACCGCTGGTTGTCTAGCTGGTGCCCTACAAACCATGTGGGCTTTGCGGCTAATTGGAGCACTTTTTGGGGAAAACCTGGGCTGACTAAAAGAGACGATGACCGCTAAAAATCACAGAGAGACACTATTAAGTCAGATAGCTACTTTGGATACCATAACATTACCATCAGATTCTACTGTGAGGAACCTTGGTGTCATCTTTGACCAGGGTCTCTCTTTTTGCTCATACATCAAACAAGTCTCCAGAACCGCCTACTTTCAACTTAGAAATATAACTAAAATTAGAAGCATCCTCTCTCAGAGTGTTGCAGAGAAACTGATTCATGCATTTAGGCTAGGCTAGACTATTGTAACTCCTTACTTATAGGATGTCCTAATAGTTCTTTAAAAAGTCTACAGCTAATTCAACAATTAAATTGAAAATGGGAGGCAGACCCTTTAGTTACCAAGCTCCTCTTCTGTGGAACCAGCTCCCTGTTCAGGTTCGAGAAGCTGACAAACTCTCCACCTTTACGATCAGGCTTAAAACCTTCCTCTTTGATAAAGCTTATAGTTACAGATGGTTCAGGTCACTGGCAATGATTGTTAGTCACAGGAGCCATCTCTTAGTTAAGAAGCAATGAAGATAGACTGCTGGGGGACTTCATTCATACACTGAGCTCTTGTGTTTCCTCCTATTTCTTCTATCCAATAACCTCCCATCATTGTTCCATGTTTAACTAACCTTGTCTCTTTCTCTCCAGTAGTTGTGCTTCTCCCCCCACTCTGTCCTCACCTTCAGTACAGGTATCATTGGACTGAGAGCTTTGTCTGTCTGTGACATGCAGTTGCGGATCTAAGCATCCTGCCTGTGTCCAGTCTCTGGTCCAACCATCCTGTCTGTGCTATGTTGTTGCTTGTTGTTGCTTGTTGTTGTTGCTTTGCTTTGCTTTTCCCTCTCTCTCTCCTCTCACCCCAGCCGGTGGAGGCATATGGCCGCCCACATCCAGCCTGGTTCTGCTGGAGTTTTTCCTCTTCACTGTTGCTGTCAAATAGTAATCAAAGGCTTTCTGTATGTGAAATTTGTTGTTTAGTCATGTAAGGTCTTAAACGTTAGCTTGTAAAGTGTCTTGAGATAACCTTTGTGTCTTTGCCTGTGGTGCGAGGTCTGTCCTCTTCTCAGAAAGCGTGGATTCGCTGTATTGGTGATCTCATATGCTGACTCCACCAAGGTCCACTGTGAGCCAGGTGTCATGGTCAGGCCACTGGGTGGGCTTTGCCTACTCCTGTGATGGTGGTGGACTGGGGGAGCGTGCCTCTGTGCGCTGGGGCTTCTCCTGGTGGGCTCCTTGGGTGCTCAGGCTCCAGTCTCAGGGGCTGACCCTCCCACTTGGGGGGTATTTTCCTCTCATTCTCTTGGGGTTTGACGGGCGTTGACCCAACAGTGGCTTATTCTGGCCCCAGGTGTTGTTTCTGTGGCTTGCAGCTCTGCCTGGGGGTATCTGTGTGGACATCTTAGGTCACGACACCTACCCTCCGTAAACTGTAGGTATATGGGGTCACTCTCTACTTGGTTTCTTACCACTTGCTGGACTCTGCGTAGTGGCCAAGCTCCTCTCATCACCCTGGCTGATGTGACACTGTTTGCACACCAATGCCCATCTCACCCTTTTGGTGAAGAAGATTATTTTACACCTTTACTAACCTGACACATAACACTACAATCAATACACAGGTATTGCCGTCTTAGCTGAGAGTACTACTGTCATCACTATTTTTACTACTAATAAAATCTGATTATTTTAGTTGCAATATTGCATGTAAGAATTATGTGATTATGTATAATTATATACATAAATATGTACATTAATGTGTTAATGATTAGTGTATGCACATGCCTTTATCATTATTATGTACTGTATAATGTATATAGTAATATTAACAATAGTTAATAACAGTATTGCAGGGCTTTACCTAATAAGAGTTTACCTAGAATGTACCTTTATTTATTCCTTTTATTTATTTTTACAAAGACCAAAAACAAACCAACATAAGCCATTAACCAAGAGGAGTATTTATTATTTATATACTAAAAACTCTCCCACACATAAATGACATTCGCCCCAGTACATTATTAACCTGCTAGACATGTAAACTTGTTTGGTTTTCCTTGATGGTTAGCTGATGCAGAAAATATTATATAAAATTCAGAATGAAACATTCATTTTATCATCCAGGCTCTAAATAAAACACACTTGTCTCCTTAGGCAACAAACTCAGATATTTTTATTAAAGTATGTTGCTTTGACACGACTGAGGCTGCAATATCTTTAACAATATAATAAGTTTCATACATTTTCTGAACCAGGGGTAGAAAAAGGTGTAAATCACAGGATTTAGGCAGGAATTAAAATATACCAGGAAAACAATAAAAAGTTTAGTTGTAGAACTCATTTTTATGTCATAGCCAGAAAGAGACATACCATAGTATGGACAATAACACATAAGGAACACAGCAATAACCACACCCAGAGCCCTGGCTGCTTTCAACTCTGACCTCTGAACAGTCACAGTCAGTGAACACTGCAGTTTAAAAGATTCAATTTGGGAGCGAATGGAACGAGCCTGAGACACAGCCACCACAAACACCCTCACATACAGGATGATGATGGCTGAGATGGGGATCAAAATGCCTAAAACAAGGTCAACAGCTCTATTTATATTAATCACACATTCTCCATCACAGGAATTATACCTCCCTGGCTGCCTTAGTCTATTGAGTGAGATCAAGCTGTAGAAAACAGAATAAATCCAACACAGCAGGACACATAGCTTAACTGTTTTTTGAGTGAATGTTGTTGAGTAACGCAGAGGGTTACAGATGGCCACATATCGTTCAACTGATATCAGAACCATGTTTACCACTGAAGCATAGACCGTGATAAAGGGAACAAAATAATACAAAAAACACACCAGTTCATCAAGGAGCCAACATGGTTCTATTAGGAGGATCTGAATCGGCATCACAAGGAGACCAACGAGAAAGTCACACACAGCCAGAGAGAGGAGGAGGAGGTTGGTGGGAGTGTGGAGCTGCCTGGAGTGAAAGAATGCCATCACTGTAAATATAACAAAGACTGAAATCATTTTAACCATTAGATTGCTAAAACAGTAATTAAAGTATATAGAGTGGAAATAAAATCACTGTTAGTACAGCAACATGTTATCAAAGCTAAGACATAAATTTGTGCCTGAAGTGAGAGATAGAGACGATGACCAGCAGGTTGAGAACCACAGTGAGCAGAGAGATGCAGGACAGCACAAAGTAAATGAGGCTCGTCTTCATGTTAGGTTTGTACTTCTGGCAAGAAGTGTTGATCAGCTGAGGAAAACAAAGTTCAGCCTCAGCCACAATCTCCATTGTCAGAGAGAAGGGAATGCTGCTGATCACATGGAGCTACTCTGCTCTTCTTTAATTCCCTCTTCACTTTCAGTGTTTGCCTTGGAAACTGCTCCTCCTTTTCCCTCAGCTGCAGCACGCATCTATCTTTTCATTACTGTCATATGCTCAAGAATGTGCTTTTGGGTTGTTTGTGTCATGGTTATGGTTTTTAACATAAATGGAATTCATGAAAGTTCTTAAACACTAAACACAATCAGACGTATTTTAAAATAAGAATATTATTTCAGCATCACAATAAATTTGGGCTATTTCATGCTCCTAATGATCACAGTGATAATATAATTATGTTAATGTTAATTGTATTTTTTCATCCCTTCCTAATGTTTATTGCTTGCTGTACATTTATGGTTGATATTCATCTTTTAATATACTGGTGAGTCACTGCAGCCCTTAAAAACAACTTCAGCTTCAGCTGGCAGATACATAAATGTCAACCACCACAAAAAATGTTTTTGTGATTTTGTTTAAAAACAAGCAGTAAGTAAGTCCTTATCCTTATTGACTTTGCACCGCATTCTAGGCAATGGCATAAAAATCATGTCCTGTAGGGCCCAACACATCACAAGGTCTTGTGTGAAGCGTTATTTTGAATAGATCATTGTGAGCTTTACAGTATATACTGAGGAAACTGTACCATTTTACTGTCGTAAATGTTACTGGTCATTTGAGTGGGTTTAGTCAGACTCCAATGTGTACAGTATACCGGCCTCTAAGATGCTCTCTATAATTTGGACAGTAGACTCTCTATAATTTGGACAGTAGACATTGACAGAGCTGAACTCAGGATGGCTGGACGACCGAGTTTGATGCAGACATCCAGTCATACGTCTATCAGACCTACCCAAGGGGAAGAAGCCTCGCAGGTAAGGACATTTTACTTACTACTATCACCCACCTTCACCTTTCAACAGTGACCGGGCCTTAGCATTGGCATTCTGTTGTAGTGTCATGTCGTCAGTGTATTGCAATTCAAAGAGCAGATTATTATTCTATATTTATCAACTTCAAAGTGTCACATTTACCACATTTGATCTTTACAACCTTTATTTCCATTAGAGTTCCATGTTAAATTTTAATGTTTTGGGGGGAAACAATGAACCCAGTGTCATTCCTCTAGTCTGTATTAATTTCGTTATTAATGATCAGCTAAGAATTGAAATATGTTTTGTGTTTCACATCATTAGAGCTGATAATGAAAACAGTTACTGTAAACTGTAATCATTAAAAATATATGAGGCAAAGTCAAAAACACTTTATCTATAACTGGAGGCTCATCTGTACTTTAGATACAAATTGTAAACATTGATTCAAATATTATAAAATCTGTATATATACTTTTACATAAAACATTAATATACATTATAGAATAAAGATTAAAAACACATTTCATTGCCCATACTCTGTACACAACACCTTGGTCAGACGGGACTGACGCTGCAGTACATCAAGCATAACAATGAGTTTCACACACTTTCTGAACCAGGGGAAGAAAAAGGCATAAATCACTGGGTTCAGACAAGAGTTAAAGTGTACCAGAAAAAAATGACTTCAATCAGTTGAAGAACTAATTTTAATGTCGCGAGAGAACAGCATGCCATAGAAGGGACAGAAACAATAACCCAACAACAACCACACCGTCTTGGCTGTTCAAATCCGTCCTCTGAAGAATCACAGTCAGTGAAAGTGGGAGCGCATGAAACAAGCCTGAGACAAAACTACCACAAACGTCCTCTGTCTGCGTCCCAGTCTCTGATATTCCAGTACCGTGATTTTGACCATTGCCTGGCTTTTGACCATTGTGGTGGAAATTTTCCATAAAGAAGTAGATGAGAGAGAGTTGTCCTTTTGTGCGATTTATTGAAATAATAAAGAAAATAAAAATAATGGGGAAAGCAAATAAAAAGCATGGATGTTGATCGTGCACATCAACAAACCAATAAACCAGCTGGGGAGATCAGTGCACACACCACGAAGGTGTGATGCAAAGAGCCCACGATCTTCAAGTTGCTTCTGCCTTTTAGCTTCTCTGTCCGACTAGGGTGGAATGTCTTTCTAACCCAATCAAATTACATGCACCATCTCCTCCCTGTCGCAGTGTGTGTGAAGATATTTACATTCTCACACCTGAATCGCTGACGTCCAACTATCTGTGAGAAAGGAGCACCAAGTCTCAACAGACAGAGACACAACTCCCTGACCTTGGGTTTGGGAGCTAGAGTTGAGAGTCTATCAGGCAGAGACAACCATTGAACAATCTAGGTGAAATGTCAAATGCATACAGTAAGACAAAACATAAGATATTAATAGCAGAACATAAGTCATAAATCATATAATAACTGCATAGAAATAAGGAAGAGACATAGAAATAAGGAAGAGACAATTTTTCCCATAACACCATCCCTTTGCCTACGCCTTGCCGGACCTTGTTTTGACTACCTCGTGTATGACCATTGCTTGCCTGACCACAAATCTATTAAATACCGTTCTTAATCAAGCCATGCTGTGTGTCAGACTTCGGCCGATGTCGGATCCACATGCACAGTACACTCGAGGGCTTGATGAATAAACAGTGTTTATTGTATCAGTGTAGTCAGGCAGTTCAGGTCATATACAGAGTGTCTCCATTCTTCAGGTACAAAAAGGGACATGCAAGATCAGATCCGGTAAAGAGGCAGAGGTTCGGTTCACAGATAAACTCAGCAGAGGTACAGGCTAGGGCTAGGCAAAACTCAATGGTCAGACGGTCAGGAAATTTACGACAAGATCCAAGGCGAAAGTACAGACGAGGGTCAGGCAGGAATCGGAGCTCAATGACGGGCGTGATCAGCAAACAAGACAACTATACAAGAACGCTGGAATGTGGTACTAGGACTCAACAATCTGGCAGCTAGAGTGTGTAAGAGGTGGAGACTATATACTGGTGTGGATTACTAATTACAGACAGGTGTGGATAATGGGAACCGGTGATGACAGAGAAACAGCTGAGATGAGGTATGAACAGGAAGTCCTTTCAAAGTAAAACAGGAACTAACACAGATCGTGACACTGTGCATTTGGGTCCTTCCTCCATCGTGTGTTTGTGACATGGAGGTGTTTCTCCTTCACATATAAGTAGGAAACATTGCTGTAATTGTATAACATAAAATATTATTATTTGCAATTAAGAATGAGAACATTTATTTTATTGACCAGACTAATAACACAAAACATCAGATATTTTCATTAAAGTACGTTGGCCCGAGCCCAGTCCGAGTAAAAACATTATATAATTCTGACCTCCTTCACTTCACTACTTGTTGCTGAGTTACTGTAATGTTCATTAATTGTACTATGATTATATGAAGATTTGGTGCTACTGGGGAATTTTATCCTCAAAACACATTTTTCCTTCAACCAGAACTGAAAAGTTTTACTTTTTTATCAATGATGAATATGGCATCAGTAACACAAAAGATTTTTCACACCTCATATCACAGATTACGAGTATCCTCTATATTATGACATTATTTGCAGTAAAATAGACTTTGTGGTTGCAGAGAAGAATTCATTTAAATTTAACTATGTTATTTTACAAAAGACCCCCCTTAAAACAGGCTTGGAGAATAAAAGGTTACAAATGTTTTTTTAACCTTTTATAAAAAACGAGAATGAGAACATTTATTACATTGGCCAGAATATGAACATAACACATCTGTCCTTTCAGCTACTGTAACAAAGTCAGGTATTTTCATTAAAGTACGTTGGTCTGACAGGATTGTGGCTGTAGTATCTGTAGCATTAGAATGAGTTTGACACATTTTCTGAACCAGGGATAGAAAAAGGCGTAAATTACAGGATTTAGGCAGGAGTTAAAATATACGAGAAAGAATATAAAGAAGTTACTTGAAGAACTCATTTTCATGTCAAGGCCAGAGATAGAGATACAATAAGGTGGACAGTAACACATGAGAAACACATATACAGTTACACCCAGAGTCCTGGCTGCTTTCAGCTCTGACCTCTGAACAGTCACAGTCAGTAAACGCTGCACTTTAACAGCTGCAACGTGGGAGCGCATGGAACGAGCCTGAGACACAGCCACCACAAACACCCTCACATACAGGATGATGATGGATAAGATGGGGAGAATAAAGTTTAGCACCAGGTCAACAACTCTATTTATATTAATCACACATTCTCCATCACAAGACTTATACCTGCCTGGCTGCTTCAGGTTATCGAGTAAAATCATGAAGCTGTAGAAAAAAGAATAAATCCAACACAGCAGGACACAGAACTTAACTGTCCTCAGAGTGAACTTTGTAGAGTAACGCAAAGGGTCACAGATGGCCACATAACGGTCCACTGATATCAAAACCATGCTCAACACTGATGCAAAAACTGTGACTAAAGTAATAAAATAATACAGAACACACACCAAGTCACCAAGGAGCCAACATGGTTCTATTAGGAGGATCTGAACCGGCATCACAAGGAGACCAACGAGAAAGTCACACACAGCCAGAGAGAGGAGGAGGAGGTTCGTGGGAGTGTTGAGCTGCCTAGAGGGAGAGAACAGTATTACTGTGAATATTACAAAAACTCATTCATAAACATTATAAAGTCATTATAAACGTTAGATTAATGAAACTGTATTCCAAGATTTATAGAATGATATTAAAATTAATGTTATTACAGAAACATGTTATCAAAGCTAAGACATAAATCTGTGCCTGAAGTGGGAGATTGAGATGATAACCAGCAGGTTCAGAACCACAGTGACCAGAGAGATGCAGGATAGCACAAGGTAAATGAGCATCATCTTCGTATGAGAGAGTTCGTGCTTCTGACAAGAAGTGTTAATCAGCAATGGAAAACAAAGTTCAGCCTCAACCACAGTCGCCATCGTCAGAGAGAGAAGGAAGCGCTGCTACTGTAAAAACATGTAGCTACTCTGACCTTTAATAATTCCCTCTCGACTTTCAGTCTCTGCCTTGGACACTGCTCCTCCTTCTCCTTTAGCTAAAGTACAGTACACACCCATCTGTTCCAGAGCTTGCATTTGGTTTTATTGTGTTATGGAAAGACTTATAACATAAACACATATATAAAAGTTCTTTACTAAACACAATGGTATGATAATGTATTTTCACCTTGTCTGAAATTTGGCTGAAAAACACATCGAAACTTTACCAAGCCCCCTTGAATAACTATCTATTCCCCCTGGAATATCTATCAGGTGTAGAAATGAAATATCAGAACTTGTCACGAGTCAAAAGTTGTCTTTTTTGGTGTTTAAATTTTAGGAGAAAGTTCACTTCAGGCAGGTTGGCCAGTTCATCCATCACCCCGCCCCTCACCATGATGATTCTCACTCTGGATGGGTTGAGCTGAGGATTTTCTGGATTCCCACTGTCCTTGTCAGTTACATCCTAAATACGAAAACTGTTAGTATAGCAGTAGACATTTTAGTGAACTACTATAATTAAATATCTACAGTCTACTGGTTGTACAACCAAGGAAATAAAAAAAAAATCCATAAAGCAATTAAACTAACATACCACCACAAAATATGCAAGCCCATTAATATGCCTCATGCCAAGATGAGTCCTTATCTATCTGGAAGTCTTTTTCCAGGCATTTGTGTCTGTTGGCTGTAAAAAAAAAGTAGTGCCTTTGTGCTTTTTCTTGTGCACACCATGTGCTGTGACTGGTTAGGTTCTGTTTGACTGACTAATAGTTTATGGTGTCTGTCTTTTATACCCTGGTCTCTGGCTCCCTCCTGATTCATCACCAGAACCAAGGCCATAAAACTGATTGCATCTTGTCTTGGTGTTGCTTGGTGTTCCTTCTTTTCTGATAACAAGACACAGATGCTGCAGAAGTAAGAATGTAAAAATTTTCACTCACGGTGAGATAAGGTGGCACAAACAATTTGATTGCTCCAGAGAGTCATTCCAACGGGACAAGAGAGAGGGGTTAAAAGGCAAAGACGACTTGATAATTTTGGGCTCCTGGCATCACAACTTCCTGGTGTATGCCACGATCTCCCCAGCTGGTTTTTGGTTTGTGGATGTGCACAATATGACCTTTATTTTACCAGGAAAGTCCCATTGAGATTTAAAGACCTCTTTTTCAAGGGAGTCCTGGCCAAGAGGCTCCAACAACACACACACTATCAACATCAATGTTTTTGATTTGCTTTTTTGATTTGATTTTTTTTTTTGAAGATACAAGGGACTCAGGTCTTAGAGGGGCCTGTTGTTGAGAAAATACTTCAGGGTAGACTCTGTCACCAGATCTGGTTGGTTCCCTTTTTGCGGAGGCATCCGTGAAAGGGAATTTTGTGAAAGTTCCGCCCGGAACACAAAAAATCTAAGGCAGGAAATCGCTAACCTGTAAGACGGGTTTGGGGCAATCCAAGTCTTCACCACCAGTGTGTACCAGTGTGTACACACACACACTGCAAATGCTCCAATTGTTTCTGCTCTCTATCCTAATGCAGAACTGAACGCAAGAAGGGTTCCTTGACCTTGTTTCAACTCAGGCTTCGCTAGCAGTTCATAAAGGGGCTTAGTTGTTCAGGAAAAGTTCTGTATATAGTATCTATAATAACTGAGGAAGCCCATTGACCTAATCACCTCTCATACATTAGTTGGCGTTTCATGCTTCAGTTTGGGATTCATTTTGCATCTCTTCTCAGAGATAGGTCTTAGTCTAATACCACATTCTTTTTGGATATGTAGAACTTGTCTTAAATGCTGGATGTGTTGTTTAAAGCTGAGACTGAACACCAGGACATCATCCAAATAGGGGACACAGGTTTCATCCCAGAAATCACCTAGGCATCCCTCCATAGTGCTGAAAAGCAGCTAGGGCGTTGGTCAACTCAAATGGGATTCTCACCCAAGTGTCCAGGGTGTTATGAATGCTGTGCAGGGTCTGCTTTTCTAAATAAGAAGCCCTGGTGATAAGCTTTCCCATGAGCCAACACTGTGAACCAGGAATTACCCCCAAGATCCTCCAGGATCTCATGTATCTTGGGGAATGGATGAGCTTCAGCATCAGCTGTACTTGCTGCCGCTGATCCCTGGGCAGGTGACTGAAGTCTACCGGTGGATCCCAGGGCTCCGCCTTTTGTATTGTCAGCTGCGCTGGTATGGTGTTGCTCTTATCTGGCGTCTGGGATCGTCCATCCTCTGTGGGGTTTGTCCGCAGTGGGTACATGGTATCGATGTTGTACAACCAACCAAGCATAGTGTAACTGCCAAGTGAAATATCATGGTTAGTTACATTTTCAACAGTAATTTCTACTTTACCATTCTCTTCTTCGGTGTGAGGGACCGCGCAGTAAGTCTTAGGAACCCAGGCATGAATCCAACAAAAAATATAATTTATTAACAAATACTCAAGATTAACAATACTACAACTCCAGGGTCACAAAATTCAACCTAAATAACAGTTCTAAACGGGCCCTTTAACTTAAATTGAGGTCAACTAAACAGACAGCAATTACTACTTAAACCAAACATAACTGACCTCCATGTCACACAAACCAGGGGTTTATAAAGACACAGGCTAGCCTACAGCTCAAAGAAGGTAACAGAAATAAACCGCCAATCAACCTCAACCACTAAACTAAATACAAATAAAAGATTAAACACGAATAATATTTACACAATAAACAACATAACAACTTAAGTAACTCCCATTAAGCAAATCCCCAACATAAGCCTAATAATGAAATCATAAGCGGCAGATCCCCCCTCCAGGCACGCGCAGTTGGCCTCCTCCGCTTCCTGGTCGTGGTATTTAAGCCCTGCTTAGGTGGCGCCCGCTCTTTCCACCCGGAGGAGGAATCCCCAGAACACAGAAAGGTAACACATTAAACTCACTGTGGCGGGGTGACCGTCACATTCGGGTAGCTGTATCAACTGTTCTCAGAAGATAAACCTGTTAGCCATGGTGCTTCAAGATTTGACTGCAACACTACCATTTAATATTGCATTTAACATCTGCTTATTCAGCCGGCCACATTGTACTGTCCTCACCATGTTTTTAGGGACGGTCACTGACTGTCTGCCCACTTTGTCCATGTGGGGCTGTCTCTCTTTGCTTTTCCTTCTTTTAAACAGATAGAACAGCTCCTGCAGTTTTACGTCCTACCTCTAGTGCTGAACATAACTTTTTCACAATGGGGCCAGATAGGGTACAGTCTCCAGCTGTGCCATTGGTCAGTGCCAGTTTCTCAATTACATTAAAGCCAAAAATGGGACGCTCAATGTTACTGCTAGATACAAAAATCAGGACCCGTACAGGTTTATCGCTCATTCCAACTACAGCTTCCTTGGACAAGGTGAATTCAATATCCATCCAACCGTCATATGGGACTTCTGTGCCATTGGCCTCTGATCGCTCTAGTACTCCTTTATCAAGTAGCTCCCTGACTGCTCTCACCTCTGCATCAGGTACAGTAGGTGTTCTTCTTCCAGTCCATTCCCACTATTGATATCTGTGAGCCAGTGTCCCAAAATGATATCTGTGAGCCAGTGTCCCAAAATATGGTGGAGTCAACGTCTCCTAAAGCGGCTTGGAATAGACATCTCTTTCCAATTAACTTGGCCGTCTGCCTCTGCTTACCAGTGAGTGGTTCACTTGAGCTAAACAGATTCACTTTGTTTTCTGTGGGATGAAGTTATATTTCTATTTTATTTGTAATAGCTGAGACATTCTTCCTCCGACAACCTGCTGCCCAGTGCTCTGCACTACTACACTTGTAACAGTGACTACATTTCCCACCAGGGTTGGACTGCTGGCACTGCTCACACTGTCTGATATTTACAGTTGCTGTGGCCAATATCTTTAAGTTGGCTATTTCCTTCCCCTCATTGTTTGAGATGCAAAAGGGTGTTGAGGGCTTGCTACCTGGCTGTTAAAGGTTCTGAATGGCAGCACATTTCTCACTGTGCTTGTCTGCAATGTTGGATTTGTTTATCCGTCTTTCTTGACCTTTTTCATAATTTTCCTCACCAATTGCTGCAACTCAAATCATCTTTGCTTTTGATGTGGCTGATAACTTGCTCTTTCTCTCCCTTTCCAGATTGTAATCAGCTGTCATTTTCTCCAATAGGACATCATCTTTGACTTTTGGCTCTTGTAGGTATGGTAGGTATGATATCTGCACGGATGGTGTCATCATGGAGACCCTTTGCACCATACTTCAAGCTAGACTTGACTCTCTCAAAGGCAAAAGACAGTTTGTTGTCTTAGGTCCATAGTGTCACGGATAGTGTGACACTATGGAAAAAAACCCAGACTGTGAACACAGAGGTGATGGACCCACATCCACAGCACAGGAGGCAGACAGGTAAGTATGATGGTTCAATACAAACTCGTGGTCGTGGTACAGGCAGAGGTCGACAAACGGAAGCAGAATGGTGACAGTAAAGGAGGAGCAGGCAATGGCAAAGTCACAGAGGCAGGCGGTCAAACAACAGAGCAGGCAGGTAAGGCTAAGGTACAGACAAGGGTAATCCAAAACTACGGTCTTGATAACGGGAAATCTCAAAACAAGGTAATGCTGATACGAGATGTGGAAACACTCGATCTGACAGAGGACTGGTGCAAATGCTGAAGGCTAAATACTAAGAGACTTACTTACTGATTGGTGAGAGCTGGAGACTAATGAGTGGAAGTAAAGCAAACACAAAGCCTGGTGTGATGCAGAACCGGAAACTACAAAATATAACAGGAAATGACATGCAGACAAAAACCCTGGATTGTAACAATAGGCTAATTTATCCGGATGCTACACTCACAGGTGTTTTTAAAAAAGTGAATAAGGATGAACTAGACCAGGGGCCCGTTTCAAGAAGGAGGTTTAACAAACTCTGAATTAAAACGAAACTGAGTTGATTTACTCTGAGTTTGCAAACCTGGAGTTTTCGGTTCCAGAACAGCTGAAAAGAGTTGGTTTAAGCAACTCTGAGTTGACTGACTCAGAGTTAAGCGCGTGCACCGCGACGATACAAAGCCCTGATCAATGGAGTGAAGATATTACGAGTCACCATGGCAACAGGACAACAAAAGACGTCTGGAAATGGATGATACGTCAAGCATATAACGACTACGAGTCTTTATTCCGTAGAAAAAGCAACACGGCTGCAGCGGCGAAAGAGAAAGAATTAGCTTGGAAGAAAATAGCTGCTCGAGTCAATGCGTAAGTTTACATTTTAATCATACAGTGTTCAGCGTAACTAAATACTAAATAATTTTAGTATTGTTGTCATTTTTCACTCGTAAAGTAAGGACTTTTTCACTCATCTAAGGCGTTACTTCAGTAATTGCATGAAATACCGATGTTTATATGAATTAAAAGTGCAGTGTTATGTCTATGCATTTTTAAAATTCCTGTTGTGGTTGATGTGGGATTTGTAAAGTAATGATAATTCAATAATCCAATACGTTTTATGGAGAGCAATTATTACATCTAATTAGGTTTTTAAAAGTTACCCAAAACACGTAATAATAAACAGGTATAAGGGACCATCATATCATGGGTGTAGACTACCTGACTTTACAATATTTGACATATTAAATAACTAAATAGCATGCATAGTATAGCAGTGCAGCAGCATTTTCAACATGGCTATAATGTTTTCACACAGTTAAATAATTTGACTTCTACTCAGCCAACAGAAAGAAGGTAGAGGCTAGAACAACTGGTGGAGGACCTGCACTGACGCATGCAGAGGAGAAGGGCCTCACCCTGAACACTGGAAAGCAGGGGCTAAAGGAATTCCTGGAGGGAGTTCATCAGAACCAGTCACTCCCCAGGATACAAGTGCATGTGTAAAATGTAAGAGGCCTTCCTATATATTTGATTTTTTACATAGCCTACTTTTGATACTGTATATCCATTTCTTAGAGTCTGGGTTGGGTTCTTTGTTGGTCTTAATAGATTCTGATGGTAATATATGAATCCTCCTGTCACAACAGAAACCCAGAATGTTGTGAGCATCATACTAAATAAAGCTTAAATTATGATAAGCAGTATTATAAAGTGTAATATTAATACAGTTTATACACAGCACATGATTTCTGATTTTTGTGTTGCGTAGCCTAAATGATGTAACTTGATCTCCAAGTATAGTGACTTTATTATCTCCCCTCTGCCCCAGAGTGTGAAAGAACAGCAGGAGGAGGTCAGTCACATTCTGCTGCACAGATGCACACAGTTCAGTGATGTTCAGTAAATGTCCGGAAAAATTGAGTTCAATTCTGTAAGAGTAATGATGAACTATGTCATGTAACTCTAAATCTTCTGTATTTTAAGTTACCGGTTATTGAGTTGTATAAACTAAATCTCAAGGAAATGTTATACTTGTACCACAAGATTGAAAAGACAGATCTAGAAATTGAAATTCCCAAACACAAGCTGGAGATGAGTGTATAGTTAAAGGTGAATTGTATGAATTATTGGAAGAAGAATCATAAAATCTAACAATTGCCTTTGTATTTGTAGGAAATGGAAAAAAAACAAATAAATTATGATTTACATCTATTCAGTTTCTTTTATTGGTGGTGATGGTTGATTAAGACATTAAAGCAAATCACATCTGACTGTCCATCCACTCTGCAGATTACTGTAATGGAAGGAGTCTTCCTCAGGGTCTTGTATTTGTAGGGCAGGGTGTTGCTCCGCTCTAATAATTGCAATAATGTGGAGAACAACACATGTCCCAATAATGTCACAGGCCTCTCAGGTGTTTCCCTGAGGGGACGTAGGCACTGAAGACGTGCTTTCAACAGGCCTATGGTCATTTCCCCCTGGGCTCTTATTCTGCAGGGCCACATTAAAGCGCTGCTGGGGGCCTGCTTCAGGTTCTGGGTCAGGGGTCAGTAGTGTGGGCTGGCATTAACCCCTATCTCCAGCAGAAAGCCGTCAATCTCTCCTAGAAGAAAGTTCACATTACTTTAGTGCTGCATAGAAGTGTTCCTGTGAGTGTGAGTGCATGCATTGAAATAAGTGTATAGGACATACATGTACTTACCACAGTGCAGCCTGTTACTTAGGGTTGACTCACTATATATTCATGAATTCACGTTTATGATATGTGCAGCATCACATATGATCTTGGTGATGTAAACAATGTAATGTCAGTTACTTCTGTAACATTGTATGTAGAACTTTTGTATGTAGAACTTTTCTACATACAGTGGCTTCACTAATGTGCTCAGCATCTCCAATGTTATAAAGAAAACTACCGTTTGCAAAAAAAAAAACGTAACGCAACACAAAGAATCTGTTCGTATGTAAAAGCACGGCCACGATGGGTGATGTGTTTGACGTATGGGTGAATAAGTTTGTATGTATGGAGTCTCGATAAAAACGGTACCGCTAAAATAAATATGCACGGCGATATGACAGAAAATTAACTCGTGGCGTTAAAATCCTCTCGCGGCGTAAATTCAATGCCGTGTGAATTAATGCAGCGTCCGCATCTACAGGGTCCTCTAGAAACGGACATTTTGGTCTCTGCGCGAAGGAAACAGGTGAAATCTATGAATGAATTGAAAGATTAAACGAGGTATTTAAACACTGTTCACTTTAAAAAGGGGCGGAGACCGAAGGAAACTCTGGGTTTCCCGAATAAAACCTGCTCGCGACCAGGTTTGGTTCACAGAGTAAGTTTCCATAGTAACTGACTCTGAGTTTCGATTACCCCGCTTCTTGAAACGGGCTTAAACTTACCCCGCTTTACGGGTTTAAGTATCTTTCTGAAACTTTCTTTTCTGAAACCGAAAACTCTGCGTTTTCCTCATTTCGGGGTTAACAAACTCAGTTTCCACAAAACCACCTTCTTGAAACGGGCCCCAGGGGTCGGCAAACCGAAACACCCACGTTTCACCCACAATTTCTACGAAAAAAAACACGGGGAGCTGCGGGAGGTGGAAATGTTATATTATTTAGGAACATTCAACATTTGGTTTTTAATCCAAATAAGACACAAAAGACAGGACTCAGAGGTTCAACATATTTTATTGACAGAAGATCGAAGCAATTAACAGCATACTTATTCAGTCCTTGTTCTCTTTGCGCTACTGCCGTAAATGGAATACGATCAACGATCAAACGTAAGTGTCACATTACGCCATGTACAACTGTAAAGACTGTTCAGATTGTGTACAGACGACAAAACACTGTCATGGCATCGACAAGGACAGCTAACTCGCTTTTCCCTGCTTCAAACAGCTGCTTTAACTAAGAGCAACCAGTGTAGCATCACCGGTCAATCTGGAAACGCATTTATCGACAGCGGCCAGGACACTTTAGGTTCTGACTGAAGAGCGACTGAATAGAGTTGTTGTCTTCCCCGCTGACAGGCACATTCATTTTATAATGCACTTATCTTGGCTGGCAGTTCAGTTGAAAAACACATTGAATCTTTACCAAACTGTCCTTGAATACCATCTATGAACTGCATTACAGATTATTACAGAAGAAGCGCAAATTATCGCCAGTCTAAATTGTGCAATTAATACTGTCTTTACAATAAAGTTAACAAATAAAAAATAATAATAATAATTTAAACTAAAAAGGAAATGTACTTCATATTTTAAACGTTGAAGTGCTACAAATAAATTAGACCAGAAAGCTACGATAAATAAATGTGTTTTAAAACCAGATGGCATTCAGCCTAATACATGCTGCTTGTTGAACTGCTGGACAGAACAAAAAAATTAAGTCCATATTATTCTTGCAGAGTAAACCCCAGAGTAAACCTTGTTGCCCGCAGCTTAATCGACCCCACTTCACTCACTACAAATAATGGCCTGTAGTCAGATGTGGATTAAATAGTGCAGATTTTATTACAGTTTTTCAAAAGACAGCGCTGTCTCCCTAATCACACATCCTTCATACATCGTATAGTACCCGGCACCATTGCTCCCTGTACTAAAGGGTTCGCAAAGCCCTCAGTGGTACACCGCACACATCGTCATGCTAAGGGTTAAGCCACCGCAATACAATTCACGCGTGATTAAACAAACACTCCGATCGGCCTTTCAGCACGATCAACAGGCCAGGCTACGGACACCCACCGAGGACGGCTAGGGAAATGGCAAACAAACTAAATGACATAAAAAAACAAATAATATTAATGGAAAGAAAAAAAATGTGGTTAGTCCACCCTTACAGAATATGCTCCCGCAATCATATGACAACAGGCCGTGCAAGGCCGAGTGGACTAACCAAAGAAAAAGAACCTTTAAATAAACCCAAACGGACAGCAGGAAGCAACGATATGCCGCACCAGCAATCCCTGCAACACACAATAACCAAAAATCAACGTTTAATTCAAACCTTTAATAAATTTCCCAATTTTAATATTTTACTTTAAAATACCTCTAGTTACAACTACCTGCCCTGTCAATATTGTATACACGATCGTTGCGCGTCTCCCTCTGAACGCCACCCCACTGACTGCGTGGCCGCCCCGCAAGCTCCAGCGACACTGCAACATAAAACAACAAGACTTAAATTTGCTAAAACCATAACACTGCAAGTGCTCAAACCCATAAATCCCTCACCCCGTGCAGCTCCCACTCACGCTCAGATTGAAACCAGCGTCATTTCCTTCAAGAACCACCAGTACGGGGAAAACCTGCAAACTTTTATTTCCTCCCTTCCCAATCAGGGAGTCACTTACGTCACTCACCAGATGACGCCGGCTATAATACAGTATGTAGAACAAACTACTTGCTGCATTAATGAGTCATAGACATGCAGCCGATAATGCTGTCCGATGCTGCCCAATCTCCCATGGAGCTTTGTCCCAGAGTTAAGTATTTCTCAACACATTCCGTTTTTTCTCTAAACACAAAAACAGATTTAAATTCAATTCTGTGTTTTTGAAAAACAAACAAAAAAACCCAAAAACGTTTTGCTCGGTTTATTGGTTTGTAAGGCGGTGCTTTTGATTAAAATCTGTTTGCCCCCCATAACGAAAAAAGCCGGTGAAGGTAGATAGATGGAGAGATGGGAAATCAATGTGTTGAAACGTACACAGGCCAAATAAGTCATCCCAGCCACTGATTAAATTGCAATGACACGCGCAGTCAAAACAAATTCTTCTAGTGCATCTAGTGCACCACTCCCCTGTTTCTCTCGTAGCCTGCATTTGAACATGGATACATTTGTGTATTGGTCACTCTGTCTGAACACATGACTCCAAAACACGTCACATCATCCAGTGTCTTGTTTGTTAACCCCGAAATAAGGAAAACGCAGAGTTTTCGGTTTCAGAAAGCGAGGTTACTTAAACCCATAAAGCGGGGTAAGTTTAAACCCGTTTCAAGAAGCAAGGTAATCGAAACTCGGAGTCAGTTACTATGGCAACTTACTCTGTGAACCTAACCTGATCCGGAGTAGGTTTTATTCGGGAAACCCAGAGTTTCCTTCGGTCTCCGCCCCTTTTAAAGTAAACAGTGTTTAAATACCTCGTTTAATCTTTCAGTACATTCATAGATTTCACCTGTTTCCTTCGCGCAGAGACCAAAATCCTCTAGAAACGGGCACTTCCCTACACGATCCTGTAGATGAGGACGATGTATTAATTCACACAGCATTGAATTTACGAGAGGATTTTGACGCCATGAGTTAATTTTCTGTCATATCGCCGTGCATATTTATTTTAGCGGTACCGTTTTTTCCGAGACTCCATGACATATGTCAATAATGTTATCCACCCATTCTGTACATCAAACACATCACCTGCAAACGGTAGTTTTCTTTATAACATTGGCGATGCTGAGCACATTAGTGAAGCCACTGTATGTAGAAAAGTTCGACCTCAAGCGCTTTCCTTGACACAAACTCCTTAAAGCCATTAAAGAGGAGTTTCAGGATTGCAGGTATGTGGTATTTAATGCGTTTCAGTGAGGCTAATCTGAAAAATTATGATGAGTTCATAACATCTTGCTGTGATCTGAAATAAACTAATAAATGTGCAGGTGCACTGACTACTCTTTCTAATGGTCACTGACATATCATTGTTTACACCACCAAGATCAAATGTAATGCTGCACATATCATAAACGTGAACTCATGAATATATTGTGAGTCAACCCTGAATAACAAGCTGCACTGTGGTAAGTACATGTATGCACTTCTATGCAGCACTAAAGTAATGTGAACTTTCTTCTAGAAGAGATTGACGACTTTCTGATGGAGATAGGGGTCACCCATGCCAGCCCACACTACTGACCTCTCACCCAGAACCTGAAGCAGGCCCACAAATACAAGACCCTGAGGAAGACTCCTTCCATCATGGTAATCTGCAGAGTGGATGGACAGTCAGAGATGTGATTTGCTTTAATGTCTTAATCAACCATCACCACCACCACCAATAAGAGACTGAATAGATGTAAATCATAATTTATTTGTGTTTTTTTCATTTCCTACAAATACAAAGGCAATTGTTAGATTTTATGATTCTTCCAATAATTCATACAATTTACCTTTAACTATACACTCATCTCCAGCTTGTGTTTGTGAATTTCAATTTCTAGATCTGTCTTTTCAATCTTGTGGTACATGTATAACGTTTCCTCAAGATTTAGTTTATACAACTCAATAACCGGTAACTTAAAATACAGAAGATTTAGAGTTACATAACATAGTTCCTCATTACTCTTACAGAATTGAACTCTGGCGTTTACTGAACATCACTGAACTGTGTGCATCTGTGCAGCAGAATGTGACGGACCCTCCTCCTGCTGTTCTTTCACACTCTGGGGCAGAGGGGAGATAATAATGTCACTATACTTGAAGATCAAGTTACATCCTTTAGGCTACGCAACACAAACATCAGAAATCATGTAATGTGTATAAACTGTATTAATATTACACTTTATAGTACTGCTTATCATAATTTAAGCTTTATTTAATAGTATACTTACAACATTACCATCAGAATCTGTTAAGACCAACAAAGAACCCAACCCAGAGTCTAAAAAATGGATATATCAAAAGTAGCCTATGTAAAAAATTAAATATATAGGTAGGCCTCTTACATTTTACACATGCACTTGTATCCTGGGGAGAAACTGGTTCTGGTGAACTCCCTCCAGGAAATCCTTCAGCCTCTGCTTTCCAGTGTTCATGCCGAGGGTCATCTCCTCTGCATGCGTCAGTGGTGGTGGTGCAGGTCCTCCACCAGTTGTTCTAGTCTCTGCCTACTTTCTGTTGGCTGAGTAGAAGTCAAATGTTTAACTGTGTGAAAACATTACAGCCATGTTGAAAATGCTGCTGCACTGCTATACTCATGCTATTTAGTTATTTAATATGTCAAATGTTGTAAAGTCAGGTAGTCTAAACCCATGATATGATAGTGCCTTATACCTGTTTGAATTATGTTTTTACATTCCATTTTTAGCCACGTTCTTTTATGCCTGCAGGATTGCGCCTACATAAATTAAATTGTTATATTATTACGTGTTTTGGGTAACTTTTAAAAACCTAATTTGTTGTGAGTCTCCTCCCAACCTCAGAGGGCGGCACTGAGCAGCTGTTTCCGTCCGGGAACATCATTAACTGGGGGACTATTTAAGTGGAGGATGGAGACTCCTCCAGTTGTCAGTGTGCTATGGTGGACTCTCTGTTTGCATCTGGCTTCCTGTATGACGGTTGTTTTTTTTTTTTTTAGTTTGGATTGTGAACAGCCCTGTTACTCCTAATTTGGCTACGTTTATAGAGCGATGTAGAGCCTGACTCTGTAGTTTGTGAAAGCCTTGTTACTCTTGGTTATATTTTGCCTACTCAGTGCAGTGACCTATTGTGTCCTGATTTTGTTTGGTAGTTACTTCTGTTTAGTATTATTCCTCTGTTTAGTTAGTTTAGTCCTGCTTCGCAGTGCTCCTCAGTTTAGTTGATGAACCTTTTTCCTACTCTGTAGTGACCCTTTGTTTTGTGTAGTAATAATAAATATCGTTTTGTATCTGGCATCCTCGCCTGTTACTGCTTGTGGGTTCCATCCTGTCTGGTCTTGGGTGTTTGTAACAGTACACACTGACCAAACATGGACCCAGCAGCAGGAGAGGAGGCCTGGCAGGTTCCGAGCCTTAGCAGTGCTCGTTTGTTACTAGACAGCCCACGCACTACAGCCCGTGCTGAGGCCTTGCGTACTCTGCGGGAGATCGGCAGTGAATCAGCATCTTTAGAGGCGATTCCGTCTTCCCAGGTTAGACTAGCCCCTCCCGACAAGTTTTACGGGGATGCCTCTCGTTGCCAGAGTTTCCTGACCGCGTTGCGGCTAAAATTTAGAGTGGAAGCGGGGCTGTTCCGATCCGAAGGGGAGAAGGTGGCGTACTGCATCTCCCTGCTAGGAGGAAAAGCGCTAGAGTGGGGTGTGGCGGAATGCGAGATCAACTCAGCCTGTGTCGCCACTTTCGAGGGATTCGCAGAGGAACTCACTTCCCTGTTTAAGCCCGTCGCGCATCGCCGGCTAGCGGCGGCCAAACTGTTCCACCTGTTTTAAGGACGTTCCTCATTAATGGATTATGTGGTACAGTTCCGCACGCTAGCGGCCGGGATGGATTGGAGACAAGAGACCTTGTGTGATCGTTTTTATGACGGTCTCGCGGACGAGATCAAAAATGAGTTGGCGGGACACGTCTGCAGAGCCCAATCTGCAGCCGATGCGGGGGAATTCCCTACGTCACGTCTACGTCATCCGTCTCCGCCCACCCGCCAGGTGCCAGTGTTTTTTCCCCAGGTCGTTCTCATGACAGAAAGGGAGGAACCAATGGAGATCGGACGAGGTCATCTATCGACAGAGGAGAGACAGCGTTGTTTCAACTCCGGACTGTGTTTGTACTGTGGGGGTCCGGGTCATCGCGCTAACCAGTGCGCGTTAAACGGCAACGCTCGTCAGCCGGTGGAGAGGGTTAGAGCTTCACCGTGAATTTAATCTCCCTCTCCAAACCATTGTTTCCAGCCACTCTGTCAGGACCTCTGTCGGCGCGAGAGCTTCCCGTGTTTGTGGATTCTGGAGCTGAGGGAAGCTTCATAGACAGGCAATTTGCTCAGGAGCTGGGGCTCAGGCTGATTCCAGTACAAGACCCCGTGGTGGTCCGAGCGCTGGACAAACAGGTCATTAACCGCATCACCCATCGCACGGCGCCGGTGAGTTTGACTGTGTCGGGAAATCACAAGGAGGAACTTTCTCTCCATGTTTATGTTTGTAAGGAGGTACCTGTACTGCTGGGCATGCCGTGGTTACGGACACACAACCCACACATCGACTGGGCGGCGGGGAGAATTGTGGGTTGGAGTTCGTTCTGTTTGGCAAATTGTTTGCGGGCGGCGGGGCAGATTATTAAGAAGCCTGAGGTTGAAACTAATGCAGAGATCGATTTGACCCGGGTTCCTGCATGTTACCATGACGTGGGGGCCGTCTTTGATAAGGCTCGCGCTACTTCGCTTCCGCCTCATCGACCGTATGACTGCGATCGACCTCCTGCCGGGTTCCACACCGCCGAGGGGGAGAATCTTCTCACTGACTAAACCGGAGCGGGAGGCTATGGACCAGTACATCGCGAAGGCGCTTCGCACGGGGCTTATCCGTACGTCGTCATCACCCGCGGGAGCGGGGTTCTTTTTTGTAGGGAAGAAGGATGGCGGTCTCCGTCCCTGCATAGACTATCGGGGCCTTAATAAGATTACTGTACGTAATCGCTATCCACTTCCCCTCATTGCGTCCGCTTTTGAGCTTTTAGAAGGTGCTACTATTTTTACTAAGTTGGACTTACGTAACGCCTATCATCTTGTCCGCATAAGGGAGGGAGACGAGTGGAAGACGGCATTTAATTATCCCACAGGGCATTACGAGTATTTGGTCATGCCTTTTGGTTTGACAAACGCACCTGCGGTTTTCCAAGCTCTTGTAAATGATGTCCTGCGGGACATGGTCAACAGGTTTGTCTTCGTCTATTTAGATGATATTCTCATTTTTTCCAAAGACCCGCGACAACATGAGGTGCACGTGAGAGCGGTTCTGATGAGACTCTTGGAGAACCAACTATTCGTGAAGGCTGAGAAATGTGAATTTCACACAGCCAAGACTTCGTTCTTAGGGTTTTGTTTGGAACCAGGGAAGCTGGCGATGGATCCGGGAAAAGTGGCGGCTGTGACAGATTGGCCGGAGCCGAGGGATCGTAAGCAGCTGCAGCGGTTTCTGGGGTTTGCCAATTTTTACAGGCGTTTCATAAGGAACTTCTGGCGGCTGGCATGTCCTCCGGGGGGGTCCCTGGCGCTGGTCTTGCAGCGTTACTGGTGGCCCTCAGTTAGACTGGACGTTCAACGTTATGTGGCAGCGTGCGGCGTGTGTGCGAGGAACAAGACGCCACATCGCGCACCCGCAGGGCTGTACCGGCCGTGGTCACACATCTCCATTGACTTTGTGTCAGGTTTGCTGCCGTCTGAGGGTAAGAATGTCATACTTACCATTGTGGATCGCTTCTCCAAGCTCATCCACCTCGTTCCTCTGACCAAATTGCCCACGGCTAAGGAGACGGCGGAGCTTCTAATTGTCCATGTGTTTCATGTGCATGGCATTCCGGAGGACATTTTGTCTGATCGCGGTCCGCAGTTTGTCGCAGCAGTTTGGCGGGATTTTTGTGCAGCGCTGGGTGTCTCCGCCAGCTTGTCTTCTGGTTTCCATCCTCAAACCAACGGACAGACGGAGTGCAAAAATCAGGACGTGGAGACTATGTATGTCGTCCATCAGGCCGGCGTCTTGGGTCCGGCAGCTTCCTTGGGTCAAATACGCTCATAATACTCTTCCTTCCCAGGTGCTGGGATGTTCCGCTTTTGAGGCTGGCTATGGCTATCACCCCCCGTTGTTTCCCTCTCAGCAGGGGCTGGACGGGTCGGTGGGAGCCTTCATCCGGCGGTGCAAGGCGGTTTGGACCAGGACCCGTGACTTCCTTCTCCGCGGCTAGACAAGAGCGGCCATATGGGCTAACCGCCGTCGGTCTCCAGCTCCGGAGTATCGAGTCGGGGACAAGGTCTGGCTTTCCACCTCGAACCTGCAGCTGAAGGGTGCTAAGCGGAAATTGGCACCCAGGTTCATTGGACCGTTTGAGGTGACCAGGGTGGTCAACCCTGCGGCGATGAGACTGGCCCTCTCTCCCTCCCTGCGCGTTCATCCTGTCTTTCATGTGTCCTGTTTGAAGCCGGTGGTGGACTGTGATCTGGCGCCCGCCTCCGACCGCCCTCCGCCCGCCCGGGTGATCGACGGGGGTCTGGCTTATACGGTGCAGGAGTTGTTGCACTCCAGATGGCGGGCCAAGGGGCTCCAGTACCTGGTGGAGTGGGAGGGCTATGGCCCCGAACACCGGCAGTGGGTGGCGCAGAGGTTCATCTTGGACAAGGGTCTCATCAGGGACTTTCATCGGAACCATCCTGCGGAACCCTCCTAGGTCGCCGGGGGACGACCGTTGGGGGAGGGGCTCTGTTGTGAGTCTCCTCCCAACCTCAGAGGGCGGCACTGAGCAGCTGTTTCCTTCTGGGAACATCATTAACTGGGGGACTATTTGTGGAGGATGGAGACTCCTCCAGTTGTCAGTGTGAAATGGTGGACTCTCTGTTTGCATCTGGCTTCCTGTATGATGGTTGGTTTTTTGTTGAGTTTGGATTGTGAACAGCCCTGCTACTCCTAATTTGGCTACGTTTGTAGAGAGGAGCCTTACTCTGTCGTTTGTGAAAGTCTTGTTACTCCTGGTGATATTATTGCCTACTCAGTACAGCGACCTATTGTGTCCTGATTTTGTTTTGTAGCTACTTTTTGTTTAGTGTTATTCCTCTGTTTAGTTAGTTTGGTCCTGCTTCGCAGTGCTCCTCAGTTTAGTTTATGAACCTTTTTCCTACTCTGTAGTGACCCTTTGTTTTGTGTTGTAATATTAAATATCGTTTTGTATTCTGCCATCCTCGCCTGTTACTGCTTGTGGGTTCCGTCCTGTTTGGTCTTGGGGGGGTTCGTAACAGAATCAAATATTTTTGTCTTGTCTTATTTCATGTTATTTTCATAACCATAAACTGATAAAATAGTTATTGTTAATGTGAAATGCCTCATTACCTGTAAATTAGTACATTTGTACTGCTGCTGCAACATGGAAATTTTCCTATTGTGGGGACAAACAAAGGTCTATCGTATCTTATCGTATCTTATATTATCTTATCTTATTTTAATACCTGATACCAACAGAATTGGAGCCCCTCTTTTTTATTTCTTCTTGTTAGTTTTTTTTTTTTCTGTATTGAGGATAAATGTGGGCTGCATCCCATCACTCTCCCCGTTCTGTCATAACTCCGGTGGGAGAAGTGGGTGCTGTTTCACGTACCACAATATGTGTATATATATGTATATGTCCAATATATGTACATGTCCAATAGTGTTGTTCAGATTGTTAATATTTGTTATCCCGGTCATTACTACAGATAAGAATTCAGAGAATTCAGTTACAAGGACAGTTGTAGCAGGAGGACGATAAACAATACAAAACACAGCTGGCTTCTGAGTTTTAGAGTCTGGGTGAGGAAGGCTCAAAGTGAGGTTTTCAAGTGAGTTACATTATAACTATGTTTAGGTCTAGGAGTAATAAGTAAATGTGAGTTATAAATTGCTGCTACTCCTCCACCTCTACCTGTACTTCTAGGAACATGATAGTTTATGTGACTCATTGGAGTCGACTGTTTAAACTAACATAATCATCCTGCTACAGCCAGGTTTCAGTGAGACAGAACAGAACTACTGTACAGGTGATACTCGAAAGATTAGAATACTGTGCTAAGTGGCATTGTTGAGCAAACGCCTAGCGGCAGAACAAAAGTAGTACCATGAAAAAGCATGCCAGAATTCTCTAAACAAGCTTGTTGGGGACCAGTTACTTAGGCAACAAGCATATAACAAGATTGTGACACTGTTTAAACTTAACACTTTTAATATTTTACAATATTATATGATTGGTAACTATATAAATTTGACAGTGTAATTTTACCAAATTGGTAATTGGTGCATCATAAGTGATACATTTTTATAAGTGTATTACTTATTTGTGATGGAAAAACTGTGTTTATGCGTTGTTATGTTTCACTTACATGTTCCATGTGTATGTAATCCATCATGCATTCAATTTTATGTATCTGACTGGTTGTCTCCGCCTGGCACTCCATGGATCCGACTCCTATCTGACTCCCACAATCCAAGGTTGAGGAGCCGTCTCTCTCTTTTTGTCTCTTGACCTTTATTGCTCCTTCTCTCTGATAGCGAGACGCCAGTGGCACCAGGTGGAAGAATGAGAATGTAAATATGTCCATACACAGCAACATGGATGAGCTGTTAACATGCAATTTGATTGGACTAGAAAGAAACAGTCCATCGTGTCAGGGAAGAAACAAAAGGCAGGAGTAACTTAGGCATTTTGGGTTCTTTGCATTTTACCTTTGTGGTACAGTATATGTTTGATCTCCCTACCTGGTCTTTGGGTCGTTGATATTTGCAATTAGTGTTTTAATATGCTAATTATTTCCTTTTGTTATTGGAATAAATGACACAAAAGACAACTCTCTCATCAGCTTCTTCATTGGAAATTTTCAATTATCTAAATAAAACAAGTAGTCCAGGCGACTGGGTGTTGCTTCTGACAAAAAAAAAAAATAGTTGGCTCTCGATGGTCAACTGAGAATTAAAACATGTTTTCTTACCTCACATCATCACACATGATGATAAGAACACTTCAACAGAAACAGAAAGACAAAAATGACTGTAACTGGAGGCCCATTAGTACAGGGGTATTGGGTGTCAGGTTTACATGACATTGGTCAGACGGGACTGAGGCTGCAGTATATGAAGCGTAGCAATGAGTTTCACACATTTTCTGAACCAGGGGTAGAAAAAGGCATAAATCACTGGGTTCAGACCAGAGTTAAAGTATATCAGAAAAAAAAATAAAAGGTTAGTTGATGAGCTCATTTTGATGGCAGGTCCAGAGAAAGAGATGCCATAATATGGACAGTAACACATGAGGAACACAGCAACAACCACACCCAGGGTCCTGGCTGCTTTCAGCTCTGACCTCTGAACAGTCACAGTCATTGAACGCTGCAGTTTAATAGCTGCAATGTGGGAACGCATGGAACGAGCCTGAGACACAGCCACCACAAACACCCTCACATACAGGATGATGATGGCTGAGATGGGTATCAGAAACCATAAAACCAGGTCAACAGCTCCATTTACATTAATCAAACATTCACCATAACAGGAGTTAAACCTGCCTGGATCTTTAAGGTTATCGTATAACATCATGAAGGCATAAAAAACAGACACTACCCACGACAGGAGGATGCACAACTTAACTTTCATCTGAGTGACTTTGGTGGAGTAACGCAGAGGGTCACAGATGGCCACATAACGATCCACTGATATCAGAACCATGTTTGCTATGGAAGCCCCAACAGTAATGTACAATACAAAAACAAACACAGTGCACATCAGGTCACCTAGAAACCAGCAGGGCTCTGTTAAGAGGATCTGAAACGGCATCACAATGAGACCCACAAGGAAATCAGACACAGCCAGAGAGAGAAGGAGGAGGTTGGTGGGAGTGTGTAGTTGTCTGCAGGGACAAAACAGCATCACTGTGAACACTATTAAAACTAGAAGCATCATCAACAGCAATGTACTGTATTGAGAATATTTGAGCAAAAATTAACACAATGATGTCAAAAAAATATTTCAGTGAATTTTAACATATTATAATAATATTCTTAATGCTAAATCATAAATCTGTGCCTGAAGTGGGAGATGGAGACGATGACCAGCAGGTTGAGAAGCACTGTGAGCAGAGAGACGCAGGACATAAGGATGTAAATGGTCAGAGCCTCAGGGCGAGGACGCGTGAGCTTCTTACAGGAGGAGTTGAGGAGCTGTGGAAAACAGAGTTCAGCTTCCTCTAGTGTCTCCATCAGAGAAAGGGAGGAGGAGAAGCTGAACACACAGCTTCCTGAGCAACAATGTGACAAACAGCTGACTTATCTTTTTCTTACTTTCTCCTCCTCCTCATGTGAGTCTGGAGGTGGAACAGTCTCATCTCCACCCTAATTCTTTGAGTCACCATCTCCTTATTTTTTCCCTTTGTGTCAAACATGGCCACATGTCTAAGTGTCCTTGATCAAGGTGCTGATTTACTATATTAACGTATGATGAGTCAGACACACACGTTTTAGTATATGAACTTATAATTGTTGCATTGGCACATGGTAGCATTAACAGCAGAGACACTCTGAGACTGTGGTGGACTTACAGTCAATGATGGACCACGAGCCTCCTTCATGGACCTGTGACAGCCACGTGTTTAGCCAAGGCACACTGACCAGTTACTGAGTGACTGTTTTATGTAATACATTTTTGCTCTGTTGCACTGTGTGTATTTAGTATTTTTACAGTTCACTGTTTAGTTTGTTGAGGGCAATTGTGATCGTTCTTATTCACTTGTACACACTGTGGGACTGAGAGCAATGCTATTTAGAGTTCCTGTATGTACCTAACATGTACATGTAGAACATTGCCCTCAATGCATCGGGAGGTGTGTTTGTTGTTTGAGCTCAGAGCGAGGTTCGACCAGGGGTGTGTTCCCGAAAGCAGGGTTGATTAATCTTCCGCTAAACCCTGAACTCTGGGTTGATGAACCCAGAACCTGCTAACCCTGAGTATGTCAGTTCCAAAATACCTGATAAGAGTTGGGTTCATCTGCCTCCTGTTGGTAACCCAGAGTTAACGCATGTGCTCGATGTATATATAAAGACCTTGCCAATGGAATTCACAAGTCACCATGGAAAGCCAAAGCGACACGAAAAGGGCAGCATATTTTTACAGAGGCGGAGTTGAAGATTTTAATGCTGGCCTATGAGGAATTCAAGCCGATTATTATTAGAAAAAGTATTACAGCTACATCAGCGAAGGAAAGAGAGTTGGCTTGGCAAAAAAAAAACTGACAACAACATTTAATTACAGTTATGTTGCCCTCTCCTCTGTCACAGCCTGGACTCACTTCCTGTTTTATTTTCTTGTACTTCCGTTTTTGTCTTGTCACTTTTAGTTTAGCTCTACTTTGCAGTCACATGACCTCACCAGCTGTTTTCCATCAATCATTACTCATTAGTATTTAAGCACCATGTCTACATTTACCCATTGCCAGATTGCCTGTGTTTTCCTAGCCAGCATTCCAGCGTCCGTTTGTTCTGACCTCATGTTTTACCCAGTCTTGCGACCTCACCTTGTCTTTGCCTTACCTCTGATAGAACCGTGTATTTTGACCATTGCTTGTTGCTGACTACGTTTTTTGCCTGCACCCTGTGGGAACCGTTTTTTGCCTGTGCTGTGTATGACCCTTGCCTGTTTGACCACTAGCTATTAAACCTTTTATTGTACTCAAGTCCTCGCTGTGCATTTGGGTCCTACTGTACTTTTCAGAGATCGTGACATCCTCTTTTATTGCAGTGGGACATTGTCTTTACTATCAGTTTCACAAGATTAGAATAATGTTGGATAACAGTAATATTCTTGTTTAATAATGTGTAATCCTTTTGGAGCAAGAAGAACTCTGTCCCAATGTCATGGACTCAGTCATGTCATCACAGTTTTATGCCATTTCCGGTTTTAGTTTGTTATCACTTCCTGTCTCAGTACTGGCTAAAAACATCCAGCTTCATTTCCAGTTCTAATTAACTCACCTGTGTTCTATTTGGCATCATTACATCTGGTATGTAAGCGCCACCTCTCACCACGTTACCTTGCCAGATTGTCTGCGTTCTTCATGACCAGCACTCCAGCATTGCTGTGTACCCATTCCTCGTGTATGACCCAGTTTGGTAATCTCGTCTTGTCTCTTGCCCAGTCTCTGATATTCCAGTACCAGAAAATCCAGTGATTTTGACCATTGCCTGCCTTTTGACCATCCTTTTGCCTATGCCTTGCCGGACCTTGTTTTGCCTACCTTGTGTATGACCATTGCCTGCCTGACCACAAATCTATTAAATACCGTTCTTAAACCAGCCACACTGTGCATTTCGGTCCTTCCTCCATCGTGTGTTTGTGACACCCAAGTTAAAATAAAACACAAAAACATCCAACAAAAAGGTAAGATTTGATTACACAATTACAGGATCTATGTATTAAACATGTTTTAATGTATTCTTTCTTTAATGTAGCTATTAGAAAGAAGGGTTGTGTTATTGGACCCTCCAGAAAGCACACAGTTTGTGACATGTCTAAGTGATTTGTTGCCAAGTACCTTTTAAGTTATTTGATTTATTGCCACATAAAGTATACTTGCATATTTCCACTGTTGGATGAAGATGAAGAGACCACTTCTGCTGTGACAGAATTGGACAGTGCTGCTAGATCCATACAGGTCATGTGTAACATAACATAACACAACACAACACAACACAACACAACACAACACATGACCCCTTTTGACATTATAGTAACAAGTTGTCATTGTCCTTTCACAGAACATTCCTGGGGATTTAAATGCAGGGTTCATCTACCTCCTCACAAAGTAAGAGTTTGTCTGCAGTTATATTTGCATACAGTTTAATATATGATTTTATAAAATAAGAAATATTCCCTTTTTAATGCCTTGCTAGTTGCTAGCAAAGGAGCTGTATAAGATCCATCTTCGGCAACAAATCAAAAAGAGTGACTTGGAGATGGACCTTATACAGCTCAAAACAGAGAAGAGACTGGCCATATATATATATATATATATATATATATATATATATATATATATATATATATATATATATATATATATATATATATATATATATATATATATATATATATACACACATAAGAAATACATCTTATACATATATAAGACATACCAAACCAAAACACATCTAAGTGATCAAGTATACTTGGTTTCTACTTTGAAGTATAAAAAGAGGTTAAGTGTTTTTCGTCTAGATTTGTAATTACTGTATACTTAAGTATACTTGACTTAAACTGACAATTATACAGAAACAATTAGGTTTAGGTGAAGGAGTTATGAGTTAAGTGAATGTACAAGGTAGAAATACTATAATGGCAAATGCATAGTGTGTTAAGGTACATGTGCAGTGTGCAGATATTTAATGAGCACATTTCAATTTACTTCTTGAACCGCGGCCTTATCGTGGTGGAGGAGTTTGTTTGCCCAAATGACCCCGGAAGGTATGTTGTTGGGGGCTAAATACCCCTGGTAGGGTCTCCCAAGGCAAACAGGTCCTGGGTGACGGGCCAGACTAAGAGAGGTTCACAAACCCCTATCAAAGGAAGACGAGCAAGGACCGAGACGTCGCCCAGTATGGCGCAGCCGGGGCCCCACCCTGGAGCCAGGCCCAGAGTTGGGGCTCGTATGCGAGCATCTGGTGGCCAGGCCACCCAAGGGGAGCCCAAAGGAGCAACGTGGGACCGTCCTCAGGTGGACCCACCATCCACAGGAGGAACTGTAGGGGGCCGGTTTAGAGTGGATTGGGCAGCAGTCGAAGGTGGGCATAGGCGACCCAAACCCTGGATAACCAATCTAACCAATCTGGCTACTGGGACATGGAATGTTACATCACTGGGGAGAAGGTAGCCTGAGCTTGTGCAGGAGGTTGAGGGGTACCGGCTAGAAATAGTCGGGCTCACCTCCACACACAGCCTGGGCTCGGCAACCCAACTCCTCAAGAGAGGCTGAACCCTCTTCTACTCTGGAGTTGCCTGCAGCGAGAGGCAGCGGGCTGGTGTGGGCTTGCTCATAGCTTCCCGCCATGTGTTGGAGTTTTCCCCTGTGGACGAGAGGGTCGCTTCCCTGCGCCTTTTAGTGGGGAATAGGTCACTCCCTGTCGTTTGTGCTTACAGGCCAAATGGTAGTGTGGAGTACCCGGCCTTATTGAGGTCTCTGGAGGGAGTGTTGGAAAGCACTCCAACTGGGGACCCCATCGTTCCTTTGCTAGATTTTAATGCCCACGTGGCCCACGACAGTGATACCTGGAGAGGCGTAATTGGGAGGAACGGCCTACCTGATCTGAACCCAAATGGTGTTAAGTTATTGGACTTCTGTGGGTGTCCATCGGTGCACATGGCACCATGACACCAAAATTGTTTCTTCCTTATTCTATGCAGTTACTATAAGATTTTTGATTTATGTTCTGCAATTACTATCTTATGTTTTGTCTTACTGTATGTATTTGACATTTCACCTAGATTGTTCAATGGTTGTCTCTACCTGATAGACTCTCAACTCTAGCTCCCAAACACAAGGCCGGGGAGTTGTGTCTCTGTCTGTTGAGACTTGGTGCTCCTTTCTCACAGATAGTAGGACGTCAGCGATGCAGGTGTGAGAATGTAAACATCTTCATACACACTTTGACAGGGAAGACAGGGTGCTTGTAATTTGATTGGTCTACACAGACGTTCCACCGTTTTCGGACAGAAAGGTTAAAAGGCAGAAGCAACTTGAGCATCGTGGGCTCTTTGCATCAACCTTCGTGGTGTGTGCACTGATCTCCCCAGCTGGTTTTTGGTTTGTTGATGTTCACGATCAACATCCATGCTTTTTATTTACTTTCCCCATTATTTTTATTTTCCTTTATTTTTATCATAAATCACACAAAAGATAACTCTGTTGGGAACGTCTGGCTGAACGCTCTGTCAGACAGACCTTTAACGCACACCTGCGGGAGAGCTTTGACCAGATTCCGAGGGAGGTTGGAGACATAGAGTCCAAGTGGACCATGTTCTCCGCCTCCATTGTCAACACGGCCGTTTGGAGCTGTGGACGCAGGGTCTCCAGAGCCTGTCGTGATGGTAAACCCCGAACCCGGTGGTGGACGCCTGAGGTAAGGGATGCCATAAAGCTGAAGAAGGAGTCCTACCTGGTCTGGTTGACCTGTAGGACTCCTGAGGCAGCTGATGGGTACCGACAGGCCAAGCGTGCTGCAGCCCATGTCGTTGCGGCGGCAAAAACTCTGGTCTGGGAGGTGTTCGGGGAGGCCATGGAGGAGGACTACCACTCGGCCTCAAAGAGATTCTGGCAATTCGTCCGAATTCGTCCAGGAGGGGGAAGCAGTCCTTTACCAACTCTGTTTTCAGTGAAGGTGGGGAGCTGTTGACCTAAACTGGGCATGTTATTGGACAGTGGAAGGAGTACTTTGAGGATCTCCTCAACCCCTTTGACATGCCTTCTGCTGAGGAAGCAGAGGCAGGGGACTCAGGGGTAGACTTGCCCATTTCCCAGGCTGAGGTCACTGAGGTAGTTAGTAAGCTCCTCGGTGGCAGGGCAGCGGGGGTGGATGAGATCCGTCCTGAGTAAGTCATGTCTCTGGATGTTGTGGGGCTGTCTTGGGTGACACGCCTCTGCAACATCACGTGGACGAAGGGGACAGTTCCTCTGGACTAGACAACCGGGGTGGTTGTCCCTCTTCACAAAAAGGGGGACAGGAGAGTGTGTTCCAACTATAGGGGATTTATATTTCTCAGCCTCCCTGGGGAAGTCTATGCCAGGGTACTGGAGAGGAGAATTCGGCCGATTGTCAAACCTCGGATACAGGAGGAACAATGTGGTTTTCGACCTGGTCGTGGAATGCTGGACTAGCTTTATATTGTATTATTATTGTATATTTATATTGTGAGAGTTTGCCCAACCAGTCTACATGTGTTTTTTGAACCTGGATAAGGCATTCAACCGCGTCCCTTGTGACATCCTGTGGGGGGGTGCTCCAGGAGTATGGAGTCCAAAGCTCTTTTCTTAGGACTGTTCGGTCTCTGTACAACCAAAGCCAGAACTTAGTTCGCATTGCCAGCAAGTCAGACCTGTTCCTGATGCATGTTGGACTTCAGCAGGGCTGCCAAATCCTGTCACCGGTTCTGTTCATTATTTTTATGGACAGAATTTCTAGGCGCAGCCAGGGGCCGGAGAGGGTCTGGTTTGGGGACCATAGGATAACATCTCTGCTTTTTGCAGATGATGTTGAAATGGCTGGGATGAGAATTAGTTCCTACAAATCTGAGGCCATGTGTCACGGCGCTGTGTCACAGCTGGTGATATGATGTGACTGCAAAGTAAATCTGACACAAAAGTGACAAGACAAAACCGAAAGTATAAGAAAATAAAGCAGGAAGTGAGTCCAGACCGTGACACCATGGTTCTTGACCGAAAAAAGGTGGTTTTCTCTCTCCAGGTTGGAGGAGAGCTCCTGTCCCAAGTGGAGGAGTTCAATTACTGTATCTTGGGGTCTTGTTCACGAGTGAGGGAAGGAATTAGCGTGAGATTAACAGACGGATCGGTGCGGCGGCTGCAGTAATGTGGTCGGTGTATCGATGAAGCAGGAGCTGAGCCAAAAGGCAAAGCTCTCAATTTACCGGTCACTTTATGTTCCTATCCTCACCTATGGTCATGAGCTTTGGGTCATGACCAAAAGGGCAAGGTCACGGATACAAGCGGCCGAAATGAGCTTCCTCTGTAGGGTGGCACTCCCTTAGAGATATGGTGAGGAGCTCTGTCACTCGGGAGGAGCTCCGAGTAGAGTCGCTGCTCCTCCACATCAAGAGGAGCCACTTGAGGTGGCTCGGGCATCTGGTTCGGATGCTCTCTGGAAGCCTCCCTGCCGAGGTGTTCCAGGCATTTCTCACCGGTAGGAGGCTCTGAGACCCAGGACATGCTGGAGAGACTACGTCTTTCGGCTGGCCTGGGAAGGCCTTGGGGTCCCACAGGAAGAGCTGGAGGAAGTGTCCGGGTAGAGGGACGTCTGTAATTCTCTGCTTAGACTGCTGCCCCCACGACCCGGCCACAGATAATTCCCACAGCTTCAGGAGGAAGCACTGAGACTCCAAACGATGGCAAGGCCCCTTCCAGGTCCTTCTGTCGACCTACACGGCTGTGAAGGTCACAGAGAGAGCCACTTGGATCCACTCCAGCCACTGCAGAAAGGTCCTGGATCGGACAGATGACCCTCCATTTACATCGCACAGAAAACCCACCAGAAGTGAGGAGACGTGAGAAGGAGGACCCTTGCTGTGCTGACACATGCACTGAAGCGAGGCTCCATTGACCGTTCAGCTAAAGGTGTGAGACCATACATCTACACACACACGCTCCTTAGAAAACACACATACGAGCAGCCTTAAGTTGCCAACGCTGGACGACGTGTAGACTCTTCACTTTATTCACTAATACAATTAGCTTTTGTCCTTCATCTATAGATGATAGAGGTTATAAGATAACACAAGCAGCAATATGCATCATCACTCTGGTTAAATCCCTGATTCTCCTATTCACTCTAGACCCAAATGTACTATTAAAGATCCAAAAGCATGAAAACTATCTTAAGATTATATGAAACAGAACCCCAGCCCGGAAACCTATGGCTAACATACATTAATTGTCTTTATTACATTACAATCGAATGGCTGTAGACATGTTGTTAGCAGAGAAAGGAGGCGTTTGTGTTGTATTCAAAGAGGCATGTTGTACTTACATCCTGAATAACACTGAATCTACTGGTACTGGGGCGAAGGCATTCCACGGAGTCTCAGCTAACTCTGGTATAGATTCTACCCCTTGGAATTGGCTAGACGAAATGTCTGGAAAATTGAAATCTGTTCTCACGTTCGCAGCTGTTTCCTTTATCATTGTGATGGCTGTGATTCTCTTGCTTGGTTGTGGCGTTATCCCACTGGTTAAAGGTCTCATCATGCGTGCGACCTTAACACTCTCCTATCAAATGACACAATGACTTTGATGATGATCTTAGTTTCTCTGACGATGATGACAAAAACAGCTCCAAACCTTTTATCCCTAAGTTACCTGCATAATGGGAAAAATTGGGAAAAATTGTGCCTTTGTGCTTTTTCTTATCCAACACAGTCGTCATGTGCTGGTTAGGTGCAATACTGAACATTTTTACAAAAAACAACTAATCTCTTGTGCCCTGTTGTTCATCAAGTTTAAACATCTGATGTTCCATTTGACTGACTAATAGATTATGATATATGTTTATCTTTTACACCCGGTCTCTGGCTCCATCCTATCTGACTCCCCACCAGACTGACTTCTCAGACACCGCGAGATAAGGTGACAAGAAAAACTCTATTGGTCAAGAGAGACATTCCATCAGAGCCAGAGAAAGGGGTTAAAAAGGCAGAGACAACTTGAGGATTGTGGGCTCTTTGCATCACACCTTTGTGTTGTATGCACTGATCTCCCCAGCTGGTTTTTGGTTTGCTTTCCCCATTATTTTTATTTTTCATTTTTATTTTCCTTTATTTTTATAATAAATCGCACAAAAGACAACTCTCTCATCCTCTGCCTCTTTATGGGAAATTTCCACCACAGCCTATTTTTTATACAACTTTTACTATACTATAATATGCATTGGTTTGGCATATCTTAGTATGTGCATAAAAGTGAACTTTGTGAAGTGAAGAATGTTTTTTTTCTTTTTAGTTTAAAACAACTATACAAATAGTGTACTTGTATGTACTACTTTTTGCCAAGGGACACATTGCCCATATTGGATTCAAATATAACTGTGTGCGATGTACGTGATCAAGTGTACAGAAACTTAAACAATTAGTTCACTGAGAAAAAAGTTAAAAATGTACTTCAGTTTTAAATATCTACTTGTGTACTAATAATACATATTACAATTACAGTTGATATAAGTTCTCAAAAGTATAAGACAATAAACTACAGCTGTACTAATTGCCTGTTTGTAGTCACTAATAGTTTAATTGTTCATATTACAGTTTTTCTCAAATGCTAACACACAAAAGCCAATCCCCTAAACCAAATGACCAGTCATCTAAACACATTTACTAAGTCTAGCCATCATTCTCCAATATCATAAACACATTTCATGAAGACACAATTCACGAAACACAATCCTCCATTCTCATAAATCTAAACACATTTGTCCTTGCTAAAACACAAGATGCAAAAAAACTCTGCTTATATTCTCAAATTAAAGCTCACATGATGGAAAATACTTGCCACAGTCAGCAATATTTGAACACAATGAACACACCTGGCGTCATTCATTACACACAACGACTCAAAATCAAAGACACCTGTTGCTCTGACTACATGTATAAAAGGAGGTTCAGTGTGCACAGTTTGCTGAAGATTCCAAACAATCAATGGATGCAGGCAGAGTCAGGGGAAGAGGAATTTGAGTCAGAGGAGGGAGAAGAGCTGGTCATGGAAGAAGAGGTGCAGACCAACGAGGAAGAGGAGTTGAAATCAGAAGAGGAAGAGGTGCAGGCCAATGAGGAAGAGGAGGTGGCCAACAAGGGAGAGGAGAAGGTCCAGTAGGTAGAGCAAGACAACCTTGCACCATCATTACTGACGAGATGCGAGCAACAGTCATTGACCATGTCATTGTCCATGGCATGACAATGGCTGAAGCAGGACTAAGAGTCCGTCCAAACGTGAGTAGATTCAGTGTGGCCACCATCAGAGTATTCAGACAACACAACAGATATTGTACCTTATTGCTTTCTTTCTCACAATACAGTTTTACAAGCCTGTGAAAGTAGTCTATCAGTTTTAAATCAGTTACTATATTGTAAAACATGTCAATTGACAACACATGTTTCTTTCTTTAGAGTTGAAAGAATGCCACATAGAGGTGGGAGGGTTGCCATATTCACAGTGGCACAAGAAACCCTCATTGAGGATATGGTTCGTGAGAACAACCTCATCAGACTCCAGGAGATCAGAGACAAGGTCATTGCCGATAATGTCACTTCGAGAGCACTGATGATGTCAGCTTGGCCAAAATAGACCAAGTTTTCCGAAGCCAAAATATGCAGATGAAGCAGGTCTATAGGGTTCCCTTTGAGTGCAACTCTGCGTGACCTACGTTACAAGTATGTGCAGGTAAGTATATCCATGTTCACAGTACAGTTAGTGGACATACTGTGTTGCTCAGTGGCCTACATTACTTGACATCACTGGACAATACTATGCTACCTGATTGACTGTTGTTCTGAACACCTGTGCACTTTAACATTTTTCACAGTTGGATGCGATGGTCAAACCTCATGAATACCACTTCCTGGATAAGGCTGGCTTCAACCTGCAGAAATGAAGGCAAAGAGGCCGTAACATCATTGGCCAAAGAGCCATGACTGAGGTTCCTGGCCAACAGGGAGGGTACTGTAATATTACTCTTTGAGCGGCCATGGGTTCAGAGGCTTATGTGGCATGCTGTCCTTGGATCCTACAACACCCAACGTCTCCTCACCTTCCTAGAGGAGCTAAAAAACATGCTCCTGGACCACCAACAACACCATCCTGGGCCCGTAAATCACCTTTATGTGATCATTTGAGATAATGTCTGCATCCACCACCAACAGTAACCACTTTTTAAATGTCTTACTGCCACCCTACTCCCTTTTCCTGAATCTTATGGAGGAGTTCTTCTCATCGTGGAGATGGAGGGTTTATGACAGACAACCATACACCCTGAATCGGGCGGGACACCATACAATAAAGGAGCAAAGGAGGACTGAACATTATTAAGATCTACACAAATTGTTCTATCTTCTAGATATGACCTAAACCACTGCAGAGCAGTTCCTTGGATGCCTACTGTACCAGTTGCTCTAGCTGGGAGACCAAGATGCTGTGATCCAGAGTATCCAAGGCAGCGGTTAGATCCAGCAGCACCAAAACCACATACAGTAGTCCCCATTATCCGTAGCTAGGAGGATGTAATGAAACACTCTCAGCAGAGAGGAGAGTAGGTGGTGATATCTGGGCCCTGACATTGTTCACTTTGTCAACAAAAGACAAAGTTTTTGCAAATCTCCACCAAAGGTTGGACACAATCAGACCTGGGTGCATTAAGAGCTGCACTTATCTACTGTACAACACACGTATTAAATCCCCAATAATAAGAGTTCTGTCATATGTCACATGTGACAGTGTTCATATGGATTCTTACCGATCGTTCGTTCGTTCATTTGTCATGTGACCGCTACTGTCACAGTTTAGACCCGCTTCCGCTTCTATTCTGAAGGACTTCCTGCCATAATAACACAACAGCTGTTTTCCCTGTCACTACCGGTCCTCATTACATACATCTGTCAATAATCAGTAATCTGCATCAGTATTTAGTCTCCACCTCACCCAATCTCCAGTTGCCAGATTTTTGCGTGCATTCCACCACTTTCCAGTGTCCTGTACTTTTTCTAGCATGGAGGAGGAACAAAAACTCCATGTCTGCCAGGTTCTGAAGAGGCTGCTGGAACACTGTCTCTTTGTGAAGGCAGAGAGGTGCGACTTCCATGTCGACACTGTGTCGTTTCTTGGTTTGATTGTGTCAAAACACACGTGTAACGTAAATATAGGTGTTTCGCAGGACAGCTGGGTGAAACAGCGGTCACACACTTGACTTAACAAGACAGAAGCAGGCAAGAGTTCAAAGTTTGGTCTGAATAATGGATCCAGCCAAGACCAGGGCGGTGAATGGCCGGTACCACAGTATAGGAGAGATGTTTAACGCTTCCTGGGCTTTGCCAATTTCTACCGCCGTTTTATTTGACGATTCAGTAGCATCCCGGCACCTCTTCACCAGCTAACATCTCTCAAGGTTCCGTTTCAGTGGTCAACCGAAGCGGAGTCGGCGTTCCAGCACCTCAAACGGAGCTTCACCACCGCACCTGTGCTTCGCATGCCGGACCCTGCAGGCTAATTTGTGGTAGAAGTGGACGCCTCAGACTCAGGGGTGGGTGCGGTGCTGTTGCAACGTGATCCAGCTGAAGGTAGGCTTCACCCGTGTGCTTTCATGTCCCGTAAGCTATCTTCAGCAGAGAGGAACTATGATATCCCCTGTTTCCATCGCTGGAAGGGGAGATCCACGTCCCATCGGCCCACGCTTTGCTGCGGGGATGCCGGCAGACGTGGTTGCGAGCCCAGAGGATGATGCTCCAAGCCCAAGCCTGAGACAAGAGGGCAGCGGATCACAGACAGTCCCCGGAGCCCACGTATGAGGTGGGCAACCAGGTCTGGCTATTGACCAAGGATCTGCGGCTCCAGGGGCCGTCGCATAAGTTGGCACCACGATTCATAGGTCCCTACACCAACGCAGGTGATTAACCCGGTTTCTGTGAGGCTCTCCTTACCCAGGTCCATGAGAGTACACCCTACATTCCATGTCAGTCGGCTCAAGCCCCATTGTTCCTGTCCTCTGGTCCTGCCAACTCAGCCTCCTTCGCCGCCCGAGTCATGGATGGACACCCGGTATACACCGTATGGGAACTCCTTGACTGCTAGCGCCGAGGGCGCGGGTTCCAGTATCTGGTGGACTGGGAAGGCTATGGGGCGGATGAGAGGTCCTGGGTCCCGTCTCGGGACATCCTGGACCGCTCGCTCGTCCGGGACTTCCACAGTGCGCATCCAGAGGCACCAGCCACGGACGAGTTCCGGTGGACAATCAACTTTTGGCAACGGAGGCGACGCCTAGACCCGGTCCCTCCTCCTGAACCGCCCTCCGCCCGCCCTAGTCGGTGAGCCTGGGGGTTTTCCTTGGGCGCCGTGGTAGATGCCCTGGGTGTGTGTGTGTGGGGGGGGGGGGTACTGTCACAGTTTAGTTTAGACCCGCTTCCGCTTTTATTCTGAAGGACTTCCTGCCATAATCACACCACAGCTGTTTTCCCTGTCACTACCGGCCCTCATTACACACACCTGTCAAAAATCAGTAATCTGCATCAGTCTTTAGTCGCCACTTCACACACTCTTCAGTTGCCAGATTGTTGCGTGCATTCCACCACTTTCCAGCGTCCTGTGTTTTTGTCTAGCCTTGTGAACCGGAGCCTTGTTTTTGATCATCGTGAACGACTTCTGCCTAATCCCTGTCTGCCTTGTCCACGGTACTGTTATATTGGCCCGCACGTTAACAAACTCTGTCTGTCCACGGTACCGAGCCTGCCTGCACAATTGTATTGTACACTGTTGCTGACCCGTGATGGACCTTACCTGACTCTGACCCTGCCTTTCTTGAATAAACCCCCTTCTTATCATCATCCAAGCCTTTTTAGTGCTGTGCATGTGGGTCCGTCACCTACGACGATCTGACAGCTACCAAGCTAAAGTACTGTTGTGCTGTTAAACAACAATGGCAGGGAAGATGCAGGACTTAAGTCATGTGGTGTGTTTTTGCTTTCCTAATGTAGGTTTCCACATAGTTTGAATTGATTGTGACATTTTGTGATTATAGTTATTTATTATAGTAGTGTGCGCTGAAACAAACCATGTTGTCTTCAGCATATAGTGTTTGAGAGCCGCAACGATTTTTACAACAACCACAGCACCGCCTGCTTTAAATTAACAAAATGAACAAATTACTCGAAATGATTCGTTCACTTTAGTGTTTGAGAATTAAAGATCTGAATCAGATACAAGAATTAAACTTCCCATCTCTACTGACGATATCACCTTGACCAGGTGTGTTCTTGACAAGCTGGAAAAGCCAGCTCGACACATGTGGTCTATAGGATCCAGATGGGCGGACAGAACCATGCAGTAAATGGGAGGAGGGGTGTAATTTGACCAGGGACGCATAAAAAATCTGTGATTTAGTCTTATTTGCAATTCTTATTGTAAACCTATTTGCTATCTGATGTAGGATGGAGGGTGAATTCCTGAGGCCTGGCTGAGAGACACAACTCCCAGACATACTGCTGGGTTCTACGCACAGCTGACACCATTCAGAATAAAATCAGAAACATTTACTTGACCTATATTACTGCCTCTGTGAATTTCTCTCTGCAAATTATCTCAGTCCAACAACTACACCACAAGGATATTCTCACAACAATACGAAACATGAATTCTGACAGTGATGTTAATTCAGCTTTGGGGACCCTATGTTTGTTGTAGATATTGTGTATTCATTACAGTGTCACAATGTAATGTCTGGTTGTCAGCCAACCTCTAATCCTCTGGATTAGTGGTTTAATAATTCAATTTAGCATATGCTGTGCATGCACCATATGAAACCTGTGTTTCTTTTAATTTAAACTTTTATTCAAATCTGTTATCATAGCATCACAAAAAAATAAGAATTATACAGAAAGTTTTAACATTTTAACTAAGTAGAATTATTTATACATCCAGGTGTTAATCCTGTTTAATTTACAGAGGCCTCTCTGGATTTAGACTGCAGTATCTCAAGGGTCATTATCAGTTTTACAGATTTTCTAAACCAGGGGTAGAGAAAGGCATAAATAACAGGGTTTAGACAAGAGTTTGATAAAACCAGAAATATCAGGAAATCTTTGGCTGATGTACCAATTGTAAAGTCATATCCAGAGAGAGAAACACAGTAAGGAGGGATATAGCACATGAGGAACACAACAACTGTCACACCAAGAGTCTTTGCTGCCTTGATCTCTGATTTCTTGACAGTCACAGTCAGTGAACGCTGCAGTTTAACAGCTGCAACGTGGGAGCGCATGGAGCGAGCCTGAGACACAGCCACCACAAACACCCTCATATATAGGATGATGATGGCTGAGATGGGCATTAGAAACCCTAAGACAAGGTCTGTAGCTCCATTTATGTTAATCACACATTCTCCATAGCAAAAGTTAAACCTCCCTGGTTGTTTCAGGTTATCATATAAAATCATAAAGGCATAAAAAACAGACGAACCCCACGACAAGAAGGCACAGAGTTGGACTCTCCTCTGAGTGACTTTGGTGGAGTAACGCAGAGGGTCACAGATAGCCACGTAACGATCAAGTGATATTAGAACCATGTTTCCTACAGAGGCACAGACTATGACAAATGTGAGGAAGTAATAGAGAACACATAACAAGTCGCTAAGGAGCCAACATGGCTCTGCTAAGAGGATCTGAAACGGCATCAAAATAAGACCCACGAGGAAATCAGACACAGCCAGAGAGAGGAGGAGGAGGTTGGTGGGAGTGTGGAGCTGCCTGGAGGGAGAGAACAGCATCACTGTGAACCAAAATCATCATCACCAGTAATGCAATCTAGTCAGATGTCACAGTAAAAGCATTCGCTGTGGGAATAAAGGAGCAAAAATTCAACACAATGATGTAATACTGTGAGGAGAATCTCAATATAACAAAATTGTCGAAGCTAACAAATAAATTTGTGCCTGAAGTGGGAGATGGAGAGGATGACCAGCAGGTTGAGAACCACAGTGAGCAGAGAGATGCAAGACATCAAGATGTAAATGGTCAGAGCTTCAGAGCGAGGACGAGTGAGCTTCTTACAGGAGGCGTTGAGGAGCTGTGGAAAACAGAGTTCAGCTTTCTCCAGTTTCTCCATCAGAGAAAAGGAGGAGGAGGAGCTGAACACACAGCTTATTGAGCAACATGACATACAGCTAATTTATCTCTGTCCTAGTTTCTCCTCCCCTTGTGTGAGGATGGTGGTGGAACAGTATTGTCACAACCCTCATACGTTGCATCAGTTTTCATCTGCATTTGCATCATGGAAAATAAAAAAGTCAGTATCAAAGGATGTTTTCTCTTCTGACCTCTAAACAGTCACAGGGTTATTCAAATTCACCACACATCGGCTACAGTGGATATTCCTCAACACCTGCTCCATTGGCCGCTCAAACGTGGCCGGTGCATTGCATAGCCCAAATGGCATGACCGTAAACTGCCAAAGTCCTTGCCCTATGGAAAAAGCGGTCTTGGCTTAGTCCTCCCTCGCCAGCTCGACCTGCCAGTTACCTGCTGGCTCAAGGCAGACAACAAGGAGAGAGGCCACACACACAGCAATGTTTAACAAAAGGTATTTAATGGATAAAGTAACCCAAGTAACTTTAACATAACTGCTGAGGTGTGGTAATCACATAGTTTCAGTGGTGAGTGTAATGCATGAATGAGTGGACTATAGTGATGGGTGTTGTAAAAAGTGCAACAAACCAATAGACAACAAAAAGGGGTGAGATGGCTACCAGTCCGCAGAGCAGAGGCATAGAGAGAGGACACCAAAATGGCCGCCCTTTTAAAGGCTCCTCCCAGATGTCACAGCTTCGGATAATCAGCCTTTTAGCCTCCACTCATCAGCTACTGGCAGGAGTGTGGAGTAACCAGGACTGCCCAACAAAGAGGGTCGTCACACCGCTCCAAAAGTCCAAGGAGCTAAACCACTGCGACCCAGCGACGTAGTCCAGAGCATCATTGATCCGTGGCAGGGGATAAGAGTCTTTCCTTCTCAGCTTGTTCAATCGTCTGTAATCCACACAGGGGTGCCACCCCCCATATTTCCATAATCTTTAGCCTCCCAGGCCGCTACAATATATATAGAGAGATGGGTGTGTATGACGGCTACAGTGTTGTTTAAAATTAGAACATAAGTACGAATAAAAAATAAGTATATTTGTTATTAACATATTTGTTACTAATTGCGCAGGTGCGAGCCCTGCCGCAGCACGCATTGATTGCTCTGTCATACTGTCTTGTCTTTTTTGCATTTTTCCTTACTTTTTACTTGTGATTTTATTTAATTAGTCTTGTTCGAGAGAGTTCTTTGGTCCATTTTGGATTCATACTTTCCCTCATCCATAAAGCTGGTGCACAAGAGCAGACCGGGTGCTAGGCAAAGTTTGTTTACACCCGGGAATAGCTGATCTCTTTAAGTTCGGAAGCAAATTACTTCAGAAAAATGAAGGGATGCTGAGGAGGCAAAAAGGTTTGTGGAGAAAATAAAGTATGAAGAACGTGACCTCACGTGGGCAACGTGAGGTCACTGGATAATAAAATGGACTAACTGACAGCTCTAGCGAGAGAGGAGAAAATCCTTGCTGAATGCAGTTTGATGTGTTTCACTGAGACCTGGCCGCATGGCAGTATCCCAGACTCCAGCATTGATATTGACAAGTTCAGTTCGTCAGTTTCGGGTTCGGGTCGTTTAACATAGATTGAGTGGGGACCAGGAAGAAGCGAGGAGGGGCGGGGGCATTTTATTACCAACAAGTGGTGCCATCCTGGATATGTGACGTTAAAGTGCAGATCTGCAGCCCTGACATTAAACTGCTGGCCATGGGCCTCCATCCAGAGAGTTTACACATGTTATTCTCATCGCTGTTCACCCCAACCCCCGTGTGACGTCATACAGACATCCTGATGCTTTCTTTATGATGTCCGGTGAATTTAATCACACCACCCTTAACAAGTAAATTCCTACATTCACCCAGTTCTTGAGCGCCTTCAGCCAGAGGCTAATCAGAACTAGGTGCTCCACAGAATGCCATGTACAACTCCTCCTCTCCCTTTAGGGGGTTGATCTTCATCTGGGCAATAACATGTATATTAAAGAAATTGTCTCAAAGAAGACAAACAAACTAAGCCCTCGTACTGCCGAGCAAATTCTATTTTTAAATAAAAAACAAATTAAATAACTTTACGTGCGTTGTGTGTTTACAGTCTACCCACCTCAAAAGCAACTAACGACTAACTTCAGTTCAACACAATAAAAATAGAGAAATACACTTTACATATAAGTTACAATATGATATTGTATATACAGTACAATAAATGTACCTGTCCACTGAATAATACATCACAAAAGTGTCATGTTTTTACCTGCCTCATTTCCGGTTTTATTGTATTATACTTCCGTGTCTGTTCAGCCCACACTCAGCACTAACTTTACTTCCGCTCTCAATTACATCAGCTGTTAGTAATCTGTAATCACGTTAGGTATTTAACATCCAGTACTCACCACAGTCCTTTGCCAGATTGTCGTAGATTCATTTCCACTTTCCAGCGATTCCAGTTCGTGTGACACCAATTATGTTCAGTCATCTGTACTTGTGTTTTGAATTTTCTCTCCCTCGTGTCTCTGGTGTTCTGTCCCTCCTGTTGCGTCATTTGTCATTTGTTTGCCCCTGTGATGGTAAAGTTATTCTGTTGGTTTGTTACACTCGTATGATGTGACAAACTTGACGGTGTCAAGTTGTGTCTCTGTAAGTGAATGTTAAAAGTCTTTGTAGTCAGTCTTTGTATTTTTTTGTGTTTCCAAAGGCTTTATTAATCCCAGAGGGAAATTACTTTGGCCAATTATGATTACGTTCACATATAAAGGAGAAATTGGAAAACAGCAAAAAAGTATTATCAAGACAAACAGGTAATACATATATGAACACAACACAGCTATCTCTTCAAAGTCAGTTTTTTCATTAAAGTATGTCGGTTTGACAGGAGTGGGGCTGAAATATATGTAGCAAAAATATGAGTTTTACACATTTTCGGAACCAGGGGTAGAAAAAGGCATAAATCACAGGGTTTAGGCAGGAGTTAAAGTATACCAGAAAAATAAAAAAGAGTTTAGTTGAAGGATTCATTTGGATGTCATGACCAAAGAAAGACGTAACATAATATGGACAATAGCACAGAAGGAACACAGCAACAACCACACCCAGAGTCCTGGCTGCTTTCAGCTCTGACCTCTGAATAGTCACAGTCAGTGAACGCTGCAGTTTAACAGCTACAACGTGGGAGCGCATGGAACGAGCCTGAGACACAGCCACCACAAACACCCTCACATACAAAATAATGATGGGCAAAATGGGGATGATGAAGCTTATAACTAGGTCAGCAGCTCCATTAATATTAATCACACATTCTCCATCACAGGACTTGTACCTGCCTGGTTGTTTTAGGTCATCACCTAGAAACACAAAACTACACAAAACCGAGTAAAGCCAACATAGGACAATGCAGATCTGTACTTTGAACTGAGTGACTTTAGTAGAGTAATGCAGAGGGTCACAGATGGCCACATAACGGTCAACTGATATCAGAACCATGTTTGTTACCGAAGAATAAACAGTGATGAAGGGTAAGAAATAATATAGAACACACATTAGGTCACCAAGAAGCCAACAGGGTTCTGCAAAGGCAATTTGAAATGGCATCACAAGGAGGCCAACGAAGAAATCAGAGACAGCCAGAGAGAGGAGAAGGAGGTTGGTGGGAGTGTGGAGCTGCCTGGAGGGAGAGAACAGCATCACTGTAAACATTATAAACATCTGAAATGCTCATAGAAAAACTTCATCTTCACTAAAATTTCAGTACGTTATTAGAGCTAAGCTAAGTTTATCTGTGCCTGAAATGGGAGATAGAGATGATGACCAGCAGGTTGAGAACCACAGTGAGCAGAGAGATGCAGAAAAGCACAGAGTAAATTAGCATCATTTCTGCATGAGGGAGTTTGTACTTCTGACAAGAAGTGTTGATCAGCTGAGGAAAACAAAGTTCAGCATCACCCAGGTCCTCCATTGTCAGAGAGAAAAGGAGACGCTGATAAACACATGGAGCTGCTCTGCTCTTCTTTAATTCCATCTCACCTTTCAGTCTCTGCCTTGGACACTGCTCCTCCTTCTCCCTCAGCTATAGTACGCATCAAGGTCTTCATCAGAGTCTTCATCAGTGTTGTACGCCCCTTTTTTTAAGTGTTTGCTTTTTCTTTGCTGTGTTATGTAAAGACGTATAACAGTATATTAAAGTATACAAACAGTATATTAAAGTTTTCTACTAAACACAGAATCATTTCATAATGTGAATGTTATGGGTACCGGGCTGATTCTCCTCCGCTGCGTTCTCCTTCATTATCATTTATTTAAACATAACTTAATCCATCTACCTGATACAACAAGATTCATATTCATTTTGAGTAGTATTCCTGCATATTAACTGTAGCTCTATACAGGTTCAGATTATAAACACAATAGGCACACACATTAACATACTAAACCCAAAATACTTTCATATATGCAACTCTACTCTAACTCTAAACACAGTTTAGTGCGGAGTGCATCCTTGCACTAGCTTCAAGAGTCTATACAGTAGCATACAAGCGGTATCAACAAAGGAAGGTAAACAAACATTCTCATTCACCTTTTGGTATTTAACATGAACAGTAACCTGAGCCATAATATTAAACGTACAGTGCTTAAAGACATATGACCCACTTACCACCACCAACAACTACCATGTTAGAGAACAGCATGTGTCCAGTTGCTAACGGCTAGCTGCAGCACAATCAGCTCTCTGTGTGTCAAAACTGAAACACTGTTATATCCAGTATGTCAGCCCATCCGTATGGGATATATAGTATGTGATGTTATTTTGTTGTACATGACATTACAAACCTGAAATAAAAATGAACACATGAGACACAGATGACGTGATTCTCTTCTGCTGCATTCACCTTCACTATAAAGCACAGCAAAACAGCCTAACACAGCATAAACCACAGACCCCCACTGTCTTTTAAGAGACAGGTACTGTACCCATATGTTTTCCCCACGAAATATGGGTTCTGTACAACAAAATTACACACACATTGCATCAAATACATATCTACTGATGTGATCACTTATCGGTGGAGGATCACATGCTCCCTCGCAAAAAAATGGCTCTTGACTTTTTCCAGAACACAATTACCAACAAGAAGAAGAACCATTTCTAGCTCACCAATGGTCTGGTCCCTGATCTTCACCTGAGTCCTGTTCTGAATTTTCAGTAGGGTGTGCTTCCCTTAGGCTACAGGTATGTGTTACTTTGTCATGTCTCAGTTTGTTAAAGGTATTTCTTTTGACAAGGTGTATGGCATGACTTGGCATAACCTCAACAGGTAAGTTGTTCACTAACAACAGGAAATTACGATGCCGAGTTCTGGTCTTATTATGGTCTCCTGTGTTTGGAGAGAAGATGTACACTGGGTTCTCAGCAAGCTGTCTCTTGACTATGTACTGTAAATAGCTTTTTCCCAGTATGACCTTACATGTAGCTTCCCTGATCCTCCACATTCACTAAGGTTTCTGACCAGGTCTTTATCCCCTGGTTGTACTGTAACACAACTCCCCTGGTTTTCCTGTCGTATGTCCCTTTGCTTCTTGCACTTGACTTCTTCTTCTTCCAAAAAATAAATCAACTTGTAGTCATGGATGACATCCATAAAGAAGAAAGAAAGGTGAGTAGTAGTGAGTACTCACGCGTGTACCTATGGGGTGCCAAATGTAAAAGGAGCACCTATAACTAGTTTTCTCACATTTAACTAAATGACACAACATGTTTTCTCACATTTAGTTAAATGTGCAAAAGTCTAAATGTAAATGTTAAATATAAATGTAAATGTTAAATATAAATGTTAAATGTTAAATATAAATGTTAAATATAAATGTAAATGTTAAATGTAAATGTTAAATGATCGAACTGAATATTTAAGTAGTAGTAGTAGTAGGGGAGATTGAACGGGCTGTAACGGCAGGTGTGCGGGCTGAGGCTCCGCTTCAAACTGCCGTTCTGTCGTAAACACCATTAATGAGAAGTTAAGTAGGTTTAAAAAGAATATTTCTGTGGCGCCGGTGGAGAATTAGTTGGCTAACTTTACTAGCTAGTCAAAGTTACGTCCAGGCTAAAAACAAAAGTTTCCAGATCAGATGTGGGCGGGGTTTGCGCGCACTGTTTGAGGTAATTGAGTTCGCGTCACTGATCTTAGACCAGCGCTGTTTGAGGGTAGGGATGGAGTCTACTTGCCCATTCATGAATATTCAGTTTACACTCGGGGAACATTTAACATTTACATTTAACATTTAACATTTACATTTAACATTTAACATTTACATTTAACATTTACATTTAACATTTACATTTAACATTTACATTTAGACTTTTGCACATTTAACTAAATGTGAGAAAACATGTTGTGTCATTTAGTTAAATGTGAGAAAAATAGTTATAGGTGCTCCTTTTACATTTGGCACCCCATATGTACAGTACCACATGTAGGGGGTGATCCTTCCACTGCAATGTTTCACTTTGTGTCAATGTCCTTAACATGTGGAGTATCATGTGGTTCAGCCGATCAGCTAGATTTCCTTGCGGATGGTAGGGTGATGTCTTCCCAAGAGCGACTCCAGGCAGTTGTTGTAATCTCCGAAACAGTTTGTTCTCAAATTCTCTGTCTTGATTGTGGTGCAGTTTCACTGAATATTGAGGATGTACTCATACCCTCTACATCAATAGACACAAGCTCTAAAGGGGAGTTGGTTGTGATACTTCCCATAGGGCTGTGTGTTGCAGTTTTTTTTTTGACTTGATGTCATCTTCGGGTAACATAATCCTTCACTTCTTTAGGGCCAGTAAAATCTCTCTCACACACAATATGGAGCACCCGTTCTGTGCCAGCATGACCCATTTCATTGAGATGTCTCTCAAGTAACTCTCAGTTTGCTATTCTGACGTTGATAAAGGACAGCTCCTAGGCCCTGATGTGATGTTTTAGTGTGTAGTGTGAAAGGTAGGTTAAAATCTGGGTATGCCAATTGGTTTGTCAGAAGGGTGACAAGCTGTTCCATGGCTCTCTGATGTCCAGTCAACAGACTACAGGCAACTAGATGATAGTTGTGGACATTTTCTTTTCTTTCTCTGCATGGTAGGCTGGTTTCTACCTGGCTTAGCCTGCAGCAACTTATAAATGGTGGTAATAGCCCAGGAAGCCTGTCAGTGTTCTCACATCACCTGTAAGACATGTGGTGTCTTACTGGCCAAAGCTTGTACAGCTTTAAGGTCTGACCCCTTCAGCTGAAACAATGCAACCTTCATACCTTACTTCCTGTTTAAGACCCTAACATCTTTATCATGCTTTGTTGGAATGCCACAGGGGCATTAGTGAGCCCAAATGCGATGTGAATCCATTCATAAAGGCCCCATTGGGGAATGAAGGCAGTGATGTGACTGAAACCATCAGCGAAGCCCTGATAATACATTTATCCTTGGTCAAAGAGACTGAACCTGACGCTGCAGACCTTTGACATTCGGGGTTAGAAGACAGGTAATCCTTGACTTTGCTAACCCTTGACACCAGAGGGCAAGCTATGACCTCAGAGGTCAGGGTGAAAGGACAGGTGGACTTTGACCTAGCATGGTCAAAGGTGACAGGTAAAGGGGCAGGTGACCTTTGCCTAGAGCTGTCAAAATTTAATCTAATCGAATGTCATCTCTCTTATTTTTTAAATCTTTGAAACAGGGATTTCATACGTGAGACTGATGGACATCTGCAGACTTGGTATACATCTGATGCAGTTAAAATCCCTTGCAAAAGCTCCAGACTCATCACAAGGCATTTTGTTGACTAGGTCCTTTTGTTCATCAGTGGGGTGGCTAAGATCAATGGGAGGTTTCCAGGGGGCTGAGCTAATGTCACCAACAAAGGTGGGTAGGATAGCCAAAAATTGTACTCAAGCAAGACTACTTCAAAATAATATTACTCAAGTAAAAGTAAAAAGTAGTCATTGAAAATATTACTCAAATAAGAGTAAAAAGGTATTTGTTAAAAAAGACTACTCAGGTACTGAGTAACTGTTTAATCGTAATGTCAGATTTATTTAATTATTTCTTTTAGAAATTACGTAAGCACTGCAGTGAGTCAAAATGAATTCCAAAAATAAATTCCAAATAATAAAAAAAATAAAATAAATAAAAAATAAATAAATTAAAAACACACAGTTTCACAACATAAAGCATACATTTATGGAATATATTTATATAAACTTTACTGGTAAAGTGTTGGCAGGAAGAAGCCCAATTTTTTATTAATTAAAATATGGCATCAGCAAGACAACATATTTTTACACCTCATATCACAGCATACAAGTGTCCTATTTATTATCTGCAGTAAAATAGATTTTGTGGTTGCAGAGAAGAATTCATTTGAATGTAACTATGCCATTTTCTAAAACAGAACATTTATTACATTGGCCAGAATCTGAACACAACACATCTGTCCTTTCAGCTAACAAAGTCAGGTATTTTCATTAAAGTACGTTGGTCTGACAGGACTGGGGCTGTAGTATCTGTAGCATTAGAATGAGTTTGACACATTTTCTGAACCAGGGATAGAAAAAGGCATAAATTACAGGATTTAGGCAGGAGTTAAAATATAGGAGAAAAAATATAAATAAGTTACTTAAAGAACTCATTTTCATGTCAAGGCCAAAGATAGAGATACAATAAGGTGGACAATAACATATGAGGAACACAAACACAGTTACACCCAGAGTCCTGGCTGCTTTCAGCTCTACAGCGCATGGAACGAGCCTGAGACACAGCCACCACAAACACCCTCACATACAGAACGATGATGGATGAGATGGGGACGATGAAGCTTAGAACCAGGTCAACAACCCTTTTTATATTAATCACACATTGTCCATCACAGGATTTATACCTGCCTGGCTTCTCCAGGTTATCAAGTGAAATAAGGAAGCTGTAGAAAATACAAGTAGTCCTAATACACTGTTAATGCTGACAAAAAAACAAACTTGTTAAAAAAACATCAATGATAATTTGTTTGCTTTTTCTTATTAATGATTAGCTGAGAATTGGTTGTTTTGTGTTTCGCATCATTAGAGCTGATGATGAAAACAGTTACTGTAAACTGTAACCATTTAAAATATATGACATAAAGTCATAAAACACTTGATCTATAACTGGAGGCTCATCTGTACTTTAGATACAAATTGTAAACATTGATTCAAATATTATAATATAAAATATCTATATATACTGTACATAAAACATTAATATACATTAAAAACATAAAGAATAAAACCACTTATTTCATTGTCCATACTCTACATGCTTGTGTCCCTACACATACTGTAAAAAAGTTCACATGAGTCAGAGTTTAATCTTTACATGACCTTGGTCAGACGGGACTGACGCTGCAGTACATCAAGCATAACAATGAGTTTCATACATTTTCTGAACCAGGGTAGAAAAAGGCATAAATCACTGGGTTCAGACAAGAGTTGAAGTGTACCAGAAAAATAGTTAAAGAGGTAAGTTGAAGAACAAATTTTAACGTTGCCAAAGAACAGCATGCCATAAGAAGGACAGTAACAGGAACCCAACAACAACCACACAGTCTTGGCTGTTCAACTCTGTCCTTTGAACAGTCACAGTCAGTGAAAGCGGGAGCGCATGAAACAAGCCTGAGACACAACTACCACAAATGTCCTCACATACAGGATGTTGGTGGTGGCTGAAATGGGGATGCTGAAGTTTTCGAAGCAGGTCAACAGTTCCGTTTAATCACACGTCAACAATAATCACACATTCTCTGTCACAGGATTTATACCTGCTTTTCTGCTTCAGTTTATCAAGTAAAATCAGCAAGCTGTAGAAAACAGCGCAAAGAGAAGACAGTTTGGAGAAGACAGGAAGACAAACTACTTGATTTGTAACTGGAAGTGCGTTTGTACTTTACATTGCTGGAAACATTGCTGTAATTGTATAAAATAAAATACTATCATATACAATTAATTAAAATACTATCATATACAATTATACAATTATAATTTAATTAATAATTAAATTATTACAATTAATTGTATCATATACAATTAATGAGAACATTTATTTTATTGACCAGAGTAATAACACAAAACATCAGTCCTTCAGCTAAAAGTCAAATATTTTCATTGAAGTACGTCTGTCTGACAGGACTGAGGCTGTAGTATCTGTAGCATTACAATGAGTTTTACACATTTTCTGAACCAGTTGTAGAAAAATCCATAAATCACAGGGTTTAGGCAGGAGTTAAATGATACCAGAAAAAATATAAAGAAGGTACTTAAAGAACTCATTTTCATGTCAAGGCCAAAGATAGAGATACAATAAGGTGGACAATAACATATGAGGAACACAAACACAGTTACACCCAGAGTCCTGGCTGCTTTCAGCTCTGACCTTTGAACAGTTACAGTCAGTGAACGTTGACGTTTAACAGCTGCAACGTGGGAGCGCATGGAACGAGCCTGAGACACAGCCACCACAAACACCCTCACATACAGGATGATGATGGCTGAGATAGGGAGGATGAAGTTTAGAACCAGGTCAACAACCCTATTTATATTAATCACACATTGTCCATCACAGGACTTATACCTGCCTGGCTGCTTCAGGTTATCGAGTAAAATCAGAAAGCTGTAGAAAAAAGAATAAATCCAACACAGCAGGACACAGAACTTAACAGTCCTCAGAGTGAACTTTGTAGAGTAACGCAGAGGGTCACAGATGGCCACATAACGGTCTACAGATATCAAAACCATGCTCAACACTGATGCAAAAACTCTGACTAAAGTAATAAAATAATACAGAACACACACCAAGTCACCAAGGAGCCAACATGGTTCTATTAGGAGGATCTGAACCGGCATCACAAGGAGACCAACGAGAAAGTCACACACAGCCAGAGAGAGGAGGAGGAGGTTGGTGGGAGTGTGGAGCTGCCTAGAGGGAGAGAACAGCATTACTGTGAATATAACAAAAACTGAAGTTATTATCAACGTTAGATTAATGAAACTGTATTCCAAGATTTAGAGAATGATATTTAAATTAATGTTATTACAGAAACATGTTATCAAAGCTAAGACATAAATCTGTGCCTGAAGTGGGAGATTGAGATGATAACCAGCAGGTTCAGAACCACAGTGACCACAGAAATGCAGGATAGCACAAGGTAAATGAGCATCATCTTCGTATGAGAGAGTTCGTACTTCTGACAAGAAGTGTTGATCAGCAATGGAAAACAAAGTTCAGCCTTGACCAAAGTCTCCATCGTCAGAGAGAGAAGACACTGCTAAATACATGTAGCTACTCTGCCCTTTATTAATTCCCTCTCAACCTTTAGTCTCTGCCTTGGACACTGCTCCTCCTTCTCCTTCAGCTACAGTGCAGGGTAGTCCAGGTGGAGCGCATTGACCATTCGAAAGATAGAAAGTCTGAGGCAGGTTGGCCAATTCATTCATCACCACACTCCTCTCCATGATGATTCTCATTCCGGACAAAAATAGTTCAGTGAAACAGCAATAGTCAAAGCCAACTTTATTTTTAACCAATGCACCAGCACTATGATGCTGGATAAGTTACCGTCACAGTTCGATTTGCAGACCACAAAATGAACGGGTAGGATTCATAGTTATGTTGAAAGCATAGTTTCTGGAGTGCAACAGGTACTGTATAGTCATGGGCAGTTGGTTGGGGAGATGTGAGGATCTTTTTTTTGTCTTCACGTGTTGGAAGACATCGGAAGCAGTGCAGCTGCTGTACAGATGGAGGACGCAGCTGTTTTCCTTGACACCACTCTAGAAGGTATAAAGAATAGCAGATTAAATAAAATGACCAGTATTTCCTATGTATCTCACAACCTTTACAGATCTAAACAATAAATAGAGGTAGATAGATCAGTTTTAATGGTATTTGGAGCAAACACGTTTTCAACTTATTTTATAGTGCTGGTTTGTTAAATCTTAGCATGACATTAATGACCTCCTTTCTGTCAGGTTGCTCAAACTCTGCTCAGAGGGCTTGTGGGACAAGGATGTTTACAAGGTCCTCCATAGAACAACCTGAGTCCAGCAGGACTTTATTGAAGATGGTCTCCATCACATTTTCCACATAATCTGCACCATAACACTAGAGTTACAAATTACCCATCAACAGACTAAAATATTAAAATAAGTTGACCAACTGCATACAGAGTAAATACATAGACAATAGTATAGATCAGATTATGAATATCACACTACTGAAATGTGAAATGCAAAATCTCTGTCAAATAAAACTGCATATTGGCCAACAAATGATTATACTGCTGTTAAATGTACATACCTTTGCTCCTGAGGTGAGCACTCTTCTACTCTTCTACAAGGTAGCCGCGTGTCAGTTTGAGAAGCAACCTCCTCGCGTTTCGGTAGCTGGCATGTGTCAGCCTGTATAAAAAATATGTCACGTTTACAGCTAAAGTAGCTGACTAGATAAGCATCAACACACATGTTAGACTTAGATAGAACTTGCAATAACTCAAATTCACGGGTCTACTTGCGCTACAACATACACACGACAGGCTCGGTAGTAATTAGAAACACAGCTGACTCTCACAACTTACTAGCGCTAGCCGCTAACGCTAGCCGCTACTATCGCGCTAGCAGCTACAATGTGAGCTGAGCGAATATCTCTCTGTCGCTGTAGCTGTTAGATTCAACTGTTATAGCAATTAGCATTCCCTACACAGGAGGGAAGCTACATTATAAACAGAGAAACTTCTGGAGTCAAGCATGTACTTATGTTTGGGGAAGCAGCAAGTGGGCGCTTCTTTAACCTGAGTGACTTCTTCTTCTTTTGTCTTTTAAATGGCGGGTGGCAACCAACTGAAACGTGCATTAGCGCCACCTCCTATGGTAGACTGCGCAGTGAGTGACTTCGTCTTCTGTTGTCTGTGACTGTGACTGGAGGGACTGAAACGAAATTTTTCAGGTACATTTTGGGGTCCAGGTTGGTCTGGGGGGGGGGGGGGGGGGGGGGTTCTGTGATTGGTTAGCGCAAATGCAGACGTATCGAGGCCGCCAAATTTGAAACGATGGTTCTTGAACCGGATTGGATAAACTCTCAAAAATGTGAAATAAGTAGGGGGCGTACTTCTAACACACCAGGAAGGTTTTAACGTGACCCAGGGAGTCAAATAAACGTACCAGAATGTCCAAAAAGTGAATTTTGCATGTGCAGGCACCTTTAATTGGCGACTGACTTCCAGTGAGTTGTTTTACCTGGGTGACATCCTGTTAGCTGTCCCTGTCAATGCCTTAGTGTACGTTACCTATCTGTGTACTGTACCTATCTATCGCGTGCACTCTCCGCGACTGTAATCTATAGACGGAGCGTGGCGTTTAACTTGTGTTTTGTATTGTGTTTTTTGTGAACGATCCGGAGTGTCTTGTCCTTTGCCTCCCGGGGCTGCCAGCGCCTAAGTAAACTGTGGGTGAAGTGAAGTAGATTCAGAGTGGTGCAGGTCTCAGCTGACGGTTGAAAGTGAATGCTGCGAACTAAATAAACAATCGCAATTTCACAGACCAAGCTCCCTGCCCGTGTCTTTGGTATCGATGACATCTTGAGAGATTCTGCAGCAACACTGGGCGTCTGTGTCCTTGTAGACAGTGTTGACCAGCGGGAAGCACCAAGATCCTGCACTGAAATCAAAGCCTGTTAAAGTAGACGTGTTTATTGTGGTCTGATAAACGGTCACACACAGTCATAACAGTAGCGTTACTAGAACAAGCCCACCTTAACTGCAGCTGCATCATAACATAACATGCTACGTTAACGCCTGATAGAAACACCAGTTTAACGTTCGCGCAACTGCATCACCTCCGCAAATCACGAGAGTAACGTCACGCTACATACACATGAATATAAGCCGTCATATCTGTCTGATGATTAAATAGAATTAAAGTCATCAGTCAGTGGACTAGCTTGTTGCTGCTTGTGGAGCTTTCAGGATCTGCTGTGCCATGTCAAAGGACTGAGACAACTTTCTTGTTCAATCAGAGTTAAAAGTTTTTTTACTTGTAAATTTAGCCACGATGTGTGCGTAATTTTAACACCCGAAATAAAGTATAAGCAAGGTATAGACACACTAAGTCTACAAGTACAAATCTGGTTACGCACGCACGCATCTAGTTACGCATGGACAGATCGGTTTACGGACGCACAGATCTAGCTACGCACCCACAAATCTAATGTGACCCTAATTTGACTCCATATAATTTGCACTGTGGGAGGTCTGCCACACCTTTTCAGCACTTTTTATCACTTCAAGACATTTTCTGTAGACCACTCTCCACACTCCTTCTTTGTATGTAGGTTCAGCACATCTTTGTCTGCAGTCTCCATTAATATTGCAACAGACAGTGCTTTTTCCAGTGTCAGACCTTGTCCTGACAATAGCCTCTTCTGCGTATTCTATTCCACATACCAGTCTATTGTAGAGTGTGTCTGAGAGTCCTGCAACAAATCCACAAAACTGAGCAAGTTTGCGTAATTCTGCTATATACTCAGTAATGCTCCCGTCTCTGGTCTGGTTCCTATTGTGAAAACGTGACCTTTCAGCTATCACTATGGGTTTTGGGCTCAAGTGATTTTTTTAGTGTGTTAACAATAGATTGGAATGTCTGCGCTGATGGTTTTGCAGGGGCTAACAACCTGGCAACTTGTACATTTTTGCATACATCAGCCTGAGAAATGTCGGATCTACTTTCTCATCTCTGATACTTTTTCAATATATGCTTCCCAGTCTTAGCACTGTCGAATTCCTCGATTTTGCTGACACAGGATATTTTCCTGCTAGAGGTTGTGCGGTTGCTCACTCACACCTGCCTATGTGTGCACTTGCTGGTCGCAGTTTGTCAATTATGGCTCTCGTCAAGACTTGAATAAACTTTGCTGTTCTATGCAGCTGTCCTTGTCTCCTCTCGCCAGTCAATCTGAGCCGATGTGGTAAAAACTACAACGTGTTACCTGCCCAAAGAGCCCAACAATTTACATATACTCTAAGGGGTTGAAAAACAGCATTCATTTGAATTTGTGTATACCCTCTCAGTTTTTTGAGGTGCAAATTCCCCTCAATTTTCATGGATTGATAAAGAAAGACTTACTGTGTAACAAACAGTAAACATATTTAGACATATTTTAAAATAATATTACTTCAGTAATGCGGGGGGCATGGTGGTGCAGTGGTTAGCACTGTTGCCTTATAGCAAGAAGGGCTTGGACTTCCCGGGGCAGACTGGGTGCCTGTCTGTGTAGAGTTAGTATGTTCTCCCCGTGTATGTGTGGGTTCTCCGGGTTCCTCACACGTTTTTTTGTCTCTGTGTGGCCCTGTAATGGACTGCCAACCTGTTTACAGTCTACCCTGCCTCTCGCCCCCTGCTAGGTGGGATAGACTACAGCCCTCCCAGCTGTCCTCTCTAGCACCAATCGTGACAGTAGTTCCATCAAGAGCGGATAGTTGCTTTATTTGTCACTTCAAGATGTGACATTTACAACATTTCATCATCCGTTAACCTTAAACCTTTACCTTTTATTAGGATTATATTGTGTTAAAGTCTAACATCGTGCTGCTTATTATCATTTTATTAATGCTGAAAGATAAAATAATAACGTTAATGTGTAAATAAAATAGTAGTTTAGTAGTGAAACTATTTAAATACAAGTGTTCCAGACAACTGTGTATTGCTGCTGACAATGAAACACAATGAATGTACAAGTAAGATGCATATGTACTTTTCCTTGATAGTTAGCTGAGAATTGAATGTCTTTCATGGCTCATATCACCAAGGCTTTTTTATGAAAAATTTATGAAAATAATTTACTTGCTATCATGAAAAACTATTGTAGAAAGACAAAAATCTATAAGAAGTGTTTGCTCTCAAATACATGTAGGACACACACACACACACACACACACACACACACACACATTCTTCACCTAAAAATTTGTTGCCCTGATTATAAGCTTTACATGACCTTGGTCAGACGGGACTGAGGCTGCAGTATGTGAAGGGTAACAATGAGTTTCACACATTTTCTGAACCAGGGGTAGAAAAAGGCATAGATCACAGGGTTTAGACAGGAGTTAAAATATACCAGAAAATATACAAAAAGGTTAGTTGAAGGACTAATTTTGATGTCGCCAGAGAGAGACATACCATAAGAAGGACAGTAACACATTAGGAAAACAGCAACAACTACACCCAGAGTCCTGGCTGCTTTCAGCTCTGACCTCTGAACAGTCACAGTCAGTGAACGCTGCAGTTTAACAGCTACAACGTGGGAGCGCATGGAACGAGCCTGAGACACAGCCACCACAAACACCCTCACATACAGGATGATGATGGCTGAGACTGGAAGGACAAAGCTTATAACAAGGTCAACAGCTCCATTTATATTAATGACACATTCTCCATCACAGGACTTATACCTGCCTGGCTGCTTCAGATTATCGAGTAAAGTCATAAAGCTGTAGAAAATAGAACAAATCCAACATAGCAGAACACAAACCTTAACTGTTTGTTGAGTGAATTTTGTAGAGTAATGCAGAGGGTCACAGATGGCCACATAACGGTCAACTGATATCAGAACCATGTTCAGCACTGAGGCGGAAACTGTAATAAAGGGAATAAAATAATACAGAACACAAGCCAGGTCACTAAGGAGCCAACATGGTTCTATTAACAGGATCTGAAACGGCATCACAAGGAGACCAACGAGACAGTCACACACAGCCAGAGAGAGGAGGAGGAGGTTGGTGGGAGTGCGGAGCTGCCTGAAGTGAAAGAACATCATCACTGTGAATACAACAGAGACTGAAATCATTTTAACCATTAAATTGAAAAAAAAACAGTCATTAATAGAACAAAATTAAATGTCTGTTAGTACAGCAACATGTTATCAAAGCTAACACGTGAATCTGTGCCTGAAGTGAGAGATGGAGACGATGACCAGCAGGTTGAGAACCACAGTGAGCAGAGAGATGCAGGACAGCACAGAGTTAACGAGCATCATCTTCATATGAGGGAGTTCATACTTCTGACATGAAGTGTTGATCAGCTGAGAAAAACAAAGTTCAGCATCAACCTGAGTCTCCATCGTCAGAGAGAGAAGTAGACGCTGCTAAACACATGGAGCTACTCTGCCTTTCTTTAATTCACTCTTGACTTTAAGTCTACCTTTGACACTGCCCCTCCTCTTCCCTCAGCTACAGTATGCGGTAGAAAAAAGTCTTCAACATTATCTGATGCCCAAAAGAATTTGCTTTTGGTTTGTTTGTGTCATGGAAAAAACTATAACATAATCACAAGCACAATCAAATGCGGCAAACTGAAAATATTTCTTTGAAACTATCACACATTGACTTTGGGTCATTTCAGGCCGCTCGTGATCACAGTGATAATGTAGTTACTGTATGTTATTCCTAACTGTCATCTGTCAACCCTTCCTACTGACAACAATTAGGGTTGAGGGTGGAAAGATGGCTAATATCCATGGCCATTTTGCCAGCACTTTTCTTCGGCAGTACCGCCAGAGTGGAGCACTCCGTGAAGCAGGCTGTATGACCATTTGACGAGCTACAGCAGCAGCGGGGCTTGAGACAGTGCTGCAGCATGAAAGACAGGACTTAAGAACATAAGACAAAATATCAAATATCAAACTGTATGTGCTGAAGTACTTGCTGTCTTCTAAATAATCTACACCGGGACCTTCAGCCATTGAATATTAGTGCTGTACGCGTATGCGAGGAAGAACAATGGCGGACAGAGCACTGGCGCTCTAGCAGGCTGACTCTGCCTCCCTCTTAGCCCGACTGTTGCTGGGGGAAGGAAACCGATGGCAAAAAGCCTCTGTCCTGTTTCAGAGAAATAAATGATAATTTCTCTGCATAGAAAATATAAAACTAATACTAATATATTACATTTTCCGAGGTCGTTTTGGTCAACCCCCCATTGAAAATTGGGGTTTTAGGGTTGCCTAGATTGCAGAATGAATGATTAATTAAAGCAGAGACAACTCGCGAGAGGAAATAAATGTGGAAAACAGCAGATGAAAACATATACTGTACAGAAAATAAAATCTGGAAGTGGGTTAATCAGTCACCAGTGTACTAGATTCCTGACAGGAGACTGGCAAGCAAAGGCTCACAGCCTAGCTGGCTAACCAGCTGAAGAGATGCACCATAGAAGTTGAAACCAGGAGAATAAACAGGATGTTCTCCACCGAGCGGCCCAAGGTGTACTCACAGTGGCAGGGTAATAACATGAGAGTAAACTCGCCGAGGCTAGGAAGGAGTCATCACATAACCGCAATGCCCATTTGCTGGTGGATTTGAGAGAAGACCACAGCAACCTTCTTGAACACGATCTAGTAACCATCACAATGGCACACATCCAAGAGAGGGTCTCAAGAGCCGGACAGCACCAGGCCCTGACACGATCCATGCCTACTGGTTGAAGAAGCTAACCTCCCTCCATGAGCTCCCAAAGGCCAAAATAAACATGTTACCCATTAACATGGTTAATGGATGTCCTGATTCTGAAGGACATGCAGACGGGAGCAGTCCCATCCAACTGCCGCCCAATAACCTTCCCCTGCACAACATGGAAGTTCCTGTCAGGTATCATAGTGTCATGTCTTTACCTGTTTTACCTGACATAGTCATAGTTACCATTTCCTTTTTATTTTGGTAGTACTTCCGATTCTGTTTATTCCGTTTCAAGTGCAAGCTTTACTTCCGGTCACAGGGTCATCAGCTGTTTGCAATAATCAATCAAGACAGGGTATTTAACAATTAGTACACACCTCAGACCTCCGCCAGATTGTCGCGAGCTAACTCCACTTTCCAGCGTTGTTGTGTTGTGCATTCCCGTTACCGTTCCTGCCTGTTTCTTGACCTCGTCGTAGCCTAGTCCTCTTGTACCTTAGCCGAGCTAATCCTGTTGCCGGCTCTGCCTGCTTCTTGACATTGACTTTTGCCTACTCCTTAAAGGTACCTTGCAACATGAGTCTGTGCCTGTACTGTACCTGTGCTTGGATTCCACTGTGAACAGCTGTGCAACATACCTGCTGGTTTCTGTCACCGTGCATGTGGTTCCGCTTTTTTAAGACTCCTGACACGGCACCTAAGACGAGCAGGCACATGGACCAGTACTGTACATGAGCAGTGCACAGAAAGGAATTGGTAGTAACACCAAGAGAGCAAAACACCAATTACTGGTAGACAAAGCAGTCACCTGAGACTGTAAGACCAGATGTACAGTACCAATCTATGCACTGCCTGGATTGGCTAAAAGAAAGCCAATGATCCATGCCTCACACATGGATTATGGAATGCTTGTAAATATTTCCCCAAATCCAGCCCCCTGAGACTGTATGGTAAGCAGAAGGAAACGATCAGGACCCCAGGTGTAGGCTGTGCAAAGATGCCTCTGAAACAATTCAGCACATAACAGCAGAATGCAAGATGCTAGTAGGCAGGGCATACATGAAACGTCACCAAGTGGCCGTACAGAAACATCTGTCCAGAGTAAATGCTGGAAGTCCCAAAGTCAAAATGTGACACACATGGTGGTTGAGAATGACAGAGCTAAGATCCTGTTGGACTTCCAGATACAGACTGACAAACTGGTAGTGGCCAACCAGCTCAACATAGTAGTTGTAGACAAACAAGAGAACCAGGCTCTAGTGATAGATGTAGCAATCCCAGGTGATAGCAACATCAGGAACAAGGAGCATGAAAAGATCGAGAAGTACCAAGGGCTGAAAGAAGAGATAGAGAAGATGTGGAGGGTGAGGGTGCCACAGATCTGTTGTTTGAACCTCGCCTGGCCTCTGACCATCCTTGTCTGCTCGCTGCCTGTACTGTTGCTACTGCTGCCTGTGTACTGACCTTCACCTGTCTGACCTCCTCCTTAAACTTCTGGTCTTGTCTGCGCTGTGCTTTTGGGTCTAACCTCGTGCCTGCTTTGACCGACGACACAAGTGGTACCCGTGGTGGACACTAGGGGCTGTAACTCCCAAACTGGGAGAATGGCTCCAGTAGATTCCAGGAACAACAACTGAGTTCTCTGTCCAGAAGAGTGCAGTCCTAGAAACAGCTAAGATACTGCACATGACCCTCAACCTCCCCGGTCTTTGGTAGAGGACCCAAGCTTGAAGGACCTTTTTTTTAAAAATCTATTTATCAGGAAACATCGCTACTTCTAAGGCCATGCCTTCTCCAGTTCTTCTCTGAGCCCTTGGTATTTCTCTAGTTTCTCATGTTCCTTTTTCTGTGGGACTTCTATCTGGAAGTCTCATAGGATCTTGGCTCGCTCATTCTCTACCACCTTGGGAGGTGTTTCCCACTTTGACCTTGGGGTTTCCAGTCCATACTTCGTGCAGATGTTCCTGTATACTATGCCAGCCACTTGGTTAAGCATACATGGTCATACCATGCATCTTACACCCTGCAGTTATGTGCTGGACCGTCTCAGGGGCCTCTTTGCACAGTCTACACCTTGGGTCTTGTCTGGTGTGGTAGATCTGGGCCTCTATGGCTCTGCTGCTCAGGGCCTGCTCCTGTGCGGCCAGGATGAGTGCCTCTGTGCTGTCCTTCAGCCCGTCCCTTTCAAGCCATTGGTAGGATTTGTTGAGATCAGCCACTTCAGTTATGTTCCGGTGGTACATCCCGTGTAAGGGCTTGTCCTCTCATGATGGTCCCTCTTCCAGCATCTCATCCTCTGTTCTCCACTGCCTGAGACATTCACTCAGCGTCATCTGTCGGGGCCTTATCCTTGATGTACTTATGGATCTTGGATGTTTCATCTTCGATAGTGGCTCTCATGCTCACTCGTCCTTGGCCTTCTTCCTTGCGGCTAGCGTACAGTCTCAGGGTGCTGGATTTGGGGTGGAACCCTCCATGCATGGTGAGGAGCTTTCGTGTCTTAAAGGAGTCATATCATGCTTTTCATTCTAAAAAATATTAGACTTTAATGTCTCAGTAAGGTCTCTGTAAATTTTCATCCCATAAAACCCTTTAGATCGTCCACACTGCCCCTGTCAATGTGTGGTTTTCACTCTCCATCAGCAAACGCTGTGTTTTCTGGGCGTGTCGCAAGCGAAGCTGCTCACCACACCTCTGTGCGGAAGCGCATACCTTTTTTGTTGTTTTTTTTTTTTTAAATTGGCTCCATGGATACGAGCCACCGCACGGTTACGATACAATAGGTGGCAGTAGTGCGACATTGAGAATACAATCCACCGCCATCCTCCACAGAAGAAGAAGACCCACTACAGAACTGCACGACGTTAGCCAGCCAGCTAGTTCGTAGCGTAGTAGAACCATACGTCTACGATCCCGAATCTGACCCTGAAGCTGAAGAGGAGGCTGTTGAAGTCACCACATTTCGGCTGATGCAAGATGTGTCTCATTGGTAATGTCGCATTTACTTCAATTTAATTGATTTATGCAAAGCGACTAGCGGTTGCTAATGCGTATGCTAAATGGCGTGTGCAGCTTCAATATTCACAACACGACTTACCTGGAAAACTCTCGTTAATAGAAAACACTACTTTAGCTTACATTATACAAATAAATAAGTTTGAGAGCATAGCTGAAATAATATAAATACATTTTACATTTACACATTTCACTGTTTTGTCTTACTTGTGCTGCTGCTCTGACATAATTTTTATTTAAAAATGTGCATTAATATTTAGAGCAATCACTGCATGACCTACCTGGGAACAAAAAGCATTGGTTCAAATTATATATTGACCTAACGTATTTTTACTGCTTTTAATTATGTTTTTTGTCATTCTTGTTCAATCTGACAGTAATATGTCTCTGTATCTGAAGTTGTTACAGGTGTCTAGTCTACAGAGGCTAGTGAGCTGGTGCTGAGGATTCCTAGGGTGAAGAATCTGAGTTGCCATCTCTTCATGCTTTGGTTGTAGATAAAGGCAGAGTTTCCTGATGGATAAAACACTAAAACACTCATTGTATGATGGATGTAAACCACCTGTAGAATAACTCCTTTACCATTTGAGTAAAAATGTGTTTTTTGTGAGTGCAATACTACTACAATTAAGAATTTCTTTTTAATTTATATATAATTTATATGCATTTTATTGATGGCCGCTTCAACTTTATAGCTTACCATATTAGAAAGAGAAAAACATGTAATTTCAGTACTATGATTTCCTAAATAAAAGTGTTTTCCCTTCAGAAACAGAGTTCAGTGAAATACATAATAGTTAAAGCCAACTTTATTGTAAACCAAAAAAATACACCACTACTCCAAAGCTAGAACAAACTGTTACCTTCACACTCCAATGTGCAATGTATAGGTTACTGAGTTAATTAAGAAGTCTGGGGGTTTGAGGACGAAGGAGAAGCTTTTGCAGGGCCTTGCAGACGAAATGCATGAAAGTAGGGTAAACAGGGAGATGTGGTGATCCTTGTTCTCATCACTATTTGGAAGACTGAGCGGAAGCAGTCCTCTACCAGATGGAAGCTGTGGCTGTCCTCACCATCGCCTCATCAAAACAAAAAAGTACTGCAATCAGAATTGTAGATTAGTGAAATGTTAATTATTATGTAGGTCAAAACCTTCTCTAATGTAAGAACACACAATACCAGAAAAAAAATTAAACCAAACAAGAGGACAGGCCTGTCTGTGCTAAAACAACAGATAAACAGTTGTTACAATTCAAATATAAAATCTAAACAGTATATACCAATTAAAATCTTCTATTACCTATCTTACTGTTGGTACATACAAACTTACATACCTTCACTCCTGAGCTGGGCAGCAGATGTCTGTGTACCAACAGTCTGCAGTGATTTTTCTGTTTGACAGCCTCCTTGCATGTGGGCAACTGGGATGTGGCTCCCTACAGTATAGAAAAGACTGTGACATTTACTGTAAATTGTATTGGTCCTACAAATATAATGGCTATGGTACAAGCTATCGGTAACTGACCAGATAAGCAGCAGGTATTGTAGAGATGTGACTAATTAGCAACTAAGCTTGAAACACAACACAGTAATCATTCCAACTAATCAAGTTAGAATTTGATAGAACAATGACATAACCCCAAATCACAAGTTGATTTAGGCTGTGACACAGGACGGGTTAATAACAAACACAACCGCGTTCTTCTGCAGGTTCTTTTTGTAGCGATCGACCAGCTGTAGCTCTAAAGTGCAAAGGCCTAAAGGCATGCTAACGGCTAACGCAACACACAAACAGGAGCGGCAGCACGTCAACAGGACAAAAGCTCGATCCACCGCTTCCTGCCTGTCGCCGATCGAAGGCCCATCGCTATTAGCTGTTCCCCACACAGGTGTGTGGTTGCACCAACTCAGAGTAGCACATTTGAAAGGGACAAAGGCTCGGTTGACTCACTGTAGCCGTTAGCGACGCTAGCGATTAGCTTGTCTCACGTGTGGGTTACTGCATTTTAAACAGACCCAACTAACATATTTAGATATCACAAGTATCAAGCACAAACTTACTACAGCGAGCTAGATCCACCGCTTCCTGCCTGTCGCCGCTGGAAGGGCGATAAAGATCAGCTGTTCCCCGCAGGTGTATGTGATTACAGAAAAAGGACAGACGCTAGACCCACCGCTCCCTGCCTGTAGCCGCTCGATGCCGTTACGATAATCATTAGCTTTTCTCCACACAGGTGTGTGGCTGCAGGAGCCCACATGAGCACATTTGAAGGGGACAAAGGCTCGACTGGCTGTAGCCGTTAGCATAGCTAGCTAGTAACTTGACTCACACATAGGTTACTACATTTTAAACGGACAAACTAACATTTTAAAACATTATAAATATCAAGCATGTACTTACTTCAGTGAGTGGATGACGGACTTTAGGAATAGGTCCTTTTTTTCCAACAGGAGCCGTGAAACAAATCCAGCATTGTACGCACCCTCGTTTGAAATGCACATAAGTATAAATGCTGAGGCAGTGTTTCTGGCACCGGTCCGTTAAAAATAAAAGTGACCCACAAATCCTCACTTGTTGATCCCTTGGTAAAGTGAATAGACTTTGGTGTTGGTTAGAACACCCAAGAACCGAACTATTTCTATGGGAGGACTTGGGCGCTGCCGTGCTGGTCTGTTCACGGTGAGTGAGAGGGGGGAAATGGCGGAAGTCCAGTTTTGGTTCAGGATCATTGTGGGGGTGGTGGTTCAGGATTTGCAAGGAGAACTTTCAACCAGTATGACGAAACCTGGGGAACGGCCTCAGAGTAGGTCGTGGCTGTTTTCATTGGATGAGAAAATTTACGTTTTCAAAATGTGAAAAAAGCAGGAAATGCATTTCTACCGTGCTCAGTGTGTGTATATGTGACCCATAGAGTCATAGGGACGCTCCAAAATGTCTAAAAAGTGGATTTTGCATGATATGGGCCCTTTAACAGCTGTGGTCTGTATCTCTTCCTTTGGCCACCTTATTATTCCCGCAGGGTATCTGATCACTGGGAGGGCATAGCTGTTTATTGCCCGGGATTTGTTCTTGCCATTGAGCTGGCTTCTTAGGACTTGCCTTACTCGTTGGAGGTATTTGGCTGTTGCCGCATTCCTTGTTGCCTGTTCAAGGTTGCCGTTCGCCTGTGGTATACCAAGGTACTTGTAATTGTCCTCAATGTCTGCTATTGTTCCTTCTGGGAGTGAGACCCCTTCTGTTTTGATTACCTTGCCTCTCTTTATCACCATCTTCACACATTTCTCGAGCCTGAGTGACATCCCAATGTCCGAGCTGTAGATCCTGGTGCTTTGGATCAGCGAGTCGATGCCTCGCTTACTCTTGAAGTACAGCTTGATGTTATCCATTTAGAGGAGGTGACTTATGGTGGCCCCGTTCCAGAGTCGGTATCCATCGCCAGTCTTGTTTATTATTTGGCTGAGGGGGTTCAGACCTATGCAGAACAGCAGTGGGGACAGTGCATCTACTTGGTATATGCCACATTTGATGGATACTTGGGCAAGTGGCTTCCCATTGGCTTCAAGGGTGGTTCTCCACAACCTCATCGAGTTTGCAATGAAGGCCCTTAGAGTTCTGTTGATGTTGTACAGCTCCAAGCATTCAGTGATCCATGTGTGTGGCATTGAGTCATAGGCTTTCTTGTAGTGGATCCAGGCTGTGCACAGGTTGGTGTGTCGCACTCTGCAGTCTTGGGCGACTGTTCTGTCAACCAGGAGTTGGTGTTTGGCTCCCTTGTATCCTTACCAATGCCGTTCTGTGCTTCGCTCATGTATTGACCCATGTGCCCACTTATCTTAGCTGCGATGATGCCTGACATGAGCTGTCCCTGTTTCTGTGTTATAGCCAATCTTATCTCTCAGGTCAGTCGCTTTCAGGTAAGTCGCTGCCTCACTCAGCGTGTCTGTGCTCATTGGGGCTTTGTACCCAATTTCCAGTTGAGGAGATGGTGAAATCTCTCCTCTGACCTGGCGTCCTGGCTCCCCCTTGCCGTAGTATTTGTATTGTATCTCGTCAATCTCAAGTTGTGATAGCAGTTGCTATTTGTGGATGTTGGAACACTGAGCTACTAGTTGCTTCGCCGTCAGCCTTGAATGTGGGTTTCTCCGTTCCCATTCACCGCACATTCTTTGCATGTAACCCCTCTGACTAGGTTTACTTGAGTAGTAGCATTCCAACAGAGCCTTGTTCTCGCATCTCAGCCATTTCTTTCTTGTTCCAGTAGCCCACTTCTCGCCAAAGTGCTCTGGTTCCCCAACACCTGACGCAGACCTTGTTAGACCGGGCGACATCTGAGCCGGTATCTCATGTGGTTCATTGTCTCTCATGATATGAGGTAGGCGGTAGCTTCAAGGATCTTGCCCAAGGACCCACACTGGATGCTTATTCGCCCTAACAGGGATTCGAACCGGGAACCCCCCGCATGCAAGTCCTGCGCCTTTGCCGATTATAACTATATAACTATATATATATATATATATATATATATATATATATATATATATATATATATATATATATATATATATATATATATATATATATAATGGGCACATGGGTCAATACATGAGCGAAGCACAGAAGGGCATTAGTAAGGATACCAGAGGAGCCAAACACCAACTCCTGGTAGACAGAAAAGTCGCCCAAGACTGCAGAAAGCGACACACCAACCTGTGCACAGCCTGGATCGACTACAAGAAAGCCTATGACTCAATGCCACACACATGGATCACTGAATGCTTGGAGCTGTACAACATCAACAGAACTCTAAGGGCCTTCATTGCAAACTCGATGAGGTTGTGGAAAACCACCCTTGAAGCCAATGGGAAGCCACTTGCCCAAGTATCCATCAAATGTGGCATATACCAAGGAGATGCACTGTCCCCACTGCTGTTCTGCATAGGTCTGAACCCCCTCAGCCAAATAATAAACAAGACTGGCTATGGATACCGACTCCGGAACGGAGCCACCATAAGTCACCTCCTCTACATGGATGACATCAAGCTGTACGCCAAGAGCGAGACATCGACTCACTGATCCACACCACCAGGATCTACAGCTCGGACATCGGGATGTCATTCGGGCTCGAGAAATGTGGGAGGATGGTGATAAAGAGAGGCAAGGTAATCCACACAGAAGGGGTCTCACTCCCAGAAGGAACAATAGCAGACATTGAGAACAGTTACAAGTACCTTGGGATACCACAGGCAAACGGCAACCTTGAACAGGCAACAAGGAATGCGGCAACAGCCAAATACCTCCAACGAGTAAGGCAAGTCCTAAGAAGCCAGCTCAATGGCAAGAACAAATCCCAGGCAATAAACAGCTACGCCCTGCCAGTGATCAGATACCCTGCGGGAATAATAAGATGGCCAAAGGAAGAGATACAGACCACAGATGTTAAGACACGAAAGCTCCTCACCATGCATGGAGGGTTCCACCCCAAATCCAGCACCCTGAGACTGTACGCTAGCCGCAAGGAATGAGGCCGAGGACTAGTGAGCATGAGAGCCACTATCCGGGATGAAACATCCAAGATCCATAAGTACATCAAGGATAAGGCCCCGACAGATAACGTGCTGAGTGAATGTCTCAGGCAGTGGAGAACAGAGGATGAGATGCTGGAAGAGGGACCATCATGGGAGGACAAGCCCTTACATGGGATGTACCACCGGAACATAACTGAAGTGGCTGATCTCAACAAATCCTACCAATGGCTTGAAAGGGCTGGGCTGAAGGACAGCACAGAGGCACTCATCCTGGCTGCACAGGAGCAGGCCCTGAGCACCAGAGCCATAGAGGCCCAGATCTACCACACCAGACAAGACCCAAGGTGTAGACTGTGCAAAGAGGCCCCTGAGACGGTCCAGCACATAACTGCAGGGTGTAAGATGCTGGCAGGCAAAGCATACATGGAACGCCATAACCAAGTGGCTGGCATAGTATACAGGAACATCTGTGCAGAGTATGGACTGGAAACCCCAAGGTCAAAGTGGGAAACACCTCCCAAGGTGGTAGAGAACGAGCGAGCCAAGATCCTGTGGGACTTCCAGATACAGACAGACAGAATGGTAATGGCGAACCAACCAGACATTGTGGTGGTGGACAAAGAGCAGAGGAAAGCCGTAGTGGTGGATGTGGCAATACCAAGCGATGGCAACATCAGGAAAAAGGAACATGAGAAACTAGAGAAATACCAAGGGCTCAGAGAAGAACTGGAGAAGGCTTGGAAGGTGAAGGCCACAGTGGTGCCTGTGGTGATTTGAGCACTGGGGGCAGTGACCCCCAAACTGGAGGAGTGGCTACAACAGATCCCTGGAATAACATCCGACATCTCAGTCCAGAAAAGTGCAGTCCTAGGAACAGCAAGGATACTGCGAAGAACCCTCAAGCTTCCTGGCCTCTGGTAGAGGACCCGAGCTTGGAAAGTGGATGAGACCACCCGCGTGGGGTGAGAAGGGAGTTTTTTTATATATATATATATATATATATATATATATATATATATATATATATATATATATATATATATATATATATATAGTTACTGTTTAGATGCACAGGTACTTATACCCAGGACACACCACTTACCAGACTATATTAATTTCTGTGTGGACTCCCTTGTACTTTTTCGCTGCTTACCTGACAACAAGCTATGGGTTACTCGTGACATCAAAGCCACCCTGAATGAAAAGAAGAAAGCATTCTGGTCAGGGGACAGGGAGGCAGCTAGGAGTGTCCAGAGACAGCTGTCATTCAAAATCGGAGAGGGGAAGGAGGCTTACAGGAGGAAACTGGAACACAGACTTCAGAACAATAAGACCAGGGAAGTGTGGAGGGGCATGAGGACCATCACTGGCTACAAGTCCAGCAGCCAGGTGACTGAGGACAGGGCCAACAAACTCTATAAAAGCTTTAACAGATTCCAGGTTGGGTCTCTTAACCCCCAGCTGCTCATGATAGGCCCCGCTTCACATCATCCACAGGGCTCAACCTCACAAATAATCACAGCGGATCAGGTGAGAAAGGAGCTAAACAATTTTCATCAAAAAACGCTGCAGGACCTAATAGAAACTCTGTGCTCCTCAGCAATGTGGTGGGTGGAAAAAGTCATGGATCTATCCAGTGATTAAATGCCATGTCCCAGAATCCTCAATGACTACAGTACAGACCCCTGGCTCTGACCTCTCACATCATAAAGGCTTTTGAAAGGCTAATCTTGGAGTCTCTGCATTCTCTGGTTAATCCCTATGTTGACCCCCTCCAGTTTGCAAATCAGACCCAAGTAGGAGTGGATGATGCCATCATACATCTGCTCCATCACACCTACAACCGCCTGGACGAGCCTGGCGCCTTCTTCTATTTCTCCAGTGCATTTAACACACTTCGATCTGCGCTGTTGGGAGAGAAATTGAAGGACAGGCAGGTGGACCCCCCCCCCTTTCTCCTGGATCATGGACTACCTCACTGTCAGGAAACAAGGTAATGGACTGCATGCAGATACTGTTTCATGGAGGTTTAATGCAGGCTCTTGGTCAGACACACAGATTTCGGTACACAGAGTGGCATGGAAGTAGGCAACGGTATGGACAGGGATCACGCAATGGCAGTCAGTCTCCAGGCAAATTTCAATCCACAAGGCAGAGTCTAAAACAGTACAGACAGGGAGCAAGCAAGGCACGGTCAAAAACAAGATCCAGGGTCGGTACACAGAGGACTTACTTGGGTGAATGCTGGAGAGTAGACACAAGGACATGAGCTAACAACTTGGCAACGGACTGAAGGTGAGTACTGGTCCATATACAGAGTGTAATGACTAATTGAAAGTGGGCGGTGAATCATGACTGAGAGAAATAAAGCAGGAACTAGGATAAAAGAACAAAACCCAGAAATAGTGCAAAATAAAACAGAAAATAGCAAAATAATAGTGGTAGTAACAAAATGCTGAGACGTGACACTTACTGTACCAACTGCCCCCAGTACTATGTGTACTGTGTACCCAGTATTACTATGTGTCTGACACTGTGGTCTGCAGCACAGGTGCTCCCCAGTCTCCTTTCCTCTTCACCCTGTACACCTCAGACTTCAGGTACTGTACAATTCAGTACTGCACAGCTCCTGTGCATGGCAGCTGCTGGCATAGGTGTGAATGTGAGAGTGCATGGGTGAATAAGAAGTTAGTGTAAAGTGTTTTGGATCCTGGAAAAGGTGTATAATGTAAATGTGCTATATAAATGTGGACCATTTACCATTTACTCCGTTCTGTTCAATCAACGCTAAATGTTATATACAGTAACACGTTCTTGTGGAAAAAAAGTGTTTCCTATGTGCATTTCATTCATTCTTTTTATTTTAATAATTAATTTCTCTACATAAACAGACTGGAATTTGCAGATTAGTTGGATAGATATCTGTTTATTGCATTTGCTTTACAATTACCAACCTACAACCTATTAGACTGTATGATAGAGGCCTGTTGCTGTTTCTATGTTTCTGTGCGTCAGTGATAATGTGACTTGATATTTTCTCCACCCCACGCTAATATTCTTATTGTTATAAAATGTTTAAATCAAGACAAACTGTTGCACACTAATGACTTTAGACATTGAAAATAATATGTTATTTTCTGTAACCTTTAATTTGTTAAATTCCTTTGGGAGCAACATTGATGTAACTTTGTGTAAAGTGAGAACTAATCCTTTTAGTCACAGTTTGTCTACAACAAAAGGAAAAACTAATCTTTTTACATTCAAAACCTTCCATTACAAGTAGAGACCCTTCTGCAGAAAGTTAAGTATTTTGAATGAAGTTTTGAGCTACTTAAATACTTACACCAAAGATATACAGTAAACTAAACTACTCAGACACCATTTGTTTGCTCTACAGCTTCTTTCTACATTACTTTGGCCTTGCTGGAATTTGGCTGCAAAATGGCTAATGTCACTATGAGCTTAATGCTTTTTCTAAACCAGGGATAGAGAAAGGTGTAGATCCCAGGGTTCAGGGATGAGTTGAACAACACCAGAAAATCTAAAAAGGCTTTAGTAGATGAAACCATTGTGAGGTTATACCCAGAGAGGGTCACACAATAATATGGACAGTAACAAAGGAGAAACACAGCAACGACAACTCCAAGAGTCCTTGCTGCTTTCAGCTCGGATTTCTGAACAGTCAGTGAATGTTTGCTTTTGACAGCTGTAATCTGTGAGCGCAAGGCACGAGTCTGAGACACAGCCACCACAAACACCCTCATGTACATAAGGACAATGGCTGTGATGGGGATAAAGAAGCTTATCATAAGGTCAACAGCTCCATTTATGTTAATCGCACATTCTCCATGGCAGGAGTAAAATTTGTCTGACTGTTTTAGGTTATTGAATAAAAATGCAAGGTTATAGAGAGCAGAGTTAAACCAACACAAGAGGACACAGACTTTAACAGCACTTTGAGTGACTTTGGTCGGGTAACGCAGAGGGTCACAGATGGCCACATACCGGTCCACTGATATCAGCACCATGTTTCCTACGGAGGCAGAGACGCCAATAAAAGGTAGGATATAATAGGCAGCGCACAATGGGTCACCCGGGAGCCAGCAGGTTTCATTCAGGACAATTTCAAATGGCATCACAATGAGACCAACAAGGAAATCAGACACAGCCAGAGAGAGGAGGAGGAGGTTGGTGGGAGTGTGGAGCTGCCTGAAGGGAGAGAACAGCATCACTGTGAACATTACACACAAACAAAGGCGCTCAGCAATAAGGCAGATATAATAACACAGATGTATATAATAACACTAGGATGTAACACCCAGCAGTCACCTGTTACAACTTATAACATAACAAAGAATGATCAGCTCTAAGATATGATTCTGTGCCTGAAGTGAGAGATGGAGACGATGACCAGCAGGTTGAGAACCACAGTGAGCAGAGAGATGCAGCACAGCACTGAATAAATGAGCAATGCTTCTGAGCGGGGACGGAGGTGCTTTTTGCAGGAGGAGTTGCCAAGTTCTGGAAAACAGAGTTCTGCTTCCACCACTGTCTCCATCACCAGAGAAATAGAGTAGGAGCTGCTAAAGACCTGCAGCTCCCTGTGCAACATCTCTCCCTCAAACAGCTGATTTATTCTCTCCCTAACTCCTCCCCCACCTCCCCTTCTGTCATCTCTGTCTTAGATACAACATTGTTTCCAGTGACTCCACCAAAATGTACGGCCTCGCAAAGAAAACTATGCAAAGAAATTATAATTCACACATCTACTGTAAATTTACAGGTGACTAAGGATGTACTGGTCACTAATGGAAAAGGAAAAGGATGATGCACCTTTAGCATGCCTCCGAAAAGCCATTTAGAGCCAAGAGGGCCTCCATCAACTGTTTGTGTTTTGATTGATTCTCGCTTTCTTTTATTTTCTCTCATTGTATCAGAACTGTGATAGTCTAACAGTGTAGCAGCTTAACTATGTCACATGGCACCAAACACTTCACATCAACTATTTCTAACTTGGTTCTCATACTTAGGATAAGGTTTTTCACATCATCTGTTGGTTTGTTGTTACCGTTATTGACTTTGTTTGATTGTTCCTTGGGCGGCACGGTGGTGCGGTGGGTGGGTAGCACTGTCGCCTCACAGCCAGAAGGTTCTGGGTTTGATTCCCGGAGGCGGCCCTGGTGCCTTTCTGTGTGGAGTTTGCACGTTCTCCCCGTGTTTGCGTGGGTTCTCTCCGGGTTCTCCGGCTTCCTCCCACAGTCCAAAGACTGTGGGAGAAGGTTCTGGGTTCGATTCCCGGAGGCGGCCCTGGTGCCTTTCTGTGTGGAGTTTGCACGTTCTCCCCGTGTTTGCGTGGGTTCTCTCCGGGTTCTCCGGCTTCCTCCCACAGTCCAAAGACGTGCATTAGGTTGATTGGCTTCTCTCCATTGCCCGTAGGTGTGAGTGTGTGTGTGAATGGTTGTCTGTCTACTGTATGTGTTGCCCTGCGATGGACTGGCGACCTGTCCAGGGTGTACCCTGCCTCTCGCCCGTAGCCAGCTGGGATAGGCTCCAGCACCCCCGTGACCCCGCACTAGGGAGTAAGCGGTTAAGAAAATGGATGGATGGATGATTGTTCCTTTTTACCTGGTTAGTTTCCTGTTTTCCATAACATTCTGTTTTTCTTGTTCCTTGTTCCTTCCTTCTTATGCCTTGTCACATTTGTTAGGAATTTTTCATGTGTCTGTGTGAGTTTGTGTCTTTGCACTGGCATACAGTACCTCTCATGCATACATTGATTCTGAGTTCTGGCCTTTGTTTGCAATTACTTCTTGCATTGTACTTTTCTTAATTATTAAGAATCTATGTTGCCTATACTAGTCTGTTTTTCATTCACCTTTGTTAGTTTAGGAGCATTCCTTTGTATTACCTATTCAGTATAGGTTTCCTGATTAGCTTTCAATTTCTCTCATGCTGTTTGCATTTATTTTGTCTTTTACTCAATTAAATTACACTTACTTTGAAGGCTTGAGATTGTGCAGTCAGTCAGTCAGTGAGTGAGTCAGTCAGTGAGTCAGTCAGGTCATCAGCTATAAACTGAGAGGGCCTAACATTTTTACTAGATGCCTGTGCGTGGGTTTGTCTTTTTGTTATTTAGTTAATGTATAGATTTGTAACACCTTCACTTAAATTTTACATAAAACACAAGCATACATATTTTAAGGTTCAGTTCAGGTTGGTGGGTCTCCACAATATTATGAGCATGACAACCATGATAAAATGATGCCAAATTGACTGCAGGTATGCAGTGATAGAGAACATGTGATACTACACTGCAAAAAAATAAAGCCATCAGTAGATAGTCATCAGTTATCCAGCACTGAATGCAAAAACAAAAAAATGTGAAGTAAATGATGCTTTTATTGAGGCTGTTTTATGTTTGCACACTAAAATGCCCATAAAATATGGATAAGAGATGGAGGGGGTTTACATGAGGCAGTACAATAACAAAGCATTTGCTTTAGGTTGCTCTTACACTATTTTTGCCTCATGTGATTCAGTCCACAGTATTTTAAGAGTAAGAATGAATTTAACTGATTTTCTAAACCACGGGTAGAAAAGGGCATAAATCACTGGGTTCAGACAGGAGTTGAAATACACAATGAAATCCATCAAGGTGTTAGTGGAGGAACCGATTTGTAGGTCAGGACCTGAGAGGGAGATACAGAAAAATGGACAGTAACACAAGAGAAACACAAAAATTATGACACCCAGAGTCCTGGCTGCTTTCAGCTCAGATTTCTTCACTGCTACAGTCCCAGAGCGTGCCAGTTTAACAGCTGCAACATGGGAGCGCATGGAACGAGCATGAGACACAGCCACCACAAACACCCTCACATACAGGATGACGATGGCTGAGATGGGGAGGATGAAGCCAAAAATAATGTCAACAGCTCCCAGTATGTTTATCACACATTCCCCATAGCAAGAGTTAAACCTGCCTGGCTGATTAAAGTTTTCATACAAAATCATGAAGCTGTAAGAGACACAGTAAAGCCAACACAGCAGGACACATAATTTAACTCTTGTACGAGTGATCTTGGTGGTGTAGCCCAGAGGGTCACAGATGGCCACGTAGCGATCGATTGAGATCAGTACCATGTTTACTACAGAGGCATAGACGTTGATGAAGGAAACAAAATAAGAGAAAACACAGGCCAAGTCACCCAGAAGCCAGCAGGGCTCTGCTAAGAGAATCTGAAACGGCATCACAAACAGGCCCACAAGGAAATCTGACAGCGCCAAAGAGAGGAGGAGGAGGTTGGTGGGAGTGTGGAGCTGCCTGGAGGGAGAGAACAGCATCAGCACCATTATTATAAACACCAACCGTTTTCCAGTAGTGCAGAGTCAATCAAACTGTCAGGATAAAATGCTAAGAGCAAATAAGGACAAAACAACACCAACAACATAACGACAGCTCTTAGAAATTCATCTGTGCCTGAAGTAGGAGATGGAGATGATGACCAGCAGGTTGAGAACCACAGTGAGCAGAGAGACAGAGGAAAGCAGAGAGTAAATAAGCTGTGATTCAAAGTCAGGGCGCATGCGCTTCACACAGGAGGAGTTGAGAAGTTTAGGAAAGCAGAGTTTGGCTTCCTCCATCGTCTATTCCAGAGAAAAAGAAGAGAACCTAAACACATGCAGGCTTCTGAGCCTAGAGCTACTTTAATTGTCTACTGTCTGCCACGCCTTCTTCCTCTCTCTCTCTTTAACCTCTCTCCTGGTGGTTGGGAGTGCCTGCCTGCCCAAGGGAAGGAGGCAGCGGGGCTGGTTGATTCTGGGGTGAATGCATGGGTCCCCCGTGTAGTTGGGGTGTAGTGGCGGCTTGGACCAGCAGTCTGGTGCCGGAGTGGGGCTGTTTGGAGGGTTGGCGTGTGCCTGTCTTCGGGGAGTGGAGGCGGGCCTCCCTGCTAGAATGCAGGGACTGACCTGGGGATGGAGACCTGGGTGCCCTGTGTCCCGGGGGGTTCCGCTAGGGGTGCCTGCCTGTGCCCGGAGAGGTGTCTCACCCCTAGGATGCTGTACCTATTTAGGTGGGGGCATGGGGGGTGGGGGGTCCGCCGCGCAGCTGGGCTACTCGGGCTGCGGCCTCTAATGGGCCGTGGGCGGGGGTTGGCCAAGAGTATGTGTGTAGGTTTGAGTGTAGCACTACATGGGGTGAGTATGAGCATGCTTGAAAATGAGTAAGTGTGACAGAGGGGTGAGGGCGGTTTTGGCCACGCAACATATGGTGCCTGGGCAGTAGTACTGCGGTCCCTGGGTTTCGTTTATCTATTCCTGGCTGGGGGTTGTGGGGGACGGTGGGATGGGTAGTAGAGCTAGTCTAGAACCTGACTCTATCGACCTTGCTTCGGACCTTGCTTACCTCTCTGTACTCCAGGGAGCCAGTATACAGAGCCTTCACTTTGTTGGCTTTGTCTGCTGGATCCCTCGAGGAACTGGCAGTCTCCTCATACCTACCCACATACACATACAGTACATTCAGAGCCGGGGGTGGACTCTTTCAGAGATCACCACCCAGTTTTCACTGCACAATAGAAATCTAGGGCGGGAAACACTGTCCGGGGAACACACCGTCAGTCAGCGGTTGTGCTTCTGGAGATGTCCTTTACTTTCAGTGCACTCTAATTCCACACACTCCCGTTCAAGTTGGGTTGTAGGGCTCTGGGGTGCCTTTTCCGCTGCCCCTTGCTTCTCCCAGGTTGCGGTGGGTGGATGGGACTCGGGAGGTGCTGCGGCCCCTGCCTGGGGCCACATGGGCAGCAGACCGACCCTCACCAATTGCCAGCCTCATGTTGTGAGCCCAGGGGATGCTAGGGGCCAACAGGGTAGGCCCCACTCTGCTCTTGTGAGGGTGGCGGACCTGGGGGTGAGTCTCACTCTAAGCAAAGGGGCATCTCCTAGTGGGCTTCCTACGGATCGTGGGTCCTTGGACTCCACTCTGTCAAGCCAGCCCCCCAATAGGGGAGTGTTTGCCCCTGGTTCTCATGGGGCGGACAGCGTTGACCCACGGTGGCCCACTCTGACCTCGGCTGTTGTCTCTGTGACTGCTGCAGCTCTGCCTGGAAGGTTCTGTGTGGGCGGCTTGGGTCGCAACACCTGCCCTCCTGAAATTAAAGGTATATGGGCTCCCTGGCTACTGGATTTCTTCCCTTGACTTGTTTGACTGGTTGTAGTGGCTGAGCTCCTCCCATCACCCTGGTTTTCACAAGTGGCATTGTTCATGCACCAACATCTGCCTCACCCTTTGGGTGAACAATGTTAAACTACAGCTTTACTAACCTTGTAGTGGGACACTCAACACCTGAGCTAGTAAACAGGCTTTCTAAACTTAGCTTACGTAGCTACTTTTCACTATCAATATCAGTAATGTGATTATGGTAGTTGTTTGTCATGGCTATAATTAAGTATTATGAGATTATGCAAAAATTATGCATATGTGTATGTATATGATATATGTATTTGTATATTTGTATGAATGTTTGCACATACCTTAACAGTATTATTCCTATTAATACTAATTTTACAGTACATCAGCTGTTTAATTATAAATGTGTCAGCCTAAGGTATATACTACTACTTATTGATTTTGTGCCTATTGTTGTCACAATCCAGGGCTTTGCATGTTCTATTTCTTGTTTTATTTTATACATATCCGCTTCTGTGTTTCACAAGGTTTTACGTTCGCTTTGCTTCCGGTCATTATCAGCTGACCAAATCAATAATTAGTGTCAGAATTTAGTCTCCAGCACTCACACAAGTTCTCCGCCAGATCGTGGTGTTTTCATACCCTGTTCTAGTGTTATCTTGATTGTCTCCCCCGTGCTTGAAACCGTAACTTGTATCACCCCTGTCTGTACCTTGCCTGACTGTTCCGTTGCCCGACAGCTCTGTGATTCACCATTGCCTGCTCCTCTTTTGAGTCTATGGCACTTTGTTTTAATTTTAGTGACTTTATGGAACCTTTCATGGGACTCGTCCACACTTTTAGAAGCATATTTCCAGGTTTTAAAATTAAAACAAAGAAACATTAGGGGTTGTAATGAAGCAAAAAAAATCTTTTCATAAGGCTCATCTTTTGGACTTAGTTTAAAAACTTTTACTGTAAATGGCCAGGGAAGTGACCCAGATGGTTTGGCTCAGTAGACGTCAGCTGGGAGAAAATTTAGGGAGTGTGTTCATGTTAGTTGATTGCTATGTGACAAACTTTAACTGAAACAACTGGTTACAGTTGCATCATACGGAGGTGTATTCTCCAGAAGAACTCTCTTCTTAGCTTGTTTTTTAGCACCTTTGATTGCACTTATTCAGTGGAGGCCAATGTGTCGTCATCCCAGAGGTGAGAGTGTGTGAAATGTGTCTGCCCCCCTTGGTGCAAGCAGGAGCTTGAATCAGCTGTGTATTAGTTCCTTTGTTATGGGGAAACATCAATTAAGGTTAACAATTAAGGTTGTTCATTAAGAAGTCACACAACTGAAAACAAATAACTTTAAAGTGATTTTACTTTACTTACTGCGCAATAATTCTGAGCGAGGTTGATGTCAGACTGGTAGAAACAAAAAATAGAAAAAAATAGTAGCCACAGTATAGTAAATCGATGAATGACACCAGTTTCTAACCTGATTATTATTTAGGGTTGTGTTTCCTATCAAAATGTTTGCTACTCTGGACATTTACTCTCTTTGCTTTAATTTGACTTCTACTTAATTTATTTTTACTTTGACTTTCATATTTGGAAACTTAAAACAGGGACATTTACCTTATTATTTTACAATTTTAAACTTGGGGCTTCAGCATCTTGCATATGTACATTAAATTAAGTAAATATAGTGCTCATTAATTTGGATAGCCACTCTAATGACACAACTACAACATGCAAAGTTTCATTTTTTTTCTCTACAGTATGTTGGCCTTACAAGACTGAGGCTGGAGTATCTGAAGTGTAACAATAAGTTTAATGGACTTTCTGAACCAGCGGTAGCAAAGGACATAGATCACTGGGTTCAGACAGGAGTTAAAATAGACCAGAAAGGCTATGAAGGTGTTAGCTGAAGAACTGATTATGAGATCAGAGCCAGAGAGAGAAACGCAATAAAATGGACAGTAGCACATGAGAAACACAGCAACGACCACACCCAGAGTCCTGGCTGCTTTCAGCTCTGATCTCTGAACAGTCACAGTCAGTGAACGCTGCTGTTTAACAGCTGTAATGTGGGAGCGCATGGAACGAGCCTGAGACACAGCCACCACAAACACCCTCACATACAGGATGATGATGGCTGAGATGGGGACGATGAAGCTTAAAATCAGGTCAGCAGCCAGAATAACATTTACGACACATTCTCCATAACAGGAATTAGAGCTGCCTGGGTGCTTCAGGTTGTCATATAAAAACAGAAAACTGTAGAAGATAGAGTAAACCCAACACAGGACGACACAGAGCTTAACTCTGCTGTGAGTGATTCTGGTGGAGTAGCGAAGAGGATCACAGATGGCCACATAACGGTCAATTGAAATCAGCACCATGTTTATCACTGAGGCAGGAACAGTGATGAAAGGTATGAAATAATACAAGACACACACCAGGTCACCTAGGAACCAACAGGGCTCTGTTAAAAGCATCTGGAACGGCACCACGATCAAACCAATGAGGAAATCAGACACAGCCAGAGAGAGGAGGAGGAGGTTGGTGGGAGTGTGGAGCTGCCTGGAAAGAGAGAACAGCATTACATGACTTTACAAGGCAATTAAAGTTTGTTCATACCAAAATTACAGTTGATAAAACAAAGCAGTAATATAATACATGTGATTATAGTATATGGCAATAGTCAAACCACCAGCACAGCTCAGATGTTATCTAGTTAGCCTCAAAACAACATTTAAAAAAACATGTTTCACTGCCTGAAGTGGGAAATGGAGACGATGACCAGCAGGTTGAGACACGCAGTGAGCAGAGAGATGCAGGACACTAGAACATAAATGAGCATTGCCTCAGAGTGAGGACGAGCGTATTTCCTGCAGGAGGCGTTAAGGAGATGTGGAAAGCAGAGTTCAGGCTCCTTCAGTGTATCCATTGCTAGAGGGGAAGAGAAGCTGCGGAACACCTGCAGCTGTCTGAGTCAAGTTCTGCACCACACGTTAGATTTATCTACCTCCAGGTTCCTCCCTCCTTCTCCTGTGTGTTGTTTTAAATATATTGCATCATACTCTATATCAGGGGTGCCAAGTGCATGACCCGTGGGCCAGATACTGCCCTCAAATGGATTTAATCTGGCTCGCAAGATAATTCTGTAAAGATAAAAATGAACTGCAATTTTTCAATAAAATAAACTGCTTTTCCAATTGTGTTCACTGGGTGCAATTGTGTTAAAATTGTGTTAAGCAAACAAAACTATTTATACCGGGACAGAGCAAGTAGGTCAAGCAAGCTCAGCCCGTCTGGATGACCTTGTCTGGCCCACAATTCTTATGGCTATATGTATTCAGTATTCAGTAAAACTGTTCATCATCAAATCTCCAATCCAAACCAACCCTAACAATATGTGACCTTTTATGTTGTATATGTATTGTGATATCTGTGCTTACAGGTACAGTACAAGCTTGAAGCTGAGAATGTGGGGCCAATAGACCTAAACCTTTTAGATCGCCCACACTGCTCGTCTAAAAGTATTTTAAGCCCTCTGGTTTTGAGAGTGTGTCGCTAAGTAGGTAAGTAAGGTTGATCACCACACCTCTTTACTGAAGTGTGTACTGTATGATGTCATACTGAGTAGACCTTGGTACAGTACCTTAATTTACTTTCATGTCGACATGGAGTGGATCAGACTACATGCCACTAAGCCATATTGAATATCCACTGAAGGACTGAGGAGACAAAACCTGCCTTTATACCCCATTACAAACCCTCACATGAGCTGTTGACTATTCTTACATACATGAGTGCAGTAAACCCCCTTTGCTTCCTAAACAATGCTCCTGTGGTGACCACAATGAAAGCCTTTCATTTGATAACCAAATCATTGATGACCCCCCAGGAACAATCCCCAGTCTGAGGCACAGCATGTCATGACAACAAAACATTTCAGCAATAAAGGCACGGGAACTGCGGCTGGGAGGACAGACAGTCCTTCTCTGCCGTTCCTTTTTCCACCTTCCAAGGAGCGTCTGCCCAGCTTCTGCTCAAGGAACCCATGCAGGTGGGTCGTACTAGGCTGCGTGATGCCGAGGAAATTAGACGACACACGCTGGGCCTCTGCCTCTATTGCGGCCGACCATCTGCATCAGTGGTAAAAAGGCAGGCTCACCATTAAGTGGGAGCATGTCCAATGCCTCCTCTCGTCCTCTGCTGACGGTAACACATAGTAGTAAAGGGGAAGTCTATTCAACAGGCAGCAGTTGACCTCCAAAGCCTTCTCCATACATAAACCCATCTAAACCGAATGCATTAATTGTATTTTTATCCAAGTAAAATTTTAATATGTATCAGGTATAATACAAAACTGTTTATTTTTATTGGATTTGTGGTATTATTTAATGTCAGAACTGTATTCATAGGGACCAAGTGTTTAACTTGTAATCTTAAGTACATAAAATGCATTTTTAGATTTTATCTAAGGTGTTGTATCAGTCAGGGGCATAGACCCACCTTAACAGGCTAAGGCTCATGGGAGAAATGATGGTTCCTGTGTTCTCAACGTTATAATGAAAGATAGGAGTTGATTAGTATTATAGGTTTGGTGGAATTGAATTAGTGAATTGTTCATGTGTGTTTATAATGTGTTTTGAGTTGTTCTGTAAGCTGCACCATGAGAAGTATGCATGTAACTGACCCTCAGTGGACAGTGATACATTTTTTGTGTTAAAAATGTGCTTTTGCACATGGATTTTAGAGCCACCATCGAAAGACTATTCTGTTCTTTACACTATTCTTCTCCTCTCTGAGAGGACAGAGCTACAATATGTGTGTTAGGAGCGAAATTGCACCAACCACTGCACCAAACAGCTGGGGCCATTTATTAACAATAATATATAAGTAAACACATTAAGATACTGTTGCAAATATATGCTAAATAAAAAAAAAACACTTTATTTGTAACAATTAAAAATTGAATTAAACATTACTGAAATATAACTTACATAAATGTACATCATAGTAAGTGTTGATGCAAATACATTTTGAATAAAATTGAAAGAAGGACAGTGTAAGATATAGTGATTTATTTAGCTCAATAACCAAAAAAGTAAAGTTTATTGAGTACTTGAATGAAAATTATGTGCTATTACATATAGTGTACTTAAGAATTTGTCCTCTTATTTTTACTCAGGATTTCTGCGTGGAAATTGTTACCTACTTTTTTCTAAGCAAAATTTTACTCCACATTTTTTCAGTGTAGAAAACATAGTTATGGAGATTACAGCAGGTTACATAACAGACTTTAAAGCCACTGTCTCCTGTTTTATTATTAAGTCAAGTTTTGCAATAATACTAAAGTCACAATTAAAATGAACTGTAATTATTTTTTTCTCTGTAGCTGCAGGATACAGATTTTTCCAACATTGATTACAATGAACATCAAGAAATATTCAATTTGCAAACAAGCAAAAACAAAAGAACAGAAATAATGTAACATAACATCAATTAAATATTCTTAGTTTCCAGACGATTCTCTGCTTCACTGAATCAAAAAGCTCACCTGCGTTGTCTGACCTCTCTACAGTATGTTTGCCTTAAATGAGTTTGGCTGCAGTATTTGAAGTGTCACAATGAGTTTAATGGATTTTCTAAACCAGCGGTAAAAAAAGACGTAAATGACAGGATTTAGACATGAATTAAAATATATAAGAAATGCTATAGCATTAGCTGAAGAACCAATCGTGAGATTCGAGCCAGAGAGAGAAATACAGTAAATTGGACAGTAACAAATGAGAAACACAACAACAACCACACCCAGAGTCCTGGCTGCTTTCAGCTCTGACCTCTGAACAGTCACAGTCAGTGAACGCTGCAGTTTAACAGCTGTAACGTGGGAGCGCATGGAACGAGCCTGAGACACAGCCACAACAAACACCCTCACATACAGGATGATGATGGATGAGATGGGGACAATGAAGCCAAACACCAAATGAACAGGTCCATTTATGTTAATCACACATTCACCATAACAGGAGTTTAACCTGCCTGGTTGATATAAGTTGTCGAATAAAATCACAAAGCTGTAAAAAACGGAGAAAACCCAACTCATCAGCACACAGATTTTAACTCTCAATTGAGTCATTATGGTGGAGTAATGCAGAGGGTCACAGATGGCCACATAACGGTCCACTGATATCAGCACCATGTTTATTACTGAGGAATAAACCGTGATGAAGGGTAATAAGTAATACAGAACACACAGCAGGTTACCAAGGAACCAACAAGGTTCTATGAGGATGATCTGAAACGGCATGACGATGAGACCAACGAGGAAATCAGAGACAGCCAGAGAGAGGAGGAGGAGGTTGGTGGGAGTGTGGAGCTGCCTGCAGGTAGAAAGTATCACTATTAAACAATAACAGCATTTTTAACAATGTTAAATGAGTAGGAAAATGTAATATTAAGACGTCATTTACTGTTCACTATTAACAGTGTCTAAAATTACTGTACCACAAAAATAAAAGATTAGACCACCAGCACATGTCTAGGGTTAGTGACTATTTTGTGACCCTCAAAACAACATTAAATGAGAGACGAAATATGTTTCACTGCCTGAAGTGGGAGATGGAGACGATGACCAGCAGGTTGAGACTCGCAGTGAGCAGAGAGATGCAGGACACTAGAACATAAATGAGCATTGCCTCAGAGTGAGGACGAGCGTATTTCCTGCAGGAGGCGTTAAGGAGATGTGGAAAGCAGGGTTCAGGCTCCTCCAGGGTCTCCATCATCAGAGAGCAAGAGAAGCTGCTAAACACTGGCAGCTGTCTGAGTCAAGCTTTGCACCACACCTAAGATTTATCTCCCTCTAGTTTCCTCAATCCTCCTGCTCCTGTTTGTAAACATCTTGCATCATACTCTACATCTTCATCACTCTCTACAATCTATTTCTCTAGTTAAGCTTCATGCATTTTGCAGCAATCAGGCCTGAGTGTGTCAAAGAAATTTACCTTGAGCTTGAAAAAAAGCTATTTTCTTTTATGAAATTAACTCGGCATTTTGTACTTTGTTAGGATTATCTTTGTGTTCTGTGAAGGGAGAAAATACCTTTTCACGGCAATGTAGGTTCTGGAGAAAATCACAGTGACCAGCTTTGATGAAACATGTATTTTATCGAATGGATGGATGGATATATCAACAAGTGCTGGATGGTGTGACATGCAGTTCCATCACAGACATTACTGTCAGTTATATTTACATAAAGTGATGCTTCATCAATAATCCTGAAGTCAAAAAATACCCTTCAGTATGAGTTTAGACAGTACAGTCAAAAAGAACTGAGATCCAGATAATATTGTCCTAAGTAGCTGAAGGATACATATTTTCCTGCAACAGCAGGAATGAATATTGGGACACATTTTGTTTGCCACAAGCAAAAGCTAATGAACATACATTATATGACATAACAGTCAATTATTCTTAGTGTCCAGTGTGATGTTTCTTTGCTTCACTTTATCAGCAGCTGTTTGTCACATAGTTAAAAGTTCAGCTGTGTTGTCTGAGATCTCTACAGTATGTTTGCGTTGAATGAGTTTGGCTGTAGTATTTGAAGTGTCACAATGAGTTTAATAGATTTTCTAAACCAGCGATAAAAAAAGACGTAGATGACAGGATTTAAACAGGAGTTAAAATATAAAACAAATGCTATGGAATTACTTGAAGACCCGATCATGAGATTATAGCCGGAGAGTGAGATACAATAAAATGGACAGTAACACATGAGAAACACAACAACAACCACACCCAGAGTCCTGGCTGCTTTCAGCTCTGAACTCTGAACAGTCACAGTCAGTGAACGCTGCAGTTTAACAGCTGCAACGTGGGAGCGCATGGAACGAGCCTGAGACACAGCCACCACAAACACCCTCACATACAGGATGATGATGGCTGAGATGGGGATGATGAAGCCTAACACGAGGTCAACAGCTCCATTTACGCTAATCACACATTCTCCAAAGCAGGAGTTAAACCTGCCTGGCTGCTTAATGTTGTCATATAAAAGCATGAAGCTGTAAAAAAGACAATAAACCCAACTCAGCAGGACGCAGTGTTTAACTCTCAATTGAGACATTATGGTGGAGTAACGCAGAGGATCACAGATGGCCACATAACGGTCCACTGATATCAGCACCATGTTTGTTACTGAGGAATAAACCGTGATAAAGGGTAAGAAGTAATACAGAACACACAGCAGGTTACCAAGGAACCAACAAGGTTCTATTAGGATGATCTGAAACGGCATGACGATGAGACCAACGAGGAAATCAGAGACAGCCAGAGAAAGGAGGAGGAGGTTGGTGGGAGTGTGGAGCTGCCTGCAGGGAGAAAGTATTACTATTAAACAATAACAGCATCTTTAACAATGTTAAATGATCAGGGAAATGTAATATTTAGATGTAATTTACTGTTCACTATGAACAGTGTTTAAAATTACTCTACCACAAAAGTAAAAGATTAGAGCCCCAGCACATTAGGTTATAGAATATCAGTGGCCCCCAAAAAAACATTAATGAGAGCCAAAATATGTTTCACTGCCTGAAGTGGGAGATGGAGACGATGACCAGCAGGTTGAGACTCGCAGTGAGCAGAGAGATGCAGGACACTAGAACATAAATGAGCATTGCCTCAGAGTGAGGACGTGTGCGCTTCTTGCATGAGGCGTTGAGGAGATGTGGAAAGCAGAGTTCAACTTCCTCTAGTGTCTCCATCACCAGAGAGAAGGAGTAGCTGCTGAACACTTGCAGCTTTCTGAGTCAAGTTCTGCACCACACATTAAATTTATCTACCTACAGTTTCCTCCCTCTTCCTGCTTCTGTTTGTAAATATCTTGCATCATACTCTACATCACTCTCTACAATTTATGTCTCTAGTTACTCTTCATGTATTCAATCAACAAGTAATGGACACGATTCTATAGGAAGTGCAGCATGTATATGTAAACTAAGCTTTAGCTTAAGAAGACAATGTGTGACACTAACACACAATCTAGTTAATATAACTCCTAAAGAAAAATAACGAGTATTAGCATATACCACATATACCACATACTGTATTTTATACCATATACCACATACTGTATTTTTTTTATATTTATCTTTTAAACCCTCGACAAAAACACATCCCTACATGACTGTAGGTTTTAATAGTAGGCTGCACAACCCACAATTTGTTGTGACCGGCCTCTACTCCCCTCCAACGGTCGGTATCTGACTCTCCATGCTCAAGACATGGAGAGTCTTATCTTAAGCTCCTGTCTAAGGATAAACGTAAGTACGCTAAGATCGTAATACACGCAGGAGCTAATGACGCCCGGTTACGCCAATCGGAAGTCACTAAAACTAACATTGAGTCGGTGTGTTCGTTCGCCAAAACAATGTCGGACTCCGTAGTTTTCTCTGGTCCCCTCCCCAATGTGACTAGCGATGACATGTATAGCCGGCTGTCATCGCTCCACCGTTGGTTGTCTAGGTGGTGTCCTGCAAACGATGTGGGCTTTGTGGCTAATTGGAGCACTTTTTGGGGAAAACCTGGGCTGATTAGAAGAGACGGCGTCCATCCCACGTTGAACGGAGCCTCTCTGCTCTCTAGTAACATGGCCATGTTGCTTAGTCCCCCCACTGCTTGACAACTCAGAGTGGAGCCCAGGACGCAGAGTCGCAGTCTTACACGCCTCTCTGCATGTTCTCTACAGCCGCGACCCACTCTTAGTTATCGCATAGAGACTGTGTCTGCTTCTCGACCACCTAAACTATACAAGTCACAAACAAATCAAAGAGGAGTGACTTACCAGAATTTAATAAACATCAAAACAGTTCCTCTTACGGAACAAAGTAATAGTAAGCTAATAAAGTGTGGTTTATTAAATATCAGATCTCTCTCATCTAAATCCTTTTTAATAAATGACTTGATAAGTGACCATCACATAGATCTGTTCTGTCTCACTGAAACCTGGCTGCAGCAGGATGAATATGTTACTTTAAATGAGTCGACTCCAATGAGTCACATCAACTATCATGTTCCAAGAAGTACAGGTAGAGGTGGAGGAGTAGCAGCAGTTTATAAATCAGATTTATTAATTACTCCTAAACCTAAACATAGTTATAACTCATTTGAGAGCCTCACTCTGAGCCTTTCTCACCCAGACTCTAAAACTCAGAAACCAGTTGTGTTTTGTATTGTTTACCGTCCTCCTGCTCCATATTCAGAGTTCTTAACTGAATTCTCTGAATTCTTATCTGACTTAGTTCTTAGCACAGATAAAGTCATTGTAGTGGGAGACTTTAACATTCATGTAGATGTTGACAGCAACTGTCTCAGCACTGCTTTTAACTCCTTAATAGACACTATTGGTTTTACACAGCAGGTAAATGAACCCACTCATCGTTTTAACCACACCCTAGATCTTGTCCTGACATATGGAGTTGAAATTGATAATTTAATAGTTCTTCCCCAAAACCCTCTGTTATCTGACCATTTCTTATTAACTTTTGAATTTAGCACAACTGACCCTATAACAGCTGGAAAGAAATGTTACTATAGCAGATGTTTATCTGACAATGCTGTTGCCAGATTCAAGCAGATGATTCCATCATCTTTTGCCTCAATGTCTTGTAGATACACAGAGAACAGTCACCTTAATCCTTATGAACAGGTTGACTGTCTTGTAGATGATGCTGCAGCTTCTCTACGTACAATGTTAGACACAGTGGCTCCTCTGAAGAAGAAGACAGTGAATCAGAGGAGGTTAGCTCAGTGGTATAACTCAGACATCCGCAGTCTAAAGCAAAGGACTAGACAACTAGAAAGACAGTGGCGTTCCAACAAAATAAATGTAAACTGCATTGCATGGAAGGACAGTCTAATGAAATATAAAAAAGCACTTTGTGCTGCTAGAAAAACATATTATTCCTCCCTAATTGAGGAAAACAAAAACAACCCCAGGTTTCTTTTCAGCACTGTAGCCAGGCTGACAAAGAGTCATAGCTGTATTGAGTCTACTATCCCCTTAAATCTCAGCAGCAATGACTTTATGAACTACTTTACTAATAAAATTATCATCATTAGAAAAAACATTCAGCAGCGACTTCTTCCAAATGACAGAAAGCACTGTCTAGATCCATCAACTTTAAATTTATTAAATCCTCTGTCTTACCTAGACAGCTTCTCCCCCATAACTCATATGGAGTTAACCTCAATAATTAACTCTTCCAAGTCGTCCACTTGTCTTTTAGATCCAATCCCAACCAGATTACTCAAAGAAGCTCTACCTTTAATCAGCTCATCCATATTAAATCAAATCAACCAATCTTTACAACTAGGCTATGTACCACAGGCTTTTAAGGTGGCTGTGGTCAAACCTCTATTGAAAAAACCAACCCTTGACCCTGGACAACTAGCCAACTATAGGCCCATTTCAAATTTACCCTTTATTTCCAAGATTCTGGAAAAAATCGTGGCTAAACAATTATCTGACCACCTTAGTGGGAATAACCTGTATGAAGATTTTCAGTCAGGATTTAGAAAACATCATAGCACAGAAACAGCTCTGGTTAGAGTCACTAATGATCTTCTATTAGCTTCGGACAATGGTCTAGTTTCTGTCCTTGTCCTGTTAGATCTTAGTGCTGCATTTGATACAATTGATCATCACATTCTATTACAGACACTAGAACATAGAATCGGGATTAATGGAACAGCATTGGGATGGTTTAAATCCTATTTGTTGAACAGATTCCAGTTTGTTCATGTTAATGATAAATTCTCCACACGCACAAGGATTAGCTATGGAGTTCCACAGGGTTCTGTGCTGGGTCCAATTCTGTTTAGCTTATACATGTCTCCTCTAGGTGAGATTATTAGAAAGCATTCTATTAATTTTCATTTTTACGCAGATGATACTCAGCTATACATGTCCTTGGAACCAAATGAAACAGATCAACTAGTCAAAATTCAGGGTTGTTTAAAAGACATCAAATCCTGGATGTCCCAAAACTTCCTTCAACTAAACTCAGATAAAACCGAGATTCTTATTGTTGGGCCTAAAAATCTGAGAGAGACACTATTAAGTCAGATAGCCACCCTGGATGGCATAACATTAGCTTCAGATTCTACTGTGAGGAACCTTGGTGTCATGTTTGACCAGGATCTCTCTTTTACATCATACATTAAACAAATCTCCAGAACCGCCTACTTCCACCTTAGAAATATAATATAAATCAGAAGCATCCTCTCTCAGAGCGATGCAGAGAAACTGATCCATGCATTTGTTACCTCTAGGCTGGACTACTGTAACTCCTTACTCATAGGATGTCCTAACAGCTCCTTAAAAAGCCTACAGCTCATTCAAAATGCTGCAGCCAGAGTTCTGACAGGACTTAGAAAGAGAGATCACATTTCTCCTACATTAGCTTCTCTGCACTGGCTGCCTGTAAAATGTAGGATAGAATTTAAAATTCTCCTACTCACATACAAAGTACTCAATGATAAAGCTCCTTCTTATCTTAAAGACCTTATAGTTCCTTATGCTCCCAGCAGAACACTTCGTTCTCAGAGCGCTGGGCTACTTACGGTTCCTAGAGTGTTTAAATGTAGAACAGGGGGCAGAGCTTTTAGCTACCAAGCTCCTCTCCTCTGGAACCAGCTCCCTCTTCAGGTTCGAGAAGCTGACACACTCTCCACCTTTAAGATTAGGCTTAAAACCTTCCTTTTTGATAAAGCTTATAGTTAGAGATGGTTCAGGTCACTGGCAATTATTGTTAGTCACAGGAACCATCTCTTAGTTAAGCTGCAATAGACATAGACTGCTGGGGGACTTAATTTATACACTGAGCTCCTCTGTTTCCTTCTACCTCCTCTGTCCCATAACCTCCCATCATTGTCCCATGTTTAACTAACCTTGTCTCTTTCTGTCCAGTAGTTGTGCTTCTCTCCTCTCTCCCCCCCACCCCCACTCTTTCTCCCTCTCTGTCCTCACCCACAGGTATCATTGGACTCAAAGTTTGGTGTCTGTGATGGGCAGCTGCGGATCCAACCATCCTGCCTGCATCCAGTCCCTGGTCCTACCATCCTGCCTGTGCTCTGTTGTTGCTTGTTGTTGCTTGGTGCTGTTGCTCTGCTTTTCTATCTCTCTATCCTCTCACCCCAACCGGTCGAGGCAGATGGCCGCCCACATCCAGTCTGGTTCTGCTGGAGGTTTCTTCCTCGTTAGAGAGGGAGTTTTTCCTCTCCACTGTTGCTGTCAAATTAAATGCTTGCTGTATGTGGGATTTGTTGGGTTTAGTTGTGTGAGGTTTTAAACCTTACTTTGTAAAGTGCCTTGAAATAACTTTGTTGTGATTTGGCGCTATATAAATAAAATTGAATTGAATTGAATTGAATTGAATTGAATTGAATTGAAGACACTACACCTGCCTCCACATGGCTGTTCCAGATTAACTATGGTTGCTTGCACTTTGTCTGGATTCATGCTTTAAGAAGAAGGTCAGTGCGATTAACGCAAAATCTAGTTAATATTGCTTCTAGAAAAGATAATGAATTTTGGAATAATACATATCCACACAGATGGATTTAATTATATTTTTTATCAGACCCTGGAAAAAACACATCCCAAAACCACTGTAGGTTTTAACAGTGGGGTGCACAGTCATTCACCAGGTATTTATCATTAGTGACATGGTACATACACGTAGTATCTGGAGGACATCACTGTGATTAGGACTACTTCTGATGCAGTGAACGTATCCATCAGAAGTGGGTTGTTAGGAAACAAAGTCATAGTTCATCACAGACTTTACTGTCACTGCAGTCTCTCCTGTCTGTTCTTGTCTTTAGATAACAGCCACCAAAAGAACAGAAAATTAGTTTTTCTGCACTAACAATAAATATTTAATATTATTGGGGATATGCGTTATGAAACAGCATTAAACTCCTCTGCTTGCCTTCCACCCTCCTCCAGCCCACCATTAACTCTTTCTGCCTCCATATGAGACTTCTCCATTTTCACCTCCATCTCATCAACCCCCACCTGTCTTTCCCACACAAGCGGCCAGCCTTTGGTCATGGCAGCTTTTTATAACCGCGTTTTCAGTCAAGCCCGTCCCACTATATGGTTCAATCAGGGGTGGAGTCCGGACGTCTTGTCAGGGGAGCTAGGTATGGTTCCCCAGCCTGGCACCTGGTTTTGGCGCTCAAATTTTAAATCTCTTTGCCTCAACTCACTACAACCTGGATGAAGGTTGCTCTGTTTGAGCATGTGGGACCTTAATAATGACATTGTCAGTTTATATACATGAGGTCCCCCAACATCATATCAGTAGGACATAATGGGTGGCATGGTAGTGCACTGGGTAGCGCTGTCGCCTTTCAGCAAGGAGGTTGTGGGTTTGCTCTCTGTGTGCATTTGCATGTTCCCCCCGGGTTCATGTTGGTTCTCTCTGGGGTTCTCTGGCTTCTTCCCACGGTCCAAAGAAATGCAGTTACTGTAGGTTGATTGGCTACTTTCCATTGCCCATAGGTGTGAGTGTGTGCGTGCATGGTTGTTTGTCTTTGCGTGGCCCTGCAATAGGCTGGCGACATGTTCACACTCTTAGACTTTGTCCTGTTAAAAAAGCCAAGTACAGGCAGCACAGTTGCTATTATTTAACTGTAGATTAACAGTGCTTTTATGTAGCTGAAATTTACAGTTTAGTACCGTTTTAGTAAATACAGCAAAAAGCTGTTATTTTGTACCATAACAGTGAAATACTGGCCAATACTTAGCAATTAATTACTGTTTATTTACACCTTACACGTGTATTTGCAGATTAAAAACACTACACTACTACTACACACTGACAATACAGATGACAGTACTTTTGCACAAGAATTTAAATAAGTGCTAGCAAACATGGCTGCATAGATTTTAATTTTTTTTTTATGTATTATCAAATTATTATCTCAGTTATAGCTGTTACTCTCTCCTACATTACACAAAGAAAGTGAAAAAGTGAAATTGTGACTTAAATTTGCAAAATAGATGGCTCAGAGTTTGTCTTCGCACCTGGTTAGTGGACACACATTTGGTCTATCAGAGGATTTGTGGCGCTGAGCCTATGAGTTGGTTTAAGCTAACAGAAACCGCTTGCTGGGATGAACTCAGCGTGACTTACTGTGGCAACAAATGTTTGTTGTCATGATTGAATTTGTTTTTTCACACCTTAGATTCATTTCACACTGATTCATTAGAGGTGAAGATGATGTCATCAGACACTACTGCAAGCAGATGTGAGAACTGTCTGGAGAGGAGTGTGTGTGTGTGTGTGTGTGTGTGTGTGTGTGTGTGTGTGTGTGTGTGTGTGTGTGTGTGTGTGTGTGTGTGTGTGTGTGTGTGTGTGTGTGTGAATCACAGACAAACATGCTGTCATCCACTAAGTTTGAAATAAAATTTGTATTAAATGCAACACAAGCTCTACTGCAGACGTGGTGTCTTAGTTAAATGAATATTATCAGGCTTGAACTAGCAGATTCAAATATTTAGACAATAGACAATTAGACAATTTAGACAATTTAGACAATTTAGACAATTTAGACAATTTATTTTTGGTGCTTTATGCTTGTTTTACCTGCATTTCAGTTACATGTCTCCTTTCTTGACAGATCATCAAATATAATTGTTATATATATATATATATATATCATTGTTTAGCATCGCAGTAACCTAATGGCAAAGAGTGCTGTTGGTGCCTTAGCTTGGTTTATTCTAGAACAGCATGAGTACATGCATTGACCAAAGTCCCACATTCTGTTAAAGGCATGATCACGTCCCTCTTACTACATTTAAATCATATTTAACCTAAAATGGAAAAGATGTCTCCTCAAACTGTGAAATGCCAGAGTATTTATACAACAACCATTTGCCCGAAATAAGTTCTGCTCATCTTGTTTCTGTTTTTTTACATTACATTGGTCTGACAGGACTGAGGCCTTAGTATCTCTAGTAAAACAATGAGTTTGGCAGATTTTCTAAACCAGGGGTAGAATAAAGCATAGATTAGAGGGTTCAGGCAGGAGTTCAATAATACAAGGAAATACATTAGAACATTCACTGAAGAGCCAACACTGAGGACAGAAAGAGACACAGAGTAAGCTGGACAGTAACACAGAAGAAACACAGCAACGACAACACCAAGGGTCCTGGCTGCTTTTAGCTCTGACCTCTGAACAGTCACAGTCAGTGAACGCTGCAGTTTAACAGCTGCAAGGTGGGAGCGCATAGAACGAGCCTGAGACACAGCCACCACAAACACCCTCACATACAGGATGATGATGGCTGAGATGGGGAGGATGAAGCTTATCACAATATCTACAGCTCCATTTATATTAATCACACATTCTCCATAACAGGAGGTAAACCTGCCTGGTTGATTCAGGCTGTTGTATAAAATCAAAACACTATAAAAAAAACAGCAAAGCCAAGACAGGAGGACACAGAGCTGAACAGCCCTTTCAGTGAATATTGCAGAGTAACGCAAAGGGTTACAGATGGCCACGTAACGGTCAACTGATATCAGAACCATGTTTGTTACTGAGGCACAATTAACAGTGGAAAGGCATAAATTATACAGAACACACATCAGGTCACCAAGGAGCCAGCAGGGTTCTGTTAAGAGGATCTGAAACGGCATCACAACAAGGCCCATGAGAAAATCAGACACAGGCAGAGAGAGGAGGAGGAGGTTGGTGGGAGTGTGGAGCTGCCTGGAGGGAGAGAACAAACACATTACTAAACTTAACATATATAAAAACATAAATTTTAATCCTTTGTGTATGTTAATGTAAATATGCTAATGGTAAAATCTGAACATAATTAAAAGGCATTAAGTGACAATAATGTAAAGACAGGTCACTTTTCTATGAACCTCAGTAGAACAACATATGATTAATACTACTGTAGGAAGTGCCTGAAGTGGGAGATGGAGATGATGACCAGCAGGTTGAGATTCACAGTGATCAGAGACAAAGATGGCATCAGGACATAAATGATCAGAGCCTCAGAGTAAGGACGCGTGAGCTTCTTACAGGAGGAGTTGAGGAGCTGTGGAAAACAGAATTCAGCTTCCTCCAGTTTCTCCATCAGAGAAAAGGAGGAGGAGAAAGTGAACACAGCTTCCTGAGAAAAGTTTCGTGTTACAGAGTTGATTTATTCCTTTGTCTTTACCCCTCCTCTTTCAGTCTCTTGGACACAGATCTTCTTCCTCACATCATCGCTTTTTCATTTTTTTCACCTTTTCCTTATCAGCAGGAACACATTAGGATTATTTCTGCTATTTGAATCATTGTTATGGTTCTATCATTATTTAAGAGATCACTCAATAGTATTGTAGATTAAATCCTTGTCCTGGTCAATCGGAGTGCTACTCTGTCTTTACTGTATGTGACAAACAATTGGACACAAGTGACATATTCAATCCTATAAAATACTCACATTGTCTTTACTGTATGTTGACATACAGTATAAACATCATGTGTCATCAAAACATAGCACAAACAGCTAAACATAGTTAGAAGTACAGACAGAATGTGCACAAAACGACATTATAGCATGTTTCTCATTTCTGTTGCTCTTTGAAAACATGGAGCAAATGGAATTTTAATTCATTCATTTTGAGTTTTGGCCAGTTTTTGTTCGGATACAGGATATTGTGTAGTGAAAAAGAATAATACACAGGAAATGGTTCCTGAAACTGTTTTTATTTTTGGGAGACTTTTTTTAGTGACGGTGAAAATGTGAAAACCTAGTCTAGATGAACACCCAGAGAGAGGAGGGGGAGGTTGGTGGGAGTGTCATATAAAATCATATGACAGTTTGCAGTATAAGCACAAAATGGCCTGTGAAGAAGAACATAGTGAATAAAATCGAGAAAGGTCTATAAAATGGTTAAATAAATAATCAAAGGGCAGAGCTGGTACAGAATCCATCATTGTTGTCTTTTGTCCCACCTGATACACTTTTAGAAATTTTGGAAACATTTAATTTCAAGAAATGGTGAACAATTGTGATACTAGAAAATTTATTTCATCATTTAATGAGAGGGAGAGTTTCTTTCTCTTTACCAGAAAAAGAAAGACAAGAAAACATGATTAAATCTTCCACATGCGTTTTAAGCAGACAAACACATTTTGTCCTTCCCAGCACGGCTCCTGTTTTCAGTTGCTCCACAGTTTCACAGGACATTGGTCTGGCAGGAGCGAGGCTGCAGTATCTCAAGAGTAACAATGACTTTAATAGATTTTCTAAACCAGGGATAGAAAAAGGAATACATTACAGGGTTAAAGCAGGAGTTGGACAATAACAGAAAATTCACTAATGTGTCACTAATCAGAAGGTTGTAGCCAGTTAGAGAAGCACAATAAAAAGGACAGTAACATATGAGAAACACAGCAACAACGATACCCAGAGTCCTGGCTGCTTTCAGCTCTGACCTCTGAACAGTCACAGTCAGTGAACGCTGCAGTTTAACAGCTACAACGTGGGAGCGCATGGAACGAGCCTGAGACACAGCCACCACAAACACCCTCACATACAGGATGATGATGGATGAGATGGGAAGGACAAACCCTAAAACCAGGTCAACAGCTCCAACTATAATAATCACACATTGTCCATAGCAGGAGTTAAACCTGCCCGGTTGTTTAAAGTTTTCATATAAACTCACAAAGCTGTAGAAAACAGAGTAAAGCCAACACAGAACAACACAGATTTGAACCCGCCTTTGAGAGATTTTTGTGGAGTAATGCAGCGGGTCACAGATGGCCACATAACGGTCCACGGATATCAGCACCATGTTTAATATTGATGCACTGATATTGATAAAGGCTAAGAAGTAATACAGAGCACACATCAGGTCACCTAGCAGCCAACAGGGTTCTGTTAAGAGGATCTGAAACGGCATCACAATGAGACCAACGAGGAAATCAGAGACAGCCAGAGAGAGGAGGAGGAGGTTGGTGGGAGTGTGGAGCTGCCTGGAGGGAGAAAACAGCATCACTGTGAAAATTACAAAAAGCATCATCAACTGTAAAGTAGATTTACTAAACAAATTAGCATTTTCGGTTAGTTAAAACTGTTTCAGTTATTAAACATCACTGCTTTAACAAAATCCTGTCAAAAGTAAGACATGAGTTTGTGCCTGAAATGGGAGATGGAGACGATGACCAGTAGGTTGAGAGACGCAGTGAGTAAAGAGATGCAGGACAGTAGAGTGTGAATGAGCACCGCCTCAGAGTGAGGACGCAGGTGCTTCTTGCAGGAGGTGTTAAAGAGCTCTGGGAAGCAGAGTTCAGCCTCCATCATCACAGAGGAGGAGAAGAGGAGCTGAGCCCTCACAGCGTCACTCTGTTTTAAAGGAGTTTACTCTCTCTTTTCATCCTCCCTCTGTCTTTCTGCTGTCTTCCTCATCTACACCTTGTAATTTCTGTCTTGTGAAAGGTTGCGCATGCAGCATGGGTTATGGTTTTGGCAAAAATTATAATTGCCAAGATTATTTCTTAAAGTTCAGATAAATTGTGACATTCCATTGCACCATCTGCATCTTCGGTGTAGAGTAGATCAAATTATAATATAAAATGTATAAAGGTATAAAGGGTTTTCTTTTCTGGGCTCAGGAGGAGAACATGAGAGCTGTTGGTAAGTTGGAGAGTGAAGAAGGCTGAATAAGAAGGTTCAAGATGACTGCACCAGAGAGCATGTCCTCCCAACCACGAAGCAGCACACTGGCATTCAGTTTTTACAGGCATATACAGTAATGGAAGAGCTTTTGTATTGAAGTGAAATATTGAAACTGTACAGGTGTATCTCATAATGTGGTCATACCATTATATAAAATGGAATGAAAACAAGCCAGTGCTGATGGCTTCTATTGAACATGGCAAAGATCCTGAAGATGTCTGTACTAGATGGTCAAACAAAGACAAAGTCCAGGTCAAGGCAAGAAGACCTGCGGTCATTGGGAAATACATTGACAACATGGGGGGTGTGGACCTCTGTGACTGCATGCTGAGTTTCTATCGCATGGCAAACAGAACCAAGAAATGGACTATGCATGTGATTGCTCTTTTATCCGATGTTACCATCACAAATTTCTGGATCCTGTACAAATCCGACAGGAAAGTGCTTAACTGTTCAAAAAAAAACATTAAACAGTTCCTGGACTTCAACATCTGGCAAATGATCTGCTGAATTACCTAGAACCTGAGAACACTGATAAAAGGGTAGATGACAGTGAGGAGAGTGAACAAGAGTATGAGCCACCCCTCAAAAAGAGGATTGCACAACCAGAAGCATCATCAAGAAAATATGGGGCCAGGCACAAGCCAGAGATGGTAGACAGCAACCATGAGGAGAGGTGCCAAAAGCAAGGTTGCAAGGCAAAATGTTTCTCTAACAAAGAAAAGAGATCGCTTCCTCGAGTACCATCGCTAAGGCTTAAATAAATGAACAAAAGCAAGGTCCAGAGGATGATAATGATTATCAAGATTAGCTTATTTAACAGATTTAAGTTGTGATAAACAGGCATCTAGACTTTTGAGACTTTATGATCAATTTAATTTGGAAAGTTGCACTAGACAATTAATAGCGATTATTAGCGATTAGTTTTCCTTTCAGCCTTTTCCAAGTATCATCGTTATTTTACAGTAAATTCGTTGTGATAACCATTACAGTGGGCAAATTCTGAATTGTAAGCTGTTGTTTTAACTCCAAAGATGCAGGAAATCACACAAAAGTTAAATTGAAAGATACTTTTTTTTACTTGGTTCTCAGGAGGATATACTGTATTACATGTCCTGCAAATGTAGATGAGTGTAAAACGGTAATCAAACATCTCTAGTGATGAATATCTGTATTGCTATGAGAGTAACAGATGTTTATTAAACTTATAGTAACTTACTGCAGGTGACAAGAAGGGATCGGGTCTTATTTTTATTGTGTGGTATTAACTTGTGCAGGCCTCAGCTTGCGTCAACACCCACTGAGGCAATTCATATTTAAACCCTCATAACACACCTAAATAAAGTTACTGTAATTGTGACTTCTTTATTACAGTATATTTGTACAACAGATGACATACGAAAATGACATTAGGCTTTGTGTAGTCTGAAATCAACAGAGACCAATGGACTGGGGCATGATGTCTACCTGAACTGCTTCACACCTAACCAGAACTGGACATGTTTAAGCATTAATATATACCACAAATATACTACAAATACCAATTCTTAATTTCTTTTGCAACACATCTTCCAAATCAGAAGACTGACAAAATCACTCTACAGTTTTTCTACAGAATGTTGGTTTGACAGGAGCGAGGCTGCAGTATCTCAAATGTAACAATGACTTTTATAGCTTTTCTGAACCAGGGATAAAAGAAGGCATAAATCACAGGGTTAAAACAAGAGTTGAGCAACAGTAAAATATTCATAAACGTGTTAGTTGAAGAAGCCATTGTGATGTTATAGCCAGAGAGGGAAACACAAAAATATGGACAGTAGCACATGAGAAACACAGCAACAACGATACCCAGAGTCCTGGCTGCTTTCAGCTCTGACCTCTGAACAGTCACAGTCAGTGAACGCTGCAGTTTTACAGCTGCAACGTGGGAGCGCATGGAACGAGCCTGAGACACAGCCACCACAAACACCCTCATATACAGCACGATGATGGATGAGATGGGGATGATGAAGCTTATCACAATGTGAAGCGCACCGATTATGTTAATCACACATTCTCCATAGCATGAGTTAAATCTGCCTGGTTGCTTCAGGTTGTCATATAGAATCACAAAGCTGTAGAAAGCACAATAAACCCAACACAGGACCACACAGACTTGAACTCGCCTTTGAGTGATTTTTGTGGGGTGATGTAGAGGGTCACAGATGGCCATGTAGCGATCGACTGAGATCAGCACCATGTTTACTACTGAGGCAGGAACAGTGATAAAGCCAAAAAAGAAAAACACAACACAAACCAAGTCACCCAGGAACCAACAAGGTTCTGTTAATAGGATCTGAAAGGGCATCACGATGAGGCCCACAAGGAGGTCCGAGACACCCAGAGAGAGGAGGATGGTATTGGTGGGAGTGTGGAGCTGCCTGGAGGGAAAGAACAAATACTTGATATTGTAAAGTAGAAGCGGATGTTAAAAAAACAACCAGGAGACAATGATCAGAAGAAACTAATGTAATAAAGATTACTCAAACAACAACAACATATTAATAAACATTTCTCTGTGCCTGAAGTGTGAGATAGAGATGATGACCAGCAGGTTGAGAGTCACAGTGAGCACAGACATGCAGGAAAGCAGAATATAAATGAACAGTGTCTCAGAGCGAGGTGTTGTATGCTTTCGGCAGGAGGCGTTGAAGAGCTGTGGGAAGCAGAGTCCAGGCTCCTCCAGTGTCTCCATCATCAAAAGCAGAAAAGTTGTAAAGCTGATTTATCCATCTCCTCCTCGCCCCTCCTGCCTGTCACTCCCTTGGATCCTCCTCTCCCTCACCCTCTTTTTATCATCAGATGATGTTAGTTATTGTAAAAGATCATGAAATGTTCATCACCGATGGGCTAAAGTTTTTACAGTAAGTTCACAATCACTGTAAAACCGAGTAACTTTAAATCCAGTAACTCCTGAGTTGGCCACAGACAGACACCATGACCCATACACACACTGGTATGATAATGTTTATTTAACAAAAGAAGACCTACACCAAGACCACTGCTAATGCAGGGTAATAAATATAACAAATCGTTAACAGGTAACTGATAAGGCTAAACATAAACTCATTGCATGGCAGGACAAAGCTCAGGACAATGTTTAAACTCAAAATCACTGCTACAGTAAGACCAAGGACTCAAGTCACTGGGAGACCCATGACGGTACAGGACTCCTCCTGGAGCCTGCAGCAGCCGATAGTGTCCTGTACACTGAGGCTGATTTGGCCCACAGAACCACTATGGCGGCTCACAGCAGAGGAGGCAACACCATCGTAGCAGCTAATGGCGACGGAGGCGAGGCCACCAGTGCGGACGACGAACCATACCCTGAGTCCATCCAGACAGGACAAACGAGAAGCAGCCGAGTCAGGCATACGAGATAAGCTGAGATGAAGAGCTACATCACTTAAGTGGACAAAATAAAAAATTTCGTAATGCTCAAAACAATAAAACAAGAAGACACTGGAACCAAACAAAACAAGACCACCCCCTGGTGACGTAAAGGGCCAATTGCCACACTCATCAGCTGATACTCCGTACAGTATATGAATGGATGATGATTTGAAGCACCTGACTCCAGTTTACCCTTAAAAGCATAAATCACACATTTGAACAGATTCTGAAGCTGATATTCACCCACTAGAATGGCTATATCTGCAAATATGTGCAACAGGCAAAGACATGCTGAAAAGGCATGAACGGCAATAATAATGTGAGGTGATGTTGCATCAAAATGTGTAGTTTTGGCCTCATTCTCAATTTTAAAGGTGCATTTTAAAACATGTTGATGTATAGGTGTATAAAGTAGGTTAGTTCTACTGTACTATAAAATGACATATGATTGAATTTATGATTTTAAAAGTGACAAAATGACACAGCTCTGGGATTGTTCTGGCTAAAAGACATTAGAAACGGGAATAATAAAGAAGAAAGATTTCAATCAATCTGATGTGTAATGGCAGAAAGGTTTGTGCACATCCCATAAACGCCAGAGAATAGATATCACAAAATAAAAGAGAATAAATATCACAGGTGCAATACAAGGTAAATACATTTTAAAATATAACTTTCCACTCCCAGATTAAGTCATTCGACTCTTTTCTCTACAGGACGTGGGTCTGAGAGGAGTGAGGCTGCAGTATCTTAAGAGTAACAATGAGTTTCACAGTTTTTCTAAACCAGGAATAAAAAAAGACATAGATAAGAGGGTTAAGACAAGAGTTCAGTAATAACAGGAAATTAATGAAAACGTTAGTAGAAGAAGCGATTGTGAGCTTATAACCAGAGAGAGAAACACAATAATATGGACAGAAACACATGAGAAACACAGCAACAACCACACCCAGAGTCCTGGCTGCTTTTAGCTCTGACCTCTGAACAGTCACAGTCAGTGAACGCTGCAGTTTAACAGCTACAACGTGGGAGCGCATGGAACGAGCCTGGGACACAGCCCACAACAAACACCCTCACATACAAGATGATGATGGCTGAGATGGGGATGATGAAGCTTATCACAATGTCTACAGCTCCATTTATATTAATCACACATTGTCCATAGCAGGAGTTAAATCTGCCTGGTTGCTTCAGGTTGTCATATAGAATCACAAAGCTGTATGAAACACAGAAAACCCAACACAGGACAACACAGACTTGAACTCGCCTTTGAGTGATTTTTGTGGGGTGATGCAGAGGGTTACAAATGGCCACATAGCGATCGACAGAGATCAGCACCATGTTTAATATTGAGGCAGGAATAGTGATAAAGCCAAAAAAGAAAAACACAACACACACCAAGTCACCCAGGAACCAACAAGGTTCTGTTAATAGGATCTGAAAGGGCATCACGATGAGGCCCACAAGGAGGTCCGAGACACCCAGAGAGAGGAGGATGACGTTGGTGGGAGTGTGGAGCTGCCTGGAGGGAGAGAACAAATACTTGATATTGTAAAGTAGAAGCGGATGTTAAAAAAACAACCAGGAGACAATGATCAGAAGAAACTAATGTAATAAAGATTACTCAAACAACAACAACATATAAATAAACATTTCCTCTGTGCCTGAAGTGTGAGATGGAGATGATGACCAGCAGGTTCAGAGTCACAGTGAGCACAGACATGGAGGAAAGCAGAATATAAATGAACAGTGTCTCAGAGCGAGGTGTTGTATGCTTTCGGCAGGAGGCGTTGAAGAGCTGTGGGAAGCAGAGTCCAGGCTCCTCCAGTGTCTCCATCATCAAAAGCAAAAAAGCTGTACAGCTGATTTATCCCTGTCCTCCTCGCCCCTCCTGCCTGTCACTCCCTCTGATCCTCCTCTCCCTCACCTTCTTTCTGTCATCAGCTAATTTTAGTCTTGATGATGATTTAGCTGTTACCATAGCTATAGCTGCAATGCGAGGTGATCATGGTTTTATGTTGCAACAAAATGTGGCCTATTGTGCATTTTAGAACATTATAGCTTTGAGCTATCTGTGTCCATTGTCCCATGACCTTTTGATGTGTCGGTTTGTTCAAGTATAAAGTATGATTTCAAAAGTGACAAAATTACAAAGTCCCAGGGTTGTTCTATTCACATGACATTAGAAACTAGGATAATACAGAAAAAAAGGTCTCAATCAATCTGATGTTTAATGGCAGAAAGGTTTGTGCATATTCCATGGACTCCAAAAATGAGCACAGAATAAATATCACAGGTATAATAAAAGGTAAACACATTTAATTTAAAATGAAGCAAATTAATTCAATCAATTCATTTGACTTCCAGTCAGCTACATGTTTAGTCAGTGTTTCAACAAAATGTACGAGAACACTAGCAGAGAGGCCGAAAGCCTCACAATTAGCTGTAAAAGGTTAGAGTTAAGTCCTGAATCTACAGAGAGAGGCTGATGCAGCTACAGCAGAAGCATTTGTATTAGAGAATGCTGGAGAACTGCTGGTTTTAGATAAAACCCTGCGAACCTGTCTCAGAAAGGGTCAATGAGGAGCAATATGTAGATTGACAAAACAACCCCAATCCCCCAATCACCTCCCCCAAACCTGTCTGCAAGCATCCCATCTCATACAGATTTAAAAGAAAAAAACTTCCTTCACCTGCAAAAGAGAACAGCCAGCCAAATCCTACACACAAATTAAGGATGCACAAAGGTGACAGCTTACATAAGAGGAAGATACCAAGCCCCAACATGGATGGCAATGCATCACCATACACACCACAATATCATCTGCCAGACAGCCAGAACCACCACCCATGGCAGTCTATCTAGCCATGAAGAAGCTTGGTAAATTCAGGGCTGTACCAATATGATTGACTGAAAATTATTTTTTCTGGTATTCTTCATTTTCCTGTGCATTCAATGGTCTCAAACTCACATCAGCCCAGAAAGTGGACGCCATGACTTAGTGGCTAGGAAAATACTCAAATGAACTGGTAAAACACACTGGCAAAATCCATGTTAATAACCCCACATTAGCCTCAGTTAAAGCATGGGAGAGGCTGTAAAAGTCCCATGCAGCTCCATAAATCCTAGAAGACTCACGGTTTCAGCAATTAGAGAGGTTCCCCAATATTTTGTCAAGTTACAGCTGTAGCTTAGCTACGGGGCTGTTTGAATTGAGAAACAAGGAAATTAATGATAGCCGACATTCATTTGTTTGTCACCTGACGCCCCACATACAGTGGCAGCAGTTAAAAGTGTCAGCCCCCACCGTGGTTTGCTTTCGTGTCCGACGTGTCAGCACCTTGTCAGCACTGTGCGAGGGAGTGGGTTACGTCCTTTTGGCCTGTAGATGGCGATTGACTCACACTTTTGGTCCTACAACATTGTAGTTGAATGTGCCATAGAGCCTCTTGTAGAACAGCCACTTTTCAAGTCTTAGGTGGCCTAGTGGTTAAGAAGCAGCGCTGTTTACAGACGATAAAACATTGTCAAGGCATCAACAAGGACAGGCAACTCACTTTTCCCTGCTTCAAACAGCTGCTGTAACTGAGATCAAACCACAGGCGCATTCATTTGATAATGCAATTACCTTGGCAGACAGTTTAGTAGAAAAACACACTGAATATTTATCAAACCTTCCTTGAATAAAATCTGTGAACTGCAGTTTATTCCTTGATTATCCATGATTATTATGGGAGAAGCGCAAATCATCGCCAGTTCAAATTGTGCAATTATTACTGCGTTTACAATAAATGTAATAAATATTAATAATAGTAATTTCAATTTAAAATGCACTGCATATTTGTGCATATGTATGTACATATGTTTACTTTTTCAGAGTAAACATATGTACAGTAGAACAAACTACTGTACTTGCTGCATTAATGAGTCTTAGACCTGGAGCTGATCACGCCGCCCGATGCTGCTCAGTCTCCCATAGAGCTTTGTCCCAGAGCTGAGGTATTTCTCACCTGCTGATCGAGTAGTAGCAACACATTAGCATGTCTATGCGCCTCTATAAAGTATGGGGGGGGTGAAGTTTGCCTTTGCGACTTATGCAAACATGAGACAAACAAAAGCTTGGTCGTACTCAGATCCAAGTCATCTGAGTACGAAACACATCACATTTCATCCGATCTAGTGTTTCATTCCAGCGACAGTCTGGGGCTCTCTGCTAAGACTGCTGCCCCGCGACCCCTCCACGAATGAGCTTCGATTAAAAATTAAAAGCAGAGGCTTTTTAGACAGAACAATTATACTGTAACTTTGCAGTGAACATAAAATAACTAAGCCATCTTAGACAACTACGTTGTTCAGAAAAAAATTGCATAGTTGGAGCAATAACAAGAAATCGAACTTACGCTAAATAAACTAAGACAACAGCCACTCAGCTTAACCACTGGACTACCGGAGGACAAGGGCATTATCTTTTAAAAGGATGGTCATGGATGCTATCTGAATTTGGCAATATTTATTTGATAGCAAGTTTTTGCCTTTCATACCCCCCACGTTTGAGCACACAACAGATACTTAATAGTAAAAACGTAATAGTAAAATAGGTTTGGTGTACCATATGTGTGCAGGTAGAAATGAACAGTGGGACCTCAGTTACGCTGTAGTGCATTGGAGGCTTCTAATTAACGCTGCGCCACCTAGTCATTAAAATGACACTAGCGTCCTGATTTCTTTCAGCCGACTGCAGGATTTAAAACTCTTTAGTCAGCGATGCACCGGCTGCACTGTGGCGACGCGACGGTACTGCAGGAAAAACGCTAGTCACTTTGAACTGCTACCACTCTACATTTTTTTGTCTTTCATTCTTGTACAGTGTACAGTGTCTAGTGTCATTATGTATATAACACATTAACTGTGAGCGGCAAGCACCAGTTCTTTTGAGATTTGATCATTCAGATCCTTATGGATCATTCATTCGTTTATTTGTCATGTGTCACCGCTACCAAGTGCCTGACACCAGACATAAGTCACTTTAATGTGATGTGTATTTCCTTTCCTAGGTTTTCACATGGTTTGAACTGCTTATGCCATTTGTGTATATAATTTGTATGCTGAAGCAAACCATATTGTTTTCAGTATGTAGTATTTGAGAACCATTGCGACCATTTTTACAGTGCCCACAAGAGGGCTACAGTGCCGCCTGCTGTAAAATGACTCAAATTATTTGTTCACTTTAATGTTCAAGAATTTAAGCTCCAAGTAAGTTAAAAGAACAAAACTTCCCATCTCTGCCATACAGAGAAGAACCCTGCTGACCATGCTTCAAGATCTGTGCATGCATCTCATCTCGCTCAAACCTACTTTACCTGACCTGCCTTCCTATGTACAGTAAGTGACTTTTTGAACAAACACAGCACAGTAAAGCATGAACCAGAAGCAGATGTGGAAATTCGACCAGAAAATCACGTGACCAATGCGAGCAAGGTGTCGACACATGATCACGTGATCACCAAGCTGCTTATCTGCAGGTTAAATGGGCTGGTTGTTTCAATATGTCAAAGCTTTATAACATAGCAAGCATCTATAAGATAGATATGTTTCTCATATATGTTTTATATTACAGATGTCTGTAATGTATTTATAACAAGTCAAAACTGTAATTAATCCACAACTGGTAAAAGTATCTTTATTAGTCAGGCATCAGTGCCGTGCAAATGGCTCTTCTCCCAACCTGGAGATGCAAAACAAATCTGTCTGTTTTCTTACATTGTACTGGTGACAAGCTGTGAAACAGATATGGGGTCACGCACATATCAGCTCATTTTGTGTGGTTTTCAGTATCAGACTTTGCTTGATGCTACTGCACCCCAGGTTTTTCCACATATTAGATAGCAAATGCGCAAATTCATTGATTTTTTTTAACTAAAAAAAACATATAGATGAGTAGCCAGAAATGAATTTCTATTTTACGTTATTTTGTGTCATAATGTATTACTGTATATACTGTGTGGAAAAGTTTTTATTATTAAACAGTAAACTTAGTGTGGCATAGTAAAATGTTCCTACTAGATCCCAGGATATCAGATTTGTATAAAATTAACAGACTTTTTTAAAAAAGTGACATAACTGGTTTTTCATTTCACTCTATTTAAATTGAAATATTAGAAGGCTGAACTGTTAGTGTTTGCAAAGGTCTACAACTTAAAGAGGGAACATATGGCAATTAAGTACTGTACAATACAAGGTTAACACATTCAAAAATGTTGCAAAACCAACAAAAACACTTCTATAGAGATTAATAAAAGAAATAATCTTTCCCTTCCCAGATGGAGTCATTTGATACTTTTCTCTACAGGACGTTGGTCTGAGAGGAGTGAGGCTGCAATATCTCAAGAGTAACAATGAGTTTCACAGATTGTCTGAACCAGGGATAGAAAAAGACGTAGATCAGAGGGTTCAAGGAGGAGTTCAGTAATAACAGGAAATTCAGGAAACGTTAGTTGAAGAAGCGATTGTGAGCTTATAACCAGAGAGAGAAACACAATAATATGGACAGAAGCACATGAGAAACACAACAACAACGATACCCAGAGTCCTGGCTGCTTTCAGCTCTGACCTCTGAACGTTCACAGTCAGTGAGCGCTTGCAATTTAACAGCTGCAACGTGGGAGCGCATGGAACGAGCCTGAGACACAGCCACCACAAACACCCTCACATACAGGATGATGATGGCTGAGATGGGGAGGATGAAGCCTAACACAATGTCTACAGCTCCATTCATATTAATTACACATTCTCCATAGCAGGAGTTAAATCTGCCTGGTTGTTTCAGGATATCATATGACATCACAAAGCTGCAGAAAACACAGTAAAGCCAAGACAGGAGAATGCAGAGTTTAACTTTGTCTTCAGTAACATTGGTAAAATAACGCAGAGGATCACAGATGGCCACATAACGGTCGACTGATATCAGCACCATGTTCGCTACAGAAGCCATACAGTGTAATAAATGCTACAAAAAAAAAACAGAGCACACATCAGGTCACCAAAGACCCAACATGGTTCTGCTAGGAGGATTTGAAACGGCATCACAATGAGACCAACAAGGAAATCTGACACAGCCAGAGAGAGAAGGAGGAGGTTGGTGGGAGTGTGGAGCTGCCTGGAGGGAGAGAACAGCATCACTGTGAACATTAGAAACTGCATAATCAACACTAAAGCTGTAACTAAGAAAATTGCACATTTTAACAAGTCTTACAAAACGTAACGAATGTAATGTAATTTAATCAACCCAGGCAACATAGATAGTTATTAGATATAGATATATTAGATATCATCCCTGCCTGAAGTGGGAGATGGAGACGATGACCAGCAGGTTAAGAACTACAGTGAGCAGAGAGACGCAGGACAGTAGAATAAAAATGAGAAGGGCCTCTGAGTTAGCGCCCACACGTTTCTTGCACGAGGTGTTGATGAGTTTGTGGGAAGCAGAGATCAGCTTCAACAGCTTCCATTGTCAGTCAGTGAGCAGAAGAAGTCTGAAGAAGTGTTTTATCTCTCTTCCCTCCTTCTCCTCTCCTGCCTTTCAGGCTCTCTCTCTTTCCTCCCCTCCCACTCCTCATCTCCTGAATGTTTAGTCATTATGGCTGCACTGGTGTGTCTGAGTTGAAAAATCTGTTGGCAAACCTGTGAACCTATGTACTGTACCATGACTTCGCCTGGTTCATACCTGTACCTCTGCAGATCGCCTATCTGTGTACCAACCTCTGCCTGGAATATTGGAATATTGACCAAGATTCTTGCCATTATACCTGATTCATGTACCTGTCTGTCTTCGAGCTGTGCATGTGGGTCCACCATATCCGTGATACAGTTGTTTTGGCTGCTGCCCAGTCAAGCCAGGTTTTGTTCTCAGTTCCCGTTGATCCAGAGGAGGCCATTCTACTGTAGTTCCTGTTGGCCAGGAAGAGGCAACTCCTGTCCCTGGGAGCCCAGAAGTGACCATTCCTGTCCCTGTCCCTTTCTCTGGCAGCCCAGAAGTGGGCCAGGGACCGCTTTGGCGTTGGTGCCTGTGCTCTCTACTTTCATGTGTGCAGGTGTTTCCTTTAAAAGGGATCTGGTTTTGTGTGCATTGTTCTTCAGATTTAAACAGAGGTCACTGAACTACGACAAGAATTCACAACATTAGAGACTGATTTGGTTTTATCGCAAAAAGTTGTTATTGCTATTCATAACTAGCAACTCATTGAGTTTTCCATCTGGCGTCAACTAGATTGATACAAGCGTGTTTTAAGCTTTAAAACAAACCAGATGCCCCAACTTCGAGGAATATTAATTTTTCTGCATTAATATCAAACTATTAATAATTTGAATTTGCTACAGCAACAATTGCTGTCAGACCAGGACAAACCGTTCACTACAAATGCATAAAGCGTAATAAATGCTACAAAAAGAGACTGTCACAATCCAGGGTTTTGTATATTCATTTCCTGTTTTATTTTGTGTACATCCGTTTCTTGTTTCTTGTCACATCAGGTTTAACTTTCATTTTACTTCCAGTCATTAGACTCCAGCTGCCACCAATCTGTAATCAGCCTTGGTATTGTCACCAGTACTCACACCAGGGGTGTTGTCCAGAAAGCAGGTTAGGTGACATACAGTACCAGGTAAGTTTGAGGGTAAGTTAGTGGTTAACCTCAGCTTTCGGTTCCAAAAACAGAGGTTACTTTCAGAGTAACCATAGCAACTTACTTTCTAAACATAACCTGCTTCAGAGCAGGTTATGTTAAATCTCGAGTTAAACCTGCCTGGTTGTTTCAGGATATCAAATAACATAACAAAGCTGTAGAAAACACAATAAAGCCAAGACAGGAGCACACAGAGTTTAACTTTGTCTTCAGTAACGTTGGTGGAGTAACGCAGAGGATCACAGATGGCCACATAACGGTCGATTGATATCAGCACCATGTTTACTATTGATGCAACAAGTGTGATAAATGCTATAAGAGAGTAATAAGAGAGAGCACACATCAGGTCACCCAGGAGCCAGCAGGGCTCTGTTGATAGGATCTGAAGCGGCATCACAATGAGACCAACGAGAAAATCAGAGACAGCCAGAGAGAGGAGGAGGAGGTTGGTGGGAGTGTGGAGCTGCCTGGAGGAAAAGAACAGCATCATATTATAAACTGCATCATCACCCGTGGTGATGATTAAGAAAAGTGCACATTTTAAACAAGTTTTATAAAACATATACAATATACTGAATATTAGAATCAATATATCAACATATCAGCAGAGCTTAGATATCATCCCTGCCTGAAGTGGGAGATGGAGACGATGACCAACAGGTTGAGAGCCACAGTGAGCAGAGAGATGCAGGACAGTAGAATATAAATGAGAAGGGTCTCAGAGTTAGAGCCTACACGTTTCTTGCATGAGGTGTTGATGAGTTGTGGGAAGCAGAGTTCAGCTTCCTCAGCTTCCATTGTCAGATAGTCAGTGAGCGGAATACGTCTTTTATCTCCCTCCTCCTCCTCTTCCCCTCCTCTCCTCTCCTCTGCAGTGCATGCTACTGTAAGAGTGTGGTGGGACCCTGGGTGTTTGAGCAAGTGTGGAGTCTGCTGAGCATGTGGAGTTGTTCACTGAGATCTGAACCTTCTGGGATTATTTCATTTCTATTCTTTCTCACATTAAGGTAATATTACTTTTGATTATCTTGCGGTTACATTGTTAACGGCGAGATAGGGTTCGCCTCGTGGCCGATCCCATTTTTTTGGTGGAACGAGGTCTCCTGGCTATTGGAGAACAAGTTGACTTATTATTATTATTATATATTATTATTAAGTTGTCAATATTACATATGGTTTGTGTGAGAAGAGCAGCGGTGGCGTTCGTAGGAGAAGAGTGGTTAGTACACCAAGTGGTGGAAAGTGGCGTAGTGATAGGTGACAAGTTTGTTAGCGTTGCGCCCCTTTTGTGCCAACTAACAGAGTTACGCTCTCGGGCGTTCCCCCCTTTATTTCTGACGAACTGCTAGAGATGACCTCATAAGGTTTGGGAAGTTCACCAGCATGTTTAGAGTTGTTTGGTTAGGATGCAAGGATGCGAGGCTGTATGCGGTGCCGAATGTTAAAGGGGAAAGTGAATGTAACAATAAATGTTAAATGTAAATCTAAATAATATATCTATATGTTGAATTTTAATGTTAAATATTTGCTGAGTGTAAAACTGAATATTCATGACATTGGAAGCCAGCCATTGGTGGGGGGTTCTGTGGCATTTGGCCCTTCATGCTGCATGAAGCGCTCTTGTTTTGTGTTTTCCACGTCCTACTTGGTTTGGGTTCTGATGACATCGTTTCCTGTCTGGGCTCTGTGTGTAATTAGGTTGATGAAGTACTTAGTATAGCCCTGCTTTTGTTTGCAGTGATTGCTGGTGTGTCGTTGGTCGTAAGCTGGAAGCTACACCGCAAAGTTACACAGAGGAGTTTTTAAGAGTGGAGTGTTTTGTTTCTTTGATGTCCTGTGCCTTTCCTATGAGGTTTGTACCATGTCCTCGTCATCTGTGTTTAGTGGGATAGTTTAGCCTGAAGTTAAAAAGAGTTAAGGATGGGTGACAAAAATGCATTTAATAATAATATAGAGGAAAAAGTTAATTAAGAAAACAAACAAACTACTATGGTATGGAACTCCAAAGTGTTCAATAATAAATAAATTAATAGGACATTATGAAATAAATACTTATATAAATAAATGAGAGACAATTATGTAATCTGACCATGAAATTATGAAATAATCACAAACATTTTCAAGCTTATTATGAAATATGTTTCATTATGCTATAAAATTTGCTCATTATGAAAATGTATTTCATAATAATTATTTTGATAATAATACAAATTATTACATCTGCCTTTTTATTTTAATCCAGAAGTTTTTTATTTCAAAATGTCGTTTTTTCCAAAGTATTTTATTGCATAATGCCCTTTTTTCCCAATGCTGTTTTACAGCAGAATGACTTTGTCTGTCAATCAGTGCTGGTGGGTGGGACCTGCACACCCATTGCTGATCTCTTCACATCGATTCCTTTTCCCCCTTACCTGTGAGATTGTGTGGTTAGAGATGGCGGACATGAGTGAAGTCCTGCTTACTTTAGCAGATTTAGTAGAGAGATATCATTTACCAGCAGATACTGTTTTGAGTTGTTTAGGTGATATTTTTTTAAATGCGCTGTATGTTTTTGCTTTTTTTATGTGTTCACATTGAGGATGCCATTTTCAACCATTACATACTATAAATTGAGCTTTGTGTCCATGCATAATATAAGAGGAACCATTCTGTTGGCTGTCCCCGTCTTAAAATTCCAAATGGAGCAGTAAGGACTTTTGTGCTGTCTAACATGTGAATCAGGAACATTGCCATTATGTTTGCTGCGTCACCCAGTACGGTTCGGAGGAGATGGGGTGTAGCAGCAACTTCCTACCTGCAGTGGTTGCTCTTAGTGTCTGTCAAACTGCGACGCATCTGAATCCAGTTTTATGTTGCGCAGATTTGACAACTGCTGGGTTGTAAATACTGACTGTAAAGTCTGAGAATGTTTTTTATTTGCCTGTGTCTGTCTGTGTGTAGTGTTAAATAGTCTAATTATGGCCTTATCACATTCCGTCAAGCAAAGTGATACGCACGAAAGCCGATGGTTTAATGCGGTAACAAGTCAGTTTCATCGGAGAGCTACAGTATTTTGTGCTTAATCACATAAACTGTGTTAATCGATTATACTAACTAGATACAGCGCATTTACGGTCCATTGTGTTTTTATTAGGTTTTGCAGTGTATGTTAGTTTATCCATCCAGCTCCAACGTTGGTTTGACGACAATAAAGGAATAAAAAAAAAATCAGACTATCAGTAAATCTATGATTTTTTTGACTGGACAATACAATGGCTGACATGGTTTTATTGGCCAAATACATTCAGTTAAAACCACATCTAATATTTCTTGTGTTATGTTTAATGGGGGAACGTTAAAGAAGACCTGCAGCGTTTTTATGCAAATAATTTACCGTATTGTTTGTGGTATGGACAAAAATGTCCGTTATAAACGGCGCTTTCACATTGTGTGGCTCTGGTGCTGAAGTAGACTAGATTGTTTACGGTCCATGCATGAAGTGCAATTCATTATTCATGTGTAAAATATGGACGTTTTTCTGACTCAAAATCCAATTCACAATACATTTGTCAATTGGCAATTCAATATGCAAAATCGTCGTTCAATTTGAAAATGCATTTTGCATTTGGAAATTCAATATGCAATTTGGTCATGTAATTTGAAAATGCATTTCACATTTTTCAATTCAATATTAAAACTGGCAATTCAATACCCAGTTTTATTAATTTTGTAAATTAACTTTTTGTCAATTGCAAAATGCATTCCCTTTTAAATAAACACAAAAAACCATGACAATACGAAATTCAATTTATTAAGATTTTATCTAAAATTTTAATTAATAAAACTTTTAATATTAAATTGTGAAATGTCAAATGCATTTTCTAAATTACATGACCAAATTGCATATTGAATTCCCAATTGACAAATGTATTGTGAATTGGATTTTGAATCTGAAAAACTTCCATAGTAAAATTAACATTGAATAACATCTTTTTATGTGGTGTTTCGTTTCCGTAAGTCGGTAAAACACATTTGCAATATACAGATTTACTCAATCACCTTTTCTCCACATTAAAAAATTTACACTAAAACACCCAAGAGCATTTGAAGCGCAACATCGACAAACATTTGTGACTCTTGAAAGATTCCGATTGTGTTTTGACACACACAGAGACCCACGTTGTTAACATTAATCAAAGTAACAATGATTTACAATTATTTAGCCAAAGCCTGTCTCGTTGCTGACAACTGTCAATTACTTTACGACACATTCCGTTTGGCAATCGCTAAAGGAATCACAGGTCAGTCAGCTCGCTACCGTTGGGTCACTTACAGAATCCCCTTAAAGGTGATCCTGCTTCATTAGGAGTACAGTGATATCACGACTTTGTCAAAACCTGATGAGGAAGGATCTAGTGCATCTGTGGTGTTCTGGTAATTTTTGGATTCAGCTTATGGTGAGATCGAATCGCGTCCCCTGCCTGGCCGGTTCATGCTCTTGAACCGGCCCAGCTGCTACAAACAAGCTGCTACAAACAAGGTCAGGAACAGGCAAGAATGGCAACTAGAACACAAACAAGAAATGCTGGAAAACGGATGTGAATCAACGACCATCTTGCGGACATCTGAGGTGAGTACTGGATGTTAAATACCTATCTTAATAAGTGATTACCAACAGCTGATGTAAATGAGACTGGAATAGAAGTTTGCAAAGCCCAAGAAGCGCTGAACGTCCCGCCAGCTCTGTGGTGTGCCTTGTTTACCAGTCTCTGGAACACCGCTGGCGCGTTGGTAAGACCAAATGGCATGACCAAGTACTCGAAGTGGCCATTAGGGGTGTTGAAAGCGGTCTTCCATTCGCCCCCCTCCCTGATACGAACCAGATGCTAGGCATTACAAAGATCCAGTTTGGTGAAGATGCAAGTTCCCGCTAGCACCTCAAACGCTGAGGCTAATAGGGAAGCAGGTAGGAGTCTCGAACTGTGACCCCATTCAACCCCCGGTAGTCGATGCACGATGTCCTGAGGTTCCCGTCCTTCTTCTCCACGAAGAAGAATCTCGCTCCCGCCAGAAAGGTCAAAAGCCGAATTAGCCCCGCCACCAGGGCCCCATCCAGGTATTCCTTTAGGCACCTCTCTCCTTTGGGGATAGTTGGAACAAACATCCCTTCGATGGAACTGCGCCGGGTTTCAGGTTAATGGTGCAGTCCATTTATACCCATCCAATATATATATGAATGGGTATAGATGGATAACCAAGTTTCTCTGTAGTGCATTTCCTTTCCTGAGTAATGATAATGTAATAATGATAATGATAAAGCAGGTATCTTACAACCAGATACTGGTTAATGTGGATGTTTACCGGAACAGATAACATCTAAAGAGATTTTATTTGAATCTCTGAGCCAAGGTGCCATTGTTTGACACCTCACCCCACCTTGTCTGCCCTTACACCAAGGGGTTCCAACTAGACAGTCCTGGTGGTTTATTTATGATTACTAACTGAATGTGAATATAGAGTATTCATACTCTATCATTTCTGAATCATGTTATTGGGATTTGCTGAAACTTTATAGGGTTAATTTGTGTTATGTTTGTTTCCTCCAGAGGGTTTACAAAATGTCATTCTATTAGTAATTTTCCTAGAAATATTGGATTATTGAAATGCTAAATTTTAGTATCTCGTTATCCTAATTGGAGTTTTTAGAAGGGTATTATTATTATTATTGTTATTATTATTGCGATTTTCAAGAGATCTCTTCCATACAAATACAACAATTTACATGGGATTATTTTGTGACTATACATGACTTTTTCTTTCATTTACAGTATTTAACCTAATCATGCTCTGTGGAAGTCTCATTTAACAAACAAAGAAACAAACAGATGTTTCTTTCTAAGAGTTATAAAAGGTGCTAATGAATTCAGTGTATACAGTACAGTATATAGTTTGGTTCTTTGCTTGTTTTTGGATTTTTTTATTGTTTTATATGCTTTTGTTTGTAACTTCAGATTATCTGCAATAAAATGAGTTTGCTTTATGCAAATATTTGAAGGGCCACACTCGATATACAATCATTCTGTTTTTGTAGCTTTTAACTCTTGGGTTATTTGCTGACTTGTTTTCTGCTGTAACCAACAGACAAAGCACAGTTGACTCATAGGTTGAATCCATGTATCAAAAGGAAGGAGGTCTAAATATTTGCTTGTGATTTTTAGAGTTAAGATAAAAAAACTTGTTTTTTAAAAGTGCATTTGATTTCTAATCCAATATTGAAAGTTGAAAAAAAAACTAATTTTATTGATGCTAACCTAGACATTTTTTTCTGAGAATGATAGTGTTGGTTTCTAGATGACAATGAAAACTTGATTAAAATTTAAATCAAATAAAATCTTAGAATTTGTGACAAATGACACAAAGTTTGTGGAAATATGGGAATATTGATGAAAATGATAGGTTTTGAACCATCCTGAGCATCCTCAGGAAAGTGAAGACGCTGTTGGGCCTTTGCATAACCTCTGCAGTGTGTGAGCTCCATTTGAGGTCTTCGTCTATATGCACATCTACGGTGGATACTAAAAGCTTGGCATCATCTTCACACACTCACTGCTTTGTAAATGGACTGCAATCATACGTGTATAAGGTTTACAGCAGAGCACTTGGCACATGACCTTATGGGAAACCGGTGTTTAATCTCAGGGCTGTGGAGAGATGAAGGACCAGTTTGACTCTGTATTCTGTATCTCTGAGAGAAAGTCTCCAACAGCAGTTGGTGTGAGGAATTCCTATGCCCATCAACTTTTCTGACAGTCAACCCGGCAGTTAAACGCAGAGCTAAAGTCGTCAAAGAGCAGCCTAGCATAATAACCTTGTGTTTCTAATTGTGTCGACTAGTTTTATTACTAATCAGTAAACTCCCCAGGAGATCAAATTTGTTTTACACCTACAGTACAACAGTACTTTACTACAATAATCTTTAAAAAGTGGCATAACTCTGGGGTTATTCTGGTCGAACAACATTAGAATGTATTTAAATGGGAAAAAATGATGAAGATGATTTATATTTGAGCTGATGTTTAATGAAAAGAACTAGCACAAAAGTTGCACAAAAACATCTGAAACAAAGAAGAAACCAAACCAAAAAAACAAAGAGTACATACACTCAATATGAAAGCAAAATCAACAAAACAAATATAATTTTCACTTTACTTTAGATATTCACTTCTGCAGAGTTTTATAAAAAAAAATACTCTTTCCCTTCTCACAAAGTCATTTGACTCTTTTCTCTACAGGACATTGGTCTGAGAGGAGCGAGGCTGCAGTATCTCAAAAGAAACAATGAGTTTTATAGATTGTCTAAACCAGGGATAGAAAAAAACATAAATCAGAGGGTTAAGACAGGAGTTCAGTAATAGAAGGAAATTCATGAAAATGTTAGTTGAAGAGGCCATCATGAGCTCATAACCAGAAAGAGAAACCCCATAATATGGACAGTAACACATTAGAAACACAGCAACAACGATACCCAGAGTTCTGGCTGCTTTCAGCTCTGACCTCTGAACTGTTACAGTCATTGAACGCTGCTGTTTAACAGCTGTAACATGGGAGCGCATGGAACGAGCCTGAGACACAGCCACCACAAACACCCTCACATACAGGATGATGATGGCTGAGATGGGGAGGACGAAGGCTAAAACAAGGTCAACAGCTCCGTTTACGCTAATTGCACACTCTCCAAAGCAGGAGTTAAATCTGCCTGGTTGTTTCAGGATATCATATAACATCACAAAGCTGTAGAAAACACAGTAAAGCCAAGACAGGAGCACACAGAGTCTAACTTTGTTTTCAGTAACATTGGTGAAATAATGCAGAGGATCACAGATGGCCACATAACGGTCGACAGATATCAGCACCATGTTTGCTATGGATGAACAAAGTGTGATAAATGCTACCAAAAAAAACAGAGCACACATCAGGTCACCCAGGAGCCAACACGGTCCTGCTAAGAGGATATGAAATGGCATCACTAGGAGACCAACAAGGAAATCAGAGACAGCCAATGAGAGGAGGAGGAGGTTGGTGGGAGTTTGTAGCTGCCTGGTGGGAGAGAACAGCATCACTATGAGCATTATAAATGGCATTATCACCACTAAAGCTGTTATATTTAGAAAATTGCATAGTTTACCCAAGTCTTATGAACACTATATATAATGTCACATTCAGTAAAGCAACATATCAACTTAGATATCATCCCTGCCTGAAGTGAGAGATGGAGACGATGACCAGCAGGTTGAGAGCCACAGTGAGCGAGAGACGCAGGACAGCAGAATATAAATGAGAAGGGTCTCAGAGTTAGAGCCTACACGTTTCTTGCATGAGGTGTTGATGAGTTGTGGGAAGCAGAGTTCAGCTTCCTCAGCTTCCATCGTCAGATAGTCAGTGAGCCGAATACGTCTGAAGATGTGTTTTTAATCCCCTCCTCCCTCCCCCTTTCCTGCTGTACAGTTGCTCTATTTTATCTGCTCTCTCACTCCTCATTACCTGTAGCCTCATGTACAAGAACCTGTGTATATTTCCAACTAAAGTTTGCATAAGTTAAAATCCAGAAAACTGCCTAAGTAGAAAAAAATCTGGATGTATCAACCTCTACTAAGCACAAATCTACGCATGTTTCCTTTACATCCCAATAAATGTAGAATTAAGCCCAGGTGAATTAGTAGCAGTCTCCTCCCGTGACACACCTCTATAAAAATATGTTAATTAATTTCAATATGGTCCGCGGCTGCACAGTACACTGAGTCGGACCATGTGTGCAGGTGTTAATGCTGTAGGTTCCGCAAAGTAGTGGAAAAAAAAAAAATAAATGTGATCTGACTTAAAGGTGGACGTTAAGCAAAACCACCATAGTGTCATTAAAACAGGCTGAGGAGAAGCAAACCTCCTCACCTGTGTTCGGCAACTAATAGGAAGTGTTTACATTAAACCACCCACTAGTGTTGACGCTAAAGACAGGAAGTACTATGGGGGTGCATACAGTAGGTACTATGCGCAACAGGAATTAATATTCAGGCGGTTAAATTATTTACTGACCAAGAAGCCACCAATCTGATACCAGCTTCAAATCTGATCCCAACAATGATGTTCGTCAAAATGAATGGATCATCCTTGAACCAGGCCCCTTAACACAATGTTGCTGACTGTAGCTGCATTTGCGTGTCACAGATAATTTGTACATTGGTGAAATAAAAATGTTCTCTGTTGACATGTGTCAATTCGTCCTGTGACGGTGCTTTTATAGCGATGTGTTCAGTTGATGGGTCCAATCACATCAGATAAACCAGCTCTCGATGTCTGCAAACTGCGCTTTAATGTTGCTCTGATTGACTGCATCATATGGGAACTTGATGCCTTGCTGACATAGCGATGATTGCATCCCATACAGCTGGCATGGCTCAGCTCAGGGCCCACTGGCAAATACTCGACCGGTCTGCAGCGCCTTCTGGATGCCCCCATGGTTGGAACCTTAAAAAGTGCAACAACAGACGCATCTAATAGATCCTCTAACTGAACCTCTAACAAGTTATCTAACATGGCTATCGAAAATATGTTTGCACCATTTTGTTCAGATTTTTATATCCTCTCATCTAATTGCACAACGTGTGACTGTATGCATTGTTTATCATTGTTCTCTGGTGTGATGTCTAACGATCGTTTTCACCTGATTAACCATTTCCCTGTTTCACCTCTTTGTCACGATTTACTCAGCGAGCGGGTCACGCTCGAATAAGGACTCCAAGAATAAACTGCAGAATCGACTCGTTTCCTTTTTAAACAATTTATTTCTCGGTTTACAAAACAAAAAGAGCTGCGCGAGAACGTCCACACCGCCGCGTCTCCGCTAAGGAGAAAAAAGGGATGCGTGATTAATCACTATACGGACTGCAGGCAGATGAAGTAAAACAATAATCTCACTTACGGAAACTGAAGCACAGGTTAGTAGGCGGGTGGCGGTTATAAGGTTTGTCGGCGTAGAATGAGCGGAATGAAGCCGTGGAGGAGATTATGGTGAAGAAGTGTGCGTTCCGGTGAATGAAGCGGGTCAGATGATTCAGGTTGAGGCCGCAGCTGGGTAGCACCCAGCAGGGTAACAACGGATGACTTGGTGTCCAGGTTTTTCTTCGTAGAGCAACATCTGACGAACGGATTCCACACTTGGTTCTATGGATAAAACAGTATGCGACGCTCCCGGCTAACGCAGCCACACAGTCTCAAATAAACTTTCGCCTGCGCAATCTTTATACAGTCCTGGGCATTTGGCATCCAGATCACAAATAATCAAACTAAGAAATCCCACCAACAACAATCCACAAAGGTCTCCGTGACAAAAAAAACGCGTTGGCAATCGTGACCGCTGGTCGCCTGATGAATCAAAAAAAACAAAACTCACGGCCAACTCGTCGATCTCTAACTTCCTGAACCGAAAGACGGTAGAGCAGCCCTGGTCAGTGATCCCGTGGTTAACGACGACGATCCGACGAGGGATCAGGGGAAAACTGGGAGAATAAATACCCACTCATAACAGGTGAAACTAATCCCAACAATCAAAACTCTGCCCCAACCGGAACTAACCCCATCAAAACAAAACCCCAACCGGAACTAAACCTGCCGTCATCACACTCTTAGCGTCACCAAAGGACCAATAGCTGTAGAAAAGTACTTATGCAAACCAGGGAGCTACCATAGACTTAAGCAAATTTACGTAGTTATTGATACATCTGAACATTGGCGTAGATTCGTACTTACGACAGGTTTTTGTGCGTAAGTACCCTTTGTACATAAGGCCTCTGAACATTTAGTCATTATGGCTGCACTGGTTTGTCTGAGCTCCCACATTCCAGCCACCACCACTCAGTCTTATCTCTGTCCTGTTCCACTATCTGGAATAAAACCCTGCATTGGACCTTGGTTCTCTGGTTCATCTTCTGGGTCCATACTTGAACCTACAGTACTGTCCAGTTAAAGGACAAAGTCAAAGCTTTCTATGATCAACTACGCAGTCTACTGTATATGCATTACCAGCACCAGCAGAACTGACCTGACACTTACATTTTGATTACTTGATGATTTGAAGCCCGTGACCCGTGTGGACCAGTTTTTTTACTAATCAGTAAACTTAGTTTGTTAGTAAGTTTGGTGTCTGACTTGGAAGCAGTCAGTCTGAATGGCAGCGTGATCTACTGTAACCCTTGAACACATCCCAGTTTAATTTGACCACTTTGTTAGAGCTGATTTCTTAGCCTTGACTCACAAGTACAATAAATCCTGACTGTTTCTGAGTTTAATTCACAAAAGCTGAAGGTTTATGTTGCAAAAATAAGGTTCAACTAAACCTTTGACGCCATAGGGAGTAAATCCATTCCCTTGGCGGTAAATTATGTACAAATTGCTGTTGCAGCATTTTAACACCCCGTTCTTAATTCCCCCGACACTAATCCTCCTCTCACCCTCTCACGATTTCTTTTCATCATCATGATGTTAGTTTTCAGAAGTTAATGATGTAACATTCACCAATGATTTACTAAAGCTTTTAGGTTCACAACGGCTGTGAAACAAAAATACCTGCCTGTAAATTTAGCATGATGCACTGCTGGGTTGCCATTTTCTTACTGGTTACACCTTTCTTTTAGGAGTTTATTTTTCCGACTAATGTCTCCTCACTGTCTGAGGTGACAGTAGGAGGCAGGTGGGAGCTTTTCCAACATCATTTCTTTTGGTTTTCTGTGTTGTCAGTTTTATTGCATCTTGCAGAAATAAGTAATTTTGACCTAATTCTAAAAAAAATAAATTAATTAAAAGTGCATTTTAAAACAGTTAACTTTTGAAATTGTGTGCATTGTCCTATGCCTTTCCTGATAGCTATCTATTAATCTATAGAAACAGATATAGATATATGATAATGAAAATATTATTATAAAAGTGCCATAACTTTGTTCTGGTTAAACAACAGTGCAGAATTTACTAGTATGCTCGTTAAACCCCTCTCTATCTTAGACAACACCTCCCGAACCCCTAAACAGCGTGATGGCTGGACAGAGGAGCCAGAGGCTTATCATTATTAAGTGCTCCACAGAACGCCACCGGAGATCTGTACAATTCCTCTCTCCTACAGATCGTCCCTTATAGTACATAAATACGTGTATACATGTCTGCAGCAGTCTATAGGAGTTGTATATGAACACAGTGCATACAAAGTATGCCATCATTAGTCATGTGACTCAGCTGTGTTCATTTAGTCACCTTAACTTGTATTTAAGCCCCAGCTCATTGCCAGATTGTCTGTTGTCCATGACTCAGCAATCCAGCATTTTCGCAAATAAGTTTACCCTGTACCAAACCTTATTTCCAGTTCTGATTCTTTTTCCATGACACTTGTGTTTTGGTTATTGCTTGCCTGAACCATGTCTGCACTACCTTATCTGCATGCCTGTGTATGACTCTTGCCTGTTACCTGTCGCATTATTAAACAGCTTCAAAATCCTAGATCCTAACACACCGTGAGGTCTTTTGGGGACCTAGAGGTTGGCTCTGGTCCAGCCATAACTGGTGATCCATCAGATCTACAGGAAACAAGCTTTTTTTTTTGCTTGCTGTATGTGGGATTTGTTGGGTTTAATTGTGTAAGGTCTTAAACCTTACTTTGTAAAGTGCCTTGGGGTACCGTATTTTTCGCCATATAAGACGCACCCAATTCTAAACAAGGAAAATCTAGAAAAAAAAGATTCTGAACCAAATATTGTAATCAAATACTTTATATCAACTGTATAAAAGTTAACAGCAGTTTAAGAACAATTGTATGCCAAACATGTAACATGAACAGTCAGTAAAGTCAGTAAACAGTGAAAGTGAAATAACTCACGGTTCAGATCGTTCCACGGATCAGGAGTCACAGATCGGATCTTTTTCGGATCAGTAAAAAAAAAAAAACATACCGGTACGTTTTGTTTTTGCCCCCACTCATCACTGTAAAGTCCACCATTGCCCCCCACTCGTCATCACCCTCACTGTTCCAGTGCAACATTGCCCCCACGTCAGTAATACCGTAATAGCCAATAACACTGCCCCCACATTAGCAAGAATAGCGAGTAAGATAGCATCGCCGCTCCTCACCTGCTGCTGACGATCCGCGCTATGGTAGGATCGACGAGCAGAGGGCGTGATGACATCAGCGCGCACCGCCGGCCGTACAAAGATGGCCGACGGCTCCGGAGCTAGACCGAAGCCGCGGCCCTTCCTATGGCGGTGACCGCGCTCCGCTCCGCGGATCTCTGCGGTTTTGGGGGGAAAAAAGTGCGTCTTATACGGCGAAAAATACGGTAACTTTGTTGTGATTGGCACTATATAAATAAAATTGAATTTAATTTAATATATTACAATTTGACAGCAGTGGAGAGGAACCCCCTCTCTAACGAGGAAGAAACTTCCAGCAGAACCAGGCTGGATGTGGGCGGCCATCTGCCTCGACCGGTTGGGGTGAGGGGAGAGAGAGAGAGAAAAGCACAGCAACAACAACAAGCAACAACAGAGCACAGGCAGGATGGTTGGACAAACTGGTGTTGCAGCATTTTAAAGACTTCCACCCCTCCAGTCCTTCATTCCCATTAACAGCAATCCTCCTCCCCTCTCCCTTTCTTTTCATCTTCAGCTGATGTTTTCATAAACGATGATGCAACATTCACTACTCATGTCCTAAAGCTTTTAGGTTTACAACGGCTGTGAAACAAAAACGCTTGCTTGTAAACACAGCACATTGCACAGTAAGAAGCAGGTGTAGGCTGATCAGACGTTGATTTCTGTGTTTTTCTAAGTTTTAATGCATTTTGCAAAAAAATAGTCATGCTGGCCTAAGTGGGCATTTTAACAAATTTACTGTAACTTTTCAAATCTCCATGTTCCTGACTTTCTTGATGTATATTGTTTTTCTACAATGAAAATATTATAAAAGTGACATAACTCTGGTAATGGAAAATTTGTTTCTTCTTCTTATTCTATGTGGTTATGATATGATTTATGACTTGTGTTCTGCAATTAATATCTCATGTTTTGTCTTATTTCTGTTTTATGTATTTGCCATTTCACCTAGATTGTTCAATTGTTGTCTCTGCCTGATAGACTCTGGACTCTAGCTCCCAAACCCAGAGAGTTGTGTCTCTCTGTCTGTTGAGACTTAGCGCTCCTTCCTCCTCCTCCTTTTGATTTGCTTTTCCCATCATTTTTATTTTCCTTCATATTTATAATAAATCACACAAAAGACAACTCTTTCATTAGCCTCTTTATGGAAAGAAATTCCACCACACACTCGGTTTGTTCTGGTTAAACATTTTACAGGTTTCAAACAGGAATAATAAAACTTAACTGTTCATTCAGATGGGATAAGAACATGTGCACAGAAACATCTAAAACACAAAGAGAGTAAAGGTAGAATACAAGGTAAACACGTTTAGAAAGCTGATTAATAGTCATGTAAATTTACAGCATATAAATGGAAATAGCATTTCTCCTGTTCGTGATAAAGGTTTTCACAGTACATAAAAAAATTTCTGTACCAGATGAAGCCAGTTAACTGCGTAATCTACAGGATGTTGGCCTGAGAGGAGCGAGGCTGCAATATTTTAAAAGTGACAATGAGTTTGACAGATTTTCTGAACCAGGGATATAAAAACACATAAATCATAGGGTTCAAGCAGGAGTTTAATAATGAAAGAAGATTCATGAAAATGTTAGTTGAAGAAGCCATTGTGAGCTCATAACCAGAGAGAGACACACCATAATATGGACAAGAGCACATGAGGAATACAGCAACTACTACACCCAGAGTCCTGGCTGCTTTCAGCTCTGACCTCTGAACAGTCACAGTCAGTGAACGCTGCAGTTTAACAGCTGCAACATGGGAGCGCATGGAACGAGCCTGAGACACAGCCACCACAAACACCCTCACATACAGAACGATGATGGCTGAGATGGGGATGATGAAGCTTAGAACAAGGTCGACAGCTCCAATGACATTAATCACACATTCACCATAGCAGGAGATAAACCTGCCTGGCTGTTTTAGGTTGTCGAATAAAATAGTGAAGCTGTAGAAAACACAATAAAGCCAAGATAGCAGGACACAGAGTTTAATTCTGTTTTCAGTGACTTTGGTGGAGTAACGCAGAGGGTCACAGATGGCCACATAACGGTCGACTGATATCAGCACCATGTTTACTACAGATGAACAAAGTGTGATAAATGCTACCAAAAAAAACAAAGCACACATAAGGTCACCTAGCAGCCAACACGGTTCTGCTAAAAGGATCTGAAATGGCATCACTAGAAGACCAACAAGGAAATCAGAAACAGCCAGAGAGAGAAGGAGGAGGTTGGTGGGAGTGTGGAGCTGCCTGGAGGGAGAGAACAGCATCACTGTGAACATTACCAACATCATCATCCCTAATAAAGCTGCTAGATTAAGAACATTGCATATTTTAAACAAGTCTTGAAAACACAAAAATATCAGAATACAGCAACATATCAGCTTAGATATTATCCCTGCCTGAAGTGGGAGATGGAGATGATGACCAGCAGGTTGAGAATCACAGTGAGCAGAGAGATGCAGGACAGTAAAATATAAATTAGAAGGGCCTCAGAGTTAGATCCCACACGTTTCTTGCATGAGGTGTTGATGAGTTGTGGGAAGCAGAGTTCAGCTTCCTCAGCTTTCATTGTGAGACAGTCAATGAGCAGAAGATATCTGAAGACACGTATCTTATCTCCCTCCTTCTCCTTTCTGCCTTCCTGT